>NC_041723.1:16281955-16881955 GCF_900700375.1 Denticeps clupeoides
CTTTAGCATGTGAGAGTTTCTCTGTTAGGACATCAAATATAAGAAAATGTTAATCCAAAAATAATAATAAAAATCATTGTCCCAGCTCATCTGGTCATAACAAATACTGAACTAGTCGTGCTTTTCAGTAATGTTAAACAATTCAGCTTAGTCTGTGGTTGACTCCAAAATCCATGCATGACAGTATGCTGACAATGTATTTTTGGTCCCTATGCATAGACCACTATATAGATTTGTGTCAAAGTGATTACACTTAACAGACAAATGCCTCAACAACAAGCTTTGGAGAACAGCTTCACACTGTCAAAGCATGCTGAATATAAAAAGAAAAAAGGCAAAGTGCTGAGCCATAAATGACTTTGGAATTAGTCTGTACAGTATGTTACGGTGTGGTGTGAGCTCTTAAACAGTAAAGATCTCCGACACAGTGTTAGCACATCAGCATTTCATGTACATAAAGGTGTGGTTAGTAGGGCATGAGCAGCCGGGCTATGTTAGTCCTCATTCAAGGCCAGTCTGAGTTCAACAGAGAGAAGGCGGTTTTTCTCAAGTTGCTGGTAGAGGCGATCTGCGCAGTCGGACAGCAGGTTAAGGAAGAGGGGAAGGAAGAAAGACAGACAAAACAGAGAGGAATGAGCAGAACAGCTCATGTGAAAACACTCAGAGGATTAGTTCACATCCACTAATACAATACCTGCTCCGTACAAGTGCTACGAGGCCGGGGATCGTCCTTTTATCAGAGCAATGGAGACAAAGCCTCCCCATGTTCTCATCAAGAACTTGAAATAGAGGACTATATTTGTGTGATTTTATTAATAAATCGTTTGAGACACTACTTCATAGAGTCTACATAAAGGACAAAAGATAAATGTTTTCTCTGTGTGAATAGTAACAAGTAGCACAAAAATATGAGAACAGGACCCTGCAGACATTCAGTGCTTAATTTAATCAAATCCAGAACTGCCCCTGCTCACACGTTCCACTGTCCTAAAAGTGTTTTTCCCTCCTAGACGATCTCGTCCAGCCACGTGGAAAAAAAAATATTGAAATGAATGTAGAATACATGTTGAAAAGGGGAACACCAACTTTTGGTGTTAAACCACAACATGTCTGAATACGGGATAGAAGTGACACTGAAAAACACCGCAAGTCGCAAGCCGAAAGGTCACAATACCTCCCATGTTGTAATTAACTGCTATAACAGTGACATTTAAATATTGAGCTAAATAATACTTGAAGTATAATAAGATACTGGATGTGGTGATAATGATAACCTGGCACTGGTGTGTGAAACTACAGACCTCCACCTTCTGCCTCATGCCTACAAATGTAGTTGTATTCATACATAATTAAATCCAGCCCCCAAACTCACAAGTAAGTGGTCAATTCATAAAAAAACAAATATAGTTGCATTAACACACACACACACACACACACACACACACACACCACTATCACAGACAAAAAAAAAGAAACCATAATCAAATAGCCGGGCGTCTCAGTTTTATTATAGGCAATGAAATAAATAAAGCACATAGAAATGGAATAAAGAAAAAAAAAAGTGAAACGTGGGGGGAAACTTACAAGGAAGAAAAAGGAACGTTTCTTTATACACAATGTAGAAGGAATCAAATGGTTTTGTACATGATGTGCAAAAGCAGGGAGAGAAGATGACAGGAAACACAAAACAAAAAAGAGATAGAGAGGGGAATGGAAGACGACAGAAGGCAGGACAGATGCCGCTCAACCAAGGAGGAGGAAGAGGGGGTGACGTCTTTGAAGGGGCGAAGAATAAACAACTTATCTGCGCAGGGAAAAAAAAAGAAGCAGATATTGTGTGATGGAGGAGGCTACTTGAGGAGGTAACTGCACACACACACACACACGCTTATCAGATCCTAACCAGAGCAAACCTAAGTCATTATGCCACAGTGGCCTTGCTAAATGGCATCATTCAAGACAGAAAGTAAACCCACCCAACCACACACACACACAAACACACACACACACCTACAGTATAAAGCAACTCTGTATCAGTATATCTGATGCCTCAAATTAAGCCAATTAAATGACATAAGGGCATCATTGAGTGCTGTACCTTCTACATCAACATATAGGCATTTCACCACTTACGTCCACCGCAACACCAGACCCAAACATGGTGCCAGTGTCACCAGCCTGAGCCTCGGTGTGGGCCACTCTTCTGAGCAGACGTAGGTCGGGTTAGTGGGACCGCAGTAACGGTACTCCGTACAGCGGGTACGAGAAAGAGATGACGGCGCGCAGAGGGACAGGAAGTAAAGACTCCGCCCTGTCAGCCTACGACCTCCACTAACACTTCATCACACCGACATGCAAAATTGTTAGAAAAAAAAGGTCAGATGGAGAGCAAAATCCAGAAAATGTAGGAGTTAAAAAAAAAAAACCATTTGCAAACATGAGTCATTACTTTTCCATTTTGAAAAAAGTAACAGATGAGAGAAGAAAGTTCTGCAGCATTTTGTTTAAACAAAACGCGCCTCCGGCTCTGCACTCGTCTGGCCTACAGAGGAAGTCATCACAGGCCTCGTTATTAAGAGGAAACCGCCAGCCAGCCAGAGGCGGTAACAACATGGCGACGCGATGAAGGTCTGGCAGAGCTCGGAGGTCACGTGACTTGCAAACAGAAATGGCAGGAAGGATTGTGGGTGCGGAGAAACCGGCGAGGTAATGAGGGCATGAATGGCGGGCGGAGGGGTGGGTGGACAGGCACAGCGGACACGCAGCGGGTGGATTTACATTGATGTCATGTCGTTGAGGGCGTGGTCCAGCTCCTCGCTGATGGCCTTGTACTTGAGTTTCTGCGCGTAGAGCTCGTCTGGGGGGGGGTTTGTGGCGAGGATGCGTTTTGAGGTGAGAGAAAGAGACGGAAAAGAGAGAAGGTGCCAGGGATGGAATTGATGAAGTTTGAAGGGGTGGAGAGTCCATTCCAGCAGCCAGACAGGTGTCATCATGAGCAGGTGACAGACAGGCCAGAACAGAACAGAACAGGATCGAAGGAGGAAAGGAGGAAAAAAAAATTAGAGAAGGCTATCGGGGAACATGAACGGAAGCAGAAGTGTGAGAGGCCATGCGAAATTCCTGAAGACCACCAAGGAAATACCAGATGACGGAGCAACCTGGTCACCCGGGGCTTCGCGAACGCGATGTAATTAAACTGACGTCTCTGTTAGAGATTCCTGGTGACAACTCTCCCGAACCCTGACCGACGCGAACCTCCTTAATTATGAAAATGCACTCGGGGCAGTAAAATCCTCAACCTGGCAGATGTGAACCGTAGAAGAAAAAAAAGGAGCGGAAATGTTGGTGATGCAGATAGGAGGCTTTAAGCAGCGTGTATTATTGATTTTTTAAATGGCAGACAGGAAAATGTATAAGATTTGTGGAAAGATCTCGCTGAACGTGTGGAGTTCAGACTGTAACTACACTGGCGCTCGATGTGAGAGGAGGGCGGAGTCATACCTTCTAGGTCATCAATGGTCTTCTCAAGCTTAGCTACTGATCTCTCAGCAAACTCGGCACGGGTCTCAGCCTGGGATGGAGAAATTTAGCACCGAAGTCCGTCACTCAACAGAAGACACAACTTTTGGCACACTTTTAAAGTGCAGCTTGTTTCTAAATTCTAGACACACGAGCTGCAATGTAGGTATTTCCACCCTCGTGTTTTTAAAATATCAAAAAGTCTTTAAAAATCATATCCATTGTGTTACATTATGGACTGTGTTATACAGTTATATCTGGAAACCGATCTCATCCCTGTGGACACACACAACTTCCACAGTTGTAGGATAGGGAGCTGTAAAACTCGCCTCCTTCAGCTTGTCTGTCAGGACCTTGATCTCCTCCTCATATTTGTCCTCCTTCTGAGAGTACTGTGGGAAGAACGCAGGGAGGAACGTCAATAGATTCAAACAAATGGCCTTCAGCTCGTTCCCAAACATGCTGGGAGTCTGCGGTGGCCTGAAGTTCCACTGAATCGTTTGCCTTATTCATATCAAGCATGCGTCCAGGTCCTGGCTACAGCGCATCAGGGTTTATAGTTCCCAGGGTCCCAACACACACCTACCTTCTCAGCCTGGGCCTCCAGAGACTTCAGGTTGTTGGTCACAGTTTTCAACTCTTCCTCAAGCTCAGTGCATTTGCTGGCGTTTTAATACAGGGAGAGGTGCAGAGGAGACAACAAGAGAGAAGGACCAGGAAGACAAAAAAAAAAAAAAAAAAAAGAAGAAATTGAGTAATAAGAAAGATCAGGTGGCTCAGGGGAAGAGGTAGAAAGAAACAGAATAAGAACAGAGGAATAGAGAGATACCCGAAAACGCTGCAGGAATGTGGCAGAAAACAAAGGTCTTACAGTCATGCACGCATGCATCATCACAAACGCGCTGTGCATGCAGCATTCCTGCTACGTTACAGGCGGCTGAAGACGAGAGGAGGACCAGCGCAGCAAGCAGTGAGCGTCACGGGTTAGAGGGCGCCTTCACACCTTAGCTTGTTTGCTTTGGTCCGAATCGGTCATCGAGTTGACAATTCCCTCTTGGTTTGGGCTTTCGGCGCATTTTGGAAATGCGGCGCTTCACATAATGCGAGAACTTTCTACTGATTGGTGAGATTTATCGCCACGGGAACAACAATAGTACATACAGGAAGCAGATCTGCAGTTGTGGACTGCGTGAAATCGGGGGTGTATTGTTGCCCTGGCGATTTTATTATTATATTACATGCATTTAACACTTTTGGCAAAACCCTCTTTTTGAAAAATGTAGGGACATGCCGATTCACTGGCGCATAAACAAGACAACTCAATCATACGGAACTCTTTTTGTGGGTCTCGCTGCATTTTTTAGCGGCGGACTAAAGGAACTTCACCAGGCGGGGAAATGAAGTTAAGCTCGACTGAAGCCTGCGGGTGTGAAAGCGCCCTTCTTCCTACGGGGAAGGGGGGGTTAGTCTGCAGTACCTGTGCGTCTGTGGCTTTTAATGACTTTGTGGCCTGGTCCAAAACTCTGAGCTCCTCCTCGGCCCTCCGAACCCGTCTTGTTATGGCCATTCAGGGACAGGGAGACATGCAAGTTAACGGTACGTGCAAAATGAAAGCGGGCCCAACAATAACATCGAGCACGCCGGTGTGTTAAACGGCGGCGGGGTCCCATGCGAGTTAACGGGTCGAGTAGAGCGCGGGCCACGCTTACCTCTCGGAGAGCTCAGCGCGCTCCTCTGTACGTTCCAGCTCACCCTCAACAATCACCAGCTTACGAGCTACCTGAAACGCACCATGCAGAGCACGGTCACACCACCATTCCATCAGGAGAGAAGCGCGGTAAAATAAACACAGTTCATCTGGTATGTTTACTACGCGACATCATATGTGTCTGGAGGCCGCTGGGATACGTGCCTCCTCATACTTGCGGTCGGCCTCCTCAGCGATGTGTTTGGCCTCCTTCAGCTGGATCTCCTGCAGCTCCATCTTCTCCTCGTCCTTCAGAGCTCGGTTCTCAATAACCTTCATTCCTCTGGTGGGGGGATATTAAGAAGAGCACATCTTTATCCTGCTGCAGCGCAACCCGAGCCGGATCAATGCGACTTCCTGACGGCATCTTCCAGCAGCCAAGCGACGGCTTTCAATTGGAACCCAGGTCCGGCGCGCATCACTGCCGCCTGTGCTGCACAGAGCGCTGTGTGTGGAGGAAACAAAGGAGGGGAAACGCGGCCGTGCGCCCCGTGAATCGCGCTTATCAAGCTCCTCCGCCCCCTTAAAACAGCGCGCCTGCATGTTCGTGCGTCACGTTCTGAGGTCTTCTGTCACCGGGGCTGAGGAAGTGGGGGGACAGCGCTCCTCACCTCTCACTCTCGTCCGCCGCTTCTCGGCCTCCTCCAGCTTCTGCAGAGCCGTGGCCAGACGCTCCTGGGCGCGGTCCAGCTCCTCCTCAACCAGCTGGATGCGTCTGTTGAGGGAAGCCACATCGCCCTCAGCCTGCAGGTTAAAAGCGGAGAGGAAGAACTTCAGGGAACGGCCACAACACACAGAAAAGCCCCTCTTTTCACAGCGTGATGGGGGTTCATGGACGTTTCCAGTCAGGAAATTTATAATAAATAATATTAAAAGTTTACAGCCGTCATCATCTTCATCTCTCTCACCATCATCCGTTTCCCGGGAAATCCGCGGGAGCCACGCCCTCGAAAACAAACCGCAAACAAATGGCCATCGCAGCCCGACGCGATGCAGAAAAGAACCGCGAACCGAGCGCCGTCTTTAATGCCCTTATAAGGCGAACGAAGTTTAAAACGACGCTTCCGCCGTGCGAGGCCATAAACCCGCCCCCCCCCCCCCCCCCCCCCCCCCCCCCCACCCCCACAAAAAAACTCAGATTAATGAACAAATACGAGAAAGAAATTAAACGCAGGAAAACTACCGGCGGTGTTTTGGGAGCGTTTAGGATGCACACGCAGCAACACGAGTGGGTGGATTGCTGACGGCCAATAAATAACTAAAAAAAAATAATAATCCAAACGCGGCCAACGCAGAAAGCCCACAGGCGCATTATTTACGGCGTTTTAAGCGGCGCCCACCGATTCTCTGGATTTCCTCTGCAGCTCCAGCTCCCGCTGCAGCTTCTCGGCTCTCTCCTCAGCACCGTCCGCCTGCTCCTGCAGGGACTTTATTTTGCGTTTCACCGCCTCCAGGGATTGTTAGTCCGGCCATTGTGAGAAGACGCGAGGCTCGGGGAGCTCCGGGGTGTTGGACGACTGGAAGAGCGCCGAGACGCCGACACGAACGCAGCTGAACCTGCCCCAGCCGCGCAGCGACGCCCGCACGGCACCGGAAGAACCATGTTTTCACGGCCCCTGGCCCTACCAGACCGAACCAAAAACCACAGGAATGGAACGCTGCGCATTTTTTTACCGAGTCGTACCGATTCTCGTTGTTCGTATATATATACGATGTGGGGTTTTTAGTATTTAACACAAAATTCGAAATTGATAATAAGCCACACCCTGCATTTCACCTTCTATCATCGTATTCAAGCGATGTGCTAGCGCCCTCTGCCGGTCCAGTTTAAACACTGCGCCTTCGCTTTATTTAATAAAACACAATCATTAAATACATTCACGGGGTTCAATGAAACGACTAAAATATTAAAGAAACCAAAAGACCCCGCGTTTTTCATTTTTTATCAACGTCATAAAGGTGTTGTAATTCTCTCACTGTTTCCGGTAGGTGGCGCCACTGTACCCATTCACGCTCATGTATAACTTTTCTGACTGATGTTACACACCAATGAATATATGTATTTATCACACTATTTTGAATTTTTGCGTCTGTGATTAATGTGAATAAAAAAATAGTCATTTCTTATGCTAAAATATAAAAACTGTGTAGTATAATTGGAATAAAAATGATTTATGTAGCTGTTTTAATGTAAATATGATAGCATAATCTAGAAAGGGGTAGGCCCAATAAGTTTATGCTCTCCCTAAATGAATTGTGTTATATAATTATGATGAGAGTCATTATTAGACAATTAATATTAGACAATTAAATATATTCATTAATGTATGTCTAAGTTTGCTGCATATGGTATATAACTGGTATATAATATAACTGAACTGGCTACACCTGAAATCTGAAGGCCTTAAGACGCTGGTTTTCTGGTCCACAGTTCCGCAAATCTTTACCATATAAAGGAAGACTAAATTTGTCAGGCTGCTCTGTTCTCAGGGCTGCGACTTCAGTCCATGCACTTCTACATAAACAACGGGAAATCCATGTCCTCTGCCTTAATAAACTGTAATTGTCAGTGGTTTCATGGTGACACACTATGATACAGCGGAATAAATGAAGTGACAGTGACAAACGTGTGATCTTTTTAAAAGAAAGGTCCAGTGAGTGTGAGGAAAGCAGTGCTTTGCAGGAATGGTGGCTTTCGTGTGCTGGCCCTTCCTACTTACGTCAGCGGCTTTCGTCTCGGCCACTTCCAGTTTCTCCTGGGCGTCTTTAAGAGCCTCGGAGTACTTGTCCAGCTCATCCTCGGTGGCCTTCAGCTTCTTCTGAAGACCTACCAAGTCGTCATCAAGCTGGGTGGTTTTAGTTTTTTTTTTTTGAGTGCGAGCGGTGATTTCGTAGGGGTGACCGGCGGGAAGCACAGGGTGCGTGAAGGATAGGGGAGGACAGGAGGAGGCAGAAAAAGGAAGGGAGGAGAAGAAGAAGAAGACAGGAAGTTAGCACAGTGGACCCGTAAAAAAGTACCTTGGTGACGACCTCCTCGGCGCCCAGCAGCTTCTCCTCGGCGCCTTGGAATTCCTCCAGGACCTTATCCCTGTGGTCCTCGGTAATACGCAACTGCTTTTCCAACTCCCTCAACTCATCCTCTAGCTACACGTCACACAGCACACAATTAGCAGCATTCCGCGGGAATAATGGGAATAACGGGAACGTCACAGCATCCACATGTAAAATATAGGGGGTGAAAACAGGTAGCAGAATTCCATGGGAATAATGGGAATAACGGGAACGTCACAGAATCCACATGTAAAATATAGGGGGAAAAACAAGTAGCAGAATTCCATGGGAATAATGGGAATAACGGGAACGTCACAGAATCCACATGTAAAATATAGGGGGTTGAAAACAGGTAGCAGAATTCCGCGGGAATAATGGGAATAACGGGAACGTCACAGCATCCACATGTAAAATATAGGGGGTGAAAACAGGTAGCAGAATTCCATGGGAATAATGGGAATAACGGGAACGTCACAGAATCCACATGTAAAATATAGGGGGGAAAAACAAGTAGCAGAATTCCATGGGAATAATGGGAATAACGGGAACATCACAGAATCCACATGTAAATCTAGGGGGGGGACAACATGAATATTGCAGACCTGCTTGCTCCGGTCCTCGGCCGACTTCTTGTCCGCCCTCCGCCTGCTCGGCTCGGTCCAGCGCGTTCTCCTTGTCGAGCTTCAGCATCTGCATCTTCTTCTTGATGGCATCCATGGCTGCTGGTGTCTCTCCGCGGGGTCCGAGTGAAGCAACGTGGAGCGCGTCTGTCCCGGACTGCGGCCGCCGACAGACCTCGTCCCCCCCCGACAAATATGTAGGGGGACCGTCGCGGAATTCCATCGGACATCCAATACTTTTTTGGATGGGACTCGACTTTTTTTTTTTTTTTTTTTTTTGCATGGAGCCGGATGGCGATTCGCTGCTGGTAGAAGTTCGGCTGTTTATATGACTATATATGGGACGCGAAGGGCAGGGAGATGCGAGATCTTGTTTCTAACTCCTGAGAAGATCTCGGAGAAGATCTTTTTTTTTATTTCTTTTTGTTGTGTTACCTGAAGGCTTCATCTGCCTTATCTGCTCCACTGTCCAGCTCTCTGGTCTCCTCCGGTGACCTACAGATGCTGTCCATGAAGCACCAAGACACGATGGCACCGGACACGTCTTTCCTGGACCCCAAAATAGAGGCTGAAGAAAATTTAATTGCATATCAGTAACAAATATAGGGGTCCAGATAATATGTGTTCCTGCTTGTGCAAGCAAAAAATATGATATTAAAAAGCACATGTACAAGTGATATTCTTCTTTTTTTTTTTTAAGATATAAAATAAAAGTGTACAAGAAATAATTTATTATATTTACAGTGTCTGCATGGGTCTTCTCACCATGTATTTTTAGCCCTTTCAAGCCTTTCAGCACCTGCCTTGGTCCTGCCAAATGGTCGGAGCCATGTGGCGAAGAATAAATCCTCACAGAATCCTGGGCTTAAGATCCAATTGATTGGCTCGTCATCATTGATCTTTGTTTGATATAAATGTGAAATGCAAAAGCACTAACAGTTGAAATCAACAGTGTGAATGAATTTCTAGGGTATTAACAAAAAATGAAACTGGACTCGGAACAGAACCTGCCATGTCATGCTCTGGTTTTAGGTTGCTGTGTAATTCATGACTAAGCCTCTACTTGATTTGTGGTGCGTAATTATCTGTGAGTGGCTGGTAATATTAAAATGTGCGTGTGATCCCACAGTGTACAGTATGAGTTCTGCCGCTGAGATAATATCCGCCATCAAGAATCACGGTGTGACGTCCTGACGGATTTTGACAAATGATAATATGACTTGGAAGGTCAGAGGTCAAAGGAGCTTTCGGAATACTTTTCATCTTGTGTGTCACCGTGTTTGTTGTGTTATTTTAAACCCCCATGATCAGAGGCTTTCGGCTGCATGTCCATGGTTTAAATCTTCACCAGACATGGCAAGAATGTGACACCCGGATCCGCTTCAGTTCCTTTGACGTTTAAAATTCAAACTCGCCTATGGTCACGGAAAAAGAGACGCATGCGGGTGGCGGCCAGCACAGGTAAGCGAAGCAGCAGGAGTTTCCAGATCTCCAGCTCCCGCCACTTTGTAATAAGAGCTGATGCCTGCTACACCTCATTGGGCCTATTTTTCATGCTGTAGCAGTCAGTGGTTTGCGGCAAGAGCTGGACTGACAGCGGCATTCTGGGAATGAAATGAGCTTCATTATGACACACCAGGAAATAATAAGAACAGTCATATTCGTCAAGAAAGTCTGGCACGATCACAGATTACAGAGTACAGACACAACATGTATCAAAAGATCCCAATTCCAGCAGAGAAATATGCATAAATATAGAAATAGCAAGATAAAAAAAAAAACAGTAGCTCCCTGAATCTCATGGTTTATCCGAGTATTTTTTGCTCTTCTTGCCACTGATTATGAAGTGAGTTCCAGAGCCGAGGCGAAACAAATCTCCGGCCTTCTGTTCGCTCTGGTTTTAAATATGTGAATGTAAGATGTTTGAGGTGCATGTAAACACCAGCTCACTTTATGGCGTGCATGTTGAAGCTGACCTTACGGCATCATCATCAATGTGTCAGAAGCAAACATTTAAATGGAGTGGCAGGTTAAATGGGAGACTCTAACAAGCCATGCATGTTTTTGGCCGGGGACCACCTCCCATGGCTAATGGGGAGAACTGTCAGCGGACCGTTAGCCTGGGCTTTGCCTGGAATGTATGAACATCAGTGAGGCTCCTAGAGCCATCCTGCTGATGGACAGCCTTAAGGCCCGGTCCTCACAATCCCACAATTTTCTGCTTGACCTGAGCACAGGTTCATTCAGGATCTGACCGGGGCTGATCAGACCAGGATCGTTCTTGTTAATGTTCTATGGAGCAGCCAAGTTGGGATTATGGCTATTGCAGCAGTAGCCTATTGGGTAAGACACTCGCCTATGAACCAGAAGGCCAGAAAGTCCCTGCTACTATCCCAACTTGCTACCATTGTGTCCCTGAGCATCTCCAGGGGGGGGACTGTCCCTTTAACTACTGATCGTAAGTTGCTCTGGATAAGGGCATCTGGTAAATGCCATAAATGTAAACAACCCACATGAATGTAAACTACACCCCCACCACCATATCCATCAAAGACAAAACCACAGAGATAGAGACAGATGCAGAGACAGATAGAGGGTGACAGGAAGGGCAAAATATGTTCTGACGGTGCAGTCAATAATTAAAGCTTTGTTCTCACTCCTATCTGGAACTGGTCTGTTATGTCCACTGATGAGCCTCCTTGGTGGCAGTGATGTTTGCTCCTTACCGAAAAGCCCATGGGAGCGGCACTGGTTGATGTGGGATCATGATCCAGGAACTGCCACACCACTTCCTCTAGCAGTCACTCACTCTCACATATTCCTGATACCCCCCCCCCCAACTCGCCTGTGGCAGCTGAAGACCTTGTTCTAATTCAATTTAGTTTAATGTTCATATGAAAAACCCATTTAAAGATCTCTTCTAATAAAAATACAAAAGCCTTTAATGGACCCTAGTGGAAAGTAATAATGTTTTAATATAGTAGCAGTATACTTTGATGGTGCTGGTCTGGGTTATGGCAAAAAGTAAAAAAATTCTACTTGTACATGTTTTTATCTGCACTATGTATAAATGTTACCCCACATCAAACAAATCTATTTTATTACATATGTTATATTTGGTAGTAAATTGTATTTCCTATAAGTGCATAAACATGACTTCTAAACGATGGAAACATTTCCCAGCAAACATGGAGTGTACAACAAACAGACACATTTTTATTTTAATTGCAGTCTAATTCTATTATAGATGATGGTTTATGTTGACATGAGAGAAAACGGGACAGTGGCTCTTTTTTGATAGACGTGAATTTTTCATTCATATCCCCAGCAGGCTGACCGTGTTTTTGGAAGACGGTCAGTAAAATCGCCTTTGACACTAGGAGGGCCACACAAACACACACGAACAGCACGGCCACTTCAGTCCTTTCTGTTTAAACGTCCAGGCCCCAAACGGCCCTTAGGGCTCAAATACTCCTGTGACATTCAGCAGGGGCTGAAAAGAGCTGTAAGTCTAACACCATTTGAGCTGTTCTTTAGACGCTAAGGAGAGATCTATATATATATATATATATGAAGATTACTCAAGGTCCTTTTAGTCGCCCCCTAAAGATCAGCCTGCTCTGCCTTAGGGTGCAGTCATAAGGCACAACGAGGGTGGGAGAGCCGCAACTTTATCCCACCGTAACCCGAGCGCCTCTGTCACGCCACACAATCAAAACTAAACCCGTCCCGCTGGCGCTTCGCCTGTCCACACACAACACGAATCTGGGGACATCAGCGGCGCACCGGACGTGCGAGCGAGCCTCGCCTGAGCACGCCTCCATTCACGGGTCCGAAACAAGAGCCGTGCAGGGAGAGCCGAGCGGCTCGTCGGTGCCAAGGTCGCGGTCTGCGGGCTGCTCCGCCCTCCAGCTGATGCACGGGCTGTCAGGGACTCTCACCGTACATCCCGCTGACCGCAGGATGTGAGGGAGACTTTTTGGGAGATTTGACACAGTGGCCTCAATGCTGGCAAGACGCACAAAATCAGTTTCTCTCCGTTCTCGTTTGAAGCCACCGGAGAAGCTGCAGTGCAAAAATGATGGCACGCGGGTCCCTAATTGGGACCCTAACGGCCCATATAAAGTTCTGGGGGTGTGGCACAAAGCACATACGTGAGCTGGCGACACCGTGCGGTGCCAGCTAAAGTCAACCCGAGACGACCACTGATGGAGACGCTCTTTCTCAGGCCGTCAGCTGGAAGGAGCGCCTGCCGGGCCTGTTCGTGTGCTTGCGTGGCCGCGGCGGAGCCTGCTAATGACTTCGCCCTGTGATGAGACTCCTGCCGGGGGGCCAAGGTTGGCGAGGCGACAAATGACCCGCGTCTTCATACCGAGTTTCCTTCTGGCTGACATTACCATATTCTGCCAATCAGCAAAGACAGACGGGAATGTTCTAAAAACGTTCTGAAGACTTCTAAGCTGCACTGACCCTTGTTGACTTAGTTCAGTCGGAGGCAGAATTGACATTTCCTGTTTATCCGTAGGGAAAAAAATGTCTGCCAAATATCGTAGACCAAATTGACCCCAAATTCATTCTCAGTTATTGTGGAGAGCTCAGTCAACGCCCAAAGCCCCTCCACCCCCCCACCACCCCCAGCACCACCCCAACAAATTTTTAAGCAAACAAACAAAGTGCGAGGAAATGCAGCGGCAGCACTATGAAGAATTTGGCTTTTCTCCGCCAAACGTATTTGCGGGCGTGCTTGACCTCCTCCCAGCGTGCCTGTTTGTGCTCCGCTGACACACAGCCGAGGAGCCGAGGAGCCGAGGAGAAGAACGGCAGCCGTGCCTGATGCGCCATAAGCCTGCTGACGAAAGAAGGTCTGCTCAACCTGTAGGTTCTCCCACGGCAGAGTAATTACTGAGCCCCTCACACTGGTCGTGTTTACCACATTCTTGTTCAGAAATACCACGAGGGAAGTCAGCCCCGGTGGAAAACCAGTGGCTGCTTTACTCCATGCATCTACTCTGCAGATAAGACATCCCTTCCTGGTGCAGGTGTGAGCTTCATTGCCACCAGCTCGGTCAGTTATTTGCTGAGTTTATGAAAATGTGCATATTCTGTCAGATACAAATATGCTTGATCATATGTAGCTCAGGAGAGTTCATTAAGTAGACTTTAAGTAGACTTTAGATGGTTTTGCTGAATAAGATTTCCTGTAGTATCCTGAGGAAAAAAACAGCTTTTGGTGGCATTGTGGCCTACGAAAAATGTTGAGATGTGGAAGAGATCTCATATCTGATCACATATTTCCCATTCCTGCCTTAAAAACAGTCAACAGCCGGCAAACATTGCGAATCTGGGCAGCTGGGTCAAAAATGTCAAAAATGTAACATGACATATTTGAACGGCAGGTGCTACAAAAGGCACTTCTACCAGACAGGCACATCCTTTAAAGCATGACGTCCGTTTTTAGCCCCTGCAAGAGGCTAAATGCTGCCAGTGTTGAACAGACAGGTGATGTGTCAGAAAATCATTCATGAATTTCCAAATACAGAAATGTTATCAGTAGTCATGTTTTTTGCTGTTCACAAAATGTACAAAATTTGCCTTGTAGGCATGCAATGCAGTATAAAGTGTAACATACAAACATACATTACAGGCCAAAAGTTTGGACACACCTTCTCATTCAATGTGTTTTCTTTATTTTCATGACCATTTACGTTGGTAGATTCTCACTGAAGGCATCAGAACTATGAATGAACACATGTGCTTAACAAAAAAAGGTGAAATAACTGAAAACATGTTTTATATTCTAGTTTCTTTGCTCTGATTACTGCTGTGCACACTCTTGTCATTCTCTCGATGAGCTTCAAGAGGTCGTCAACAGTCTTGAAGGAGTTCCCAGAGGTGTTTAGCACTTGTTGGCCCCTTTGCCTTCACTCTGCAGTCCAGCTCACCCCAAACCATCTGGATTGGGTTCAGGTCCAGTGGCTGTGGAGGCCAGGTCTCCATTTTTTGTGTTCATTCATGGTTTTGATGCCTTCAGTGAGAATCCACCAATGTAAATGGTCATGAAAATAAACAAAACGCAGACGGTGTGATCAGAAGGTGTGTCCAAACTTTTGGCCTGTACTGTATGTCCACTATACACATATACACAACATGGTGGATGTAAGCCATAATGTGTCTGTTCACCAGAACAAAAACCTCATCCATAACTCAATCCTTCTCTGGTTATTTTTATTCCTCACAGTGCTGTTCCAGATTTTTCCACAGAAGATATATGGTTGAATTGTTCAGGCTTGTACTTCTTGTAAAATTATTAACTTGAGATATGTAAATTTTGAGTTAGACTGTCAGTATTTGCCTCCTTTATTTCTCCATGTCATAAGGTCAGTACTGTCTGGGTCTCCGCACTGACATAGTTTTCCCACGTGTCCATATATGGAGATGGTGCTGTGCTAGCTGGAGAGGTTGAGGCTAGATGGTCGATTTGTGAGGTCTGAATCGTCACTTTCCATTCCACAGCCTTGCAAGATTTCTCGGTATGCGGCTACAGCTGGACCACTTGGGCAGAACCGAAGTCCCAAATGAACGCTGGATGCTGCTTGTAACTGTGACTGACACAACAAATATGACACAAGTTTCTACCTAGTTGTCTTGACCACCTCTCAGCTGAAGCCTGCCTGCGAAGCCGGCCAGTGTTTGTTCAGATGTTGGGACTTCTCCTCCTGTCAGAAACGAACGAGTCTGAGCTATTAGAAAAGACAGCCTTACATTTCCACTCCATGGTGCTTTTGGAGATCGCCTCGGACCCCTCAGGCCATGCAATGAGAATCAGAAATGTGTGTGCTGTACACTCTTTCAACTCTTTAACTCACAAGAATTGCAAGAATTTTATCCTGAACTAATTGTTGCTCATTATTGTAATTGCATGTTCAGCAGTGACAGACACTGGCAGAGAAATGCAGCAGCTGAGGAAGCCAGCAGTTCTCAAACAAAGCACACACGGGAACTGATAGCACCCTCGGTACGAAGCAGAGAGAGGTGAAGCTGGGATCCGACGGTGTAGATGTCCACATTTGTCAGCGTGAAAGGCTCATTTCCTCCACACAGGAGAGGTGTGTGCACGCTGATGTTTGTTCAGCTTTAATACAGTTCGGGCGGAGAAGTCACAGCTACGAGGCAGGGAGGGCTGTGTGTGCGCTCGTGTGTGCTTGAGGTCTGGAGGGTGTTTTTCTAGGTCTGCAGGGCTTTTGCATGTAAAAAAACGTAGGCCACGTTTTATTATATTGGACGTAAAAGTTTCCCAGTTTTCTCCAGACATTGTGTCTAACCCGAGGCAAAGTGACTCCGCTGCAGACTGCGGCGCTCTGAGAAAGGCTTCTTTTTCCCATTACTAGCCAGACATAATATAACATTCTCCCAAGCCCCCACCCACCACACTTATTCTATGATGTACCTAAGGGTGCGAGAGGCAGACCATTGAAAGTGAGAGGCTATTATTTTATGGCGGACCAGCTGCAATGTGTTAATTGACATTACCTCCCCAGGTTTTTAAAGGGGCCGTCTGGAAATAGCCCCTGGTTTGGGGCCTGATATAACTCAGGACTCGCCGCTGACTCAGAACAGCTTTTGGCTGCTTATGCCAAGCCAGAGTAGATTTTACTGACAAAGAGGATTCCACTCAAATGATGGCATGGTGGCACAGGATGCAATATAATGCATAATACTCAACACGTTTCAATATATATACCAGGTGCTAATACTATACATTTACAGCATTTACCAGACGCCCTTATCCAGAGGGACTTACAATCAGTAGTTACAGGGACAGTCCCCCCCTGGAGACACTCAGGGTTAAGTGTCTTGCTCAAGGACACAATGGTAGTAAGTGGGACTTGAACCTGGGTCTTCTTGTTCACTGGTGAGTGTGTAACCCAATAGGCTACATTTACATTCAAACATTTCAAAATGCACAATTTACATTTCAAAATGCACAATTTCATCTCAGCATTTTGCAAAACTAGAAAAAGTCTAAATCTGTCATCACCACGGTTGTGAAACGCATTAGCGGCTGGCTGTACAGAAACGACCCAAAGTAATGAGTTTGCTACATCCTGTTCTTGTTCTTCACCTTTTACGCTGTGCATTGCATTGGTTCTGGTGTCCTGCCGGTGTGACGGGGTCCAGTACATTATGATACAATACAAGCTGTATGATATATTAAAATAGTTCCATGTCATGTAATGGCTATGTAATTTACATGCTCACCATCTCAGTACCTTTTGGTGCAATTTTGTGCATGGGCCTATATAAAAAATCCAAAATTTCCAGTTCATCTGGCTTGTTCATTTAATTGAGTTTTATTGGTTTGAAATATAATGACATTTTCCTGTTTGTAAAAATGATTGGCAGGCCACTCTGACAAAATGTAGAAATATAAACATTTAACCTCATTGCAAATATGTATTTTAGTCAAGACCCGAACTGTCCCTGGTACTCTGGGCCAGGTTTCCCTATATGTAATCTATTTAAGTACCAGAATGTGTCTAGTCCGCGTGCGATCATCATCATACCCTCGTTTCTTGTCCATGTCATGTTTACCTGTCATGGAACCCTTGTCATTTCCATGGAGTCGTGTGCGTGACCAATAATTTATACATCTGTTAATACAGCAAGTTTTGTCACCAAACCTTTTTGGGATGACTTCATTACTCCATACCCTACCACTGCACATACTAACTTTCTCAAGTATATCAAGAGGTATGTGCTACTGGTCACCAAACCTCGCCTGAAAGGTTTCAATTCTAATAGTGAGTTTTAAAAAAAATGCCCAGCTTTTTCAAAATAAAGGGATGATGATATGATACAGGTCACATAAAGTTTAAGCACAGCCCTAATAAATACAGTAAAAAATGTTCTACTCAAACACAGCAAATCCCATCCTAAATGACAGTTTCCTCAAATGAACAGAACTTTCAAACACCTCGTCCATAAAATGAAGTCTTGCCAGACTATGGTGTGTGGTGTCATGGCAAGCAGATGGCTGTGTGAATGTGAGTCTGCGTTTGGAAGATTCCTGTTGTGTCTGATGATAGTGAGCAGCCGCTCTTGTTATGAGGTAAACGTGCACGCGGTACAGTCTTTCCAGAGTGTCTTGTGAGCTGATGTCGTGCGAAAGTCATCTTGCCAGGCAAGCCTCCTGCTAACTTGCCTAAAATAGTCATGCGCGCTAAGGCGAGCGCCCCTCTCTCATCCATTGGAGTCTGTCAGTAGAGTTTATATTACAGAGCTGCTCCTCTCAAAGCAGATTCCATTTTATCTCTCCACCAAGGCTGCATGTTTAATGGTGGTCTCACTCTAAACATGGTCTCGCCCGCGCTGCCCGACTAAGGTAACACAGGCCGTCTGACATTTTACCCAGAATTATGCTGAACTTCCTGTAAAACCCATGCAGGCCGTTGCTGCCAATGTTTAATGGACTGCAGAAATTCATTAGGGGTGATATTCGTACATGCAAACTGAACTAGTGGGACCTGCCGGGGGTTTCAGGTGATGAACCATCCATTTAATATTTCAGTGAGCTATTCACCGGTGAATATAGGAGGTGGACTGATTTTCTTTAAGATTGCACATTAGAGCGTTTAAGAATAATAACTCAAAATTTCAATCTGATTTATGAGGTGGGCGTACAAATAAACAGTAACAGACCCATTTCAACACATCCCTCCATTCTCCGACGGCGCTGAAGGCAAGTTACACTCTGCGAGTCGTACACCTGACATGTACATAGCCAGCCATGTTCCTGCAGAACCCGAATCTGGTTTAAATTAGCCAAAGGCATGTTAGGGTTGGGGATGTTGAAAAATGAGAGGAAAAAGGAAAGAATGAAAAAAAAAGATTCCATTGCTGATGGACGAAGAAAAAAATCAAAAACTATTCCTGCTCCTGCTCTCTCAAGTTTCTGCTGGAGAAAGAGAGGCGGAGCCGTGAGGACGCTGTGGACATAGACAAAAAATTAGAGAAGAAAAAAAAAAAAAAATACTTGTATTGGACTCATTGGATCCACTCATACGGGCAGCGGTGGCCTATCGGTTAAGGAAACGGCCCTGTAATCAGTAGGTTGCTGGTTCGAATCCCGATCCGCCAAGATGCCACTGAGGTGCCACTGAGCAAAGCACCATCCCCACACACTGCTCCCTGGGCGCCTGTCATGGCTGCTCATTGCTCACCAAGGGTGATGGTTAAATGCAGAGGACACATTTCTTTGTGTCACTGTGTGCTGTGATGCAGCGTATCACAATCACTTCACTTTCACACTTTCATTTCTGCACACATATGCACTCAGAAATTAAAATAAAGCTTTCAGCTACACAGGATTTTATGTGTTATGCATGTTATGCATTAGCTTGTTTACAATAATGGAAGTTGCAGCCATTAAATAAAACATATTTATATCATTTAAATCTAAAATCTGTCCTTGAGGGCTGTGATGAAGAGCCTAAAATTGGTGTTTTGACCGAGAGTGAGAGAGACGCCTTTAAAATCCCAGTTACTGCACTTCAGAGCAGTAATTCATCAAAATGGGTCTGAAAGCAATGCTGTGGTACTGAACCGCGCCGCCTCGCTCAGTTCTGGCCTCGCCAGGCCAATCCACCGCGCTGCGGTTCAGGACTGGAGGAATGTCAAGCTGGTCACCAGGCCAGCCTTGCAATTAAAAAGAGCGAGGGCGGCGAGTGGGCTGGCAGGAAATCCGTAACGTAGGTGTCCGGATCAGCGCATCAGCTGCTGGAGGGACCCAGCCTGTACCGGTTTAAGGTGATAAAGAGGCTGAGAGTGAAATCTTTTTAAAGACACCAGTCCGTGCTCCAGCACATGTCAAGACAGCTGGCTGAGACTCAGACTACAGAATTAGCCCAGGGTGAAGAGCGTGACCTAAAGGATAAATCAATAAACCAAAGAAAGTGTGGAAAGAGCTGTCTAAATGTTGATTAAGGTTTCTCATACCAGTTTTGTGCAGATGAAGGTTATTAACTGCATTTAGTGGTCTAAGAAAATTGGAAGAAAATGTTTGTTTTGTCTATTTTTGACAGGAAGGGGTTGGTTGCAACATTTTTTATAACATTATATTACTCTAAAGTATTTTCTGAGATTAAATTCAATATTAGGTCAATTTTTGCAGCTTGCTAAAAATGTCTGCTTTTAGCCTGCAGCATCTTATGGATGGTCTTAGGATGGAGCATTATTTTGGACTGGGTACAGGGTGGACAGATCCAGAGGGACACAGACTGACCTCCAGTGGAAGCCACCTGCTAATAGCCTCAGGATCTGCCTTTCTGACAGATCTGACCCTCACAGAGACCTGAGTAAGCAGGGGTGATGAAGGCTGAAGTCACTGGGTTAGGAATGTTGGTCCTCTACACCAGCAGAACCCACTGCCTGAAGACTTCATTCCACCTCACACAGCTTACAACCAACCATATCAATTATTAAATTTTGCGTGTGTTCCGAGTTGTGCTTGTTGCTGTTAGGCCTTGTGGGTATACGGAAATAAAGAAAGAAAAAAGCAAAAACGTTTCGAGAGTCCGTGTATTCATTCGGACCTGTGGGGGCTGGCGTGTTTTTGTAAGTTTGGAACAATGGAAGACGAGCATACAAACAATCCCAGAATCCGGGAAAAGTTAATTATGTCCTTGGACGACCTCACGCTTTTCAGATGGAGACAGCAGCTGAATTAGCATCTCACCTACCACTAGTACCCCTAGCGTTTATGTAGATGCGTCTCACCTAGCACCAGTCATTCAGCCATTGCGCCGCCTTCCTCTGGCTCTTCGTGATGAAGTCACTGTGGAACTCAACAACCTGCTTGAGCTGGGCATAATTGAGTGGATCGATGCTTCACCCTGGGTCTCCAACCTGGTGCTGGCATGGAAGAGGTCTGGGACTCTCCAGCCATACGCGGATCTAAGGTCAGTCAACACAGCTGTTGTTCCTGACAAGTATCCGCTGCCTACTGTGGAGGAACTGAACCCCCAAACTAGACCCCCGACTGGGCTATCTCCAAGTTCCGCTGCATCCGAGAGCCACAACCTGACTGCTTTTGTCACACACATCTCAGCTCTGCCCCTAGTTGCTTCCAGAAAATTGTGTCCACCATCTTTGCTGCAGTTTTGGGCTAGTGATTTATCTGGACACCCTTGTGGTGCATGGTTCAACCCTCACATCCCATGATGAGCATCTGGATCACATGCCCAAGATCCTGGCAGGCCACAGTCTTATGCTGAATGGGGACATTTGTGTCTTCACTGTGCCAGCGGTTTTCGATTTTGAGGGCTTTTGCCTATCTGGAGAGGGCATCACACCTTTAAATTCTAATGTGGAGGTTATTCTACGTCTCGCTGAGCCCTCCAGCATTCCCTTTTTGGGAATGACAGCATATTACTTGCGTTTTCTCCCTCAATACTCTGCCACTACAGCCCCTTTGTGCGTGCTTCTGAAAACCGGAGCCCCATGGGCCTGGTCCCAAGCCTGCTCCTCAGCTATCTGTCAGCTAAAGGCCCAGCTTACCTCACCACCAGTGCTTGCTCACTTTGACCTCTCTTGCCCCACTTTTCTGATGTGATGCTTCTGGTGTAGCGCTGGGTGGTGTCCTTTCTCAGTGCCAACATGGTTCTGAGTCCCCCATTGCTTTTGCCTCCCAATCTCTGACTCTGGCTGAGCAGAAGTATTCAGTTGGGGAGCAGGAGGCAATGGCCCGTGTCTGGGCATGTATACTTGTATGGCTGACATTTCACTCTCCGTACAGACCATCAGGCCCTTACAACTGTACTCTCAATGTTGTGGCAGACCTCCTTTCCAGGGCGACTCCAGACACTCCTCCAGGCCCAGCCACGGATTCACTGGAGCCTGAGCTTATCCACATGCTTCATTGGCCACTCCTGGAGGTCATGTCTCTACCAGACCTCCAACTGGCTTCAGTTCTGTCACAGCTTTGCACTTTCATTTGAGACGGGTGGCCATGCATAGTGACCAAGGACCTGGCACCATTTCATCGGATTAAAGATGAGCTGTCCTGCTGGAATGAGGTCTGTGTGGCACGGGGACTGCGGGCAGTCATCCCCGGCAGCCTACACCCTCATATAATGGCCATGGCTCAAGCACTGCTGCTGGGATTGGTGGCCTGGGATTGCCTGCCTCGTCAGTGGAAAGATGGGCCCTCCCAGAACTCTGCCACCTCAACATGTGCAGTGGCTGGCCGGGCCATGGCAGCACGATCAGCTGAAAATCTGTTGTCCAATATCATCAGTGCTTTCTAGTGGTTGCCTACGACCTGTATTCAAAATGTCCCGAGATCGCCTCTACAGGCTCATGCGTCTCATGCGACCATGGAGTTCCTTGACAGTCTGTTCTCAAGGTGGGTCCTTCCAAACACCATTACAACAGACAATGGGCCTCAGTTCACCTCCATGGACTTTCAGACATTCCTCTGGGACAGAGGGTTTCGACATACATGCACTGCTTTCTACCACCCAGAGGCTAACGGTGGTGTGGAAAGATTCAAATAGACCTTAAAGAACAGTGTTAGGGCTCACCTGGCCTATGGCTTGGCCTTTTCCTCAGCCCTGCAGCTCATTGCAGTGGCCCAGCACCACAGGGTTTCGACTTCTCAGCGCCGGATGAAGCAGTCTTTTGATTGCCAACGGGGGGTGACTCGTTCCTGTCTGGCAGTCCATGATTGGGTCAGGGTTCGTCGGGGGTCAGTGCTGATTACGGGGCGGCTGGGCATGGCCACTTTCCGCCTGGTTGATGGTACGAAGTGGCATGCGAGCCGGCTCAAGAAGGTGTCACTGCCCACCCCCGGGGACCCTTCTTCCATGACTAGTGATTTGTACCTAGTGTACCTAATAATTTGGCAAATTTTGATATGCGGCTAGTCATCATCATCTTCCTCCGCTTATCCGGGTCCGGGTGGTGGGGGCAGCATCCCAAGTAGGGAATCCCAGACAGCCCCCTCCCCAGCCACCTCCACCAGCTCCTCCGGCAGGACCCCAAGGCATTCGCAGACCAGATTGGAGATATAATTTCTCCAGTGTGTCCTCCCGGGGTCCTCCTGCTGGCAGGAAATGCCCGAAACACCTCCCCAGGGAGGCGTCCAGGAGGCATCCTGACCAAATGCCTGAACCACAACTGTACTCAACTGTCTCCTCTTGATGTGAAGGAGCAGTGGTTCTACTCTGAGTCCCTCCTGAATGTCCGAGCTCCTCACACTATCTCTAAGGCTGCGCCGGCCACCCTTCGGAGGAAACTCATTCTTTTGGTCATTACCCAAAGCTCATGACCAAAGGTAAGGATTGGGATGTAGATCGACCAGTAAATCGAGAGCCTTGCTTTATGGCTCAGCTCCCTCTTCACCACGACAGATCGGTTCAGCGTCCGCATCACTGCAGACGCTGCCCCAATCCGCCTGTCGATCTCTCTGTCGATCGATGCTCCCTTCTTCCCTCACTCGTCAACAAGACACCGAGATACTTAAACTCCTCCACTTGAGGCAGGACCTTTCTCCCAACCCGGAGTTGGCAAGCCAACCTTTTCCGGTCGAGAACCATGGTCTGAGATTTGGAGGTGCTGATCCTCATCTCAGCTGCTTCACACATGGCTGCGTACCTACCCAGCAAGAGCTGAAGGTCAGAGCCTGATGAAGCTGGGAGGACCGCATCATCCGCAAAAAGCAGAGACGAGATTCTCTGGCCACCAAACCCGAATCCCTCCACACCACAGCTGTGCCTAGAAATTCTGTCCATACAGGTTATGAGTCCAACCCTCACCGGGAACAGGTCTGACTTACTGCCAGCTTACTCTGCCACTAGGGACACAGTCATAGGCCTTCTCCAAATCCACAAAACAAATGTGGATTGGTTGGGAAAACTCCCATGCCCCCTCCATCACAGTTGCAAGGCTAAAGAGCTGGTCCACAGTTCCACGGCCAGAACGAAAACCACCTTGCTCCTCCTGAATCTGAGATTCAACTATCGACCGGACCCTCCTTTCCAGTACCTTCGAGTAGACCTTTCCAGGAGTGTGATCCCCCTATATTTGGAACACACCCTCTGGTTCCCCTTCTTAAAAATGGGGACCACCACACCAGTCTGCCACTGCCCCCAATGGGGGGTATCTCCATAGCCATGAGATACCCAGGACGGTTCTCATCCACCCCTGGGGCTCTGCTGCTGTGCAGCTGTTTGACTACCTTAGCAACGTCTGCCCCTAAGATTGGACAGTCCATACCCAGGTATCCCAGCTCTGGTTCCTCCTCGGATTACGCATTGGTGGGATTGAGGGGCTCCTCAAAGTATTTCTTCCACCACCCGACTATAGCCCCAGTCGATGTCAGCAGCTCCCCATTCCCACTGTAAACAGTGTGAGTGAATTGCTACCTTCCTGAGGCGTCAGATGGTTTGCCAGAACCTCTTTAAAGTCGATTGGAAGTCTTTCTCCATGACCTCACTGAACTCCTCCCACGCCTGAGATTTTGCCTCTGTGACTGCCACTGCTGCACCCCGCTTGGCTGTCCAGTACCTGTCTGCTGCTTCTGGAGTCCCATAGAACAGCCATGCCCTGAGAGCCTCCTTCTTCAGCCTGACATCTCCCCTAACCTCTGGTGTCCACCAGCGAGTACAGGGGTTACTGCCATGACTGGCACTGACCACCTTGCAACCACAGCCAGCAACAACCGCCTCACCAATTGCAGAGCGGAACAAGGTCCATTCAGACTTAATGTCGCCCACTGCTTGGTCACGGTCAAAGCTCTGCCGGAGGTGGTATTTGAAGACCATCTTGACAGGTTCTTCTGCCAGGCATTCCCAGCAGACCAACGTTTGAGTCTGCCAGGTCTACGTGGCATCTTCCCTTCCATCTGATCCAACTCACCACCAGGTGGTGATCAGTTGACAGCTCCGCTCCTCCCTTCACCCGAGTGTCCAAAACATATGGCCGCAGGTCAGATAATATGACTACAAAGTCAAGCATTGACCTGCGACCTAGGCTGCCCTGGTACCACGTGTACTGATGGGAATCCTTATATTTGAACATGGTTTTCATTATGGCCAAACTGTGGCTTGCACAGAAGTCCAGTAACAAAACACCACTCAAGTTCAGATCTGGTGGGCCGATCCTCCCAATGACGCCGCTCCAGGTCATGCTGTCATTGCGCACGTGAGAGTTGAAGTCCCCCAGCAAGAAAATGGAGTCCCCAGTCGGAGAACTACCTAGCACTCATCCCAGGGCCCATTCCCAGACTTGAAGGCGCAGGGAAGCTACCGTCCAGTTCCTCGAGGTAAACTCCAACAGGCTTAGAGTCTTGGGGCTAACAAAAAGCCAACCCCAGCCCTCCACCTCTCTAGCAAAGGAGAGTGTCCAACCTCTCTCAAGGACTTGGGTTCCAGAGCCATAGCAATGTGTCGAGGTGAGTCCGACTATATCTAGCTGGTACCACGATTCAAAGAGGAGTGATATACAGCTCATTATTGTGAAATACATTATGTTCTGCTATATAAATGTACTAAAATTGATGCTGAAGAGCTGAAATTGAGGCAAGCCTGTGGTGATTATTTTTTTAAACCTGCACATTTCCTTCTATTAGGGGTCGTAAAGAAAGCAGTGTTTTTAAAAAGCTGTACATTGTAAGGTGTAGGTGTAGCAGTCGTGTATATATATGTGTGTGAGTTTGTGTGTATATACACTTCTTTAAATGCACACGGCACTATTCTGTGGGTGGAGTTAGTCGCCTGCCCTGTTTCTGCTGCATATTGAATGCCATGCTGACTGTGGCATTTATTTAGTCTGGGCAACGTTCTCTAACAGCAGTCAAGTTGTCATTGTTTGTGTCAAACAAGCTGTGAATTGATTTTAATGGGCTTTGACAGGCACTACAGTTGATTACTAAATGGGAGGAGAGCTGGAAGCTTTTCTTGAAACTGGAGGTGGGATGAATATGTTAATGTTCTGCTTCTATAACGTTGTTTTTAACAATTTGTTTAATTTTTATGAAAACTCCAGAAGAGCCTGCCCAAGGTAAACATCTGAGCTAAACTGATCAGAGGACAATCGGTGAATTGGTGAACTGGCCAAGAAATAGGTTATGCCATCTAGTTTAGTGTAGTTCATGTATTTTACCTTCTTAATTCTCCATAGCCTGCTTCATTTTAATGAGTTGCTTTCAATCACATGCACTGTCTGGAAATCGCGCTTTCAGAGGGAAATACCCACTTTTGGTCAGAGGCACGAAAAAAAAGGAAGGTGGCCAATTAACAGACATGCATATAAAAAGTGAAATATTTATGAAGTGATGGATCAGATCACTGTGGCGAAGTTCTCTTGTCTTATCGTCTGGGGTAGAGTGGAGCTCCTGAAAATCAACCAGGAGGAGCTGGAGGTGGCCAACAATGTGGATTTGGGCTACTCAGGAGCCGACATCACCATTTGTGCAGGTAGTGCTGGGCGGTAAAGAGGATTATTGCAAATGATCTGTTTCTCAAAATAACCAATGCATATAGCTTATAGAAAGTCAACAGAACTCGTTCCAGAAGCCAATGATAAGAGAACAGTGACGTGCTGAACCAATCGTGTGAGAGCTGTGGCACACTTGGCATTTCTTGTACTTTTATTTTATTTCTCTCTCTACTTATTTTAAATTGTATTTGTTTACTTATTACTTATAGTACTTTTATTTATTTACAGTTGTATATTTAGTGTGTTCTTGAAAACCTGAAAGCTTTTGACTGGCCAAAACTGAGACTTTCTTCTCAGAACAATTTTATTTTATTATTTTTAAACAAATAATATTTATCCCAAAATTGCTTTTGACTTGGTATATCTCTGTAGGAATATATCACCCAGTCCTATGTGCAGGTGACGTTTAAAGCTCCTCAGGTCAACTGTAGTATAAATCCAGGAACCTGATTAATGACTGAATGGGGTCTTGATATCAAGGGATGCGTTGCTCATGGCGGTGGCGTATTGTGGGCCTGACCCCGGAGGAATGAGATGAACATACCCGCCACCTTGGAGGACTTTGAGGTGGTGCTGAAGGTCTCCAAGTCTGTGTTTGCCGCTTTAGAAATACGAGAGAAGAATGGACTAATTTGGATTTTGTTGAACTGAAGGATCTCATTCCTCCAAATCAGTGATACCAAGAACCTGAACATGCTCAGCTGAAACCAAAAAAGAAGCCTGCAGAAAGCAGATTTATTTAAAATGTAATTTTTAAAAATGTTCTAAATTTAAACGCTGAAAAGTCACAATGCATTTATTAAAACACATTGAACCCATCTCCCCGCTGCAACAGGTAGCAGCAAACAGATCATCAGGCCGAGATGATAATCAAGTTCAAGCCCGTAAAACACTTGCATGTTTCATTTAGCTTGTTTTAATTTCAGCTCAGTGAAACACTTTAAGCACCAACACATTTTCAGTAAGTTACCTTTCTTGTAGAATTGTGCTTCAAATAGAACTTAAACAGATTGTTATTGTCATTTTCAAGTCAATATTGCTCATATGGAGAGCGATTTAAAATGAACAAAAAGTTAACCTGTAAAACTGCGTTATTAAATGCATGGCCATTTAAAAACAGTGCAAAAAGAGTTAGCCTAGAGCCATGATGGGCCAGTTCAACGAATCAGGATCATTTACTACATGTTCGGCAAACGGGTCCACAATTAATCCTCAATTTTTTTTTTGTTTAAAATCTAACATTTTACCTGGTAGATCAAAACTAAGATGCGCAAAACTGACTGGCTATAAAGGCACGTGAGATGTATGTCTGCGCAGCCAGATGAAAACAGAGATCTGTACTCTGTCGTGCTAATGAAATACCTTAGCCAGAAAAATAGCGGTAAAACGATGGTACGTTATAACGTCTCTGTTAACACTACTTGTGTGTTTATGGAGATTACTACCCGTCCCACCAGCCACTGGGAGGCAGCGTGCCGGGTCTCTCATTAAACTGCTCTCACTACACTGCTTATGACCTCAATAATCCAAAATTATTTTGTCCTCCTGAGGAGCACCTTGTTCTTTGGCTTTGCAAGGTCGAACAGAAACGAAGACAAAACCAACATATATGTAAGTCAAGGTAAAAACACCACCCATCTAATGTTTATTGGCAAAGATGGTGCACGCAGTTTTAAAGAAATTATGTCCAAAGAACAGCCCCCCCCCATGTATGTGTTCTTCACAAAAAGTGATTTGCAAACAATGTATGGAACAAAGAACATAGTAGAATGTGTTGTTATTGTAACGAACCACCCCGGCACACCATTCTGCCTCCTGTGCAACCAGGCCGTTCCATGAACGTCCAAATATGGTGTTCATTGGCAGAACTTTCCCCATCCAGCCCTGAGCCTCTGGACGTGTTTTCACTCCACCAGTGAGCCAGGAGTGTCCTGAACTGGTCTTCATGCTAATAAATCCATATGGTACCAGAAACTGATGTGGGACGTGGAGAGTTGAAATATTAGAGCTTTATTCACTTATTTCGATTCTTCAGCGCGTGCCTCGCCCTCGATCAGCAGCAGTGAGAAAGACCACATGTCCATATATGGTAACGAGCACAGTAAATATGGCCATTGGCTTCACGGTTCTCATGTAGGGCTGAAAGACTGAACAGTGACATCTGCAGGAGAGAATGTGGAGAATGTCCTCTGCCCTGTCCATCACACATCATCACCCACATCAACCTTAAACGTCACACCCTACGTCAGCGAGCATCTAGACTGGCGTGTACCCCATCAGACACATACAATTAAAACACACAATATGTAAATTCTTTCAAATTCTTTATTTTCAGGGAATACAAAAAATACCTTTTTGACCAGATAAATATTTTACATTACAGCATAATTTCATGGCCAGACTTTTTTTTTTCTTTTTCTTTTTTATCATCGTTATTATTATTAGTAACTATCTCTGTGGAAAGTCATAACTATTTAAATGATGGCGGTCTTTTATTCTTTTTTTTTCTGCTCCAGCAAGATAAACCACATTTGCAACCACATTTCAATTTCTTCATTACATATATAATTTACAAAAAACAAAAAAAAAAAATTAGAGTTCCATCCACAACAAAAAGATGGGTGTCATTTAGTCTGCGTGTATGAAACTTATTCAACGGCCAGTTACTTTAACTTGGTAAGATCTTCACCTTATGTTGAGAAGCATCTTGGTACATGCTAGTGGAATGGACCATATGCACTTATACCCTTAGTGGAGGCCTGATGTCTCCTGTTGAAAGAAAATGCTAATCGAATACTACAGGTTCGGGCTCTGCCCCACCTGTCACAGAAAGAGCTATGAGTGTTCCAGACAGACAGAATAAGGCACTATGACAACACCAGGCAGTCCAGATTCTGAAATGGCGTTTCCAAATAGGAGTCCCAGCGCTAATGTGCCAAGCAGTGTGACCAGATGCAGATGCACATTAAAATAAGTCTGTTATCCTACATAGAATATCACATGAGTACGTCAAGAAGGAGCACAGACGGTTGTAGACATAAAACAAAAAGGTCTCAGTGTCTTCTACAGAGCTAAAAGTGCTGAAAGCTTCTCTCTTATATATAGTTCCTATAAGCCATGCATGTACAGTCGTGTATATATATCCTTGTCACTAACAGAGCAAAAGAGGAACTGCTCTTTATTTTTTTCCCAACAAAGAATTAGGACATGTATATTTCCTCATTACAAGACGTGACAAGCACTCTCTGCGTTACTCATTGCACACGATACGAATAAGTTATTTGTATATATCATTGTACTGTATTGTATTGTGAATAACCTGAGGAGAAGCCCTTCTTATGAAGAAATCTCTAAGTAAGGACTAATTCTCCCGATACACACACACACACACACACACACACACACACACACACACACACACACACACACACACACACACACACACACACACACACACACACACACACACCACACACACACACACACACACACACACACACACACAATCCGGGTTCAACTACCAAGAGGCCTGGCTACTGTCAATTACGGCAAAATTATATGTATTAAAATAAAAAAAATGTAAACAGAGGCGTAAAGATGGACAAAGTGTGTGCATCTGAGTGGTGTTTAGATGGATGAGAAATACAGGAGAAGTAGTTGTAGACAGATCTGCTAAATCTCAGCACAGTAGTTTAAACATGTACACACTAAACATTATCTCTAAAATATTTTTTTTTTTTTGTTTTTTTTTTGGACTAACAAGGATTGCTTTATCGCACCCCCCAAAAATTTATTTAGTGGCTTTTTCCCTCTGGACAGTCGACATAGAGGATATGATGTAAATTATGTCAAAGTGTATATTATTGGTTATAAAAGCATTAGCTTTCTGATATGTTTCGATCGAACACTGCCTGCAAACCATGCTTTGCAAGGGGAATGTTCTCTACAAGAAAAAAAAATGGAATCCCTTCCTGTGTGCCAGTAGCTGACTCACATCTAGCTTTTTTATCTCAAATATTTTGCAATCATGAAATACAGATATATCCAAGCATTTATTGCATAAAGTTCTGCTTGTATAATATGAGTGGGTGAAACACCGCAACTACAGAAATGAAGACGCAGTACTGCAGTTTTTGCTAGTCCTGATGTATTATCAATCAGATGGTCCTTGTTTAAATGACTTAAAAGTCCATATCTCACATTCTCACAAACACACATTCTTCATGGTTTTTTAGCATGTTCATGTATGAGAGCTGGCTTGAACCCCACCCTATGTGAAATAATCCACCAATCAGAAGTGCAAGGCCCATTCCGCAGTAACAAGAAAACAATCATCGGTAGTAGCTCCGCCCCCCCTCCTTGAGAGGAGGACAGTAACAGTTTAAAGTCCACCCTCGCTAAAAATGCCACTCAATCACAGGTACAAGATGCTTAAGCTCAGCTAACAGACCAGTCCATTGCATTGGACAGTCCTTGTCCACGGAGACTTTTCAGCTCTTATCCTCGCGCAGTTCACTGGGCAGGAACTTGTACTGCTGCTGCCTGATCTGCGCCAGCTTCTTCCGAGCTTCTTCCAGCTCCCTCTCTTTCCTGAGCATCTCCTCCTGGGCTGCGATAATCTGGGGACAAATAGGACAAAAAAAAAAAATTAGTGTGAATCTCATCCAATTGACTTCATTGCCCATTGAGACTGTATACCCTTTAGTTCAGCTTTTCTATAGAGAACTTTCATTCACATGTATAAACTCTGAAGGCTCTTTTTCCATACACATGAGAACTAGCAATTATAATCATATTGTAATGGGACACACTGGGTGTGGGAACACCGAATTGTGGGCAGGAGGATGAAGGAGAAGCTCGTGAGAGATTTGGCGGACAGACTGTGTGCGCTTCACAATAAACTGGAACCACGTCCAGGTCCCAAAACCCTAACCGGTGTCTGAGTCTGCTCCCGCACACCCTGCGGACTCCGCCGGGCGAGACCAGCTGGTTGTGGAGCAGTTTCTGCAAGCTGGACTGAGGTGAAGAGGGGACCGTCTGGTACGAAGCACCCCAATATAAATTAGTCACAATATGCGGTCACGACTTAACATAATTCCATTGCATCTCCATTATTCACCCTGTGGTGCCACCGCCTGAGCATCTGCCCCTGTATGCCACGGAACTGCCACCACATGGTCTTTAAGGCGGTCTTCACCTCAGCCCGAGCAGACTTGCCCCTCCTCACCCACGCCCACGGAACGCCGCCTCCTCACACCCCATGTCCGCGTCCTCTACCTCCCTCCTGACAGCACTATAGACCGGAAGTTGACGTTTGCTGATTGACCTGAGCACAGCTAAAATGATAGAAATTGAGTACGAGGATTGACAGAATTGACCAGATTATACAGAGTTTTGATTATCCTATTGGGCGTGTTATTGGGATTTTATACATTTAATGTTCACAAATATAAATTTTGGTAACCTCAGCGTAGATAAAATTCTAAAATGCAAGAAAAGGTTCTTGTGGGAGCAGCCCTGGTGGCAAATTCCAGTAACTCTGCTCATACAACTAGGTTATTAATTAAAGTGGTAATTAAATAATTGAAACCTAGGTAAGAGAAAATCTTCTATAAGAATGATCAATGAACATAATGACTAATACAGTATATTTTTGACTCTATAGACTCAAGTTGTTTCATGATTTGTGACTAGACCACTGTCTGTCTCAGCCAGGTTCCAAGAGGAGACTTTTAGAGTGGGAAATGCAGACCCTGTAATTAACATAACTCCACACTGCTAAAGCAATGAGAATTTTGGTTTTTGTGATATGCTAGTCTGCAGAATGCATGAAGAGGATTTGGAGAGTGGCAGGCATAGATTAGAGAGCGGTACACTTGAGAAGGACCAGCTGAGTGAAAAATGCCTCTGGAGGGGAGCTGGCTGGGATCTCCACCACACAAACACACACTCGCTTTCTACAGGGTAGCATGGCTATTCAGTTCACTCCTTCCAGATGAACACAAGGAATTATGGGTAAAAAAAAAAAAAAAAAAAAAAAAAAAGGAATGTGGGGTTTTGAATAGGCAAACATGCACTCTTTAATTATGCCCCATCTGGCCATGGATGAAAAGGGAGAGGATTGGTCCACGACCATTCTTTTTTTCCTGGACTTTAATGTTAATGATGGATGATGCCGGATGAGGCAACGCTTTTGAAATGTAACTGGTGTGGAAGTTTTCTGGATGCCTGCAACTGCAGCAGGTCACGGCGAGTTCCGCAAGTGTAACAAACCCATGTGAAGTCCCACCTGCGCGATGCCGCCCACGAACTTGGTCTTCACCACCACGCTGTCGTCCTCAGCCTTGTCGAACGCTGCCTTCTGAGCAGCCCTCCACCAGGTTATCAGATGCCCGCTTCACAGCATTCCCAGCAGCCTGAAGGAGTAACACACCAAGGGTCAGAGCTGACTCACACAGGCAGAGATTTGGAAGTAGATGAGAGAAACACACACACACACACACACACACACACACAAATCCATTTCATTAGAGAGACAAATGAACAGAGAGCACAGACTGGCTACAGAGCAGTGACACTGATGTGTGGAACAATCCTGATACACCTTCTACACTGCTCAGCATATCCCACACAGAGGAGCTTAACAAAACAGAGCGCTATTGATTGCATTCAATTCTTTAAAAATATTACATATTTCTAAATGACTACAACAATTACTATGTTCGTTTTGATAGTGTTTGATATCACTGAACCTGTTTGTAAGTGTGTATGTTTTTGTAACAGAAAATAAAGCAAGTTTCCCCAAAGACTGATATTACGACACTCAGTTTGGTAACCACACTACACACTAAACTAAACTATACAACCTAAAACTTAAATACTGTCCAGATCTCTTTCTGTACATGAACAGGACATAACTGAAACATCATATAGGATGCTGGTAAGTGGATATTTCAAACAGGACAAGACAAGACAAGACAAACATGTGCAAAATGAACAGAAATGTAAAGAGCAGAGATGTGCAAATTGAATTGAGATGTGCAAAATGGTCAGTATGTTATCAGGTGAATACTGTACTGTGAAACAGGTCAATAACAAGTCAATATTTGATGGTGTTCTCTGTGATTCCCATCTGTAATTTGAGAGGATGAGGATTGTAAGTGTGAGTTTTGTACCTGCAGTCGCCTCATGGCCTCGGAGTCCTGGTCAGCTTTGACCTTGCAGGCCACCAGCAGCTGAGCAGTGGACGCAGGCCACTTGCTTGGCGGAGGAGATGAGCTTCTCCTCGCTGGCGTGACCTTGCACAGACGCGTTGGCCGCCTCGCACAGGTACTGGTGGCAGCTGCTACCATCCCGCGCCTATAAGGAAGCGTAAGAACATCTTAAGGAAAACAGGCCTCTGCTGGGAAGATGATGCAAGTGGCCAGATCTGGGAAAAAAAAAATCAGCTTGGATATTATCAGTGAAGAACCCAGAGAGACTCACAGCGGATATGAGACCCTGGGACCACTGGCCATCATCCACTGCATTGGCAGGAATAGAGCCCACCTGAAGAAGGTATATATATATTTATTAGATCTGGCTAGATTAGGTTAAAAGTGGGGCAGGATGTGACTGAATACTGTTTCAGACCTGAGGTGATATCAACCCACCTTGCCCTGTGCCACCAGTTCCCTCTGAGCTGCAGAGGCCGACTTGACCAGGGCGCTGGTTGCCGCGGCAATGGATTTGGCTGCCTCCAAAATCTGCTCCTCGAAGTCTAGTGACTCATCAGCTTGCTGCAAAAAAAAAAAAAAAATAAAAAATCATAAGACTAATTACATCCAACAAGGGCAGATAAGTACATATCTAACAAGGTGTCATTTTATCTGCTAAACTAAGATTACAATTACAAGACCAAAATTAATCCTTAAAAATAAGGACCAATTTACATTTACATTTACAGTATTTATCAGACGCCCTTATCCAGAGCGACTTACAATCAGTATTTACAGGGACAGTCCCCCCGTGGAGGGTTAAGTGTCTTGCTCAGGGACACAATGGTAGTAAGTGGGATTTGAACCTGGGTCTTCTGGTTCATAGGCGAGTGTGTTATCCACTAAGGCTACTACCAGACCAATCACAGTCAAGTACACAAAAACTCCTTAGAGTGACACCTTGTGGCAACTGTAGCAAAAGTACAATATTTACTGGGCCAAAAGAAAGTGTTTCAAGGCGTACAATAATGTGTGTACCGTAATAAGTACACATATATTTCTTCAAATATATGTTTGTTTTTTTTTTTCCCCCCCCACAGAGTCGGCGCACCAAACACACTAAATAAAAAAAAAAAAAATGCCACCGGGTCTGAGAGCACACACCCCATGCCAGGAGCGGACACACAGAGCACACGAGTCTTGGAGACAGGCGGACACTGTAGGAATATGTTTGATATATAGTTGGACTGAATAACAACCTAATATATCAAACATAATCAGACAGAGCCCTGCTGAGAAGGATTCCTGGTCTACCTCGCCTTGCACGAATGAGGGGAACAGTCAATGGGACATGCGGGGTGGGGGGTGTGTAGGGAAGAGTGAGAGGGAAGAGAATGGGGGGTGATGAGGAGAGAAGGGAGGTCCTCGGAACGTGTTGTGTTTTTACACACCAACACCAGACAGTCAGCCTCACAGCAAAACAAGGGTTACAGACATTTAAGATATTGAAAGATACGTTTTTTTGGTCTAACCTGTCTAACCTGACAGACTGCTTATCTGCACACATCTGTCATGCTCACATTTACAGCGTTTACCAGACGCTTTTATCCAGAGTGACTTACAATTGGTAGTGAAAGGGGACAGTCCCCCTGGAGACACTCAGGGTTAAGTGTCTTGCTCAAGGACCCAATGGTAATAAGTGGGGTTTGAACCTGGGATTTCTATGGGATGACAAACCTGCTCTTTCTCAAAGCTGCACAAGAAAGCGACAACTCCTGAATACATAAGTCCTAATGGGACACCTATTATCTAGTGGTGGGTTACATGCCAAAATGAACCCTCTACAGATACGCAGTCAGGAGAGAACACTCAGAACCTACACCCCTACACTACATCAGGCAGAATTTAATCTGTGTCACACAGGACAAATCCCTTCCCAATTTTGTACAACAAATCCTCTAGTTTTTTTTTTTTTACAGCAAATTATTATTTTTTGGAACATAATGGTGGAAAGGTGGTGGGGAAATGGTGATGTGCTTATCCTCATCTTTTCATTCGTATTTCTGGAACATTTCTCTCATTTCAGTTAAGCAACATAATTGAACATGTACTTCATTTAAGCAAATGAAAAGTAAAACTGGTGATCGGATACGTTGCTTTTTGTAAAGACCCCACCCCTTTTATTTTTTAGAATAAACAGTCTTTCATGCAGGCCATTTACAATAACTGCTGCAATTTTGCATCTCCAGATGTTCATACAGGAAAACTACACCACTTTAAACAAATGTTTGACATTGTTACGTGGTTGAGGAACACCAAGGGCTATTCTAACAGCAGGTATATGTGCAAAAACATTCAGTTGATGAATGGGCAATAAAGGCCAGGGTGGGGAAATGTTTTCCTTCTTACGTTCGTTTATTCCTTCTTATCGTTTTTTAAGTCTCTCAGCAGCATTGTGGTGGAGGTGCTTCATAATGCCGGTGTTCAGCAGTTCAAAAGCAGAATTGACCTTTCCCCTCAATACGAGTTTCAGAAAGATCAACTCCCAACTTGAACACGGCCCAAGATAAGCAACCAGCCCCACGTAACACGCAAGCATCTCCAGGAAACAAACAGGAGGGTAAATCCCAGAAAAAGGAAAGTACGGAGCACATGAGATAAAGCCCGGCTCGTAAAGCCCAGTGGAGCCGGTCTAATGCACCACAGGTACAAAAGCAATGGCCGTATGAGAGCCCCGGGTCCGCCCGTACTAAAATGGGTGGGGCCGGGTGGTGTGTGGATAACACAGATGGGTTGGGTGGGGGGGGGTTACCTTCGGTTTAGCTCTGGGCTTTAGCTGCTCCAGCTTCTTGGCTGCGGCCTCGATGGAAGCAGCGGCTCCCAGCAGCTCTGTCTCAGCGATGACTGTGGGGTCTTCTGGGTCCACCCACTCACTTCCTGAAAAGGGTTTCCAAGAAAGGTCACGCTCAGCTACCAGCCAAACGCACACACATCCACCCCAAAACAGATGTACTCTATACTGCAGGGCTACATTTAATACCTCACAGTAATATTGTAGAAATGAATGTTGAGAAATTATAATACACAAAAGGCAAAAAGACATAATGAAAATGTCCTCAGTACTTATACTTATAAGCCACAGTACTGCAGTGTCAAGAATTAATTTTTAACTTAAACAAAAAAATCTCTTTGCTAAACACAAGGTTCTTGAAGCATTATGAAGCATTACAACAATCTTTGTGCTAAAAAGGTGTTGCACTGCTCTCTTGACATTTTGCAGAGGGCAAAACCCTGCAGACTCTTTAATCCACTCACATAAAACACAATAGAATATGTGTTTCAGATGCATATATAACAGTTGGCTGATTATTAATTCATTTCCACATGAAACATTTCAATTATAGAAAATATTTAATTGGGCAAAACATGAGTATTTATTTTTTTTTATCAGCCCTGCACAGGATAGAGTTTCCAATGCAATTGTCACTGTTGTCACTATTAAAGTACAATGGGACAGCATTGGGGAATAGCCAGCAGTTAAAACAAGTACTGTATTGTGTGCCGAATAAAACACAGTATATAAATACCAAAAATATAGGCATTCAGTCTGCAAAAAATAGTTCTTGGAAATAGTTGTTGCGCACAGAAGTCTCAAAACCTGAAAATATATTGATATATTGAACATAGATTATACTGATTACAGGCGCAACCGATGGCAGCAGCAGAGTAATACAAGAGGGTCACGAAAATAATCTGACCTTCAGAAACTAACTATATGATTCCCTGCCTATACATCACACACACAGGGACAGCGAGAACAGTTTGACTGACACACCAGACATCAGACAAAACACCATCTGCTGGTGGAACCACCAAAGAAGTCACACATCAAAGCCCCTGTTACATTACTGCTGTGCTGCAACAGCTCCTATGATCCATCCTGTCATTCGTGCTCTGCACTGATAAATGCGCCTCCACGCTTCAATTATCATCCCTAGTTTTTCAAAAACTAGGCTATAGTCTTTATCGTCCAACATATTTTCTTTTTGCCGGGTTAGTGCCTCTCTTTACGGAGTTGCAAGTGGCCGTAAAACTCCGACATCAACAGCCTGGAGAAACAGATGGAAGCGTGTTTTTGCAGATTACGTCGGGTTCCCCAGGGGAGCGCAGCACGGCACCACCCTCACTGTCTGCACCCCACCCACCCCTTCCAGCTATTCAGCAAGCCCCCTGTGTGTGGGAAAGGTAATACGGGGAGGGGGGGGGGGCAACACTTCACAAACTGCACAACTTCTACTTACCTAGCCATCTGAGGCACGGAGAGAGGAAAAAAAAAAAAAAGCAAAGACAGAGAGAGAATTAGACGGGAGACAGAGGGCCAATGTTTTTTACCAACCCGGAATGCTCATCAAGATGCATTCAGGGGTCCTCTGATATATGTTCATGGCATGTGGCATCATAGGTACTATAAACTATTTATTATTAACTTTATTTAGAGGTAATCTATATTCCTTATCATGACTTAATATTATGTTAAAAAATGGAGGCTGAGTAGGGGAAAAATAAGTGAAGTGAAAGTGAAGTGATTGTCATTGTAAACTGCAGCACAGCACACGGTGACACAACAAAATGTGTCCTCTGCTTTTAACAATCATCCTTGGTGAGCAGTGGGCATCCATGACAGGCGCCAGGGGTGCAGTGTGTGGGGACGGTACCGTGATCAAGGGGATCCCAAAGGCACCATGGCGGTTCGGGATATGAACCCGCAAACTTCCGATTACGGGTCTGCTTCCTGACCCACTAGGCAACCACGCCCCAAAAAGGATGGGGTAGTGCCTAAACAAACTTGAGGGGATGACTGCATGTCCTAAAAGGTGTGTGTCAAAGAGAGACAGACTGTGTGTGTGTGTGTGTGTGGTGTGTGTGTGTGTGTGTGTGTGCACGCACACCGTGTGAGGCCTCACCTTTCATGGCCTCTGCCGTCTGGATGAGTTCAGTGACTGATCCGGCCACACGCTTTGAGAACACGGCCAGATGCTGCTTCTGATCAGCAGTGGGTTTCTGTAACACCTGCACACACACACACACGCACACACACACACACCATTGGTACATCAACCAATCTATTGATAGAATAATAAAACAAACTAAAAAAAAAAAAACTTAAATTAAAAAGTCAAATTCATTGATTCATTCAAAGTCAGCATTGAGTTTATGACAGACTTATTACCCTGCCAGTTATTATTAGATGCATAATTGTATTATGGCAAATAAAATACAAAACGAGAAGCAAGAACGTTATGGATAAAATCTTAAATATCTCACAGGAGGAATAAAGAATAGGCTGAGAACATATTTTCAGGTCGTCTTCTACACTCTGACCCACCAGCAGAATGTGCTCCAGCAGTTCGATGTATCCATTGGTACACTCCACCCCGTAGTGCAGAGCTCTGTTCCTCACATCCTCGCTGACCTCCTGGTGGTAGGCAGCTTGCTGCAGGCAGGACACATGAGTTATCACACTAGACTCATCACATCAGCTTTGGACGAGCGATGTCAGCTCTGCAGGGTTGTTGTCTCATGGGATGCATCAATTTATAGAAATAAAGTGGACAAAAAAATCTGATTGTCCTGTTTACACACAGGCCAGGCTTCTTCTGTATATAATCAGGTCATTATACCACATTTATACCCAGCCCTGCATTACGATTGGCAGAGAATTCTAAAATTCTGAATGATGTCTCTTTCAGTACCTTATTACCTGGTTAGCCTGGTCACAACGAAAGGTGACAAGCATATTATATCCACCTGAGTGCTGACTGAACAATGTTGCTTAGCAACAGCAGGATTGCAGAACCAACTTGTCTTGTCACACATCACACCACCATTCAACATGCACAGATACAGAATCAGAAAAGCATTTATGGGCCAAATATGTGAGCGAAGACATATAAGGAACTTGATTCCAGTGTGGTACAAGTGCAATACACATTAAATACCGGAGAGCTGATCTAAGAACTAAACCACAGAGACCCAGTCCTTCTTTAAAGCATTTTGGCTGGAATTCAGGAGTTCGAGGTTCGATGTAAATGTGTTGCCTTTATTAGTTTGTTATCAACAGATTTCAGCCTTTAAAATAATTTAGCCTCACCAATCATCTACACTGGCACTAGGTGGCACCGGTGACACCAAGCAGCTCAGTCACATTGGCCAGGAGGCTGCAGCCTGCTGTGCCACACACTGAGAGGAAGAGTGACAGCGAGAGTGTGTGAGTGTGTTTCAGCGCATGTGGAGCTGGCAGAGAGCTCAGAATTAGCACTTGGCAGGTGGTTGGCGTGCTAGGGAAGGAGCTGTGGTTTTTTCTCTCTCTCTCTCTGTCTCTCTCGCACACAAACACACACACACACACACACACACACACACACACACACACACACACACTTTATATACACAAAGGGATAAATAATAAGAGGAACATTTAAACAACACAATGTAACTCCAAGCCAATCACTCTTCTGTGAAATCAAACTGTCCACTTAGGAAGCAAAGCTGATTGACAAATCAATTCCACCTGCTGTTCTGCAAATGGAATAGACAACAGGTGGAAATTATAGGAAATTAGCAAGACGTCCCCAATAAAGATGTGGTCCTGCAGCTGATCACCACAGACCACTTCTCATAATTTTTTGGTCACTTTTGAATGCTGGTGGTGCTTTCACTCTAGTGGTTGCATGAGACAGAGTCTACAACCCACAAGAGGCTCAGGTAGCGCTGCCTGCAACGTTCTGCTGCCTGCAACGTTCTGCTGCCTGCAACCTCCAGCATGAACGGTTTGTCAGTGGGTCAGTAATGGTGTGGGGTGGCATTTCTTTGTGGTGCTGCATAGCCCTCTATGTGCTCGCCTGGGGTATCCTGACTGCCATAAGGTAGTGGGATGAGATCCTCAGACCCCTTGTTAGACCATATGCTGGTGCGGTTGGCCCTGGGTTCCTCCTAATGAAAGACAATGCTAGACCTCATGTGGCTGGAGTTTGCGGATCCCTCAGGAGACCATCCGCCACCTCATCAGGAGCATGTTCAGGTGTTGTAGGGAGGTCATACAGGCACGTGGAGGCCACACCCACTACTGAGCCTCATTTTGACATTTAAAATTTTTTATTGTTTTTCCACTAATTTTGAGTAACTCCAAATCCAGGTCTCCATGAGTTGATAAATTCGATTCCAATCAATAATTTTTGTGCGATTTTGTTGTCAGCACATTCAACTATGTAAACAACAAAGGATGTCTTATGTTTGTGTTCCCTTTATTTTTTTGAGAAGTGTAGTTTCTGTGTCTGGGGTCTTTTTTATGCAACACACCTTGCAGGTGGTCAGCATGTCAGAGATTACTTTGCGACTTAGGTTGGCTGTGGAGATCACATCCTCCTGCTGGGCGGAGTTTCCTGCAGCCACTGCTTTGGCTGTTGCCGTGGTGATGCCCTTAGTCATGCGGATGAACTCCTCTGGAGTGGTGGACTTTTCCGGAATGTCCTTGGACTGGAGCACCTGCAGTTGAGGGACGTTAGCAGTGACAAACTCAAACCCTCATTTCCTCTCATTTGGAGCTGCAGAAGGCAGCAGAGCAGAAGACACTTTCTGACACTCCAGCTTTACAAGCATTTAAGCAGAACGAGTGAAAAGCCTCCCAAGTGCTTTATCCCCTTTTACAAGGGAGTAACAGAGTATAACTAATGACTCGAGTTGCTTATACTGGATGGTATGGCAGCTGAAGTAAAACTGATAAAGAAACTGTCTCTCCGCCCCCGCCTCCTTTTTTAAACATGTTCTCAAAAAAGTGGTCTTCTGCAGGCCCCATTAAACTGAGGGGCTAGCCTCACTCAGAGCGCCATGCTGTAAAACACGTTCAGACATCAGCGGAGTTACAGAGCAAGCCAGCTACACTGCCACTGTCACATCTGCCATGACCTTCAAGGTGGAATTTTAATATAGGAAAAATGTCTATTCAAATTCAATTTATAGGTGCTGCTACACTGAGCCGTGTGCTGAAGGAGATTCATTAAATTTCTGCTTGAATGTCACCTCAAACAAATTATACCATATGCATAAAATAGAGTATCCCATCCCAAGTATTTAAAAAAAATTAAGATGAACCAACCAGCAGCATAGAAAGCAGCATAAATACCACAATATCATATTAAATACTCTTCATATTAATTAAAATAAATCAAATTGTTAGTAAAATACTCAGTGATGCTTAGTGAAGTATTGTGTTTATCCTGCACAATTTTGTGTAAATAACAGACTTTCATGACAAATAGTTGAGGTTTAATGATTTTGGGCTGAAAAAGCCATAGAGTCTGGCAACACTGCTCATCATACGCTATGCGAAACCCTATGTTTGCAAATTCTGCAATGGTAGGTTTTATAACTCCCATATGCACCCCTCATCTGCTGCTATAGGTTGCTTAAAGAGATTCTCCACGTATTTATTCACGTTTTATTCCTCTGCAGCACATGCAATATAAAGACAGAATTCAGGAAAAAGTGTGGCGGTAGGACGAATCTTACCATCAGCTCCTGTTTGATGAACTCGATTGCAGCCTCCAGTGCCCTGGTCCCACGGGTGGCTTCGTCCTCCACCGCCTTAACGGTCTTCAGCAGCGATGTGACGTTAGTTACCATGACCTGATAAAGAGGGAGACGGAAGACCAGGCAAGAAATAAAGAAATGTCAGAAAAACTAGTGTGAGCTAGAGGAGCATTTTCTGTTATTGGTCAAACAAAATCAACCACACCAGGGAACTGGGATCATTCAGGAATATTACTCGTGGGATGGGCTCTGTTAACAGACACACACACACTAGCTCACTCTCAAACACACACAGTACTCAAAAGGCTAGCAAGGCAGGGGTCCATTCTGCACATTGCCATATGCTGCAGGAATGAACACAGTCTGTTATCGAGCTACATGAGACGCGCATATTGGATTTTGACTCATTAGCCTTCAAACAGTAATAGAAGCTTCCTAGCAAAAAACGTATTATTTGCAAAAGTAGTTGCATTAATAATAATATGTTTAAGATACATTTGTCCAATATTATGAGAACACATTATAATTTTGCTTAAGATAAATACACCACATAAATGCAATAGCTATATTTTAACAAGGAAACAAATGAGGTCTGAGTTAGGAGGAGTAAATAAAACCTCAAGCTGCCAGTGGAAGAGAAGAAATACTTGTCTCTGTGGATGTGTGTGAAAGAGTTTCAATCATGTTGTCCTTGTACGACTATCAAAGTCAGTTCTGGTGCCCCCCTGCTGAGAAACCTATGAAGCTCTTTGTCTCTCTTTCACACAACCACACCCACCCACCCAGTGGCCTGAGCCCCACAATGAGTGAAAGTTAGAATAGCCTGGTCTCAATAGCAGGCTAGCAGATCCAATTGGGCTCGTTCCACCCCTGCAGTATGTAGACGCGGACCGTGTCCCCCGCCGGCGTTAAGGACTCCTACCTTGGCAGCGCTCTTCAGCTGGTACATGGAGGGGTCGTCTGCAGGTTTCCCAGCAGCGCATTTAGTGGCCCCAATCAGTTCAGCCAAGGCCTTGGCTACATCCCTCACTGCATTTATTAACACCACCTGCGATGGAGGGACAGAGAGCGGCACTGAGAACACAAATCAATAAGACACACGAAACAGGACGCCCGAGGATGTGTTCTGCTCCTGAGGAGATCACACGGAGAGACTCAGACCCGAGACCAGAGAAATCAGAGCTGCCACGTGGGGAAACGTGCATGGTGCAAATGTTGCTTTATCTCCCACACCCACTGCCATGGTTCTTATGAGAAAATGGAAACTAATGGCACAAAGAGAAAAAAGGGCCCACACTGGCAGCCCAGATTACACAGCCTGGAATAAAAAAAAAGAAGAAAGGTGCACAAGTAAGCAACATGCATCAATCCACAGGGTGGGACAGAAAAAAGGGAACTCAAGAGAGAGTAGAGTGTGATATGATGAATCAAACCCTACTGGGTAAACAAGATGGGAATAAATACCACACAAGCAGGATTATCTGAAATAATACAAACTATCAGAATAATGTTTTTCCTAATTTTCCTACTTAAATTTTGATGCAGATTTTATTTAGAAAATAAAAATATTTAACAGAATTGTTTAGGACATCAGCTCAGATTGTGGACTTCTGGAAGGAAGTAAATTCTCCAGCTAGAAGACATTTTGGGTGTGCAGGAGTATAATAGAGTAGTCTTATGTATACTGTGCAAAATGTTTTTTTGAAAAGAAAAAAATTAACAGACATATAATCACGACCTGTACAAGTAGATATGCTAAAAAAATTAAGGGAACAAGATCTGAACGATCTGAATTAATGAAATATTCTTATTAAATACTTTGTTCTTTACATAGTTGAATGTGCAGACAACAAAAATCACACAAAAATCATCTATGGAAATGTTGCCTCCACATGACTCCCTACAACGCCTGGGCATGCTCCTAATGAGCTGGAGGATGGTCTCCAATCTGTGGTGCTTTGTTGTGTTGGTGGATGATCTGGGACATGAAGTCCCAGATGTGCTCAATTGGATTCAGGTCTGGGGAACAAACAGGCCAGTCCATAGCAGCAATGCCATCGTCTTGGTAAGATAGGAAATTCCAGGTCCATGGCATTTTGTGCCTTTGTCTTTGGTGAAGAACTCCCGACCTCCCCCAAGCAAGAGGTGTCAAAAGCCAGCAAATGGCTTGAGGTGCCATGACAGGAATGTCTTATATCACTACTGTCTTCTTGTATTCCTGTATCTCTGTTTGGACCAGGCAGAGACGTCAAGGACAGTCTGATTGGTCTCTGGCAACCTTTTTGGGAGTCATATACAGAGCATAAAAGAGTTTTCTTTTGTGTGTTGCAGTCGCTTCTCTTCCTCCTCCATCGGGGGCTTCTGGGCTTTTATCTCTCCCCCTGTTTTCTCCAGGGCCAGGCGGCTTTCTGAAGCCTGGTTCCCAGCTTTTCTCGCTCTTTGCTTCTTTTGATTCCCTTTTCTCTTTTCTTTTGGGTTTTTTCTGGTACCAGTTTTACGTTACAACATTTACTGTAACTGCAACAATAATCTACCTACAACTCACACTCCAGCTACATGAGGTCTAGCTTTGTCTAGGAACCCAGAGTCAACCGCACCAGCATAGGGTCTCACAAGGGTCTGAGGATCTCATCTCAGTACTTAATGCAGTCACATGGAGGGGTGCGGCCACCCTACCCACTGCCAAATCGTTCATGCTGGATGTTGCAGGCAGCAGAACGTACTCCAGACTCCAGTCACATCTGTCACATGTCTTCAGTGTGAACCTGCTTTCACCTGTGAAGAGCACAGGGCGCCAATCTTGGTGTTTTCTGGCAAATGCCAAACATGCTGCATGTTGTTGGGCTGTAAGTACAACCCCCACCTGCGGACGTCAGGCCCTCATACCACCCTCATAGTGTCTGTTTCTGACTGTTTGAGCAGACATGCACATTTGTGGCCTGCTGGAGGACATTTTGCAGGGTTCTGGCAGTGCTCCTCCTGCTTCTCCTTGCACAAAGGTGGTGGTCTTGCTGCTGGGTTGTCGCTTTTCTATAGCCTCCTCCACATTCCTGATTAACTGGCCTGTCGCCAGGTAATGCCTCCATGCTGTGGACACTACGCTGACAGACACAGCAAATCTTCTTGCATTGATGTGCCATCCTGGATGAGCTGCACTACCTGAGCCACTTGTGTGGGTTGTAGACTCCATCTCATGCTACCACTAGAGCGAAAGCACTGCCAGCATTTTAAAATGGCCAAAACATCAGCCAGAAAGCATTGGAACAGAGAAGTGGTCTGTGGTCCCCACCTGCAGAACCACGCCTTTAACGGGGATGTCGTGCTAATTGCCTATAATTTCCAACATGTGGAATTGATTGTCAATCCGCGTTTCTTCCTAAGTGGACAGTTTGATTTCACAGAAGTGTGACTTGGAGTTACATTGTGGTGTTTAAATGTTCCCTTTATTACTTTGAGCATGCATTGGCAGACAAGTTATGGACTTCACATTTCCTCAAAGGAGTAAATGAAAAACAGAAAAAACAGAAGTGCAGAAATTCAAAACCTGCTACAGATGGATTGATGTACCTGTGTCTCTGGGTCCTCAGAGCCCATACTGGCAGCTCCCAGTTTGACCACTTCTGTCAGCTGGGTGATGGTCTTGGCGGAGGACTGAGCAGCCTGAGCCAGTTTATCCTGACTGGAAGCAGCCCCAGCAACCAGCAGCTTGGTGTCCTCCACCAGAGCCTTAGCTGTCTTCAGTATACTCTCCCTGGTCAAACAAACAAGAGAAATGCACTGAAAAGCACATAAAGAAACAAGATTCTATTAAATTATTCTCAACAAGTCTGGCACCTTCTAGCCATTACAAATATATCCAATACAATACACTATATTAATCACATGATTAAGATTATATAAAAACTGTACTGATCTTATTATTTTATTATTAATTTTACGAAAAATGGAATGGCTGTCACAGAATACAAAAGGCAACTTTTTTTTTTTTTTTGTTAGTTATTGGAGTATACATTTTCCTAATTTGTTGCACAACTCCAAAGATCAGCAGAAACAACAAGGAAAAAAAAAAAAAAAAAAAAACTCTTACAAGTGGTAAAACGCTTACTCACCTGTGGTCTGCGAACGACTCGTCGTTCTCGGAGTTAAGAGTCCCGGCGGAGGCAAACATGATGGTGGTGTCTAAGTCTGCGATGATGCCGGAGACGGAGCTGGCTGCTGTGATGCAGGCCTGGGTGCCTTTATTCCCAGCCTGAAGTGCAGACAGCACCATAGAGACCTGCAGCAGGACCAAAAAAATGGCTCAGAACACACACACACACACACACACACACACACACACACACACACACACACTAAGCTCTCTGACATTTCACAGTCACTCAAAGGGATAGATTCAGCTTTACAAAATCATTTATGTAAGTCAGCCATTTATGTAAGTCTAGCTACAGCCGTGGACCATTATTAGTGTAAGATATAGGGATTAAGTGTGATAATGATGTCGTTATATTAACGAAGTAACTGATATGTGGAAATAAGCCAACATTCAGGTAAAGACGCAAACACTTGAAATGACAAACAGCTGGCAGCGCCAACACCACCAGTCGTCACACACGTCCTCCATCAAACCGAGGCGCAGCGACGCCCACGGTTGCAGTGATTCATATCTCTGTTCTGATCATTTCTAATCTGTGATTAAAGTCAAAGCCCCATGATCACATTGGGGGCTGGAGGTGGGGCGGGAGGTCATGCACTTAAGAGCTGATGAGTGGGGGCAGAAAAGCCTGGGAGACAGATGTCTGAGAGATGAACAGACAACAAAACAAGAAAGGGTGGGGGGGGTAAAGGTAAGAGTGCATTAGTGCAGAGCCTTGCATCACATTTAGAAAATGAGACTCCAGAGAGAGAGAGAGAGAGAAAAATGAAAAATGACCAATTAAAATTACCAAAAATATAAAAAGAAGAAAATGCAAATTCAGGTCTACATAAAATCTACACTGATCTCTTTTAGAGAAATTTCTCATTAGAATAGAATGCCTTTTATTGTCACTATGGGCATATATAATGAGTGAAAAAAGTGCTGACATGAAATGTAGAAAAAAGTACAAAATAAAAAACCTATACAAGAATCCAAAATACAAAAAGGATCCAGGAATTACGAAGTGACAAATGATGGCGCTATATATTAGCATGATCTATAAGTGCACAGGACACAGAAAATCTGAAACAGGAAATTAATACATTTCATCTCAATTTCACTGCTCTAAGCCCAACCAGTAGCAATAAATATTGCTACTTTGGTGACAGCAGAGGCAACAAAGTTGATAAAAGGATTCTCACTAATCGATACTAATTGTTAGTACTATTTAGGGTCGATATGAATTAGCACTGGTATCGATATTTAAAATCAGAGTTCATGGAAATCCTTGGCAGACTACAACAATTTTCAACCGGCATTGCAGCATGCAGCCCCTCTTCCAGACCCAATGGTACGTTAGAGACGTGTTAAAACATGGCGGCGGGTGAAAACAGCTCCAGCGTTAATTTTGCAGAACAAAGCATGCTAAAAAAATTAAAAACCAAGAGCACTGTCTAGACAAAGACAAATTTAGCAAAGCCTGAAAGAGTATCACTACGAATTAGAGGCCATGTTCTACTGCAATGTCTTAAATATACAGTAGAAAGTTACTTGAGCATGCTCAGAAGAAAACTGAGTATTTGCACAAGCTAATAGAGCCATATGATATTTTATTTACAGTAAACGCATAAGGTCTCTGTTGTCTTTGACACTTCATGCGTCATCGTGAAGTGCCTTTGCAGGGAAACGCCACTACTTTACGATAAGCGGGAAGGAGGCTACTGTCGCAAATAAGCATCGCCCCACAAAAGCCCAAAATCACAAAACACACTTCCTCGCACCACCGCGACTTGTTCAAACTACAATGATGGGTTTGTTTTATAAAAACTCCAGCACCACATATAATTGCTTAACAATAAGTTCGCCATCAACAACTGGTTTCTGCATTTTTCGCAGAGAAAGTGTGTTAATTCAGATACTGAAGACAACTTTTTCTGAGCACTGTTCTGACAGAAAGGAATTTGCGATATGTATGTAGTTGGGGATATTACTGGATATTACATTTATTTAATTAAATGTTGTTAATAAAATCTTTCTCTTAATATCTCCATATTTCAACGGGACACCTGCATCTTATGGACAAGTGTAACTTATGCATGTACTGGCCATACCCTACTGGCCAAAAATTCAGATGAATTCTAAAAAAAAAAAAAAAAAAAAACAAAAAAAAAAAATGTCATCTCACATCTATGGTCTAGACAAAAAAAAAAAAAAAAAAAAAAAAACCTCAATGCCAGTAGATGGCGCCAAATAGGATATTTGGTATTAATTGGATATGTTGGATATTTGTTCTAATTAAAGCTAATGAAAAATTTGGGGAGGGGTTGTCTTATATTTGTGCCAGTCAGCCTATCATGGTATAATACAGGTTATCAGTGGGTGAATATGTAGAGGTGGTGGAAAAAATAAAAAAAATTGAGTTGCAGGGCAACTTATTTACACCCTGACTGAAAGAAATACAAAGAATAATTTGTCCAATGCCCCAGATATGGATTTTATTATGCATAGATGAGGGATTCAGGCAAGGCACACAGAAAGCAATTCTCCCAATGCATATGAAATATTAAAATGACTGCAGAAGTGAGAATTATATCAGGCAGGTAAAAGATTTGGCTCATTTGTAGGCAGTAAGTTGTGCAGCTAGCATGGACAGAGTGGTCCCACTTCGCCATATTAATGCATTCATGGAGAAAGAAATCACTACTGATATAATCTTCAACATTCACTTACAAGATATTACAAATAATAAATCGCGGCCTCATGAGATTGCATATCTGAGGTACAACGCGCTGAATATGAGAAGAGAATGCTGTGTGAAGAGTAATACAGCCCACATAAAGTTGTCATAAATCTGCATGATGCATCTCACTTTAAGAGCTCTAATCAGCACCGGCTCTAGGCTCTAAAGCCATATAATTTCATCTAGTAACTAGCAACCAAAATATTACCATAGTCATTCGGAAATACAGAGCACTGAAACATGCACTGATCATAACATAAAGAGTCTTATTAACAAAGCGCAATAACAGACGAAGTGCATGAGGCTTGATCGCTAGGGCAACTGCATTTACATAAAACTAAATACCCTTTAGGTTGGTGTGTAATTAATTATGTTGCACAGAAGATGAACTCAAATGTGGGTTTTAAAAAATGCAAGAAGCCCATGGTGATGACTGACCGCACTAAATGCACCCTACTTTCTTCATTCTGGACTATTTATATCTGATCCAGTTAAATTGTCAGCCCAGTCAGTCATACGAAGTACCAGTCAGTCAATGAAAATATTTCATTGGTGTGACTAAACATTTGGATTCCTCAAAACCTATTCTGAACAAGCAACATAAGTACAAAAATGACAATCTGGCAACACAGAGGGCAAGACCCTGTCTCCTCCCTGCTCATGTTTCTGTATGCATAATAAAACTTCTTTGTGGCAATGTCAAATCCACTATCAAACACATTCCACTGTGCACTGGAAATGTCATGCATGGCTACTGACAGTAAAATACAAAAGTAACACGCACACATTCCAGTTGCTTGATGGAGTTCAGTATATCTTAACACCAACAGTGGCCTACCTTCTCTGTGACAGCACGGGCGCACTCGATCAGCTCCCTCTTGGTGAAGCTGTCGGTGGGGCTCATCTGCAGAGCTCCTGCCTTCTGCACCAGGAAAATACACCCGTGGCCCAACTCCTGTACCCGACTCTTGATCTGGAAACCAACCTGTTGAGAGGAGACGAGCTCCATGAGCTCCATGCATCAAACTCAAATCCACTACATTTCACACTCCACTGTAAAGCCGGAGAAAGCCTTCTCCCCGGAGTCCAGAGCCAAGCTTCATATGAAGCAGCAGGATGAATACCACAAGAATAAAAAAGCTTGGGAACCTTTATGAGGGGGCTGGGTGGCTCTAACACCTTTAATTTTCCAGAACCAAGATGTATGGGGTGGTGGTACTTCACAACGAACATCACCATAGGCTTTTAAGACTATGTGCAAGTGTGTGTGTACATGAGGGGGTGTTGCAGCATCACCATGGTAACCAGGGTCTTTACAACAGCCGCTTTTGTAAAGGTATTGATGAGCGCTAGCGGCTAATAGACTGTTTTCACACTTTGGTGCCTTATCCTTAAAGACAGGCTTTAAAACATAGACTACCCCCACACACACACTGATGTTTCAGAGGTGAGAAAATGTGTCAGCTCAAATTCACACTCTTTTGACAGAACTCCAGAATTAGCCTCACATTTATACCCAATCGGTCTGACTGCCCTGAAGGTGAAAAATTAAACAATTTAACAAACATACAAAATATCCCCTATTGCTCACTCTATTGGGCTGAAAGATGTACCATGCACACACACTTCATCAGATAACCTGATTACGCCACATCAGCATGGCCTATTACACTTTATTTAATTACTTAATGACTAAGCTCTTAAATTCAGAAGGAATGTGTGGGGACATGATAAGGCAGGTCGGTCCCCACCTCCTCCGGCTCGGCCGTGCTCGCCGCCAGTCGGCCCTGGTGGGCTAGCTGGCTGTAGTCCACGGTCACCTGAGATGCCAGCCCACCCAGCTCCTCTGGACACGTCACCGACTTTGTCATCTGGGAGAGAAAACAGATCCTCACTCCAGCAGTGTACTGGGTGAATCTTGCACCACCGCTCAGCTTCTCTGTGTCTGGCAGGCACTGACTCACTCTCTCCCACATACAGTGACTTACATTCAGACTCGGAAACTCTTTACTTGCATCAGTTACAATAAATGGAAACGTTGCCAAGAGCAATGATATATTCAGAATAAAAGTTAAAGTAAATCAATAAAAACAGGACATTATTGTGTTTTGAGCACACTATATTAGTGAACATTCACAATTAGATATACTATTTTATATATACACACACACACACCATAATATAATAACAGAAATTCTAATTAAATATACTTTACATCTATACATATGTGTGTGTTTGGTGTGTTAAATTAAAAGAAAAAAGACTGACACCCAGCCCTGTTGAGGGGATTACTCACCATCTCTTGTGCAGTGATGGCAATGGCTTTGGAGAACTTCACCATGGTTGTCTGGTAATCTACAAAAGACCCGTCGGGTTCTGGGGGAGTTCCCTCATCCAACTGTGCCCATAAACAAAATATTAAATATCAGCTTTTAAGTGTAATTCACCTTAAATGCCACACAGATATGCATGCTGTGTTCACAATTCCCCAAAAGAACCCGCTTCATTTAACACAACACAGAAATATTATGACTGTTTGCCATTTTACTGGATTACAGCGTCTGACAAAACATGATTACAGGCAGAACCTCTCGGCGATGAAGAGGAGGTATCGTTTCCTTGGCAATCGTAAACTGGCAGATGAGACTGTGACAGCCAAGTGTGGCTTCATAATTATTAATATAATGGCTGTCGCGCCAGCACTCCATAAACAACAACATCTGGAACTAAAACCTGCTTAGCCATTTTTATCTTGCCGTGCTGACAGCAGCATGGAGGAACTGTAACTGGAGGAAGAGCAAGTAATACTCATGGTGGCGTGCGCTCCATAAAAATAAAAGGTCAGCAGGAGTCGCCTGCCATGTCATGTTTCCAGGCAGAATTAGAACTTCTCATGTGAATACAGGACACTCTTTTTTCCTTGTTTTCTGTAATTATACAAAAAATAAATTGAGTGCATGCCTGAAATGCTGCTCAGAAATGTATCTTGTTAAGCTTTATGCCTCGACTTCCCTTCATTAACTATTCATAAGAACGGATATTTTAAACATGGGTGTCCACATTTTTGCATTCCACTGTAAATTCCAGAAAATATTAAACGCAGTATTTGTCTGTTCTGCATGTTATTTGACTGCCACTCACCCGGCCTATGGCCTCAGCGATAGACTCCACCATCCCTCCCACCATGCCTCCCTCGCTGGCTGCCTCATTCAGCGTCACCATGATGTCATCCACTGCCTCCTTCATCAGCTGTGCCGCCTCAGCAATGGCGTCGTGGGTGTGGGCCGCCTGAAGGCAAGCACAGAAAAGCAGAAATTGTACAAAAAACACCACAAAAAAAAAACTGCACAAGAACCACGCTGGTAATGACAAACAGAAACATTTCCATGACCCTAAAAATCTTTTTTATTGCACTGCTGTGGCTCCCTACCAGCACAAACCAGCCCTTAATCGAGCCCTTAATTACATGTGCTGGTTGTGCTGATGTGGAAGACATTTTGGATGAAGAGTAATGGGGTTGGCACCTTGGGGTTGCCTCCTCCCTCCTTGGCAGCATACAGCATCTGTAGGGCAGACTCGGAGAGGGTCTTAGTCTGGTCCAGGATGTTCATCTGCTGCTGGTGGTCAGTGAGTTTGGACGCCAGCCCTACTGAAGCCACAATGAGGGGCTCAAAGTAGCTGGCCAGCTGGGTTACCTGGGAAGGACGCAGTGACAAGTCACAGATGAACAGGAAATATTGTTTGATGTTGACACAATAACCCTGTCACCTATAACCCAGTTCATTGGGACTGTAAGTGATCTACCTTGTGCCCCAGTTGGGCAGCCTCCCCCCTGGCGGCGGTGGAAATGGGATCGATCAGGTGGCCGATTTCCTGCACGGCAGAAGTCAGCTGCTCTTGCAGAGCCTAGTCGGGCACATTAGCATAAACACCTCTAGTCTCGTAGCACGTTGGTCGCAGCAAGCACGGCTCTCGACTTCCAAACATGATCCAGATTAGATTTGCAGTGAAGCTGGGTTTGATCCAACACTGTAGGTAGTAGCGAGATGAGCATGAGGAAGGGGGAGGAAAGGGCTTTCCCATTACCTCCAGAGAGATGTCGTCTCGGCTGGGTAGGCTCTGTCCCACGGCTGCCAGCGAGGCCTGCTCGATGTCTCTGATGCACTTGTTGATGGCGTCGATTGGCGTGGTCACACTCGCGCTGCCCTGGGGCTTTGTCCCTGACAAGGAGAGGAGCGAGGAGGAGGGTGGGGTGCAGTGTGAGGGCGCTGTCAGCAGCGAAGGCTGACTGCTAATGCAATTACCCTCTCTAGTCCGCCATGACGCACGACTGCAGCACAGGAGGATCAGGCTTTTTAAGCGGGAAAAATGACTTAAAGCAATAAAAACAGCAGGACCACGCGCGTGGCAGAGATCCAGTGCTGATTGGATGTAGTTGGAGGACAATGGTTCTGGACGGGCTCCAGATGGGCTGGACTCCCAGCCAGTGTTGAGTGTGCATTAGCTGGAAGCCATAGGATGATTAGCAGTGGTAATGACCGAGTCGGGACGCACAACAATTCACGAGAGGCCTGGTCGTCTCCTGGTCAGCTTCCGCAACCCTTCTCTCCTCAAAAGCACTTGGGGGAACACAGTGAGAAGGAAAACGATCCAAAGCAAATCCCCAGGTACACCTTCACAACGCAGCCTGAGGAGCAGCCAGAACACTCTATGGACAAAGCAGAGAAACTGAGGAAGGGGAAAGGAGAAGACTCATCTCTGTTCCAGCTCAGCAGACATTCGGACCTGGACGTCCAGTGTGTATCTTTACATTTTATAATACGACTGGGTGACGGTCGGGTGACAAAACTGCCTTTCTATTTCTACGGCAATCAGTCATTCCATGTCCACAATTTGCTGGATTTTAATGTTTCGACTATTAAACCCCTGCAATATTATTTAAAGGTCCCCTATTAAAACATTTTATTTTGGTTTTATATTGGTCTTAGTGTCCCCTAATAATGTTTCTGAAGTCTCTTTCCAAAATTCACCTTTGGTGCAGAATTACAACAACTTTGGTCCAGTCCCACAATGAGATTTCCCCTGGACATGCAGTTTCGGTGTAATTTAGTTTAAATGCTAATGAGGGGAAGGGTGGGAAATTCTCTAGTCGGACAAAGCATGAGAAACGGGAGGTAACCTTTCCCCTTATGCCGCTCTCTGAAAGGCAAAGCAGAATGACCAAAGGACCCTTGACACCTATCACCATTTCTAGCCACTGCAGGACCACAGACAGGCTAGGGAAACGCGTATTTAATGTTAAATAATCTCACAAAAAATAATGGATCTTTAATAAAGGACTAAATAAGCATTTTTGTTATATAATAATATTTTTCTGTTTTGAGCATTTTAGCGAATTAAAGTTTTTGCAGATTCAGAAAAGCATTATATTAAAAACAGATACATGAAATCAACTGAGAAATAAGTGACGAATGCCGCTGTCTCTCAGATTTATGGGTGTGCCAAAATCTCTGATCTCTGAATAATATTTTCAGGTAAATGGGGTAAAATAGCTGCAGCTACTACTGAATTTTTGATGGTCATCTGAAAGTAGTCATTTTAAACCGCTCAAAAGTAACTAGGCTGCGCGAGGTGAAGAGGCAGCCGTTGTGAGAGGCGGGACCACAGAACTGCACTTACCTGATTGCGGTGATCAGGCTCTTGATTGAGGTCGGACACCGTGCGCGAGTGGCCGGCCAGGACTGACCACGTGGGCGGGTCCTTTGGGGTTGATTATGAAGCGAACGGGCTGTTCCAGCAAGTGTGTGGAGCTGTCAAGCATGGCGCGAGCAGAGCGCAGGATTGGCTCCTGTGCAGCAGAAACCCTGCGATTCGGTCAAATGATTTGCTATTAGAGCCTTTTCACTATTGACTTGAACTATGACACTTTCACTATTCATTTAAGAGGTACAGAAACAGCTTAATATTGACGCGGCATGTGACAACACATGCTGTGGATGACCTCACCAACAATTATGGAAATAATAATTTGTCTAAATCCAAAGTTAATTTAATATGGGAACACCCGATAGTGATCAGTGACAATTCACAAACACCTCTTAAAAGATTTAAATCCCCTCCTGACAAAAAGACACAGTGCAGTGCGAGTCTCCGATTCCAATCATGTCTGTTCTCCGTTGTTGTCCCTGGCTGGTGGAACAACCTGCCCTCCTCCACACGACTAGCCGAGACTATCACCACTTTTAAGAAGAAGGTGAAAACCTTCTTATTCCAAAAATATTACAGACAAATTTAACACATACACATGCATACACATTTAACAAACAAATACAAAATGTATAAATACATTATAATTTTTCTTAGTCTAGCACCCAACACTCTCCGAGCATGTTCTTCAATGACAAGTCTAAGCCTTATCAGGGCTCTTAGTTTGTATACTTGATATTCTATAGAAATCGAACGAGAATTGCTGGTGTCTTCCCATTGTAAGTCGCTTTGGATAAAAGCGTCTGCCAAATAAGTAAAGTAAAGTAAGTAAAGAGTCTTGTGTTCTCGCGTTTAACCCATCACCCCATTGTGAGCAGTGGGCAGCAAGGAACAGCACCAGGGGAGCAGGGTGTTGCTCGGTATGGGGATTTAAAACCTGCGACCTTCCAGTCACAGTTCTGATTACTTAGTTGCTAGGCCACCACCGCTCCTATGTTTCCCTGCATTTTCCTAACATCCCTGTAGTCTTATACAGGGGCAAGGAAATACCCCTATGAAAAAACGGCCTAAAAACAGGCCTTAACTAAATAGAAAATAATTTGAAGATCATAAAGTGATTTCTGGTGCATTGGCTGCATCTGTAGGCTAGTAGTGGGTTAGGGAGGTGTGCATCCCCGTAAATGTTTTTAAACAACTTTTGGTCTCAGTTTAACATATCATTAAAGCTCTAATATATAAAGTTGAAAAAAAAAAACATTTAAGCCCGAAAGGCTGAGGAAATTGCCCCACGTAGAAACAAATCTCAAATCCCAAATCCCAGACAATAAATGAAGAGCAGCTGTAAGAAAGGCTCCAGATGATGTGACCCCCTGCGCCCTGGTACCACAGTAAAAAAAAACGGTGTTCAATGCACAGCAATTAGCCTGATGAACGGTGCCATGATGCAGCTTCGGGGTCCATTTTATTGTACACAGTAAACAAGAGGATGTTGGCTAAACAAACAACTTAGTGGAAATCTAATCCGAAACTCCTGGTAATGTTGCAGTGGAAAAAGGGTAGGCGTTTGCACACACATACACAGAGAGAGAGAGAGAGAGAGACATACACACAAAATTGAGACGCATGCACACACACACACACACACACCACACACACACACACACACAAAAAAAAAAAAAAAAAAAGACGTGCGTGTGCACACTCAAACACAAAGAGAAAAGAAAGAGAGATAGAGACAGAGATAAATGCACACACAAGCACAGAAAGAAACATATACGCACACACAGAGACAGACCTCATTGCTTATCTGAGGCAGGAATGCTGGCAACTCAGGGTTGGAGGCGAAAGTGGACAGATTATCCACGGCCTGAATGAGCGGGGCGGTGGCGACACGGCACCTCTCACGGTTCTCATCCGAGAAATCCCCATCAAGAGCCTGTGGGGACACACAACAAAACCCTTCAGACTCCTCACCCAGCCTCTGAAGCCGATACTCATTAAACAAGGCCAAAGAACGCAAGATGCCTGCAACTCACTTTAATAGTTTTAACCAGGTTAGCGGTGGTGTTGGCCACCTCTTTGGCGGACTGAACAAAGTGCCGTCGGGCAACAGGGTTGGCGGTTTTAGAGGAGGCCAGGCGACAGGCGTTGCACAGGGCGGACGTGTGCTTGGCTACAATCGTGGCTGCAGACAGGACCTGGAAAGGGGAAATGATTACGGATTTTACCATTGAAGGTCCTATCAGCTCACTGCACTCCCCCTACCAGAGGGTCGGGATGTCAAATGTTGGCTGGAGGGAAAATGTTCATGAGCCTGCTCACCTGAGAGGGGCTGCTGGCTGATCCACCAGGTTCTGACAGGCCATCTGGATGGCCTGGTTGGCTCGGGCAAACTGGATAGGGTCCACTAGCCCCTGATGACCCGACTGGCTGTTGGGATCAGACACGCCCACAAGGTAGGAGGCCTGTTTTATATTTGAAGAATGTGACTTATTAAAACAGAACATTTATGTACTGACATATTTACAAATGACAATTACAAATGAAAAATTAAATCAAACAAATAAATTATGATGCAAGTATGAGAGAGGAAACATGAGGAAACTAAGGACATTAAAAGGAAAATGTTACATCATTAATGCTCCATGGTAATCCTGAATTTTTATTGAACTTAGTTTATATTGATACTCTATATGTGGTCATCCTATAAGAATTAAAGAATGGTTAAAATGCATCAAAAATATAGAATGATATATATATTCTAAGAATGGAAACAGAATATTTCAGTAAGGATCAAAAGTTTCACATATCTCTATTTTACACAAATAAAAAGCAGTATTTTAAAAATCTGGAAATAAAAACGGAAATATTGTAGAGTATAGGTTACAGAAGGGAAAAAAAAAAATAAAAAAAAAATCACGTTTATAGCCTGTAAACTGTTTAACAGTAAAATTCTGTAGAGAGATGGAGAGATGGGCAGTGCCGGGCTAATTGCAAACCTGCCCCGCCGCTTCAGTCAGCCCACACAGGGCCTTGGACGCCACCCCCACACTCTCCCCGAACGCTGGCACGTCCCCAGTCTTGCAGTTCTGGGAGATTCCTGCCATGGACTCCCCAAGGACCTGAGCAGCACCGCAGCAGGGAGAGATTCCATTAGGCGTGCAGCTGTCGGACAGATTCCTGACTGGACTGGCCATTCTTAACAAGTTTCAAATACCTTGGAATTTTCCATAACGCTCTCAATGCAGTCAAAGTAGGAGAGTTCGCTGACCGGTTCATTGGGATTGTCCAGCAGCCCTCTGACAGCCTTGAGTGAGGACAGAGGGAGTGCCTTAAAAGCCTGGAAAATACAACTGGAACTTCCTACATATTTGTGATTATAAATCTATTTTAATATTATTCAACTAGAGACCAGGACTATGTTTTTCACAAAATAGCTGAAAATATCTTTCAAATAGAAAAGATACAATCTGGCTGAACGATTATTACAAGTGAGCCCATGGCTGATCAGGAAGTTAATCTGATCTCAGTGCAAAATATAAAAAACAGTATATATAATATATGTTAATACCTCCAGCTCCCTCAGGGCGTTGTCACACTCCTTCTGTCCCGGGGCCTGCTGCGTACACAAGGTGATCAGCTGGTTGATGCTCTCCGTTACCCGCCCTGTAACACACACACAAAGTGGTCACACAGCGGTTTCAGTGTTGCTGCCACTGAGAAGCAACCTCCACGTCGCTCATTAAGCAGCGGGAAAAAATCTAAAACCAGGCCCGGATTTCCCCATGGAAACACTAGAGGCTGTCGTGTTGCTGATTTGGGCTGTTTCTGGCTTACCTCGCTGCTGCTGCCAGGAGATTTTTGGCGTTGGCTGCACCTGGATCCACCGACAGTGACTTTGGCAGCCAGGAGAAGCTTGCTGGAGGCCATTGAGATGTTCTTCAGATTGCCAATGACTTGAATCTGGTCATCCGTGCTCTAAAATAAGAACACAAAGCGTACTGCAGTCGCCAAAGCCATTGTGCACCAACAGCACTGAAAAAAGCCACTAACTGTGCATCAATATTCTGATTTCCAGGAGAAGTTGTGTTTGTGGAGACATGATAGCCATGTTGCTGTTGACAGGCAGCGGAACTGACTGAAGCAACATCTGATCCAGGCTTCACCACCCCTCCATCCTGTCACCCCCCACAGGCCTCTCAGGTCCTTTCCAAACCCTGATTAAGAGCTGGGTGTCATGCTACATCAACTCCTTCCCCAACGATCCATCCAAATTAATGAGCAAAATAACCAGAACGAGAACATCATCAAAGATCTCATTATGTCGCAATGCGTAAGCGCTCTCGGGGACAATCGGGTGTCTAAGTGAATTAGATGAGTGGGTCTAATTAACAAATGAATCAAAAAAGCCTAAATGCTTAAGTGACAAGAGACACTGTGCTGTTCAGAGTCCTTGACTTGATCTCTGAGGGTTCTGGAGCTCCACCGTCTGCAGTCACCAAGGGTCCCTCGAACAACTGTTATAATAACCGTGATGAAAAAATTAAGACCATTTAGGTGAAATTAAAGTTTGCATTTCAATTCTCCGGTTAGTAAAAAGGTGAGTTTTGGTCACGGTGGGGTTCAGAGTAGTTCTTTTTGAGTAGTTCCACTGTTTTGTTTCCTCTTTTGAAAGACTTTTGTTCATAAAGGTCTGGACCAATCAGCAAGAAAGAATTAACCCTTATAAACTACCCAGCTTTGGGTGGATGTACTAATAACATTTTGGTCATTGAATTTCCTTGCACGTCATTGTTGTTCATGGTAAACCAGCAGCAAATGCAGTCGGTTACCTGAGTATGCCCGGCCATCTCGATACCCGCGTCCAAAAACTCATCAAAGTCCTCGCTGAACTTCCTGGAGGCCACGGCCAGTTGGCTGCTGGTGCCGCGGGAGGAGTGCACCACCTCCCCCGCAGAGTGGTTCAGTTCAGCGGCCGTGTGGTTCAGGTCACTCTGCGCCTCTTGAAAGGACTTGGAGCACGGTGGAAGCTGGAGAGTGGGTGAGTGTCGTTAATCATATTACAAGCCACTACGTTGCTGTTTAATCCAGAAGATTTTCTTCAAAACACACTGATAAGAGCGGTCAAATCACGAAAACTGTAGCTGACAATAGGCACGCAAATAACTGCAATAAACCTTTTCTGTTCATTCTACCCTGGATTTAGGTTAATAACAAATATACCTAATGAAAAAGTTATAGTTACTAGTTACTTCTTTCCAAAGTTAAGGCATTGTAAAAGTAACTATTTACCAGGGAAAGTAATTTAACGTGTTAAATGATGTGTAAAAAAAAAAAGTGGCTGCCGTGGCTCCGCCTTCTCCTTCTTTATCCTCACTTGGATTTGTGCTTCTATCAACTTCCCACATTCTTGGCTGCTAGTTTTGATGAAGTGTGAGATGATAGAGGAGCTTAATTAGATTTAAATTTCTTGTTATAATAGAATAAAGACTTAGTTCCAGGGCATAATATACATTTAAACATTTACATTCTTACCTTCAATTCAATACACTACTTTTGCACTCGATATTGCAGTGTCACCCTTGCTCAACCTTAGCCAATCATAATTAGTTAGGTGGTGAACTTGCCCCTCACCAAAGAAAGGTAAAAAGCTTTTCAGCTCCTGAGGCTGGTTGGACGAGAACAGTAACGCAACGCATGTTAATTTCAGTGATGCTAACTGCTTTATTTCCCGCTGCTAATCCCATAGCTGCTATGAATAAAACATGTAAATAAAATTTGCACTAAAAATAAATAGATATAATATACTAGATATGTGGATTGGTTACCAAACCAATCATTTCTGGTACACTGTACATTATTTGAAGTAATCAGAAAGCCACAATTAATATGGGAGAGACTGTTGGCAGCAACATCTGTATAACAACCAATCATGCAACCTATATTTAGTCTTTTGGCTGAAGGTTCGGCATATTGAGTCAGGTGACGTGCCGGTATTTTGAGAATTTGTGCGAATCAGTTCTTTTGAGTGTCTCCCATCCTCCACAGATGTGAAAGAAACGCTTTATTATGCTCTCCGTCTCATTTGGTCTAATGGACCCAATGCAGTGCTGTGGGGTTTTACCCATGATTCTCAGTTGCACTGTTAAATTAAAGTAGTGCAAAGGAAATATGTCCCAACTATGAAACAGTGATTAAAAAATTATATAGATATAAAGAGAAATGGTTCTGACAACAACACAACAATCCTGGTTCACTAAAATAAACCAGCTGATTACACATTTAAGGCAATTACAGGTCTACAGACTACATTCACATTCTTCCCACAGGTACTGGAAGACTCACATTTTCCACCAACAACTTCTTACTGCGCTTCTCCAATGCTCCTGAGTGCATGTCCACATCCTTCTGTCCAGGCAGGCAGTTAACACAGTTATTCAGGGAGTGGGAGACGGCCTTAGCCACCTACAAAAACACACACCACACACACACACACACACCACACACACACACACACACACACACTCACACACACACACACACACACACACACACACACACACACATAGAATGAGTGAGACAACCATTAAGAACTTTACAATTGCCCAGGGAAAATTTGCAGAGAAGTCAAAATGAGCAAAAAGAGCCCCATGGAGGGGAAAGATGGGGAGATGTGCCTAATTTATGCTACTGTCACAAGCATATGCCGAGGAATATGTTTATATCCCACAGGGGCGTCAACAAAATCATAAAGTTAGCTGCTGTGTGTCTGAAAACTAGGGCAGCGTGCTACCATCCGTGAATCAGAAAAGGCACAGTTTACACAAGCTAATTACTTCGGAAGAGAAGCGATGGGTTAAGACGGGCTACCCGCTGTTAGGAGACAATGAATTACAAAATGAATTACAAATGATTTTTGTCAGATCGTATGGACAGGCAAGGCAATAGATCTAAGGCAGTAGTTCTCACACTTCTCACAATGAGTATCCAAAAATAATGACCAGCATTTAAAGTTTACAAAAGGGATATTTTGTGTGAAAATTATTATTATTTTTTTTAATATGAATTATTTTTGTTCAACACGCCACTGCCAATACTGCAAACACAGAGCAAGTGAAAAAACTACACAGAAGAACAATACTGAGATTATAACTAATAGTTACAGCTGCTTGTGTGTTTAAATTCAGTCTCCTTGTGTACCACTAGAAGGAGCAATAATTGCACAGTGGTACACGTACCATAATTTGAGAACCAAGGTTCTGACACGGTGACTATATGTACCATTTTCCAGCATTTCCTGACCTGTGCCAGTCTCTGCTGACTCTCAGCATCACCAGGGGAGACCAAAGCCTGATGGGCTTCATGGATCAGCATGGCTGACCCTTCCATCACGTGTCCTGCTGAATCCAACATGGCCGCCGCAGACTGGGGGTCTGTAGTGCTGGCAGCCACACCACGGGCCGCTTGAGCCAATGTCTTAAGAGCTTGAGCAGTTTCTCTGGCTGCCACCCCTGCAACACATGAGACATGACAAGTCCACATAAGTCCACAGCAAGTTCTTATTATTTTTTTGCCTCTAACATCAGAAGACCTCAAAGTCACAGGTTCAAAGCCCACTTGGCTCCCAGAGCAAGGCACTTAACCCTGAGTGTCTCCAGGGGGACTGTCCCTGTAACTACTGATTGTAAGTCACTCTGGATAAGGGTGTCTGATAAAGGAAAATCTACTGTAGTATGTTAACTGGGGTGAAAAGAGAAGTAGACCTCCAGCGCTTAAAAGTAAACAGCTATTGAGGCTTCATGTTTTTATAGCAGCGACCCAGAAGTTAAACCTCCCTCCAGAACATTCATAGCAACTCAATAAAGAGCCTATCACATTTTGGGGCTGCACCAGAACACCCCCATTGTTAAAACAAATGAGTTCAATGGTAAAAGGAGGCACCATGTGGGAGCTGGCCTTTACTTATTCTGGCAAAAAAGCTGCTCAGAGAATGCAGCAAATTGCATCAAATTGCATTACCCAGCCAAGCAGATGCAATTGCTGATGGTATGTTAAATCTGGTGAAAATAAGATTAATGAGCAGTGTGAGCACATTCGCCACTGGCAGAACTTGGAAGCTCGGGACTCATTGTTAAGAATATACTATTAAAATCAGTCTTACTCAATGTCTAAGGGGAAAAGAAATAAAGAAATAAAATCTTTATATACACAAACACTGAGTCAGGAGGGCTGGTGAAAAATCATTAGGTGAGCAAGACCTGAAGGCAAGCGGCACTATTCCCCCACTTCTCCCCTAGTGAGTAGGCTCTGTTGCTCAATCAGCATGATTAAATTCTATGTCGCCCTAAATCTCAACCTGCATGGCATCCTGGAAGACAGAGAAGCTTAAGTAGATGCCGCTGCAGCCCTGATTTTTTTATTTTTAAACTAAAAGCGAAGCTGACAGCAAATGAAATAGACTCGTTCTTCTGTTACGATGAGTAACCTTACATCTCTCTGGCTGGGGGAGCCTTGTTATCCTAGAGAGAGAAGTGTGTGAACTGAACAAAAATGATTTCACATGAACTACAGATAGAAAATGTTGGCAGGGTTCTTATAAGACATACCTGTGTAGTGTTCATTGCCTTGTGCTGCACAGGTGAGGAGTTGAGCCATAGAGGACCCTACAGCTTTGGATGTGCTTCCCAGATCCTGAGCACACTTCTCCAACTGGAGAGAGCCACAAATCAGAGTTAAGTCACTAGGTCAGTGGGGTCTTTTTGTGTCCACCAAAAAATATCTTGTTTATTATGGACACTCAAATTAGATTAATGTGTATTAGCCCAATTATAAGACAACCCCAAACATAAGATGACTTTTTAGCACAAACACACAAATGAAATTGATTTGGGACCTCAGTGGCACCTTGCTGGTTTAGTATTGAACAACCCTTCGGTCACAGGTCTGCATCTTTAGCATCTAGGCCACCACTGCCCCATGAAATGTAAAACAACACAACTTTATCTGTTGTAAAAAAAAAAAATCTTATATTTGTGCCATACTGACATTAGGACTACCATTCATCAGGAATACTGCTAATCAGATATTTAGGTGAGAAACCACTCTCAACACAGCATTGACAATGACAAAAGTTTATCTTTTGTTTTTGAAAAACACATCAGAACTTGAATCAAGTAGTCCCACCAGGTCCAAACATACAGTAGGCTATAACAACGTGTTCCTAATAATGTGGCCAGTTGTGCAGACACGAGACCAGGATTCTCACCGACTCTCCAGGAAGTGGTTTCAGTTGACCTTCAAGAGCAGCCATTTGGCATCCTGGAGCTCGTTCTTTAGTGTGTGGACTGTGTTGAGAGCAGAGTCGATCTCCAGTGGCCCACAGGCTTCATGTGCCTGGAATCATGACATTAAAGTGAACAGATATGAAGAGAAAACATGTGAAGACATTTAGTGCTGAAAACGTGAAAGGTGTGCATTTTGGGAGAGAAATTAGAGAAGGGGGCACAGCGCACCTTTTGTGTTGCTGTCCGGAGCTCTGCCAGGCAAGTGGCCAGGTTTTTGGCACACTGGCCCAGTTGCATCGCAGCTGCCTGGTCAGCCACTGTGGGAACAGCTGACTTTGCGGACGTCACCATTTACTGCCAGGCTTGGGGGAAGGGAAAAAAAACAAGAAATGAACTTAGACCTTCAGGTGTCTAGATCAAGTTACATGCAATGGAGTAATGATGGAGGATATGGAACCTGGAGGAAGTTCTGGCTGGCAATGATCAGGCTGAGCTGGGCTCCCAGATCCTCAGGCTGTGCCTGACTGCTCCTCATGCCCTGAACCAGCTGGGGAATGTGGTCCGCTACAGCCTGGTGTTACATCACATAGAAACACACACACAACCACAACCTTAACTGTCTAGCGTTCCTGCAGGGTAAGGTACAACATTTTATAAAAAAAAAAAAAAAAAAAAAAAAAAAAAATTCACTACGGGTTTGCTAGATATTATTAATACACTTTTCAACAGCTACCTACAAAAACATGGAGGGCTGCTTTGGCAGTTTCAAAACCAATCAACCTCTCTTGACTACTTTACTTTCAGTTATTTATTGTAGAAATTTGCACTTGCTGAATGTAAAGAACCATGCATGCGTACATATGCTTTCATGTATTCCTAATAATCAGACTTTTATTTCAGGCTTCGCTTGTGGTTATATGGTGATTATGAAGGATTGTGCATATTATTGCCCTGTTTAAAACCAACTGTTAAATGTACAAATGCACTAGGCACATGAAACAATACCTTGCAGCTGTGGACTAGCTGCTGGTGAGAGACGGTGTTCTTGTTGGAGGCAGCGGCGTTCTGGGAGGCTGCGATGGTCTGGGTGGCTGCAGCTGCCGCCTGCTTTGCTGCATTCTACATCAAAGAAGTAAAGAGTGAGAGGGAGAAAAGACATTTGATGTGAGAGTCCAGCAGTGCAGAGTGAGAAGCAGCTATTCAGCCTTTGTGCACCATCTTGACTGATTTTCCCGCGGCTCTGCTGTGAGTGACGCCATTATACTGGGCTGGGCCTACAAGCAGATAAAAATGACAAGCTCATCTGTTCTCTCGAAATCTCACTGAGAGCCATGAAGAATGACACAGCGGAGAGGACTGTGGACATCTCTGACATCTACTGAAATCAATCAGCCAGGAAAGCTGGTTGACAGGCACGAGACGGTGCAATTTCTCAAAACGACGAGCATTCCTGCAAAACGCGTCTCCGGGGGAAGAAAAGGAAAAGTGTGAAACCATTCAAGGGGACATTTTGCATGTTCCTGCCAATGCACAAATGAAATGCCTTTGATGTATCAGCAAGGAGCGTGTGGAAGACAGAGGAGGGGAAGAGAGGACATTCCATCTTCGGTGGGTGGAGAGCAGTGGAGGAAAAAAGGACCTGAGCAAACAATGTGATCTTGTGGGGTGGAAAACAAACAGCCTGTAGAGCGTGGTGCAATAGCCACATCGGCGGAGGAGAGCACATTCCTTCCCTCTCCTTCCTCTTCCTCTCGGTCTAGAATATTAAAAGTCTGCTTTCATAAAGGACAAGACCGTGTTCAGGACAAGGGGCTAAACCCTAAAGGACGATACTCCGGAAGCAGCTTGAGGTTAATGGCAGGGAGGAGGAATGGTCTGATCAACAGAGAGATAAAACAGATAAAAACATTAGTCAGGATTTGCTTTTTTTTTTTTTTTTTTTTAAATCTTATTATAAAAAAGCATTTTCCATCAGGTGTATTGAATGAGCACGTCCTCAGGAACCAATAAATGGAGGGCAACAGGCACGAGATAGTCCTGAGGTCAGTGGCAGCTCGAGTTTACCCATGGCAATGGTGTAAAGTTCCGAGGAGGTAAAGTTGCTAGGTGCAAGTAGTAATGAGCCAACCCTAAACTTTTATAGTGAAGTCTATACTTCACTAGTATAGACTATACTGTTGTACTTGACTAGTGCAACTGTTGATCTAACCATGATCAGCCACAGGTTTAGAGAACTGCTTGTGTAGGACTTACAAATGGACCTCAAAATATGAAAAGTTTACAGTTTTTGAGCCATTTTTTACAGATACTTTTAGCCAAGCATTCCATAACAGTTAAAACAAAAATATACTGTGACTTATTTTTTACCTAGGTTGTCCTAGTTGACCCCTGGGCCATGTAGCACTCAACATGTATACAGGCATCTACCGTAACCACCCGAATCTAGTCTATATCTCTCTGTGTTACTCTAGATCCTGGTTCCTGGCATTGAGCTGCTGATGAGGCATACAATGCTGAAATCTACCAGAGGGTCACCACAGCCACCAACACCACAATGGCTGAAGCTTTCAGGGATCTTCAAATGGACCAGTAGCATCATAATGGAACATGCAGTGTACAAAGGGTCAAGACCTTTTCACATTTCTGTGCTGACGGTGACAGAGTACGGGACTGGATTATTCTAACAAGGTCACTGAGAGGTCACCAATCATGTGCTGAGAAGATCTTCATTTCAGGTGGCCACTTGATAGGCTTCATGCATTTTTCACTGAACTCTGCAGCATACTAGACTGCAACGATAAACCGGTCTCCTGCGCTCTCTCTCACCTCCAGCCGGTTGACCAGCTTCTTCTTGATGGCGTTTTGAGCCGCGGCATTGGTTGCCACCCGCAGACCCTCTGCAGCCTCTCTCAGCCTCTGCTGTTGGTCTCGTTCTCTGGATACGCTGCCGCTCCCTGTTTACACACACACACACAGAATTATCTTGTCACAGTATTTGGAACTCAAGTATTTAGCACTTACATGCACAAATAGGTGCTGGTAGTAAAACATTTATTTGAAATAAAATAAAAAATGGAAATTTCAGTGCCAAACTAGGCCTCAAAAAAGACCCTGCCCTCCAGTACAGAATCTCTGTAGATTCTGCAGTGATCAGTCCTCCCACACCCTCTTCTTTAGAGTGTTTAACGCAAATAGGCCTTAAACTGGGTTTCCTTTATGAGGTTGCCAAGGAAACCTCGGCAACTGCGTTCCCATTTCCTCTCGATAGTGGCAACGATGCTGTGATTAATGTGTCACAGATCAAAACCAATCTAACAAGGCCACAAGCCATCGTTTCACTTGCCTGGGCTTTCAGATAAATCACAGGCTGGACTTTTACACTGGTCCACGCCTCTGAAGGCTGATTAAATAAGAGTCTGTAATTTAAAACTAATGCTGAAGGGTGCATGCACTGTATCACATATGATGAAAGAGTCTGTACTGGGTAATGCAGAATAAACAGAGGAGGAAAAATGACTTATGAACACCATTGGCACGGTTTCAGACTGGAAGGAAAAACACTGTGTTTCAGTGTTAGTGAAAGGTCAAAAGCGTCCTCAGGATTTACGCAAGTAGCTATGCAAGAAGGTAACGCTAGTTACCTTTTTCTTACAGAGGAACTGAGTTCAACTTTAATCAAGAATGACAGCTCTAATGCACACTACTTCCACACATCTCATAGGCAAAGATCATGAAAGATTGCGTTCTTTCCTGTCTAACATATTTAGTTATTTATTGAAATGAACTTTGGCAACGGGATGTGATTGAATGTGATGCTCATTTGAATATTGAGTTGTATGAAAGCTGCACGCCCAGCTCCTCAGAATGTATATTTTAACATGTGGGCAGACAGAGCAACTTTCTCCACATTAAGTGCACTGACCTGTCATTTTTCAATTAGCCAGCCTCAGAGAAGGTCGTTTTCATACGCGCTCTTTAGACGTAAGATCGCGCGCCGCCACGCTCAAACAGAGATAGATGGAACACAGTGACACCCTTTTAAGACGTTATATATGCCGCTCCTTCGCTCACCTTAGCAGCCTCCACCATCCGGGCCGTGGCATCGGCCAGCAGCTTGGCGGCAGCCAGAGCTTCTTGGAACTGTCAACATCAGTGTCTGCTTCCGCGTCGGACCTCATCGCGTTCACCAGATCGGAGGTGGCCTGGGCCAGAAACCCGTGCCTGCCGTACCATTTCCCCTACAAAAACACACACCAAAACATTAAAAAAGTAAAAAAAAAAAAAAACAACAAATAAAAAAAATTTAATAAAAAAAAAAACACACAACTGCATAAGTGGAAGCATTCCTCAGACCACAGACTAATTGCTCATTTGACATCGTGGCTCGGTGTTTTGACTACAAGCGATTCGGAGCCCAACAGGCAATAAAACACCCCGCATTCCTCAACCCAACCTGCCAGCGGGGTTTGGAAGAGGCTCGCCGTTTCGTTCCCGGCCCAGACTGAGGAACGTACCAGTGACGTGCACCCCGGTGACCCCATGGGTAGGTAATCGATTCTGGGGACGGGGGCGTGGAGGCAGAGAAGAAATTCGCTGTCTCTTGCTCTATGTACAAGGCTTTGTGTTTTCCTCAACACCTACACCGTATCCGAAAATAACAGCCCCGAAATAGCCCGTCAAAAGACTGACACATGAAAAAGCGCGAGGTGCGTAACCTCTACAGATGTTGGACATTTTTGCTCGGTAGGATGCAAATATCTCCAGATTGAGCATACTGTTGATTTAATAAAAAAGACCCCAGATGCCATGTGTTTTCTTTTAAGTTTCAAAGCCCCCAGCAAACATGATTGAGACCAGGCGCCGGGTTCTGTAGTGGGTTTTAGATGACATGTTTTCAACAGCCCCGCCAGCACAGAGTGGGCGGGAAATTCTTCAAACTCGCAGCCATACCATAACAAATATTTCAGGAAACAGTTCAGCGACGGACTGCAGGATGTCCCGTTAATAGAAACCGTCGCTCTTTGGGAGCACCTCAGATCTCTCCCTCTCGCTCGAAAAGGGAAACGACCCGCTGCACAGAGGATCTCGTAACTGGGGAAATAATAATAATAATTTTTTATTTTTATTTTTTTAAAGTGGGCAGTGGGGTGCAGTGTCAATTCCCACAGCACTGGAACAGATGAACGGAAAACCTCTTGTTTACGCCCCTGCCAGTATTGACAGCTTAATGACTGATCTAACGGTGCAGAGAACAAATGTGCCACTAGATACTGAATAATACAACAGGATGCAGGGAAATGTTCCTGAGATGAAACCGGACCAGTGCAAATGGAATCAATGGTCCTTGACCTGGAGAAACAGCTCGAATTCTTACGTACTCTAAATAATAAGGCTGTAAAGATGTGAACAGGCACAAAAGAGGAAAAAAAAAAAATGCAATTGTCATGACCACCCTCACCAATCCACTGCAACGCAACCCAACTTTTCATTTCACAATTAGCACTAACACAAACACTATCTGTCAAAAGTTTGGATTTATGGGTCAAAATTGAAGAAACAGGACTACGAAATAAAACTCGTAATATTATGTAATAAAAAAAGTTGAACATTTACATCTCTCCAAATCAGGGAATTTTTGCTGTGATGGAAGCATTTTAAAGTTTTGGCTCCACCACCTCAAGTTGGACAACGGGACGGTTAATCACGTCCATGTGACCAGAGACTGAGAGACGCTAGCAGGCAACAAAGGCTGCATCTTGTGAAAGCTGAAGCGATTGTCATTGTGAAACACTGCAGCGCTGCACACGGTGACACAACAAAATGTGTCCTCTGCATTAACCATCACCCTCAGTGAGCAGTGGGCAGCCACGAAAAGAGCCCGGGGAGCGCCACTGAGCAAAGCACCATCCCCACAGTGTGAGGGAGAAAGAAAAAAAAAAAGTACATCCAGATACAACAAACCATCAACGCCAGACACAAGCTACCAAACCTAAAGCACTTTTCTGAAGCCCATCTATATCACAACGGACATCGGAGCTGCTGGGCTGTATCTGAGCTTTTAATAAAGAAAGTAATGTGGTATAGTTCTTTAAAAAAAAAAAAAAAAAAAAAAAAAGCACTCACCAGCATCACCCATCGAGGTGAAGATGCTCTCAGTGACAGTCATGATGGTGTCGGTGGCCTGGTCGTAACGTCCAATGGGCTCCCCGCAGCTGGCGTAGTGACGGACGTGCTGCAGCAGGTCACTGAGGGCCTGGCTCACCGTGCCCGCAGCGACGCCCACGTGCTTCAGCAACTCATCCTCATCTGTGGCTGCCTGGCATGCCTTCACACAGCCCTCCACCGAGCGCTCCACCAACCGCCCGGCCTCCACCAGCTGCTCCTGGCAAACGGGAGAGCTGATGGTGGGGCTCACCACCTGGAAAACAGTCAGGCAATGGAGATGTTATTCCTTCATAAAAGTTGTAGATGGGTGTGGATCCTATAAACTAAGAATGTTTATTTTTTTAATTTCAATTCCAGCAAAAAAAACACTCTAAAATCAAATCAACATTTGGTGTTATTAACCTTTGTCTTTTATTATAGGTACACTTGCACAAAGTCCAGATTTTTGTAGTATTACACAGGCGCTAACAATCAGACAGTTGCTATTGATTATCAATTGCCCTTACGAGTTCAAACACGGTCATTTACTAAAAGGTTGCCAAGGGGTCACACACAAAGGCAAGACTGAACACCCTAACAAGACACAAGGTCATTATACTGAATACTGTCCAGCAGTGCCATCAGCAACCAGTGGGACCCAGGTACACCCATCAACCATCCAGTGAAGTCTGGCCAGAAGCCTTCATGGAAGCCATTTGACCGACATAGAAAACAAGGCAAACAAATCACAAAGCATAGGAGCCGGGGAGAAGCAATATGGCAGATTTGCTCAGGACTGACGAGTCCGCATTAGAAATATCTGTAGTAAAATGCCCGGAGAGCAGTACAATAATGAATGATCACAGGCAACAGTGAAGCATGGTGGAGGGTCCTTGCAAGTTTGGGGCTGCATTTCTGCCATCAGAGATGGAGATTTAGTCAGGATTAATGTTGTCCTCAAAGTTGACAATTCTCAGGCAGACAATTGTCAGGCAGACAATTCTCATAATTAAGAACAAGGAAATGCACTATGACACCTCCAGAGCCCTGATCTCAACATCACCATGTCTCTCTGGGATTACATGTAGGAAACCTACAGGCAAGAAGATCTGAGGTGAACAGTGTAAGTTTGTGGTAGTGTAGGGGCAGTGGTGGCCTAGCGGGTAAGGAAACGGACCCATAAAGTGAAGTGATTGTCATTGTGATACACAGCAGCACAGCACACGGTGCACACAGTGAAATGAGTCCTCTGCATTTAACCCATCACCCTGAGTGAGCAGTGGGCAGCCATGACAGGCGCCCGGGGAGCAGTGTGTGGGGACGGTGCTTTGCTTAGTGGCACCTTGGTGGAACGGGATTCAAACTGGTTTGCGGTTCCAATCCTGAACCATTTCACAATGACAATCACTTCACTTTAGCTTTCAGCAAACTGTGTGCAAGTGTACATGTGGTCATTTGGTTTAGATTTCATTCTGTTCATTCATTTTTTGAACTGATAAAAATAACTTGTTTGTTTATGAATGCATTTCTTTTGAATGCATTTGTTCACACTGCAGAAAACTTTCCACAGTACTTTATAAAGATGTATATAAGTTTGATAGCAGCTAATACCAAAAAACCAAAATGAAGTAAAAAAAACATGGGTTGAACACTTCACCGATCATTCATAATCCCGTAATATCAGAATACCAGTACACTTTCAGCAGAATAGACTTTACAATCACAACAAAATTATATGTTTTCAAAGAATTCAGAACCAATTTCAAATCTCTATCAACCAATAAAAAAATGCAGCACTCATCCAAAAAGGTTTAAGACCGATTGCAGGTTGTTTTGCACCGTATCTCTGGGCAGGAAGATTCAGAATCGATATATATCGCATATACACAGCGGCGTTGTACCTTTGTGCAGGCCACCAGCTGGGAGGTGGAGAGAGCGCACTGCGTGGCGGCGGCGATCACTCGGTTCTGCAGCACCGGGTCCTCGGCCACCTGCGCCACATTCTTGGCTTTCAGCACCAGCATCGCAGCTGCGTTGGCCACCGCTTTGGCCAGGTTCATGAGAATGTCCTGTAACGTGTTTAGCAGAGTCTCTCTCACACACACACACTACGCACAAGCAGAGTGAGATTCACTCCGCTGTTTCAAACAGTAAACTGGATCAGCCATTTCATTAGCAAAATACATTTGACATGACATTAAATTGAACAACTGGCCTGAGTTAATTTAAGGGTTTTGGCACAATTCTAAAATATATAAAAAATATATAAAGCATAGCAAAATCCTTCAAATGAAGCTTTTGAAGCGAGTGAGTACCTGGAACTTCTCATCCGTCTCCCCCTCACCCATCTGGCGAAGGAGGTCCCCGCTGGCCTGGCCAATGCTTCCTGCAGCAGTCAGCACCGTCTGTCTGGGCTGTGGAGGACATCGGCACACTGTTACAAACCGCAGCGACATGCACCATGTAGCCATGGATGATTAAGGGGGTGATCGCAGCATGTCTCGGCTTAATGGTGCTTTGGGATTTGACTTTTTGTGGTGCTGAATACCATATTGGGAGCATAGTTTACCAATCAGTTTGCTTAAATTAAAGTGGATCTAGTTTTGATTTGGATCTAGTTTTGATTTGGTAGCAAACGTTGGGATAGGGACATTGAATCATTGACAGGACGGGTCTCAAAATAATCCCGAATGAGGAAGTAGGGTGTGAGAGAACAGTCAGTCATTCTAAACTTAAATTATAAAAAAAAAAACAAAAACAAAACACCACTATAGTTTGTCTTCTGGATGCAACAAAAAAGGACTGCGTGGGTCTTTACTGCCTCATCTCTAAACACCATAAATAACAAGCAGTCCTTGACATCTGTAAATCCAGACAGAGCTAGCAAACAGTCCAAGAACTCAGTCCATTGCTGGAGTTTTAAAACCTTAATTTCCATTCCAGCCAAGACTAATCATTACATTACATTATGAAGTCAATACACTAAAACAAAAGTGGTTTAAGAGTTAATGATTACTCGTGGTTCAGAAGGATCAAGCATTTAATGAAAACCATCCTGCATGCAGGTGGCTCTGTGTGTCCCAAACTGGCATGAAGCCTATCATGTCACTGGCATTCCTAAAAGACTCATTCAAATTACTTAACGAACACCCAACTAAACATGGCAGCAGTTCCACAAAGCTTTAGAACATCACCTCTCCAGAACTCGGCTCCACGGCTTTCAGGAGGTCAGACACGGCCCCCGCCAGCGTCCTCGCAGCTCCCATCAGGCTCTGGCCTCCGCCAACCTCATCCTCCATGAGGGCGGCTAGCAGCTTCACCCCTTTGGACATTTCGGTCAGGTTGGATGAGATGGTGGTGATGGCGCAGCCCACGGCCGTATAGTCCGTGTCTGTTGGGTCTCCTGAGCAGGTCGGCGAGAGGGAAGCAGGTACAGGTGACGGACTCATTCGGAGACAGAATTGAACAGATGTAAAATTTGGGCGAAACAGAGTGAAGTTTCAGCTGGGAGGCTGTTAACTGGGAATCTCTGTGCCATCAAACAGATGGCTGCAGGATATTAAATCCAACGCCGATCTGGCACAGCACTGCACGGCGCCTCTCCAGAGCCCGGGAAGCTGTGGAGATGCTGCCAAGCCGTTCAGCTTCAGCACACCATGCTGACTATTTATTCATCAATAGAAATATTTATTGGGGCAATTGGAAAAATACTCCAAAAACATGGACTACATTCTCCTCTGCCACCCCTGCCTTGGACTGGACAGAAGAGGCAAGCGAACATCTCCGGTTCCTCTCTTACCAGCACTTTGCCTTCCAAACTTAAATAAGGGAGTTGAAAGACCCAGGATCCATCCGTGGTAGAGGCCCTTTAAAACAGAGCCCCTTAAGGAAGGCAATTGTTAGCCGACGCCTTAGGTAATGGGAGGCAAGTCCGCGGCTATTGAACACTCACCTGCTGTAAGATTGACTACAGATGCCGTTCCAGCGGTGATGGCATCTACTTGAGAGTGGATTTCATGCTTGGACTCATCCACTTTGTTCTGAATCCAAACCCTTGATGCCTTTTAAGGGGAAAGAGAATGATCACAACTAGACCATCAAATTGAGCCTAAAACGAGTCTCCGGTGCACCGTGGGAAAAACATTCAGTCATAGGCCAGCGATTGTGTAAGCACAACGCAGTGGGTGCAGTCAGCATTAATGTGCCTATTTTGCATGATTACACCTGAATTAAAACAAGTACCTTAAATCATTTACATTCAGAAAAATTATTCAAGAAACCAATATGCCAGTGACAAGGAGGAACCCTCCAGAACTTGAGAGGAGCTGACAGAAGGAAACCTGTACTAATCAGACTGGTATCTGACGTCTTTAATTAAGTTGGTGCATGTGACTCATTGACAAGTTTGAAATCATCCAATATGAGAGCTGTCAATCATCTGGCTCCACCCAGTTTAAATACTTATTTAAGATTGTGAAATTATTTCTGTCACCCAGAACACAAACCATCGAATAGGGGAGCTGCAATTTAAGGGGGTAAAAAATCTGTTCCCCCTTAATATGTCTGATAAATTCATGCCTGTGTGACTATAAATCATAGAACAAGCAACCTCAAGATGCAGACAAATACAAAGCAGTTCTTTCCTATTTTATTTCCTTCACTACCTTACAGTAGTGAACAGCCCCATGTTTAGTGCTGTGTCCTTTCAAAATAGTTACATTACAATCAAATCAGGAGTAACTGTAAAGTTACACAAATTACTACTTGGATATATTTTCCTATGATTGCAAACATATCAGAGGATCTTCACTCACAATGTCCTGTCCCAGAGGAGGCAGGTTGTCTACCTCCCCCAAGTCAGCTTGGGCCTGCTGCACCGCCTGCATACTGCTGTTGATGGTCCCCATTAAGGCCTGCTGGGCCAAACTCTGTGCGCACACACACACACACGCACACACACACACACACACACACACACATTAACATCCAAAATAACTGACTGAAAAGTAAAAGCAGGTTGTGGTGAGTAGGCAGCCTCACCAGCGGGGGCATGTGCCCACGATGCATCTGGCCAGTGGTGATCTGCTGCTGTGCAGAGGGCATGGTGCCCATATTGAAGGTGTCTGGTCCCCCAACGGAGCCGGAGCGCATGATGCCCGGCAACGCCACCGAGCCATGCTCCACCCGGCCCACCCGATTAAACTGCTGCTGCAGGATGGTCGACCTGGAGATACACACAGTTAAATATCAAGGCAGTACACAAGCAGCCAAAAAAAAGCACATATACACACACACACACACACACACACACACACACACACACAGACTAGAAAAAAGGCAATTACATTGTTGCCGTTTTTCCAAATTAACACTATTTATGAAATTAACCAAATTCATCAGACAGAAAGCAGAACTAATTATTCAAAATCACCTGTTCCAGTGCAGGGGCTTCAACAAAAACATATTAATGCATTTGGAAACCTGGCTCGTTCCACCTCAGCGTGTATCTACCCGGAATCTTAAATACGGTGCTAATGAGACGTAATTCCCCATATTCCGCAGCCATTAAACTGTGGCTCTGGAGAAGCGCTGTTCCCCGGCTCCTGTAAGCACAGCCTTCAGGCACTTTTGCATAATTACAGCTGATTGTGAGAAGCATCAATTTGTGTATTATACAGACGGAGGGGCTGGGAGCAAAAAAAAACAAAAAAACAAAAAAACAGCGCTGGCAGTGCCAGCGGCGCGGATGTGACGCCTGGTGTCTGTCACAGAAGGCTGTGCAGAGAGGGAGGCGGTATCCAATAACAACCGCTTCCTAGGCAATGCATGAGAGGATGAGAGCCCATCTGTATATCAGATTGTCTCCGGGATAAAGACCAGGCGGCTATTTCAGACCGGCGAGCGCTGCGGAGAAAGTAATGTCAGCTTCCAGGAACAGGATAGCTTAATTGAAATCTTCCTGATGACTTCATAGTGAAATAATTATAACATGCATTTCGTCTGCCAGAGGCCATGAGACCCTTTTACTGTACAGTAAAAAAAAAGCCATTTGGATTCCTTGTGAAACGAATTCTCTAAGTCAGACAGCGAGTCCGCTGGGCTTCACCTCCTTTCACCCGTAGAACAACAAACCAGGAGAAATGTGAGCTGACGCTTGAGCCACATGCAATAATAAGCTGGTGTTGGCCATTATTAAAACATGGCCCTGTTTAGTAGACAAACCATCAGCGTGCAGAGCAGCATCTATAAAGCACAGTCAAGTGTTCACTGGCACACTCAACACACACACACACGCCATAGGGATGTTAAATTGGTAGAGAGGTAGTCTAGGACAGAAATCGTCGCCCACGCCAATCCTTTCAAATTCTGTGGGTGAGCATATATGTCAATTGGTAAAATCCCACTGACCAATTCATAATACTTGGATATAAACGCCTACATTAAATGTTAAAGTGAAATCAAGCGTATAAGCATGAAGAAACCAACACAGACAAATACCAACGCCAAGAAATGAACAATAATGCATTCAGTTGTGTAATTGTCACCAATTTGTTTTTATATATAACATCACAAGACAACACTCTCATGCAATTATGTAGCGAAGAGAGCAGCTCATACTTCTTTGGGGAGACTGATTCTTCCAACATAGTGGACTCCTCATCACCATCTAAACCAAAACGATCCTTACTCTGCTTCTGTTAGTGGAGAGAACGGCAGAGTTCAGAGAAGAAAAAACAAGCAAACATACAGTATATTGGTGCCATCTGCATTGATCGGTAATTCTAAAAGGGTATTTCAAAAGCATGTGGACTTGCTTTTTTGAGAATGATGTCAATGTATCCAGCAATGAGCTGGGAGATCTGCTCTCCTTCTGTAGTCTGGACTGAGTAGTAACTCTCCTGGTATTCGCCAAAGTCCTGAATTAAAAAAAAAAAAAAAAAAAAAATGCAGTCATTTCCCCACTTTCCTTTAAAATAACATTTCCCATGCAGGCTAATCAGTCAACAGAGGGCCTTAACAAATCCTTGTTCTGCTTCCTGTGAGTCCCCCAGCCAGCTTGCATGGTCTGAGCTCAGTGACTGAAGGTCACCGTTGTCCTTGTAGGACACAGTCAATTAATGTAGATCATATAGAATCATAGGCCTGTTAGTAAAAACATGATTAAAATAAACTGGGCGAAATATATATATATATATATATATATATATATATATATATATATATATATATATATATATATATATATATATATATATATATATATATATATAATATATATATATATATATATATATATATATATATATATATATATATATATATATATATATCACACACACACACACACACACACACACACACACACAAGACTGGAATGTTATTTTTATTACTTGCTGTAATTTGTTCTATATTGCAGCTTAAAGGAGTACCAGTCTACCAATACACAACCATGGTTTAATTTGATCCTCTTGAACGTGTGCTGGTGTAAAGATTCAACAAATAACGACATAGAATTTTTTTAAGTGGCAGTTTTTCCCCCTCAGAGCTATATATACACATATCTTTAGATGATTGAAGAATAGATGTAGTTATATGAAGCGTCATTCTGCATAGAGCTCATTGGAATTCTCACCCCACATCCATCAATACAGTCCAATACTAGATAATTTTTCTTGATTCATAATGTTGTAGATATATTGTAGATTTTCACGGCATACTGACTGGAACTATTATTTATACCAATTTTCTGTAGTTGCTAGCAAGTTACAGAAAGCACATTAAATAGCAATTGCAGGTACTGTGAGTAGATATAATAGCAATAGTACTTCAAATCTTCAGCATTTTCTTGATTTAAGCCAACATTCTCTTTCCACTGTCTCTGAAATCAATCTTCAAATGCACTACTACTGTAACTTTCCATGCCCTTTACTGAATTATTTGAGGTGGTAATCTATCACTGTAGTTTCTGGAATCCTATCACAAGGCCCTGCTAGGCAACACTGGTGGCTGTGCTGTTTAATACTAAGCTGTAAGACATTAAAGCGAGAAGTTACTTTTTTTTTTTTTTTTTTTTTTACAGCTTGTGTACCCTATAGTGATGTTTTGAGTGCTGATTAAAAATGAAGCGGCCTACTTTCCAGAGGCCAAAATCCTCTCACTTCAAAAGCATCCTCTGTGAAATAGGAATGCAATATTTCATTCAAACCAGTGCTGGCAAACGCACCTACCAGCACTGTCTTTTTATTAAGCCAGCATTCCATTTAACCACGGCTTTACCACATGAAAGGTAGAAACAAAGGATAAACTAAACTGAACAGGCAGAACCAGCATCCTCCAGGCTAATGCTGGATGCCACTTCAAAATTTGCCCCTGCTCATTATAATTTACTGCATAAATAATCACTAAGATTTTATTATTTGTCATGTGCTAATGAGGAAAAAGGATATGGCAGAGATGTACACCGAAGGAAAAAGCTCTTTGAACTCATACGGCCGTTTTAAATGTCACCTGCCTTTGGTGCAGATGTTCCAGCAGTGTGTTGTGCCTGTTACACACACGTTCCAGCAACAAGTACAGAACAAGAGTCAGATGGAAATATCATGTGCATCAGACTTAACGACGGGCGGACGGGGGAGCGGCGGGCCCTACCAGGGTGAAGCTTTTAGGGGAGGCGGCCCATCTTTTCACAGTGGTGAGGGGCCACTCCTGAACCACGTCTTTGGTCTTCTCGTCCACCCGCATAACCGACTCTTTGGTAATGCCCAGCAACCTTGGAACAAGTTTGTTCTTGCTCTTCATCTTTTCCTGTTTAAAAATAAAAATAAAACCACACACGACATCGGCAGCTGTCATGAGACAAGACGTGGGTTTATTTTATAATCTTTTCATTAAAAATGCCAGGCTGCGTAAAAAATGGGACAGCAAAAGGCCCAAATAGGACCCCCCCTCCCTCCACCTCTACCAGTCCGATGTCCCTGTTCTCTCCCTCTGATCAGTCCCGGTCTGCAGCTGACCACGCGGAGTTACAGGTTCTTTCACCGGCGCTCGCTGCCGCTTGGCTGAACGGGGCATCAAAGTGCCTGGTGGGGTTGCCAGGGGAACTACCAGCCTGCCAGGGTCAGCGCATTTCAATACACGCCACCTGGCCTTGGTGTTTCCTCGCTGGGATTCGGTCAGGGAACCTTCCTGCTTTTACTCACAGGCTCATTTCCAGGAACACCGACCGCCCCCCCAAACTAACAAATGGACCGTAATCCAGGGAGGAGAGACAAAAATACTTTAAAAGTCCTCCAGACTATTGTTTTCATGAGCTGATAAGATATTCTGTTTAGTGCTGAAGTGGCTTAAATGGTTCAGCACGCTCATGAACAGACCGTATCCAAGGACAAATTCCCTTTTATAGAACCTTTATATGCATCTCTCGCATGCCCCCACTGGTTCGGCACGCTAGGAAGGATGCCCTTAATGCCCCAGTTTCTCACAACGAAGCACAATTCCCCAAGAATGCAGTCAAGAATGCAGATTTCATTACAATCAGTTTAATACTATGGACAACATATACTCTTTCTCTTCACCTGAAAAGCTCTTTCATCACTATGTCTTTTTCCTCCTCTTAGACTGCTGTAAATGAATCCATATGTGAATAATTGCAGGCTATGAATATGGTATTTCAGAAATGTGTGGGCTCTAATGTTCGTCAAAATAGCAGAGAAACACAAGGGCGTTTGGCCGTTAGTACACGATTAGACGCTTTATTTAAACACACAAAAAATAAATGGAACTGGAATCCACACAAATTAGATGTGCAGTGTTCACCTAAATATAGTGGCTGGTGTAAAACTATAAAAAATATAAAAACAGTAAATACAAATCCAAAGGACATTGAGTTTGCATGAAACATGCTTTTCCAACAAGGTTTGATTGATCAATTGGCCAATAGATAGCTTTCAATAGCATATATTAATTATTCTGTACTGATAAAGACTGAAGCAAAAACGCATGTATTGTTGCATGTAGTTTTATTATTTTCATGTGTGCCCTAAAGATGTCCATTTCAATCAGAAAGAAGGAAAAGGTGTCAGAAATGCACATCTGACACCTCGACACCCACACATCTCATTATAAAACACTTCTGTACAATTTAAACTGCAGACTATTTTCCTCAACTAGGACAGACCCAGGATGTTTGCAGCTCTCCTTGTAAGCACTTAAAATAAAGCCCTGTTGAAGAACATCTGCTGCTGTGGGTGAGGAATTCCCTGTTCAGGTGGAACTTGATTCTGACAGAGGGCTTCGCTCTACATTCCTGTCATTCCCACGGTCTTTATGGTCGAGCTCACTGTTAGACTTCTGGATGTGCCCTCCCCTCCCTCCCTCCCTCCCAAAAAAACAAAAAACTTCCACTTCTCCTGGTGCAATCAAAAGCCCTCAAAAAATAACTATGAAAAAAAAAATTACTACGGTTTCTCAAGCTTCCAAGAGCTCTTCAAAGCTCTTTTCTAATACTGAGTCTGCATTTTCCTTCTCTAAAGCATGTCATTTTCACTTAGTAACCCACCTTCACCAAGAAGAAAGAGACCCCGTACGTCCGGAGGGACCTGGCAAGTTTCACGTACTTCACTTTCGCCTCAATTTCAGTCATCTCGCCACAGCTTTTGTGCTCCTGGGAACAAAAGGTACATTTTCCAGTCATCACCCCACCTCAATAATTGAGCCATGAACAATCCACAAGCGTATTAGGCCGCGGAGCTTTGAAATCAGGTATAAACTGACTTATGGAAATGATTACGGTACAGTGTGTGGGCCAAATGTTCTTTGCAAGTGAAGAAAGTGGCTAATTGAAGACAAATCAGAACAGCGCATTAATGCTGACCCGTGCACTCGAAACTCAGAGCTCTTCAGAACATGACACGCACCTGAAAAATCCGCTTCTCTGAGCCTCTTTGCTTGATGTACTCTTTGGGCAGAAACTCCTTCAGGCTACAAATAAATCAGATTTACAAGTTTACACCCGGAAGCGCCTTGCGGTGAAACATGTGAGGTCATCCTGGCTCAGATCTGGCAGAGAAGCTCAGCTCCACTCCACAACACCCACTCCCCTCAACATTCCACGAAGGGAAAAAGAGGAGCCTAAACTATGATCAGATAACAAGGACGGGACTAAGTGCTCAGGAGTGGGAATGTCTCGCTGACAGGGTGGAATATTGCAGAATATCCTGTTCTCATCCATGCAGCAATCAGACCGGGAGGCTTACTCGAGGAATCCGGGCTTGTGTTTGTGTTCCACGTGTGGTCCAAACTGGATCTGCGCCTGGATTCCAGCAAACTCGCAGGCTTTGTCGAATGACACAGGATGGGAACCATTCAGGATGTCATCTCTGGCCTGGAAGAACAAAGGAAATGGACTTATTTGCACCACAGACCTAAGAACTGCTTTTCCTTATCCATATCTGAAATGTTAGAGACATAAGACATTGAAGAACTGGCCATTCTACGCACATTTTTTTTACTGAATTCCAACACACACACCTTCACCAGAACAAGCTGCTAATCAGAAGATCATCTCAACCAAATTACCCCCCAAAAAAACAGGTCACAACCTCCAATGTGGACTTGACCCCTCCTATTTCATACTGTTATGACTACAGAACCTTTTTTTTGGTTGAGGTTTTTTTTATACAAATTAAAGTCAAAGTATTATTGAAGTTTTTTGAGGGATATAAAGAACATGTTCTATTCTACATTTTACAGAGACGTGAGATCAAATAAACGGGGGGAAAAAAATGCTCATTTTGTTTGAAGAGCTGTATGATTATTGACCTATGCCAGTAATGCAAATATCTAATTCCCAATCCGCTTCCTGAAGCCACGCCCCACCAACCCGTGTTTAATTAGTATCAGGTGTTCTGTACGCGGAAGGTTAGAATAAAAATATGATCTGAACTCGAATACAAAGCAGTGACTCCACATGAGACTTGCCTTATTAGGGACGTCACACTCATCCGGTTTCGGGGCATGTGACATGAAACAACTACTTATTCGGAACACGTGTGATGACTTCATAAAAGCTAGAAAACCATGACCTGGCATTCCAGCCAGTCTGTAAACATTTACAGGGCCGCCAGCATCTCTAATTATCCAACCAGAGACCCCGAGCGCCGCAGAGCTTGCCATTTGTCAAAACATTACATCACGCTCCTCCGCGACAACGGCGGCGAATCGATAATAAGCTGCCTTGAGGTGCTAATGAAGGTTTGAGACCGGGACAATCTTTTTAAAGAGGCACGTCAGTCAGACGGCTGTCTTGCTATTACAATACCCCGAGACATCTGCTGAGGCAAGATGTCACGCCTGCAGGTTCCTCAATCGTTCCCAAACACTATCAGTCACAGATCTGCATTCCCCCACCTATGTTTATCCCCCCTCCTGGCATCTTTATTATGTGTCAGCGCGTCCGCGTTGTGGCAGAGCGAGAAATCTGATCAGAGAGGAGGGAGGAAAAGAGAGGAAAGTTGTGGACAGAGTGCACAGATAGGGGGAGAGAGAGGTGAAAAAGCAGACATTCTTCACCCAGAACTCTGCTGGTTGGAGAGTCACACTTTATCAAACCCGCCTGACGCAGTGTGGTGTGTGACGGGCCGGCTTATAAACCTCCCTGCTGTCAGACCTGAGCCCTGCTGTACACTGTGGGCAGCTGCCGGTTGACTGGAGAAGGGCAAATTATGGTTCAAAACAGACACACAAGCCCAGAACAGTCCATGAAACACTTTGGCTGTCTGCTCCCACTAAAGAACCTCATTCTATCCAGTGAGACTCGCCGAAAAAAAAAAAAAAAAAAAAAAAAAAAAAAAACTGTACACAGGCTTGCGTTTTACGTTTGTGTGTGAAAATGACTGTGTGTGTGTGTGTGTGTGTGTGTGTGTGTGTGCACTCTTGGCAGTCACTGCTGTGTACGGGTGGCTTATGAGGTCATGGAAGCTGCACATCATTAATAAACTGCGGCGTCCCTCAGGAAATGAGAAGTCACACACTGAACATCAGGCCTTCAGCAGAGTGTCAGATGGTGATGTGCTGAGATGAATGAAGGCAGCGGTGGTTATGGGGTGTGATCTAGAGAGAATAGAGTACGGGGGTCTGTGGGGGGAAACTAGAATACAGAATTTATCATTGTACGACCAATCATGATTCATTTTCACACATATTTACGAAAATGTGTGAAAGAGGCCCAGATGAGATGATCATTCTAACATTCATTTTAACATTCTGCAGACTAAAATAAATAAAATGGAAACAACATGCAGTACCTTCGTCTAATGGCTTCAGATTCACATTATGCACCACAAAAAAAAAAAGCTGACGTTGCTCCAGTGTGTAAGTGTAATAATAAAATAATGTAAATACGAACACAAAAGATGAATCATCTCAATCAGCACTTTCACTGTCAAGTGTCTGAGAATGCACATATATGCCTACTGGAAATTATGAAGGAGCGTTGGAGACACCGTTAAAAAGGTGGAATATATACTGCAGTGTGTGAATGTTCCCTGTGGTGCAGCCTCAAAACAGACCAGAGATTTGCAAGACACAGAGTCTTTCATGAAAATGAACAGGTCATGGTTTTCACTTCCAACAAGGCTGGAAACCTAGATTATTTGAACAATCTGGTCACACAAAATGAAAATGTATCCATTTTATTTTTGCATGAGCTCTATAGTTCTATATTTTCTGAAAATTACAATTCTTCATGCGCACACACCCTCAGCATACACACAATAATGGCTCCTTCAGAAAATCCCTGGTCAGTCTAGTGCTGGACACAGCACAGTGCACACTGCCGAATACAATCCTACTACAATAACCAGCAGTAAGTGAATGCAGCTCTGACCTGGACGTAGAGCAGGTTGAGTTGGACCGGGTCCCTGGAGTCCACATTCTGATCGGAGTAGAAGAACTTCCTCCTCAACAGTAATGTCTCGCTCTCCTCGACACCCTGCTCACGAAACGTCCGACTGTGGTCCAGCCAGTTCACTAGACGCACAAATACATTTTACATTTATGGCATTTACCAGACACCCTTATCCAGAGTGATCAGGACAATCAGTAGTTACAAAGACAGTCCCCCTGGAGACACTTAGGGATAAGTGTCATGCTCAGGGACACAAGTGGGATTTGACCCTTTTACTTTGTGGTCTTCTGGTTGATAGGGGAGTGTCTTACCCTCTAGGCTACTAACACCCTACATATATACACACACATACACATTGATCAAACCCATCCCACACACACACACACACACACACACACACACACACACACACAAAGACAAGTACAGACAAATCACATCATGTAAACACATGCATCAACCCCCGCATTATTTCATATGCAACACACTCATGCCTTGAACTGCACACGCATAAACATTAATGCCACATCACACACAAAGATGAGCCAAACTTAGTAGTTAATGAATTATCTGCAGAGCTCTTATTATGAGAGTCTGGAAGCAACGGCGTGTCTGTTGAGTGACTCACAGTCATCATCTGTGTGAAGTTTGGCTTTCAGCTTCTCCATCTTCCTTTCGTCTCTGAGCAGCGTCCGGTCTTTCTTCAGGGTGCCCATCCCATCATCCTTCTTATCCTCCGCCTGCTCCTGGATCAGTGAATACTCCTCGTAATTGGTGATGCCTGAGGAGTAGGGCAGGGTGGAAAAAGGCCAATAAAGAAAAAACACCATATTACACCACACCCCAACCCCCTCCTACAGTGGATGCAGTGCCCAAACAGACGAGAAGAGGGGAGAATGGAGGGGAAAGAAGCCTGGATAACAATTTCTCTCATGTTTCCTCGTCCTCTCACTTTAAATGATCAAATATCAAAAACACTGCACAAACACACAGTCTTTCAAGGATTTTGCCATCACAGTTATTACGAGAGATTGTACCAGTGTTGCAGTCACAGGCATAAAAACGACAAATGAATGATATTTAAAGAGATAAATCAGAGCAAATATTCTGAGATCACTTCAAGGATTCCTCTCAGCAAATCTTAATGCCACAGCAAAACCTAACTGCAGTAAAATAATACATATTAGAGCAGTTAGAGCTGACTCAACAGAATTATTCAATATTTCACTATTTTTATATTTTTACGGTCAGTGTTGTTCCTTACTGTGGAAGCACCATGCAAAAAAACGTCGCTTAAGTCTAAAAAGAATTAAATATTTGTTTTAAAAAAAAAAAACTGTAGAGCTGTTATACCCTCAGCGTGCCTCAGTCATTATAAAACTCTGAGAGAAAGCAGATGAATAATTAAAGGGAACAGGACAAAGCTGGAGAGAACCTTTCTGCAGGTACAAGCAGAATTAAAAACCCAGATGAACTGACCCACCTATTCTACTGCAGATGGTTACCAGGAGCTCGCCCACAGTTTTAGAGTCGTCCACCATGATGGTCTTCACTGCACCGTCCAGCATTTTGATCTTCTGGGGTCTCTGTTTCTTCTTGTACTCCAGCACGTCCTGGAGTAGGTAGATGGAGGAAGTGTTGTGGGATGAAGCAAATGAGCTGGCATGGCAGAGATTCATACAGACATAATCATCTGCTCGATTGCAACTGGGATTAGTAGCTGATCAGATTCACTTATTTTCAGTGTTCATTCTAACACTAATGCCTGCTAATCATCGACACCCTGACCTACCCCATTTCTGAGCATGTAGTAATCCAGAGTCCTCCCAGATTCCAGCCAGATGCCTTTCCTTGGATCGTCATCTGAAAGGAAGAGGCCGTAGTCTGAGGCTGGGGGGGTAAAAAAAACATGATCAAAATAACATCGATGACCACAAACGAATCATGTTCGACCATGGAACCAGTTCTCATCAGAACAGTAGAGGACAAAACACATATTACCTGAGCCAGCAGGGGGATTCATGTCATTTTCAGCAGACAAAAAGACCCCTTCTTAGGACATTTGTCCATATTTCACTCCCAAAAATGGAAGGAAAGTCTGCTGCTAAAGGTGGATTCTTGACTTCTACAGAATGCAGTAGAGTCTTACTCAAACATCTGTCAGTCTTGCTGTTTTTGATTGATACCAACTGACTGTAGTAGCACTGACAAGACTTTTTTTAAAATGACTATGCCCAGATGACAAGAGCTCTGTTGGAGGCATCAAGGTCACTGACACTGTGCTGGCTGCAGCTCCATCAGATCCCAGTCTTCATCTATACTCTCTTCCCAATGTCCCTACATCAGAGCAATTGCCAAACCTTCAGATGTAAAAGGATCACCCAGAACATTGTACTCCATTTTTAGTGGGTCCTCCACCTTCAACCAAAGCAGCTCGAAACAGTCACAGCATAGACTCCAGTAGACCTCTGAAGACATATCATGGGCACCAAGTCCTCAGTAGCAGATACGTTATGTCCTATAAATTGTGAGGTGGTGAATCCACGGATAAGAAAATCCCACAGATACTTGATTGAATTGAGGTCTGGAGAACACCTCAATCTCATTTTGATATTACTCAAATCAGTGTGGAGGGATGCATTACCCTACTGAAAGATTACACCCGAAATAGCTCATAGACGGAATGTAAAATGTATATAAAAAAAACTACTAATAAAATAAATATTGTAAGACGTCGTGGAGCCATGACATTTCTGTGCTTTTGTTGTTCATCGAGATAACGATGCATTTTTGCATGTCTTTGTCGAACGGCATTGCAACATTTGGCGGCCCTCCCCCGAGCCAAACTTGTGAGGTGCCGGCCGTCGGGACTGCCTGCTCTCTTTGTCTTCCCAAAATGGGAGGCACCGGGGGCGTCACGTCAGAAACAACAGGTTCTTATTGGTCTGTGACAGCTTCCTGTAGGCCAGGTGTATAAAGATCTGTTCACGTGTGGGGGAGTTCACTTTTCTTTCTCAGCTGCTTTTCCATCGAAGACCGGATTTTCCGGTTTTCGAGTCTTCTCTCTCCTCTCATTTTTCTCCTGGATCAGGTGATGTCTCTAAAGCTTGGTTCCAGCTGTACTGTCTTTCTCTACCTTTTCTCCTGTCTTTCATTTTGGTTTTCTCTGTAACATTGGTACCTTTTTACATACAATATTCATGTAACTGCAATAATAATTTACTGGTGTTAATAAATTAGAAACTGTTCATCGTTTTAACCTCTATTGTGCCACGCCTCTTTCTGCCAGGCAACATCAAGTTGGAGTGGTTTGAATACAGTGCTTTTGTGTGTAGAGAGTTTTTTCTCTTCCCTGTTTTTACAATATATGCAAAGTGGTCACCCCTTGAGACACAAACGCTATATCCATTGCTGCCACCACTACTCCTATTATGAGTATTCACATAATTGGGACTGAAGAGGTGAATGTTAAGGTCTCACCCTGCCCAGTCTGAGCTTCTGGGACTCTCTCTCTGATGATCCTGCAGGCGTCGTACACCGGCGTAGAAGGCTCAAACTGCATGGTCTTCACCACGTTGCACTGGCGGACACAGATCTTCAGCGACAGGGCCACCATCTTGACCGCTGGTGTAATGGGGTCACCCACTAATACACCCTGTAGAAGGAGAACTCTTTAAATGATGTGGTTCAATACAGTTTCAAAACAGAAGAGCTCCAAAGTGTAGCGTTTGGTGATCAAGGTAACCTTAAAAAATTGGGAGGAATGTTCTGCTGTGACACCTCAGCTGCTGTAGGCACAAATCAAGCAGAGCATAATTATCACTTCTGCTCGACTCAACACTACAGGTCAAATCACCATTAACCACCTACGAGAGCTAATACCTTATTACTGAGGGCATAATGGAGATAAACGAAGAGGAGAGTCAGATTTCTGGTTCTCAGAAACGCATTCAGTGTCGGTCATGTGACAGAAATAATCGCAGAAATGTGCGAAAAATGGGTAATAACGTCAGAAAACCTGATAGCATGCTGGCTGTGTGGTGGTGACTGAGCGTAACATGCAGAGCATGCAGGGCATCAACAACTCATTAATTAGATACAAATGAGATTTAAATGAGTGTTGATGGCGCAGTCCTCATTTGTGAAATGACTTTTGCTCTTTGTGCTATTCCACTGCAGAATTTCCTACAATTACCAGCACAAACCAGTCTCATCTCTAAACGTAAAAAAAAAAAAAAAAAGGAAAGAGAGCGCGCACACACACACACACACACACACACACACACACACACACACACACACACACACACACACACACACACACACACACACACACACACACAATAACCTTGATATATGACAGTCTTGCAGATCCATAATGGAGAATCACCAATGGACAAGTACATACAGAGGAACTGGACGGGGCTAAGGAATAATTCCTACAAACCCCTGATGAACAGATTGGTGAAGTGAAAGTGAAATGTGTCCTCTGCTTTTAACTATCACCCTTGGAGAGCAGTGGGCAGCAATGACAGGCGCCCGGGGAGCTGTGTGTGGGGACGGTGCTTTGCTCAGTGACACCTCTGAGATTTGGGACTCAAACCAGAAACCTTCTGATTACGGGGCCGCTTCCTTACCTTTCATGAGGACATTTTCACAAGACATGTTCAGACCACGACGTCTTAAACCATGTCACTCCAATATATTCCCCTAAAAATGCAAAAAAATAAATGTGGAAAATGCACCTGCAGGACGTTTGCAATCCCATGAAAAAATGCTGATCCAGCACAGTTTACAAATGACATGGCTGCTAACAAACAAACAAATAAAGACATAAATAATGCTGACCAACATCTAGACCATGTAACCTGAAAATAAATGTCCCTGTGTTCATTAGAAACTGCAATATGCCCGTTTATCAGCTTATAGCCACGGGGCAGTGGTTCCGCCAAATTCAGAGGACACATTTCACTGTGTGCACTGGGTGCCGTGATGTGGTGGGTCCCATTCGACGCTTCACTTACAAAGACAGTTCACAGAAGAGAAGTGGATTGATAACAAGGCACTAAAGCAAAAACGGATGTTTGTGGTTATTATTGTGCAAGATGTTTAAATGTCAGCATGGGTTCTAATATTCTGAAGGAGGCGCATAACTTCATTTCGACAGTCATTGAAATGTTATTGTGATGACATCTGATATTTATACTAAAATAAACGAATAATGTAACAAATAGAAATCGCAAACCTCGTACTGTCAGTTTCTCACAGCAATTTGCCCACATTTTTTAAAATGTATAAATGCACAGAGGCGGGCATGAAATGAGTAAAAGAACAGCAGCCTAATGAAATGCAGCATTAATCATGTCTTTTCTTACGGTCACATCAGTGAAGGACAGGAGGTAATAACGGAACATCCACGGCATTATCAGTGACAACTAAAGCAGCGTAGGGAGAGAATCTTACAAATTAAAATCTATAAAAAAAAAAAAAAAAAACACTAAGGGCTCACACACCCAGCCAGACATTCACTCCCTCCTCTTGCACAGCTGTAGCAGCTACACAACCAGCAGATTCAGGCCAGAAGATTCCCTCTACAAGGGCAACCTTTCACATCAAACGTCAGCCATCACGGGATCGACCCGCCTGCATTTGATACGACTCTTTCAGAGGCATTAAAAAAACGGAAAAAGGTTTCTAAGTGGGTGGTGGGCAGATTCCGTGAAAAGAGATAAATAAATAAATCCCAAAGACGCGGTATAAATACAGCCAATTCAATCGGGCCTGCGAGAGAGGGGCCATCTGGTAGTGAATTATTACTGGTGATCTGCAGTAATAACAATAGCAGGGAGCTGAACCCCCGAGGCCTCAGGCCATACTCATTAGCAGGACACACACACACACACACAGGAGAGGGGGGAGAGAGGAAAAAAAATACATTACAAACCAGTCATGTTTCAAAAGACAAAAGTCAAATAAAATTAAAAATCACAAGGTGAAACATAACCATAGACAACTCACAGTCCAGAAAAGCAGCCAGTTTCAAAAGCTCAAAACAAGCTCTCATTATCGTTAAGTGTGCACAAAACCCCTTGCACGCCCCAAAACGTCCGTAGACAGAGTCAGTTTCCCCACCAATTTGTAGTGCCGCCACTAACCCCTTAACGCAGCAGTGAGTCAAACCTTTTACTTCTCCGTGTCTTCCAAATTGACAACTTTGACAACTGTCTTTTCCCTTGACTTCACAGAGTATGTTGGCCAAAAAACGAACCAGACAAAAGAAAAATTGACCCAGTCCCTCAAACCACAGACAGACTCATCTGAGTGGCCACTCACAACAGCTCTGTGCTGCAGGGCAGGTAGTCTGAAAGTAGGTCCGGATAATTAATTTCATATTAATCAAAATCAAGTTGTATCTCTCTAAAATATGTTACATCACGAAAAGGCAGCAATGACCTTTTGTAAAAACAGAAAGATATACGGATTCACTGCAGCCGCTCTGATCCAGCATTTTGATTGGCTGAGCGGTATCGAGGGAGTGAGAATATCGAACGATAACATCACCAACACAGTCCCTTTAAATATCATTCCAGCTCATTACGTTGTTTATGGTCGCAACGTCATGCAACACACTGCAGCCTGAATGGCGTTGCCTAGCAACGCTAAGATTAGAGACGAACCACTTCATCTCATGACTGTCGCAACTGCCACAGAAAGTGTGATAAAAATCACAATACTTAAGGTGATTCTATATTCTGTGATAGAAGGGAAGCACAAGGTCAAAAATGTCACACCACCGTACAGATGTCACCACTTATAGTGACGATGAAGAGCAAACACCAGCAACCTATGGGATCAACCCACTGGACAGGACACTGTTCCATGGCAGCTCAAATAAACTCATACAAACGGTGACACTGAACCATATGGAAGTGGAAGGGTCACCTGAGGACCTGGAAATCCCTTCTAGTTCCACACAATGATGGAAATCTTTTGTATTTCCAAAAAGATGACACTCTTCCCTTGTAGGTTACAATAATGTCCTTAGTTATTCCTTTTAATTTCCATAGGAGTTTTATTTGCTGGACAAAGTGCAATAAGAAAATCACTGATCATTAATCAAATAAAGGTGTTGATTTTTCCTTTGGCATGGAGGCGTATTGTCATTTAAGGACACGACATCAGGATGTACTGATATTAAAGGTGCCCTATTATGAAAATTATGGCCACTTTGATCCATTTCCCCAGGACACGCCTTTTTGGTCTTTAAGAACAAATGAGGAGAAGAGAGGCGGGGCCAGGAGGAGAGCGGCCTATAGAAGTTGAGCGGGCGTTCGCGGAAATCAAGTCATCACCACTATTCACCAACCACAATGTTTGGTTCAGACAGGAAGTTGTGTCAGTGTTTTTCCAGAATTTTTTTTTTTTATGAACCCACTGGTCCTTCAGTCTCGTGTGACAGAACTAATTAATATTTTTTCATTTTTTACACCCAATAAGTGACCAAACTGCAATGATTCACACGTTTTTCCAGCCACAACTGTTGGTAGAAATACTTTTTTTTTTTTTTTTAGGGTAGGGATGGGAAATTCTCTGCAGGCAAAGAATAAAAAGACAAATTCCAGATCAGAATGTCTGAGCTGCTGCTTTCTGAATGGTGAAGCAGAATGGCCAAAACATTCTTTACACCTATCGCCATTTTTAGCCACTGCAGGACCATAGACAGGCTGGGGGAACTGGAGTAATAATCTTAAATAATGTCACAAAGTGACATTTTCATGATGGACCTTTAAGAAACATGGCAGCTGTCCTTTCTGCTTCTCTGTGTATCATTAGGACATGTGGAACTCCTAAAACATTTCTCTCATGCCCCACTGGTATGCAAGCCAGGCCATCCACTGCTCAATCTGGAACCAGTTTTACCCCAAAAGGAAGCGCTCAGGACATGTAAGGACAGAACGTCCCACGTGATTAAGAACAGTGTACTTCGAGGAGACGCCGCTTCTCGGCATGACCTCTCTCCCTCAGATGCAGCGGACACCAGTGCCATCGTTTCTCCAGGGGGATCAAACGGGAGCCTTCGCTCTACCGAGAGGTGTTTTACCACACAAACTGCCGGAGTCAAATTTGCCGTCTGGCAGGCGGTGTCTCACTCAGACTCCGTAGATTAGGAAAGGCGGAGCTGGAGATCAGACACACAGCTGGATTAACCTCATATTCGATTATTCTGGACTGAATCGTGTGTTTTAATGAGATATAGAATTGTGCAGCATGGCACACTGATCTTCAGCACGCACCTAGTGCTTCGCTGGACATTTCAGATGAGTGACTAAGGACAAAAAAAAAAAAAAAAAAGCACTAGATTTTAAATCATGTTAATTTAATTTGTGAAACTCAATCAGCTGCCATAGCACAAACGGACTCAAAGGTCATGAAACCACACACACACACACACACACACCCCCAGCGTGGTGGACCATATATTGCTGGATTTAGAAGAGGCGTGCCGTTCCTCAATGTCCTCGGTTTCACAGTAATTTCCTGCAGGTTTTTAACAGATTTCCACAGGTTCATCCCTGTGCTCACAGTCACCACCTACTGCGCCGAGCGACACACCAGCCTGGGTGTCATGTACACACCGGCAGATAATGTCTGCTCCTGCAAAAAAAAAAAGACTCGCAATAAATTCTTCTGGGCAAATATTATTTTTCACGCAGCATCAGATACCAGTAGTATATTCCCCATCTGATGCACGCTGAACATTTATAGCAGCATTTCTCAGACATGATGAAATACTTCGCGTGGCTCGCTTGGCGGAGTGAAACAAACCCTTAAAATGCCAGCGTTTGCATCCTTCACCAGGACGGCGTGCATATTAATGTCCTAGAAAGACGGAGTAGTGAGATGACTTCAATTCGGCTGCATGTGGCCTTAATTGAAAAGCTATAAATCTGAAGGGTTTAACATCAGCTTGCCCGGCTGAAGATATTAATCATCCGTCATAAACGCATCTCCTACAAAGGAGGTGCATGTGATTTATGAACATACAAAAGGGGGGGGGGGGGGGGCTCCCATCCATCTGGCTACGCCTGGGTCTGAATATGGGACCTTCAGTGGGATATGCGGCTATGCTCTACACGACGAGGGATTTCATGCTCACGGGAGCTGGCGAGAAGGGCGAGACTGATACACGGTCAAATTCAAGTTCAGTTGACGGCGCAGCATTGCGTGATTCAAGAACACTGTGCTAAATGGATTGTTTAATACTGTGAAGAAAGTCTTTGGCATCCTGCAGAGATGTAAAATGTGTCAGTTTCATGGATTAAATGCGTTTTCCCAGCTATTATTTCTGTGTATGTACATTATGTCTGTATCTTGGTATGTTTACATTTACAGCATTTATCAGACGCCCTTATCCAGAGCGACTTACAATCAGTAGTTACAGGGACAGTCTCCCTGGAGCAATTTTAGGGTTAAGTGTCTTGCTCAGGGACACAATTCGAACCTGGGTCTTGTGGTTCATAGGCGAGTGTGTTACCCACTAGGCTACTACCACCCTATGTTGTCACTGCTGGAGATGGAAAGTGCCAGAAAGATAATTTTCAATGTTGCAATAATTGTTTTTTTGTCCATTTTCTGTTGCAATTTTTTAAAAATAAATATATACTGTTGGATTAAAGTATATTGGCTATTAGGCTAATTATACAATCAAAAATGTTTACCCAGAAACACAATGATACACAATGATACATCCATAGAGGATTCTTGCAGAAAGGTAATTTAATATGAGATTTTTTATATATATATATATATATATATATATATATATATATATATATATATATATATATATATATATATATATATATATATATATATATATATATATATATATATATAAAAAATTTGATATGATATAATTCCATGTCTCTTCTTCAAAATTAAGATTTAAAATGTTTGTGGATTATCTGCAATTGCAGAATGGCATCCTCCTGTAAGCATCAGTCTGCTTGACTGAACAGGCAAACTATTGAGCCTTAATTCAGGGGACAGCAGTGCCCAGTTGTGGGTCACTGGCTGGCAGCACTGGCAGGTCTAATAGGCTCCTGGTCCAGTCAGACTTCTTTTCATTTCCAGACAGGATCTGGACCGTAGCCAGCGCACAATGTGAAGGTCAGTCAAGAGTTATTTAAAAACCTGCCCCACATCTGGCTGCTCCTTCCAGAGGCACTTGTGGCAACCTTCAAGGTCCTCTCCAAATAGAGACAATGAGAGGAGGGTCTCATACCAGCTCAATGACTTGATTCACTGAGTGGCACTTCACTGAGACAGCCTTATGACAAAGGCTCATTCACACAACGTACACAAGGGTGGTAGTAGCCTAGTGGGTAACACACTTGCCTATGAACCAGAAGACCCGGGTTCGAATCCTACTTACTACCATTGTGTCCCTGAGCAAGACACTTAACCCTAAGTTGCTCCAGGGAGACTGTCCCTGTAACTACTGATTGTAAGTCACTCTGGATAAGGGCGTCTGATAAATGCTGTAAATGTAAATGTAAATGTACACAACGTGTATACACACACACACACACACACACACAGGTACTTATTAGAGCCAAGACACCAAACCAATAAATGTACTCCCATCATCACATTTTGAGAGACAGCATTAAATAATGAATATACACTGAACAATTAAGCCAGGGTATATAATTCTCACAAAAAAAATGCCCAAAACACACTATTTGATCTTTCTATTAATCAGCCACATTTTGCCAAAAGCCTCTAAAGTGCAAACACTGGCAAAAGGTGCCAAATTAACAGACCCACCATCAGCTACATAGCCATTCAGTTGGCAAAATTACAGGTCTATTTAACTGTAAAAGCTATAAAAGGCCATTTTTATTTAGTTTTTTTTATTGCATGGTTACTCAGGTTACCAGTTGCATTTCCAAATGCTCCAGCGCCTCGTGCCAAAGACATTTATGTGCTGCCTTGGATATGATGTCTATCACATAAATGTTCTAAACTAAAAACTGACCCCAGACCAGTGGCTGCTGCTCAGCCTCTGTAAGCATTAAACCATTAGATACAAAAAGGTCTCATGCAACAAAACAAGAATGTTCTGGAAGCGTTGAGCCACAGAAATCATTCAAAACCCTATAAACCAGTCTCTGTTACAGGTGTCATAATTGTTCCATTTTATTCACAAACCTATAGAACTACAGATATTGCCACAGTATAAACAGATGTGATTTGAATAAATTGTTATGTGAATAGCAGAAGCCACTATAACATCTTACATCATTATATTGCTTTTAAAATTGAGTAATCCAAGTCACTCAACAGTTACTACATAAAAAGCAATTATGGATGTGATAATTTGCTTATGACCCCCCCATCCCCCCATTGCATATTTCAGTATAACTCAACTATGATAAGCAACATGCAATGTTTTCTGCAGATCAGAACATCTCTCTGGAGGTATAGTTTATCGTGAAACCTCCACTCAACCTTCACTCCACATACAATCTCAACATCTGCTAATTTAAATAAACGAGGATGGAAGAAGACGCCTCTGATTTTTCCAGTAAAAGGCATGCGCGTGAACTCATTTCTGCAAATTCTGCATGGGTAAAAACCACTAGGACTAAAATTAATAGAACATTCTTCTCAGAAGCCACACTCAGCATTGACAGCAGGTCTACATGACAAAGTCAGACAGCAAACATGCGATCCTCTAAACAGGGTTGCGGCACAACCTAATGCAAGACACCACGGTAAAGTAACTGGGTCAATCAGATTTCCGCGATAGAACCAGGGAGCTGGAAAGTGAGGTTAAATGAGAAATTTCTGCCAGGGAATTGGGTGGAACCGGAGTCCCCAGTTGAAAATGCCGGTTGTTTCACACCACTGCCTGCTGGAAAATTGTTTTCATTTTTCATCTACAGTGAAATAACATTAATTGTGGTAACAAGCTGGCTTTGTGTGCTGCCTCTAACCCTGATATTATATATATCAAGCCACAGCCGCTGAAAGAAATTATGAATCTTGTCCTTGTCTCTGGGAAGGAAAAACGACAGCTTCTCTTACGCTAAAAATACCCCACAAATTGGAATGTCCTCCAGCGAAGTGCTCAAGCATAGATAGTCAGAGATGCTGGCAGGATTTCAGTCCCCCCCCCCAAAAAAAAAAATAATGTTGTAAACATCAGATCTGGTGCATAGGTGCTCTACAGATTATGGATTAGTGGATCTCAAACCTCACCTGCAAAAAAACAACAAAAAAACATGCCAATACTTGCAGTTGACGCTACCATTTGCAGGAATCACAGATTCAACTTTTCTGGCTGATGGTGACCCATTCCTTCATAATCAGTGCTTGGAGTTTGTCAGAATTTGTGGGTTTTTGTTTGTCCACCCGGCCCTTGAATTGACCAGTTCTCAGTTGGATTAAGGTCCAGGGTGTTTCCTGGCCATGGAACCAAAATGTCAATGTTTTGTTATCACTTTGGCCAAACTGTTCTTGGATGGTTGGGAGAAGCTGTCAGAAGATGTTTAGGTATCATTTTCCCAGATGCCCCAAAGGGGCTTCATCAGAGAAACTCCATACCTCAGCAGTCCAATCCCTGTACTTTTTACAGAATATCAGCCTGTCCTTGATGTTTTTCTAGGAGAAAAGTGGCTTCTTTGCTGCCGTTCTTTACACCAGGACATCCTCCAAAAGTCTCTACCTCACTGTGTGTGCAGATGCACCCACTACTGAGCAAGCTCTGCACTGGTGGCACCCCAATCCTGCAGCTGAATCATCTTTATGAGACGATCCTGGTGCCTGCTGGACTTTCTTGGGCGCCCTGAAGCCTTCTTCACAACACTTGAACTTCTCTTCTTGAAGAGGAGTCTATCTGACTGGTCCAGGCTACTCTCCTCTCTCTGTCTGACTGAAGCACAAGAGCTTTCAGAGGCGGGCCCTGGCATTTACAATCTCTGATTGGTCGCAGGCCAGTCAGGTTCTTCCACACTATCCACGTCTTCATGGACCTTGCTTTGTGCACTGTCATGTTGGACCAGATGGTGCCCTCCACAAAATGTTCCCACAACGCTGGGCATGAAATGACCAAAATGATCTTGGTATGCTGAAGCTTTCAAAGTTCCATTTATTGGATCTAAGGGGCCACACCCAAAAGGTGAAAAACAACCCCATAGAAAGCCATTCATGAAGCTCTCAACACACTTTTCTGGAGGTCATCTGAAGGTACATATGTGATGTGTGACTTCGTGCTCGGAGGTCCTTTAAGGTTCAATCACAGTTCATATCTGAACAAGCAGTGGTTAGGCTGGAATTAAGAAATGGTAGCACGCTGATTATGCTCTGAAGTATTAAAATGCAAAAGCAAATGTCAGGCAATGGTCACATGAATGAGCTATATTTTCAAATATATGCATCTGTGCGTACTAACACACGCGCACACACGCACACACACACACACACACACACACACACACACACACACACACACACACACACACACATTTATTGTCACCGGCCCGCAGCACAGCCAATTAGTTAAAGTGTGTGATCTTAGGGTCTATGGCACTGCTGGGAAATTCAGAAGCGGATTCATTTAGCCTGGCCAATAAATTAAACTCCTGCCTTCCCTCATTATGGGATATCAGAACAGTCAGTCTCTGGTTTGTGCAGGCTGTCAAGTGTCATTATCCCGCCAGCTGTTACTCATGGCGGCCTAGCAGGTAAGGTTGGCGGTTCCAATCCTGAACCACCAAGGTGCCACTGTGCAAAGCACCGTCCCCACACACACCTCCCCGGGAGCCTGTCATGGCTGCCCACTGCTCACTCAGGGTGATGGTTAAATGCAGAGGACACATTTCACAGGTTTCACAATGACAATCACTTCACTTTCACTTTACTGACACACAGGCCACAGACTCACAGAATCACAACTTTCATTAAATAAGAAAATAAAATGTAAAAAATTTTCCACTCCCCCCCAGGGCTGGTCCCCATGGTGACACGCTGTCTGTGAATCAATTCGGACCCTAGACAGATTTAAGTCCCAACTCAGGTCCAATGAATGTTCTGAAAGCACCATGGGGAAGGAGTGCAGTGAGCGTGGCTGGCACCCATCTGCTTTGATGGAAGTGCGGTCATGTCAGGATGCTGCCAGGTATGGAAAACTAGTGGAGCACCAGAACCCAATGAAAGGGAGGGGGTGTGGTTGGAGAGGGAGAAATGAAGAAATGGCAATGTAGTAACCTTCTCTATCAAAATGAATCAAATTAAAGAGTTCAGGTGCTGTCCTGGTTCTGGTTCTCATCCTCATCACCAAAGCCCTGAATGGTGAATGGTAAATATAGGAAATAAGAAGAGGGCTTAATTGCGGAACGGCACGATTATAGCGGATACACGCACCAGGGAACGGAGCATCAAAACACAATGCGACAGCAATTAATCAGATGAGCTGGAGAGACAAACATGGACATATGACCTGCCATACGAGACACACCGGGTTTTTCTCATTTTATACAGTTTATAGAGATAGACACACAAATTTGGTACTTTAGCAAAAGTACCACAAAAGTACCTGTATAGAAGAAGCAAAAACGTTTACTACACAGGGGTGAAGTATCCACATCAAGGTTGTAATTGTTTCTTTACAAAGCAGAAAAAGCTATATATACACGGTTTCAGCTCCGAGGCGTATCTGATACGTGGAACTCACTCGCAGCAGGGGGATTACAATCCTGAGAACGTGGACACTCAAAAGGAGATGAGTTACAACATTCGTTCTTTACGGCTGTTGATTGGGCGGAACGGGGCATGTGACATGACACAGCGCTCTCAGTTGCTGACTACTTCTTCCCTCACGGGCCAGACTTCAAATTGTCCAGGGTTTGTGAAGGGAACGTGAGGAGCACGGACAGGGAAAGATTAATTTGTTAAATTAAATCTGAATTTATCATCTGTCCGCAGGCAGAGGTCATGAAGAAAGAGTTCAGCTACAGGAGCATATTGGTCAGGCGGAGGGAACTTCTCTGGATTCCTCTCGGCATCAGTATTTAGGAGGTGACGTCCCGGGGACAGATAAATCCCGCGTCGTGCTGCACGCCTTGTAAATCAGCCCTCCATAATCTCCGCTCCCGGCAGGATGGGAGCCGGCCCCCCTCACACCCCGGCAGCCCGCTGGAGGAAGAACGCAGACAGGGACGCTGGTCCGTTGTCAGGCGGCTGATTGTAATGTCAAGAGGGGTGACTTAGACCTTGAACGTGGCGGCACACCAAAGCATGATGGAGTGTACGCCGTTCCAGAAGAAATGTGAGCCAATCTAGGAATGTGGTAGTGTTGACCATGGGGAAGGAGAGGTGGAGGGGGGGGACAGAGTCATGTCAGTTTGGCCTTCGAGATCATGAATGTGAGGACTGAGCTTGAATGAGTTTCAATTGTCAAAAAAAAAAAAAAAAAAAAAAAAAAAAAAATTTTTTTTTTAAAGCAATCTTTTGCTTTAAAAAAAATTAAATAACTACATAAAAGCCTAGTCATTCTGTGGACAGCGTTTCTACATGAACAACTTCGTTGTCATGACAGCTGCACTACCTGCCTGCCGCTTCTCATATATCCAGATCAGGAAGGCGGCGTGCGGTTTACTTCAAGGTCAGGCTTGTTTGAAGAGTCGGCCGCATCTTTAAAAACCACAGCGCTCTCCAGCTGAGAGGCATGCGCCACGATTCACAACTGAAAAGGAAAGACAAAGGACGTTCTGCGACCAGAAGAACACCTCGCTGGCTAGGCTATTAAAACCTACCAACAACTTCAGAAAGGACCAGATGTTGCAGTGAAGGAAGACATTCAAAGTCATACCAAGTGAGAACTCTGTAAAATGTAGTGCATGTGGATTTAAAGAAATACCAACAGATAGCAAGAAGAAAGGACTGCTTGCTAATTTACTGTATCTTACATTTACAGCATTTATCCAGAGCGACTTACAATCAGTAGTGGACAGCCCCCCCCCGGAGCAACTTAGGGTTAAGTGTCTTGCTCAGGGACACAATGGTAGTAAGTGGGGTTTAAACCTGGGTCTTCTGGTTCTTAGGCGAGTGTGTTACCCACTAGGCTACTACCACCCATGTATCTTGAAGAGGACAAACCCACCTAACCCACCTAGCCCTAGCACTTGATTTCAAAACCAATAGTTACGATGGATGCTCCAAACCCAATTCCTCCCTTGTTCATTCTGTTCTATCCGGCTGTAATAAATCATACACAATGCCTTGTACAATTAGTAGCTTCTGCAAAATCATTTCTTGAAAGGTCACCTATCATGAAAAAGAATCTCACAAAGTGAAATGAACATTAATTCAAGATCCCCTATCCTGTCTATAGTCCTGCAGTGGCTAGAAATGGTGTAAAAAGTGCTTTGTTCATTTCTGCTTCGCTCAGATGGTTGGACCTGGAATTTGTCCCCTTATGATGACATGGGTTGCCTCCCGATTCGTTTTGTCCACCCAGAGAACGTGTCCTGTGGTTATGTTTTATTGCTTTATTTAGCGTTTTATTATTTTATGTATGTTTCAAACGTTTTATGCTTACTTGTATTCATTCGGAACAGTCAATTTTATGTACACATTACCTTGTACAGCACCATGGTCAACTGTTTGTCTAAAGGTGCTCTATAAAGAACTTAAAGCATTGCAGTTGCTCGGTGATTGGATGTACAAATGAGACCAAATGTATTTTAAGACTGCTACAAACGATTATATTAATAATCGATGAATCGGATTTTTAAAAAGCATTCATTTCCAACCCTTTATTCAAAAACAGAACTAAACACTTCAGAAAATGCAGAAACATGTTGCTCCTTGAGCTGTTATAATAATAATAAAATGAAAATGAAATATCACAAAAAACATACACATGTATGCTTTACATCTGACAAACATATAGACTTTTCTGCCCCCTGGGCATCTGTCATGCTCACTAAGGGTGATGGTTAAAAGCAGAGGACACATTTCGTTGTGAAACACTGCAGCACAGCAAACGGTGACACAATCACTTCACTGTCACACACACACACGTGCTCTCCCTCTCTCCCTTTTGTTCAGACACTTCATTGCAATGGAAAAATGTGAGCATGACCACATGCTTCTGGCTATTATCTTCGAGGCTGCGTTGCCTGCTGTAGTGAGCTCCTTCTTCCAGGTGGATCTTCCTTCTCTGTAGCCTCAACAGAGTTTCCTCCACCACACCGACCAAACACATTACAGCGTGTCGTGTTGAGCATGTTCACTGATTTTATAAGAATGACGTGAATTTTCTCAGAATGACGTGCAAGACTACGGTAAAACCATACGTTAAAATGCAGGTGAATTAAAGCCTGTGAGGCCTTGTATCTTTCCCCTTGTAGCTTTTCCGCTGACACAACTTCCTGGTTGCGCGTAACATTATGGTTGGTGAATGGTGTTGATATCATTTCCCCCTCACTTCTATAGGTCGCTCTCCTCCTAGTCCCGCCTCTCTCCTCCTCATTAACATTTATAGCTACACACACACACACACACACACACACACACACACACACACACAAAACTGTAATTGTGCAACATGACTGAACTACAGATAGAGACTTCAGATACAGTATTAGAAAGCCAATAAGACTGATATAAAAGCAAAAAAAGGAATACATTCATAATAGGGGACCTTTAAGAGTGAGAACATACCCAACTATACATGGCACCAACAGGGTGGTGGATTCTAAAAATAAAAAGTGGCTATTGAGTGTACGTATTCACACAATAACATCTTATTTGATCGAAGCGCAAACGCTAATAAATAAAGTGAAGAGATCGTCACATGTGATACACAGCAGCACAGCACATGGTGCACACAGTGAAATGTGTCCTCTGCATTTAACCCATCACCCTGAGTGAGCAGTGGGCATCCATGACAGGCGCCCAGGGAGCAGTGTGTGGGGACGGTGCTTTGCTCAGTGGCACCTCAGTGGCACCTTGGAGGATCTGGATTTGAACCGGCAACCTTCTGATTACAGGGCCGCTTCCTTAACCGCTAGGCCACCACTGCCCCTACAACAGTGGACCCTGTAATGGGAGGAAAACCTGATTGGCTGGAGTGACTCTGCTGTAGGTGCTGCACTGGAAGATTCCGGATACACAGAACGTCCAACAGAAATGTGTGCATTTATACAATATAATTCAATAAACCTCACTTCCAGAGATTCACCTCAGATTCAAACCAAAAGCAGATAAGGGAACAGGGTAAGCTCTGCTCATATACACTTAGCCTCTGTATATACTCATCTGGATATAACCATATTTCATTTTTTTATGATTACAAGTGATTGATTTTGTTTACTAGATCGCGCCTTTGCTAGCTGCAAGACGAGCTTAAATCTTTGAACTTGTTTCCTCCCTCTCATGACGGAAGATTTTATTTATTTATTCCTGCTGTGGTTCTTGGTATCCAAGCAATGCCAACAGTGCCTGGAAATGAAGGCTGAGGCCATCCATAAAGGCCGTTTCTCATTCACCCTCAAACCTAGCCTGACATAAATATAAATAAAAAATAAGAATAAGTTTGCAGTGTGGACTTTAAAAGCAGTAGAGAATCAACTGTTTAAATTGGCAGGAAGAGGCGAGAAATGCAGCTTTTATGTCCAACAAATTATTCACTTCAGAGAACCCTCCTGAAGATGTAGAGCACACAGGCCTGTTCTCAAAAATCAAGGCACACACAAACACACAGAGCCTGGTTTCTTGTCTGGAAATAAATACAAATAGCACACAGAAAAATGTGTTTGAAATAAAAGAGGGGGGGGGGAATCAAGGTATAAATTATTTGCATGGACTTGCATTTCAATGAGCAACTGTCTTCACAAAAACACACAAAACCCAGTCTTTGAATTCCAAAAAAAATGAAAAAAAAAAAATTTGAATTTCTCTTACTATTATTATATAATAATAATAACTAATAATTATTATATAAAAACACTGAAAATGGCAATGACGTGCAAGACTGCATTCTGTCACATGCTAATGGTTGCTACATCAATAATTTCTCTCAGCCCGCAGGAGGACTGCAGGGGTAGCTTTGATCAGGACTCTAAAAGAGTTAAGTAGATATTTATTGACATACCTTATGAATGGTGTAATGTTTGATGGTCCAAAGATTTATTTTTGGTTTGGGTAACTACATGTAATATTAATATATAATAATGATAATTAATCAAATAGATATATATATATATAAAAAACACACACACACACACACACACACCTTAAATATTGAATATTTTACTTTGACTTTGCTTCCCACATTTGTAATTTACTTTACATGAACATGCCAATGTAAGAGCTCATTTACATTGAACATTCCCAGTTGTAACTTGCTTAGCACCAGATTTTTAAAATAACTTTGCACACGGTGATACATTTGATCACACAGCGGCAGCTCCTGCCTGAAAATAGGGCTCTGTACCAAGCAACAAGATACAAACAAAAAGTCTGCTACAGGGAGCACCTCCACTCACACGCACAGCTTCATGGTCAGCAAGCTTTAGATATTAAAAAATAAAAATTAAAAAAAGCAACTAGTGCCTGTCAGAGAATCCCCTCACAGAATAAACACCCATAAAGCCACAGTGTCATCAATGTGCTCCACCTGCCATGGAGACACTGGCCAGGCCTGGCAGCAATGCTGCAGGGCTGAGGGGAAACAGAGGGTCCAGCCACGCCGAGGTCCTCCTGAGTGGAGATGAAAGCAGAGCATGGGAAGGATGCTGCCATGCTCTGTTAAGGCTCGCAGGCTCGGCCATTTCATGCTCCACATCCGCAGGTTTCCACAGCAACCAGGGTTCTCGTTTTTGGGGCAATTCCCAGGCCTCTGGTGGCTTTTTGGTTTGGTTCCTAAAGATTTTTTTTTTTTTTTTTTTTAAAGCATGCTAAGAAGCATTCATGAACGTGAGCCCCTGCTTTGAATGACAAGTGGCCTAGAATTCCATTAACAACTCATCCCAAACAAAAATATAAGGTCAGTAGTCTCTAATCACATCACCAGCAGCCACAATTTAACCAACAGCACTTGGAAGCAGAAGTAAATCCAACAAAAGACCAAATAGAACAAACCTTAAAGAGTGCCGCTTCCATACACAATCAGCTACAGATTTCTGTAATAAAGCACCTTAAAACTTACCGAAAGGATGAAACATCAAATGGCCAAGGACCTCAGCAGACTCTCAAAGCTGAGAAAAAAATAAAAAAATCAGTCAATCAGAAGGACAAGGAGACAAAGGGAGAACTGAAGGACAGTGCGGTTTAATACAGCAATATATTGTGATATTGTATTGTATATAAGAAATTTTATATTTTTGTATAAAAATTTAGTCCACCGGTTGGTGCTGAGCATTTTCTTTTTTATTGTGGTCAGCAGAGAATCAGCATGTGACTACAACCTCCACTGCTGTAGATGGCGCTGTACAGCTGGGTACTTTGAATTACTGCTTGGTATTTCAGTGAAATTGCAAAACATGACAGACTGATCTTGTATTTTCAGTGAACTGTAGATTATCGCAATATGTACAGTATCACAATATATCATGATATAATCATATCGGGATCCATGTATCGGGACCCTTATCATATCGTGATATCCTTGCCTATAAGCACCCCCAATAATTATTAGTCTGAGAGCTGAGGATTTGTCTGAGACGATTGCCGAAAAAAAAGATATATTGCAATGAAAGGAACCATCAGCAGTCAGCAGGTAGTTTGACCAAATGAGTAGGGGTCCAAGTACAAAGCCAAAGTGAATCGTGTGTGAGATGCCCATTTTTGAATGACAATGATTCTGCATAGTGTAGAATATTATAAGAGCACTACACATTATAAGATAACATTTCAGTATGATTTGCAATCCATCCATTCTAAATGGCAAACTACTAAAGTTACTGTTAGATTCCTGACATGACATGCGGAGCCTAGAAGGGTCTACCATATATCTACTAACAGCATCTTGTCAACACAGAAGACCAAAGGGAAAGTGTCAGTGTCCCCATCCACACCTCACACCACTGACAGGAATTGCTGCGATGAAGACCAGGAGTTTGCGCAAACGGCTCCTTTCAAGAAACGAGCTAATTATGGCCCAAGATTTCCCCCCTCCAGGGACAACAGAGGGGAACAGCTGAGATTCAGGCCCCCAGCTGTACAACACACGCCAGCGATATCAGCGCCACTGAGGTAAGAACATGCATCTGGTGTTTACAAGGTCCATCAAGATGATCACGAGGCCGCAGCCGAGCACAGCCATGAAAATGGCCATGGAACAAGCGGTAAATTAACAGTAGCGGGACACTCTCGTACTTCCCTGGGCAAGAGCGGTCAACTGCAGCCTAAAAAAAAAAGCAGATTACGATTTACATAGGGTGCATGTCAGGGGTATAATTACACCCAGGAACATAATCAGTTTGCCATGTGCCACTCAGGGGATGGTGTGGAACAAAAGGCCACTTGCTGGGCTAGTCGGCACTGCGACGATGAGCTGGGCATTACACCAGCAAGGGTTCCACACCCACACACAGTGGGAATTAAGCTATTTATTAGGTAGACAGGAAGCACATGACTGACATGACTGGTGCTTGGTTGCCCATGACAACAGGAATGGGCTGGTAATGCAAGTGGCTTGATGAACATACTGTCCATGACCCCGCCACTCTACAAAAAAAAAAAAAAAAAAAAAACCCTATCTTTAACCTTATTACAGTAATGAGCTTAGAGAATCCTGAATGCCCTGAACACTACACACAGGGAGGCGTAGAAACCCACTCGCATTCATCAAAAAAAAAAAAAAAAAAAAACACACATCACACAAGACCACAAGCCCACCTGACATAATAAACACTCGCTCCAATTTCATCATTCAGGAAGTCTTAATGTGGACATGGTGATACAAACAAGATGAAAGTGAAATTCGAGGTAAAAGATTGACTGCAGAGGAACACTGAGATGAAGGGCAGAAGCCCCAACTTGCACATCCGGAGAATAAAAATAAACCGGGCAGGCTTGTGAAACCAACTTTGGGAAAGTGCAAACCAAACAAGAACTAACTCCTCAACCCACAGTGGTCCACAGGCACCAGGTCCAGCAAATCTGTAAACCACGACCGGTGAAATTCAATAAGTGTGTATGTACAGTACAGGCCAAAAGTTTGGACACACCTTCTCATTTAATGTGTTTTCTTTATTTTCATGACCATCTCACAGAAGGCATCAATGTGCTATGAATGAACACATGTGGAGTTATGTACTTACCAAAAAAAGGTGAAATGAAAACATGTTTTATATTCTAGTTTCTTTGCTCTGATTACTGCTTTGCACACTCTTGGCATTCTCTCGATGAGCTTCAAGAGGTCGTCACCTGAAATGCTTCTCCAACAGTCTTGAAGGAGTTCCCAGAGGTGTTTAGCACTTGTTGGCCCCTTTTCCTTCACTCTGCGGTCCAGCTCACCCCAAAACCATCTGGATTGGGTTCAGGTCTGGTGACTGTGGAGACCAGGTCTCCAATTTCTGTTAAGTACGTAACTCCACATGTGTCCATTCATAGTTTTGATGCCTTCAGTGAGAATCTACCAATGTACATGGTCATGAAAATAAAGAAAACACATTGAATGAGACGGTGTGTCCAAACTTTTGGCCTGTTCTGTATATTACAGAACCTAATCGGACACAGTGGGGAGGTTAAGCAATTGTTGGTTTGCTGACAGAGCCTCTCATAGTGGGAGCATATGGACCCTGATCATAGAGTCGGTGAACCCAGGCAAACCAGTGCAAAGGAGTTTACACCCAAAACAAAGACTATCCACATTTTTGTTTTATTACCTTTAGAGTTAAGAAAACCTTAACTTTTGTGTCTCACTGACAAACAGCTGGATAAAGGATGATGGACATAGGTGGCCTAGTGGGTAGGGAAGTGGACTTGTAACCAAAGGGTTGTGGGTTCAAATCCTGAACAATCAAGGTGCCATTGAGGTCCTCTTGAGCAAGGTGCCTCCCGACACACTGATCACAAGGTGATTCGTTAAATGGAGAGGACACGTTTCATTGAGTGCACCCTTTGCTGTGGTGTTTATCACTTTCACAATTAGAATTTTTAATTGAAAATAATCATTCTGGCTGGTTGTTGCACTACATAAAATGCAATGTATTAAGCCCCATGCTTAGTGTGTAGAGCTGTGCTTAGCTCTAGTTCAAATGCTGCGTCCAATATGTAGTGTATAACCAGTGTAGAATCTTAAACAATCCATATTAAATCATCCCAAAATTTTAAGACCTCATTTCCCTACAAACCCACTACGCTGAATGGCCTTATAAATAAAATATTTGCCAAATCCTAAAAAGGAGGTATCTGATGAGATCCACTGTAGTTCTGCAAACTCGATCTCGAACCAGAGGCCAGTTGCTCAAGCAGAAGCTAAACAGCACAGCCTGCAGCCACAGGCGTCTTTTCCTGCCTGTTCGGCACTTACTGGAAGCCCTCCCTATCTGCAAGCACGTTATGATTTATAATTCTGACGCTGCCCGGGGAGCTCTAAAACCAGATATTCTGCAGGAAAGGACCATCGGCGCTGGCTGAGGAAAGGAGGGATGGGGTGGAGGGCGGGCATGAGCGGGGGCTGATGATCCCATGTTGTGATGCCCACTAATTCTCCAGCATGGAGGGGCACATCGGGACTATTTTTAAATAGCATGCAGCTCCTACAAAATGTGAGCCAGTTGGCTGACAATCGTGCATTAAAATGATTACAGTGGGGAGGGTGGGGAGTGGGGACCATTGTGCTTTAGCAGGAGCACAATATTCAGCAACACAGCACTTTTCAGCAGTCTCAGTCCATCACAGGCATCGAAACCCCTTTACTAGATGATATACAAAGTCTGGGCAATATACCAAACCAAAAAAAAAAAAAAAAGACAGAAAAAGACCATAAGAATCACCAAATGATTTATCTTAGATATGGGCCGATTGACCAATAAAATAATAGACAATATATTTATGTAATAGACTACAAAAATAATGGGCTATATGCGCTTAGTGGTCTACTGGACTAATTACACAACTTCTCCATTACAAAAAAATAAATCCTTAGCTAAATGTCGTAATCATGTTCGAATTGGTTAACAGTTTTGAAATTATGAATGCTCATAATTTAGGTGAAAAGATCGAAAGACAATTTAAACATGAATCAGGCTATTAACGGCAAATTCTCTCAAATTCCTTATATGTGACCATTATAACCCGCGTTTTACAAGCATTTTAGAACAGGGTAGATCCTGCTCTGACTGAAATCTATGTAAAATCCAGTCTCTGAATTCACGGTCATTAGGTCACTAGTTAAGAACAATTCATACAATATTCGCACATGTATAATGCAGATGTATAATGTAACCACACATATTTATTGCACAGCCCCAGGTCACATGGGAATAGAAAGCTATTGTCCGTCTGCACTAGTGACATTAGCTATAGAACCCATACATGCAGTAATCCAGCCTTGGTGACGGCTGAAAGGAGACACTGTGCAGCGAAATAAGGCCCTTTTAGGGAAGACCCCTACAGGCTCAGAAGAATCTGGCCCAAAGGACCCTCTATTCCCAAACATGATGGATGGGTCACACTGAGGCCTGGCAGGCAGTCATGAGTCTGAAATCTCAGGCTCATTTTAAGAGTCGAACACAAGGGACATGTGAGGCCTACAGAGTTATGGTCAAAAACATGAAAGATGAAACAAGACACAATATTCAGTATTATTCAGAGCCTAAACAAAATGCATTTCTTCCAGATTCCAATGCAAATGCAGAGCCATTACTCCCCACAGCCCCAATAAAAAAAAAGTGTCACATCAATACAGCCGTACAACAGAAATCACAGGAGGAGATTGTTATCCTCCTGTTAGCACCAAGGAAACATGCAAGGAAAGCAAAATGCTGAACTATGAAAATGTTCCAATGTTGGAATTAGGGCTGAAACGATTATTCGAATAACTCGAATGATTCGATTACAAAAAATGTTGAGAAATTCTTTGCCTCGAGGCTTCGTTTAATTCGTCACAAAGTCCATCTATTTTCGCATCGCACCCGCGGAGCTACGCAGTTCGGAGCTGCGCAGCACTGGAATCGTTGTTCTACATGGACTGTTTTAACTGAGGCGCATTTTTAAGGAAGCACAAGATTTAAGGAGGCGCGATTTATTGCGGAAAATTACGATACCGGTGCGCGTAAAAGGCATAAAATGTCTAAAGTGTGGGACCATTTTATGCTGCGTGGACAACGTAGTGCGGTGTAGACACTGTAAAACGGACCCGGCTTACCATTAAAGTACTTTGTCAATTCTACAGCACCTTGACCAAAAATATCCTCACGTAAATACTCACATCCTCTACTACAAGCTATTTTTCAAAAATATATTTTTATGATTGCTAACTAACATTAGCGCTTCTTAGAACGTACATTATTTGTAATTTATTGTGTTATGGGTCGATAGTGACGAGGCATGATAAGCAGCAAGAGAGCAAATACAGCCAAGAGCATGCACGCTACACACACACACACACTTTTTATTTTCTCTTTATTCTCAGATGGGTTATAGCAGGGGTACACCCCTTTTTCCTTTTTTATTAAAATAAAACTAAGGACAAATAGGCTAACCTATGTTTGTGAATTTCCATGTACATCATGAATGTTTCACAGAAAGATTGATTAAATGGGCTTAGTTCTGGAGCCAGTAACCCAAAAGGTTTTAAGCTTTGATTTAATAAAAAAAGTCTGAATAAAAAGCTTTTTTTGTGCAGAATAACAGCCAATTGCTTGCTCATTTTAAGAGGACACAATCGATATAGTTGTTTAAAAACACAAAAGTAGGATTTATCCGGTTACTCGATTTAATCAAAAATTCGATTAAAATAAAAAAAAAAAAGATTCCAAAAATATTCTATAGTTGCAGCCCCAGTTGGAATTAAGGTGGAAAGTTGCTACAAATAGCACAATCTGTGACTGAATTAAAGTGACAATTGTTACGTGTAAAAGGTTTTAAAATGTCTTAAGGTTCTGGTTCAAATACTAGAGTGGCAGAGTATTTGCTGTAACTTTGGAAGCACCTGCCAACTGAACCAATGCATTTCAGTCTTTAAATCTTACACGTATGTGAGTGATTTGTTTGATTTTAATTCCTTCATTGGTGTGATTATTATAAAACATGTCCACAAATCCCGTGTTGATTTGTGGACAAATGCTATATGAATAAAAAATAATTACATAAACAAAAAATACATAACTGAGGTATTTTGGCAAAGCTCTTACCAATAGGCTCATTTTGTACTCAGCGACAGGGCCAACAACGAGCTTTTTAAATTTAAAGTCTCCTGTCACTGTCAGCCCAAATCATTAAAGTTGCAGCAAGCTGAGTTCCTCTTCAATTTGAAAAGGCCCAAAACCACACAGAACAAATCTCTCAAATATACCAGCAGTCAGGCTCCCCCTCAGCACTATTTTTACTGGCTGTGTGTCAAACTCCATTCAACTGTGTACTTCAGAGTACAGTTAAGAGCCCAGAGCCAGAAGACGGGACATTATCCAGGCTCTCGAACAAGAGCCAATTTATCCTGACAAACGTCCCAGACAGCTGAGTAGGTTGAATAAAAAGTAGTATTAAACTTACCAAATGTGGTAATGAAGGACCCACTAGCATACACATTATCGGTCCCTGACTCTGGGCAAAGGTAACTTGATTGTTAAGTCATCTGAGCACTTCTCCTGACCTTCTGCCCAAGGAGCCTGTAAATCAATTAGTTTTTACCAATAAAAGCAGGGTCATGTGAAAACCGTGGCGCCCTGGTCACGGTAAACAAGATTTGGCCACCACCCTACAGCTGCAAGAAGACAAACCCCCCCCAACCTTTTCAAAAAAAGGTTTATTCCAATAAATGGAATTCTTTGGCCATTTAATCCTGAATAGTCTTAATAATCTACTGCCTGAAATCAGTGTTTCTATTATAGCAATGCAGCTATTGGTAAAATTCAAATTTCCCACATGCAATAAGGCGTGCAAATTTCCCATGTTTCCACACAGCGGAGGATGTGGTGGTCTTGCAGGTAAGGAAGCAAACCCATAAATAAAAAGGTTGCAGGTACAAATACCGAAGGTACCGCAGGTGTCCCCCCTTGAGCACCTTTTATGGCTACCCACAGCTCACTAAAGGTGATAAGTTAAAAGCAGGGGACTTGTTTCACTGCGTGCACTGGGCGCTGTGCTGTTGTGGGACACCACAGTTTTTGTAACATTGTTGTATAAAACATACAACTCACACACGGCACTCTGATCGGCAAGAGGTTTTTACAATGAAAAAAGAAACCATAATTACTGCAAAAGCCATTTTAACAAACCTCTAGTAGAGAAGTAGACTATGACTGAACAGTCACAAGAGGAGAGAGATAGAAAACTGACAGCAGTGCATTTAACATAAAAAAAATAAAAAAAAGAACATAAAAGCAAGAGCAAGGTTACATACCGGGCGGTGTCACATCACCCCAAGTGTTCGAAATAACACCACTAACAAGGAACTGATGGATATCAGTAGACCCCAAATAGCTGAGGGTGACAGAGAGAGTTCTCATGGCTGAGGAACTGAAAAATCTACTCAAGTCACAGTAACTTCTCAATAACTAGAAGCAAAAAACAATTGTACACCAAGGGACAGGGCAATAACAATGTTGTTGGTGGCTTGGTAATAAACCGCTCATCACTTGGTATTTCAGGCGTCTTATCCTGTGTAATACATTTAATAAAAATCTGACTATGGGGTTATTTAAATGTTGAATATGGATATGGACAGAGGCTTAAAAAAAAGTTTTGGGAAAGCTTGCAAAAATGACGTTGCCAGTTTGAAACATTTGAAATTAATGTACTTATTTTTGTACATAAATAAGACAGCCTTCGTGGTATTTTAATGGACCAATTCATTTGTCATTACAAACATTAGCCATAACTAAAAACTGATGAATATGAACTGGCACAGAATTGAAGGAGTAATGCAATGTAATAAATAAATAAATAAATAAATAAATAATTTTTTTTGGAATAGGGGGCGCTATTTCCCAAGAAAACTGTTTAACCAAATCATAGGAAACTGGGAAATCTACAGAATCGGATTTCCCAATATTACCAGTCTTCTTTTAACCGGTCGGGGCGCTAACTAGCGTGTTTCAGCAACAGAATGCCTCATCACATTGTTCATACTCAGTTGGTAATTTTAGTAGTTCTGCTTTTCTCCACACCTTTAAGTGAACGCACCATACCCAAGGGGCCAATCTAGGTTCAGTATGGCACGGGAAGAGAATTAGGGTATTTTGGACGCCAACATCGTAGAGCAACAGCAAGGGATCAAAAGGAAAGAGACGCGAGGTATTCCGAAGCCAGCAGTGGAGACGCCATGATTAATTTATTTGCTCGGCCTGCAAGCCAAGCCTGGCGGCATGAAAGTTGCATGAGATAACAGTAGTGGTGGATGGTGCCGTGATAAAGCTCTGCAAATCTCACGCTGTCAGGAGCGGTGAACAAGCCGCAGATCTTCTCAGAAAGGCCTCCTTGAGACCAGCGGGCCGTGGGCCTACAGATTCCTGACAAGGGTTAGATAAATCAGACAGGCCCGGCGCGTGGGGCAGGGAATAGAGGTTCGGGTTAAACTACGTTGATGTGTGTGTTAGGCCTGCATTCGCACCGCCAGGCATAGATGCTTTGATCGGAATTTGGGAAGAAATACGTTCCCTCCTCCATGCTGTTTACACCACACTGGCTTGTGTGGTCTGAGCGTTTATATGCAATTCTGCTTACATAACGCAAAAAAAAAAAAAAAGGGGGGGGGGGAGATACAAGAACCGCCATGGTAATTCCCTCCAACATGGAGCCCCGGTTTTCTCCAAGTGCATTTGGAGGTGAAGACAGTCCTATTCTATTTAGCCTGTTCTGCTTCGTTTCCAAATATCGAACCGTACTGGCAGAAAGCAGCAGTGGGACCGTATTACGCAACGATCTGGTTACTCCTAAAGGCTGGAAAACCTCAGGACGTGATTCCTGTAGTAAATCCCGATCCCAACTGTTTAAACTTGAAATTGGATGTCAGCAGGAAAAATCCGCACATTTGCTCCCAGCGGCTGTGCCTTCGCTTTATTACCACAGTAAAAATGTGATATTTATGCAGAAGACCGCATCAGACAGGACGCTGCCTAAAACCTGCAGTCAGTCACTCACCAAGGTGGTGGTGAAAAGAGGGATGTGGGGCAATTTAATGGCCAGCTGCACGGGCATTTCGGAAATTTTGATACGCACGGAAACAGCCACTGTGCCTACTGATGCCAAACCTGCGGGTGAAATTGGAAAATTGATGCACCTTCATTTGATAATTATGCACCATGCCCATCAAATCCTCAACCCTGGTATTCCAAGGACATAAGATGAGAGGTGACATGAAAATTACGCTTTTTAGTAGCCTACATTCTGACATGCTGCTCTTTAAGTTTGGCCTTAATGTCAGACCTTTTTTTTTTTTTTTTTTGGTGGGGGGTATTAAGCACATCTGCAGAGCAGCTGCTGCCAGCCCCCTTTTTGGATGCCACTGGGTTAGGAGCCTTGCCTGGAGAAATGCCATTTAATCCGAGCACAGAGATTCCAGACGCCATTAAGCCCAAGATAAAGCCTCCTCCCGGCTCTCCCGTTCGGAAAAAAATATAAAGATCCCAAATGATTTATTGTGCCCTCCCGTGGGGTTAGGCCAGATTCAGGGGCTGGGCCTGTAATTCAATTAGTCCCAGCGCTGTCAGTCCTGCCAGAGCCATGAAAGGAATCACGCCGGTCTCAGAGAGGGGTCGCCGCAGTTAGCCGTCACTGGTCCGTCTCGAACAGCGTGTTACTGGCAGCGCTTTATATACGAACCTGCTTTATATGGCACTTAAGATACACACACCGCCTCTCTGGGCCTTGCGTTAAAAACACACACAGATCTGGTTTTCCCCTGCTGCTTATCTTATTCTGGACGTCCCAGCTGAACACTGCTGCATGGATGGAGCCTGGTGGTCAGGGGATAATGTGACACGGATCGAGCTGCACCGCGTATAGACAGCATCCCTCTCTCCTTAGGTAGGGTTAATAACGTTCCTGCTATATGAATGATTTCATCGTAACTGAGCATTTCGATCCAACACCACTATACAGAGGGTATAAATACATTCTGCACAGCACAGAACAGCCAGGTGTCCTTTGTCGTACGGAAATAAGAGCAGAATTCGATACAGATCTGCTCTGATCAGGTTTGCCTTTGATGCATGATATGTTGAATTAATAAACCAGACACAGTGCAATACTGGCTTTTTAAGGAGGTGCAGCACGATGACAACGTCACCCTGTCACCTCTTCACACCTCCTTCAGACTTGTTATCAATAAACAAAGAAAAAATGACAAACTTTGAATATGTTGTGCTTGTTGGTTCATTGTATGAATCTAAATAACGATTCTCTTACATAATTAACATGTATTTGCAGAATTTGCATCCTATACCTGCCAATACACAAGTTCTGCATTGGAATTATCATAATAATCATCATCATCATCATCATCATGTGTAGACAGTTGATTTATCAGTTTTATAAAAGAGCAGATGATCTCATGCTGAGTATAATTACAGCGATTGTCTCCTGTACAGGACTGTCCCCTCCTTCCTCAGCCTGTACACAGTTCCTTCAACACTGGGCCGCAGCGATCTCTGCGCGACGGTTCAATTCATACACACTAGACCCTACTGCACAGGCCATTTACCCGGACAGCCATTAAATAATAAAGGCAACTGACCTGGAGCATGCCGAAATGGGGATTACCAGGGTACAAACCTGATGTGTGTGGGAGCCAATAGAGGTAAGCGGTTATTTAAAACACAAGGGGTGCGAGGGTGTTCCCCCCCAAAAAAAAAAAAAAAAAAAAAAAACCCACTGGAGTCATGCCATTTCTGAGGTGTCAGCAAGGGAGGTCGCGTAGGCAGTGGCCAGGGCCACCGAACACGACACTGCGTGTTGGGGGCTCCATCAACACAGCTGCCGGCGGAGCCCTCTCTCCGAACAGATGGCCGAGGTGGTCGGGAGTTAACACCGTATCGTTTTAAACTTACCCGACGCATTTCCACCAGGGCCGGGCCGAAGCCGGCATTTCATTCATGCGGTTATTTCAGTAGCGCGCACATGAGCCGGCTGCTCGGCCGGGCCCGGCGCGTTGTCAGATGGCCGCTGGGTTTTTGGCAGCCCATTTAAGACCGGTTCAGCAGACTTGTGGCCATTGTTTAAGCCCGAGCACACTTGCACAATGGCGCTTTTTAAGGAACGGCCTAATCAGTACTTTTCTGCAGTCTATATTTTTCTGCCTAGTGGGCAAACACTTACACTCCTGAGCGCCGTAGAAAAATTAAAACCTTTTAATTGTGAGCTACAAACGAACTACTCATGTCCTTAATAGCAGACATGTAATGAAAGTGAAGTGATTGTCACTTGTGATACACAGCAGCACAGCACACGGTGCACACAGTGAAATGTGTCTTCTGCATTTAACCCATCACCCTTGGTGAGCAGTGGGCAGCCATGGCAGGCGCCCGGGGAGCAGTGTGTGGGGACGGCGCTTTGCTCAGTGGCACGTTGGCGGATCGGGATTTGAACCGGCAACCTTCTGATTACAGGGCCACTTCCTTAACTGCTAGGCCACCACTGCCCCAATACTGTATTCCTATTTAAGCACATTTTTTTAATCTATTCTACTGAACACTTAACTTGTGATATTGTGATCATTACTATGGTCACACATTTGTATGGTGGTATTGCACACAATTTTAACCGAGTCACTTTACACATCTTGCACTAAGAGTTTTATTTTGATCAGGCATCTGCCAAAATTTGATCTTAATTTATACATAGTACTAGTACAACGTATTATTATTGGGGCTGCAACAACGAATCGATTAAATCCATAAAAAATAAAGGAGGAGTCAGCAATGAATTTCAAAATCAATTTGCTGTGTCGTGCAACGTGGAGACATTTGATTATTAAAATCAAAAACCGCATGGTTCTACGTTTCATTTAAAAAACGCCTGTTCCCTGACGCCGCCAGTGGAAGCAGGCAGCCAGCAGTGGTCTGAACACATGCTCAACACGACCACGCGTTACATGGGCTTTTTTTACAGCCTGGTCCACAGACTGGTCTGGTGTAACAGACGTCTGCTCTGACCGCCCGTTTCGCCTCTCACAACAAAACAACGTGCTCGTCCCGAACCGCCACGGAGCAAAGCACCATCCGCACACACTGCTCCCTTTGCACGCTGCGTTTCACCAAGGGTGATGGTTAAAAGCAGAGGACACATTTCGTTGTGTGCTGCAGTGTTTCACAATGACGATCACTTCACTTCTTTCCTCTGCATCCCTGCCGCATTAACACCATCTGAGCGGCTGTTTTCTGCAGCAGGCAACATGGCCTCAAACCTGAGCCTGAACCAGGAGGACGTGGACATGCTCACATTTTTCATTTTTGCATTGCAATGCAAAGTGTCTGATTAAAGGGAGTGAGAGAAAGTACGTGTGCGTCTGCAGTGTAGAGAATCCTCTTACATTTTCTGATTTGTATTGTTATTTTTTTTTTAATGATGTGTTCCGGCTCAGGTGGCACTTTATTTAAAAGTGAATATATTTGGCAGATGTAAAGCATACGTGTGTTTTTTGTGTTAGTCCATTTTTATTTTATTATTCTTTTTATTATTAACAGCTCAAGGAGCAAGATATTTCTGCACTTAAAGATTTTAGTTCTGTTTTTGAATAAAATGAATGCCTATTCTATGAAAAAAAAAAAGATTAATCAATTATTAATATAATCATTGGTTGCAGCCCTAATATACACACACAGAATATTGCTCTCTATAAAAACAATCACATTTAAAGCATATTATTCATATTAAACTCATTTGACCTGTACAGTATATCAACAGGCACTGTTTACTAAGGACATTGCGCTTTTTTGTTGACTTGGCATTCATATACCATGGAGACACACCCCTTGTCCTTCTCCAAACTGATTACCATGCTGGGCAAGAGGATCTCCTGTGAGCTGCCCTCTGATCACACTCCGGTGAGGGAGAACGCAAAGCCACACAGCCTCTCCGGCACATAAATATTTCATGCAAGGGGGGAAAAGTAGCACATCACACGTTCTGTTTTTTTTTTTTAAGAAATGGACTTAACAGGGGAGAAAGGACACAGTGGAGAGAAAAGAACCCTGTCAAATTTTGTGCATAGGGAAATGTGTACAGAGCCTATTATATAAATATATTGGTTTTGTATGCAGGTGCTGGTAATATAATAAGAATACCTTCAAAAAGATTATTTATTTCACAAAGTCCATTCAAGAAGTGAAACTTTTAAAAATGTATACATTCATTCCACAGACTGATATATTTCAAGTGTTTATTCCTTTTCATTTTTCCAGTATCTCAGAAAATTTGAATATTGTGAAAAGGTTCATTATTGAGGTGGTAGTAGCCTAGTGGGTAACACACTCGCCTATGAACCAGAAGACCCAGGTTCAAACCCCAGTTACTACCATTGTGTCCCTGAGCAAGACACTTAACCCTAAGTTGCACCAGGGAGACTGTCCCTGTAACTACTGATTGTAAGTCGCTCTGGATAAGGGTGTCTGATAAATGCTGTGCCACACTAATTAACTCAATTAATTAATCAGCCAATTAACTCAAAACATCTGAAACGGCCTTTAAATGGGCTCTCGGTCTAGTTCTGCAGGCCACACCATCATGGATTTGACAATTGTCCAAAAAATGACAATTGACACCTTGCACGTGGAGGGCAAGACACGAAAGGTCATTGCAAAGAGGCTGGCTGTTCGAAGGGGAGTAAAAGATGTGGTAAAGGGAAAAAAAAAAAAAAAAGTAATAGGGATAACCGCACCCTGGAGAGGGTTCTGAAACAAACCCCATTCAAAAATGTGGGGGCGCGGACTGCAGCTGGAGTCAGTGCTTCAAGAAGCAATACGCACAGACGTAATGTCCTCTGTTGTGTTTTCTGAGGTACAAGGTCAACGCAGCTGTATACCAGGAGGTTTCAGAGCACTTCATGCTTCCAACTTTATGAGATCCAGGTTTCATTTTCCAGCAGCGCCAAAGCTACCAGTTTTAAGGACCACAGTATCTCTGCCAGCAAACTCGCCTGACATTAGAAAATCTATGGGGAATTGTGACGAGGAAGATGTGATATGCCAGGCCCAACAATGCAGAAGAGCTGAAGGCCACTGTTCGAGCAACCTGGGCTCTCATGACACCTGAGCATGGCCACAGGCTGATCGAGTCCATGCCACGCCACACTGCTGCAGTACTTCAGGCAAAAGCAGCCCAGACTAAGTATTGAATGCTGTACATGTTCTTACTTTCAGTTAGCAGAGATGTCTAAAAATCCTCTTTGTCTTGGTCTTAAGTAATCGAGATTCTGAATTGGGGTCTTCATTAGTTGTCTGTTATGATCATCAAAATGAAAAGAAATAGTCTGTTTGGAATTAGTGTATGCATTATACAAGATCCACTTTAGGAATGGAATTGGTGAAATAAATAAACTTTTTTAAAGATTTTCTAAATCATATGACCAGTACCTGTATATGGAACAAAAAAAAAGTATGTATGTGCTACGAATAATGCACCTATCTTAAAAGGACACAGAATGATATTCATCATGATACATGGATCCTGATATGATTATATCATGATATATTTTGTGATACTGTACAGTTCACTGAAAATGTAAAAACAGAGCTGAAATATGAGATGCTGTGATCGGCCTGTCATGCTTTGCAATGTTAAATGTTTGCAGGTTGTAGTCACACGCCAATTCTTATCTCTGCTGACCTTACGAAAGAAAAGGCTTGACAGAAAATAGCGATGTAAAATATTGCAATATATTGCTGTATAGTTATTTTCTAAAACCCCTAAGTAGGATAAAAAAAAATAATAATAACACACAAGTCACTGAAGTTGGTAACCCTGGCCATCCAAAAATTACACAATTACACCAGCCTGGAGACAGAAACAACTATTTCCATCAATATCACCTTTCATCAAAAGAAGAAATCCTGACATTCAGATAGTCTTACAGCATTGAAGCAAAAGAAGGTAGTTTGATGTCATTTAAAGGTAAAAAGAAAAAAAAAGCGGGTTCTCGTATGTCACCCTGAAACAGCCATCGGGAAAATAGTTGCCACAGTGGCCAGAAAGGGCTGAGGTATAGGGTGCCCTGTAACTGGATAATCGGCCATTATAGACAAACAATACAACTGTGGCTGAAAGGCGGCTCAATCAACACGATCCTAGTCACGTGGCCAGGCCTCTCGTGCCTCCGAGACCCTCTCCAGCATGGAGTCAAGCACAGCACTGCACCCTGCAAGCCGTAACCTACCTCGGACCTGCCAGGTGGATTCTCTGCTCTTATTTCAATCAAACTCTACAAAAAAAATTAAAAATTAATATAAAAAGTTGTCAGAGGAATAAATTAGATTCTATAAACACATTGTAAGCATGTCTGGGTTACATGTGAAATTGACCAAGGGGACCCCGGTGGCACCTTGATTGTTTGGGATTTGAACCCACAACCCCTCCAGTTATGAGCCTGCTTCCTTAAATGCTAGGCCACCAGTAAGAGGACAGCACGGGTACACTGATAAAGCCATAAAAAAAAAAAAAAATCGCACACCTGAAGCAGCCCCAAGCAGCACCCAGCTCAACCGTGATACTAAATCCTGCCCTGCGGCTAATGAGTTTCAGGGGGTCAACATGAGGAGCGCGGGTGTGATGGTGCAGTATGAGGGAGGAAGGTACAAAGAATGCAGCTCACGGTATCCATTACGTCGGGCCCTACAGGGCTGCAGCTCTTCACTCATGCTGCGGACTATGAAAACCTACCGTGGTTCATTTTATCCCTTTTAACATGGTTTGGTGATTCTGATTACACGTTATGCCGAAAACACACCTCAAAATAATTAAGAAGGTTAGGCCAGCAATTATCTATTTACATCAAAATGGCCATAAGATGTCATTTGTTCCTTCAGCTTTCTGAAAATGTATCAAATTGCCAAAAATGTATCAAATTGCCAAATTGCGATCAATCATCGACCTAAAACCAAAATGTACCAGAAACCACAGATCTTGTAAAGTCCTTGCCTTGAGGGGTCAATGTTGTGAGAACTACACATCAAGCACCAGTTTTACATTGTGGCTGTGATGGTGACTGAAGTATGTTAATAAGGGACACGAATGGACTACCTGTGCCTTGTGTGCGCACGCGCACACACACACACACACACACACGCACACACACACAACAAAAAGGTATGTCTGTGCATCGAAACTGAATAATGCTCTTATTAAGACAGGATATTTTACTGTTTTATATAGTATGCTAAATGAATCAGTCATCAAATTGAGTGTCTTGTGCCTTGTGACAGTGTGTCAATCACTATATTTTTATAAATATATTTCTTGTAAATTTATATATCAGACGATACAGGACCCTGGTCGTTAAATAAAATGAGCCTCGGTCCAACGTTGTTACCTCCATTTCTGCCAGAAACACAATCTCTCCAACTAATATACGTACCAGAATGAAGCCACACTACTCTCTGCATCTGGCTGAAGGTGCTGACACTTGAGCTGGGAGTCTTTAGCGATCGGGAAGGGAGCGGGGGATGCGGCGTAACTGCTGCCTCAGCACACCGCAGGGGGACTAAGGAGCAAGACGGTTCTCACTGCTCCAGCACGCCAATGCGGCCTGCCCACGGCAGACTGACAAGGACGTTCCCCGAGACGAGTGATACCGCGCTCAGCACAATCCGAATAGATCTTCAGCTGCGATTTTAAAATGTACCGTCACTCTTACCGACGCCGACTACACGACTAACTAGACAAATGCCTGCTGTGGACTCAATGAAGCCGTATTCAGCAACTCATCAACAGCTCATCGGATGTGTTTTAAAGTGTATTATACATGTTAACTAGGGTATTTCAGTTTTTTATTTATTTTTTTTAAATTGCATAATATCCTCTTGATGGTCAAATGCGTCTAGATGCATCATCTGCGGGCTAGAGCTAATATATCCCATGCTTGTACATAAACAGCAGAATGTCTGAATCCCTCACACAGGAGCACGCCATCAGGCTGTGACAGACACTCAGGATAATCAGGAGCTGACAAATGCCCCGCCTCCCCCCAAGCCTTGGCTTTTCAATAAATTGAGGAATGAGCATCAATCTCTTAAGTAGCGCCATCTCCCTCTGGGACCCCCTGCCCATGGAGCTGGACTAAGCTGTCTGACCGAAGGGGGGTGGGGGACAATGCTTGCAATCAAGACCACACAGTAATTCCCTTAGAATGCTCCTTAGAACCGCTGCCAATAATGACAGGCACTTGAGCTTTCAGAGGAAAGACAATTTCTTAAATCATGAAACGGGGGTGGACTAAAAAATTACAAATCGAGCGTGGTAAACACAAGTGTTTACATGTGACACTTGACAACCCGGGTTCCAGTTCACGTGACGCAATTGTCCTGAATGGAGAAAGCCCAAAGAGGGATCTTGCAGTGGGAGAGAGGAACAAAAAACAAATGTGTTTCATGACAAAAAAAAAAAAAACAGGTCACTTTACATTTACCTTTCAACATCAGTCAAAGAAAAAAGAAAACCAGATAAGACAACAGATAACAGCACCATCTAAGTGCCACTGCCACAAGCTCCATAGAAACATTAAATCACCTTTGGGGTGAAGGGACATCCATTTATGCAGAAAATGTCACCGAGCACATCCCCCTTCTGAACCATGCCTAGCAGGCAAGCGACCTGCACGCTGATAATCAATAGCCTCGCAGGGGAGAACAGGACACATGTCTACATTTCCCAGGACAGACCCATGCTTTTTTCTCCCCCTATGAGAGCTTTGCCCCATGTTTATCTGTCCATGCAAGACCTTTTATCTGAAGCTAAAACAAGTTTAATTGAACACTATGCAAACAAATAACCTTAAAAAGGTCCCCAATTATGAAAATGTGACTTAATCTTAAATAATCTCACAAATACGAGTTCCCCCAGCCTGTCTGTGGTCCTGCAGTGGCTAGATAGGTGATATGGGTAAAGTGTTCTTTGGTCAATCTGCTTCACAGTTGAGAGAGCAGCAGCTCAGACGGTTGGATCTGGAATTTGTCCCCTTATGACATTAAAGGGGAAAGGTTACCTCTCGTTTCTCATGCGTTGTCTGCCCCTCCCCTAAAACATTACCTCCACCGACCATCATGGCTTCCAAACATGGGAAGCATTGTAGTTTCTCACTTACTGGTTGTAAAAACTGGGTTCTTTCTATTTATTCTGTGCCAAACATTGTGGTTGGTGAATTGTGTTGACATCATTTCTGCGAATGCCTGTTCATTTCTATAGGCCGCTCTCATCCTGCGTCCCACCTCTTTCCCCTTCATAAGCATTTAAAGCAACAGACCTTGAAACGGCACATCTCATTGTGGGAGTGGATAAAAGTGACTAATTCTGCACCATGGCTGAATTTCAAAATGAGACTTCAGCGACAATATAAGGGGACCACTAAGGCCGATATAAAAAGATTCAGCTGCATCAGGACATTAATCATAGGGTCCTATGATTTTTAAAACACAGAAAACACATTTGATCACAGAATCCAACAAATAAAATGGAATCCATTGTAAAACGGGGAATTGCATATAATTAGCATTTCTGGCCACTGCAGACCGAATGCAGACCACTTGCCCGACTGGTTCCACACAAACTCTGCACAGTTCAGCAAACTCCTGCAAACAAATCAGCTTATTCAAAACATGATTTGCACATGGAATGCACATATTATTTACATGTAAATGGGTTACAAAAGCAAATAGTAGATGCCCAAGCACTTTGTTGTACAGTGACAATGTGATTTGTCGTATTGCAGGTTATTATTTCCCCCCCACCCACTCCATAAATCACAGTTTTTAGGTGAATAAATACATTAATAATGGAAAACATGGACTTTCATAGGGCCCTAAAAAAAAAAAAAAAAAAAAAGGAAGAATCGTGAGATTCTGTCACAACTCAATTTAGCAGCACAAAACACATTCGCAGCTCCCAAGGACAAGTCGGCACGCTGCCAGACAAAAAAAATCACCTCATCACTACATGTGATTCTGTGCAGAAGGTCTGACACACTGCATAATCAATCGCGGTTCTCAAGGCATAATGATTTGGAGCAGACATTCCTTGTAATGTTTAAATATAAGACATCGCTTTTCATTACATTCAATTATTCAAACAGAAGCAGCGTCCTAGCGCGTTGCCATCGCTTTGCTGGAGTAAATGGCTTCTGACGCGGACCCATGTATTGAACTGACGAAGTGCAGACAACATTAAAATGGAAGTGTTGAGCTAAATTGAGCCATGTGTGTGTCTACTAAAAGGCACATCCACATATACTCATCGCCCACTGCTTAGTATCTCAGTTACTTACATAGCTGAACATTGGCTGCCAACAGGAACGTGTGAAGAACTACACAAATTGTACGTTCCCAGTTGTAGTCACACCAACGTCAACAGTGGTGGTTTCATCATTACAAGCGGATGAATGTCATATTGTTGCAGTAATAAATAATTCCACGGTTTAACACGCACTGTCCATTTCAACATTTTTGCAAGATGTTACCAAACCTAAAGCTGACAGCAGGCAGTATTTCATTTGGGGATATTTTTATTACTTGATAGCTGAAGGGCCTTGGAGTTTGGTTAAAACAGTACATATTTATAGTAATGCTTAAACATTAGGCATTATGCAACAATACTCAAATGACACTCAGTGGTTTTTCCCAAAGAAAATTGTGCGATGATATCTGCACAAGCTGGCAACTCCCCTCGCCATGCCACCAGACTTCTGGTCACAATATTACCTTCAACAATCTTTTACGATCAGATTTCAAGCAAACCGCCAGTTTTACTCTTGAGCCCTTGCTTCACCAAGACCAGCAAAACAGTTGAAGAAACCAGACAGCTTCTTTACGAGTTGTTTAATTAGTATTTGGTGATTGTAATTCTGTTTTTGGCAAGTTGAAAGCATTGTGAGGGTGGTGCCTAGGCACCAGGGAAGCCCTGAGTTAGAGTGCTTTGGCCCGAACCAGTCGGTGAGTCGGGCAGTGGTGGCCTATTGGTTAAGGAAGCGGCCCCGTAATCAGAAGGATCGAATCCCGATCTGCCAAGGTGCCACTGAGCAAAGTACTGTCCCCACACACTGTTTGTGCTGAGTGCACAAACAAAATGGCCAGAGGTCGCTATTCGATTCAAATCAAGACTCTTTTCTGGGGTGATTACGGTGTTCACACTGGACCAAGCAAACCGCACCAAGGGGTGGGGGGGAACAAACTTGTTGTGTGACAGCGGCCTAAAACTTATAATCTCAACCCTGTTGCAGGCACCATTACGTTCCTCACCATTCAAAAGGAGGCATCTTACCAGAGACAGATAAAAGCCAAAAATAAATAAATATATATATTTAAAAAATGGATATGCTTCTTTTTTTGTGGTAATACAGTGATTTTCCAAATCACAATACAGATACTGAATATAGTAAAATAGTAAACATCTGTATACCCTGTATATAATACCTTACATAGAATTGCAATCCATTAAATCATCAGATTTAACTGAATTCATGGCTTCCCACTTGTACTTAAATGTTGGGCCGAATGAAGATTATTTCGCCAAATAAAAAGAAAAGCCTCCAAAAAATTTATTTTAAAATAAAATGCACAAAAAGGCAGTAAAATACAACGACTACCATGCCATTAGGTCACACACACACACACACACACACACACACACACACACACACACACACACGGCGATATTGAGGAACACCAGGTCAGATGCCGCACTGTAGTCTACTGACCTACTTCTGGCCCGCCTGTGTCCCATGTCCAACACACGCTACCTCGCTGGACACATTCATCACATTTCCATCTGCCATTAGTCAGCACACAGCCATGACTTCATCAAAGCGATCATATTGCACCACATAAGAGAAGACGCATTGACCGATTACATTTGGACAAAGACAAAAAAAAAAAAAAAAATGTAAAATATGCAGCCAGGGGATCAGAGCTAGAAACTGACATTAAATATCTGGGAAAAGCTGGAATGGGCATTATGTAAGGAGGACTTATCCAAAAGACCTTTTTAATCAAAACCGCTCCAGCATTTCCTGAAATATAAAAAAGTTGCTGCTGCCGTACCCGGCGGAGCTCTGTGAACGGCTTTATAACCACCCAGATGCACAGTCGGACGCTCTGTGGGTCTTCCCTTCATTATTTCTACTTCCGACACACCACAAAAACTCCGCTGGAAAAGTGCTGGCTTTCGAGGTGAAGGAGGGGCGAGAGAGGAAATGAGAGAAGCTCAGGAAAGAAAAAAAAAAAAAAAACCTCAAACAATGAAGCCCAGTCACTCACTCGGCCGGACAAGTCCATCCTTCCCCTGGGCCGAGGTGGACAAACGTGCTGCTCACCACGGTTAGATCATCTGGAAAACGCGGACCTATACAGAGCGAAGGTGCGGCCACCCCAAACACTCCGTCCCCGGAGGAGCGGGTTTCATCTCTCTGATGAGAGAAACAGTGAGCAGCGTGCACCGTTACACACACACACACACACACGACCGTGCGCACACCCAGATTACCCACGGTGCACCTGTCCAGGTCTGGACAAACACCGCCGACACGCACAGCATGTAGAATAGCGCCACCATCACTCGCCCACAGCCTACGTAACGCGCCTTTCACCCAGATCTTCCAAATTACATCACTGCTCCATATTCAGGACAGCTGGTGAGAATTATGAGGTTTTTACCATCATAAACAAACCAAGAAAAAAAAAGAAAAAAAAAGCCAGTCTGGCTCCGCAAAGCAGTTCCAGGGGAGGGCGTGGCCGCAGCGCACACATGTTCTCACAGTCGTGACCACTCCAACAAAACCTTTCACTTCCCAGACCTCCTGAACACTTCCTGGGGACTTCCAACCAGGAACGCTGTGCTGCGCTGCGCTGGTGCACAGATTGTTTCAGATATGAACGCTCTTATTCATCCTAAATCCTGATTGCCCTAATTCTAATTTAAGTGGGAAATGTTCTGGCACAGACTTTTCATAATTCTTAATATTAAGATGTCACTGCTTGCTCCTCCAACTCAGAAATAAGGTATCTGCCGTGTCAACGTCCAATTACATAAATGTAATACAATATCTGGACGTGTTCTATAAATACTCCAAGCACAACAGCAACCTGAAACATCAGAAACAGGGCAAGGTCACTCGACATGTCTCTCCGTCTCACACACACACACACACACACACACACACACACACACACTTATCTAGCATCAGAATCAAAGGAATAACAGGGCTTGCTAATGGACAACAGTTGATCTAATAAACTTCAGCATCTGTCTTTCCTCTTAGGACAGTCCATCCCTCAGTCCCACAGTCCACTGTTCATTCATATAAAAAAAAAAAAAAGAAAGAGGGACGTCCAGAAACATCTAAACTAACTGGATTTAACCAACACTACACTTCTATGTCCTGTTTCAATTGAAATGCACTCAACACAAAAGGGCTTTATTATTTCCTACTAAATAGTAGAATAAAACTTAATCTGTAAAATGGATTATTACAGTGGATAATAGTGCAATTTGGCTACTTAACATTTGACAAAAGCTGATTATACTCTTACGATAAGGTTTAAAAGTGTGTTCCACACTGCTCCCACCCACTGCTGTTAATAAAACATTTACATGGGCGCAAGAGAGCACTTCGGGGGGTGACTAGGACATTACAGTTTATACTCCAGGACGCACAACTCATCTATAGCACTGCCTTTTTGTGGAAAACAGCATACCTACTTTTATCCTAATCAAACGTAAAAGGACGGAGCACTACATGGACCCACCCGTACAAATCCAAACACCGCTGTGGTAATGTCTTCTTTAATGGACACCACTTGAGAGACGGCATACAGATTTAATATACATTTTTTTTTATATTAAAAACATGGTTTTAATATGAGACTACTTTAGAGGAACTTACAATGAGACGTAAACTGATAGCACTTACAGTTATTATTATTACTGTACGGGGCAGCAGTGGCCTAGCGGTTAAGGAAGCGGCCCCGTAATCAGAAGGTCGAATCCCGATCCACCAAGGTGCCACTGAGCAAAGCACCGTCCCCACACACTGTTCCCTGGGCGCCTGTCATGGCTGCCCACTGCTCACTCAGGGTGATGGTTAAATGCAGAGGACACATTTCAATGTGTGCACATGTGACAATCACTTTCAATTTTTATTTATTTGTATTCTCTTGCATTTCTTCCTATGCAATACGGCGAAGGCTACATTACAGGGTGAAGACGGGGTTCCAGCCTCACGAACAAGACCAAAAATAACGTTCAGTTCACGTCTTTAAACACGTCCGTGGAAATCAAGCCACGACTCCCAAAAAACATCCCAAAATGACGCTCTACTTCCGCGTTTAACCCCATACACTGCAGGCCAGTTTAATATTACCCTCTGCCGCACCCCCTCCAGAGGCTTTACTGCGCGGCCCTACTTTTCATGGCTGTCGGCCTCGCGACAGCAGGACGTGTCAGCGGACCTGAAGCACTTCATCAGTCGCTGTTGGCAAGCGCGCCGCCGCATGTACGTCCGCGCCACTCGCCGTGCGGCGAGCTAATTATAACGGTGCACATGCGAGGGCGGGCGGGGCTGCGGAGAAGTCGCTGGATTCGCTCCCGGGCGGCCGCAGGGTTAACGCCGGAATTTCAGCATGCATTTCAGAGGACTCACTGGCGGTGTACAAAAAAACCAACCTGCGGGGTCACTTGTGATCGCAGGCTGTTTCATAAACCATTAAAGGTGCGACGGGATGGAATTACAGATCTTTAAAAATCCCACCGCCATCCTTATACGAGCCATATAAAAGAACCTAAAAGCAGAAACAAGGATGGATCATGCACCCAAACACATCGGGCCTTAAATCTCATCATTATCACCACCATTATTAATATTATTATTTTTAGGAAGGGAGGTTTCTCGCCGTGTTAACCTTTATCCCTCTTGGCACATGTCAGCCCGACTTCAGGAAAAGCCCTTTCAGCGGGAAGCCACTGCCACTTTCATCCATTATTGAAACCTTCTGCGCCAGACACCGCCGGCACGTAAAAAAAAAAAAAAAAAAAAATGTCTGACTCGCTGGTGAGGGTCAATGTACTACCTGGGGCTTGAGATGGGGGGGCACAAAAATATAAAGAAGAAAGACAGTGAAGTGATTGTCACTTGTGCACAGCACACTGTGCACACAGTGAGATGTGTCCTCTGCATTTAACCTATCACCCCTGGTGAGCAGTGGGCAGCCATGACAGGCGCCCGGGGAGCAGTGTGTGGGGACGGTGCTTTGCTCAGTGGCACCTTCAAACCGGCAACCTTCTGATTACGGGGCCGCTTACTTAACCGCTAGGCCACCACTAGCATCCATTAAATAACATTTTAGGCGTAATGGACCAAATGCAAAAGCACAATTTAACGTCATGACTGCCAAACGGAGTCCATTACAGGAGAGTGGCGATATATAAACAGATGGCTCGACACCAAATGTCACATGGCGAGAGCAGAGGCAAACCGCTCCTCTCAGCACACGGTCCCACTTGCCGGACATCGTCGTGTCTGTCTCTCCGGCAGCTCCGCGTGGGAGACCTGCGCACTTCCCGGTGACGGTCACCGTGACCAGACAGACAGCCAGCAGCGACTTCTCATCCGGCCGCGGCCGTTACAGGTGCAGCTCGGGTTTCACTCGGCTTTCATTGATTGGCTGACGCAGTCTTGTTAGATCGAGTCCCATTGATTGTTCAATTGAACGTTTGAAATATTTGTTGGTGTACAAGATACACCGGTAAACTGATGGTGATTCTAAGCAAATTCATAGGTTGTGAGGTCACGCCACCTTCAGATACCAAGCAACAGCAAACACTGCATTGGCTCCCTTACGGATGAGTGGTGCAGTGGAGGCCTGGAGTGTAAGGAAGCGGCCCCGGAATCGGAAGGCTGCCGGTTCGAATCCCCAACCGCCAAGGTGCCAGTGAGCAAAGCACCGTCCCCACACACTGCTCCCCGGGCGCCTGTCATGGCCGCCCACTGCTCACCAAGGGTGATGGTTTTAAATACGCTGTGTCGCCGTGTGCTGTGCTGCTGAGTCTCACAATGTCCATCACTGTGAAGGTCCTTCCAACGTTTCACCCTTCCTTTCCGTCCGAACGTCACTTCACTTTTTATAAAAATACTAGTACACTGAATACAAGTTTTACAGGACGAGCATTGAGCACGATGATGTATGCTACTTCCCCGATGACTGTACTGTACCCATAATTATTATTAATCCTGTTGGGATGGAAGGAGGGATGGAAGGAACGCAGGGGTGTGAAAATGGGTTGATAACACGTATTCATGTCTTGGTGGCTTCTGTAATCCGGTGGTCCTCGTGCTCCATCCTGAGGGGTGTGGCCCGAGCTCCGCGGAAAACACCACCGGCGTGGAACGGCGGGATCGCGCCACACCTCGCGGCGGGAACCTCGACTTCCTCCATTTCACCACCCCAAACAAGTAAACGAGCAAAGAAGGGGGGGGAAAAAAAACAACAAAACGCCCACGGCCACTCGAAAGCAGAGCGACGCCTCTGCGTCAAGCACCCCCCCTCCCACTCCCACTCGTGTCAGCTGACCTGCGCTAATAACAGCAAAAGTTGCTGGCGGCGAGAGGAGCCCTCCACGCAGCCGCCGTCCATCCTAACGGTACCTCGTTCATACGCCGACCCACTCGCGACGCTTCCACCCCCGATGGCGGAGGATATTGGAAATAACGAGAGTGAGATTAAAAATCCGCGGGTGGGAAATATGGCGGCGTCAAATGTCGCCCTTTAGCGAATGACCCCGGCGATCGTGCGATTGCGGCTGCAGACGAAGGCGCGGGGCGCTTCCACGCGAACGCTGACGGGATTTTCCTTTTCCCGGGATCCCGGTCGCGCGCCTGGACGCCAGCTCCGCGACACGCGGGACTTCTGGAGCGCGTTCACACGGGAACGAACACATCGCGAAAATCAACAGGCAACCAGCAAACCGGCCATTCGCGACGCGTGCAGAAATCCCGACACACGAGACCAAACCCATTCATTCACCCTCTCACACCGACCCGTGGAATCACCGACAGCGCGTGCGCGGCCGCGGCGACGCCGCACCGAAAAACCGTCGTTTCGGACACACCGCGACCAGCAGCCGGGCCGGAAAAGCCGCGAGTGAAAGGCCCACGGTGCCTACCTGAGATCCAGTCCTCGTGCCTGCCGGAGGGATGAGTGGATGTGGGAACAGCAGGCTGCGGCCCCGCCTCTCCGCTCGCAGGCCCCGCCCACGGCCGACGGCGGCCAATCGGCGGCCTCGCTCGTTTCAGCCCAGGGATTTTTAATCCTTCACAAACAACCGAAATGCCGACGAATTACTCGCGTGCAGCGACGCTCGTTCTCTCGAAATCTGCGGATTAAAAAAGGCCACGTGGTTCTTAAAATAAAGATACTCGTCGTTTTACTAGTTACGTGCGTGCATAATATTATGTGTACGTTCTACAATCTCCCAAAAAATATAATAATAATCCTGTGGTCTTGGCTGTGTTAACTTTGTGGCGTACATTTTTAAGAGAAAAAAATGATTATTATTTTTTGGTCACGTGTTTCAGTGTGTTTGTATGTGGGACATGTTAACATGCTGGTCTGGTGTCAACCACATTCTGAAACAGTTGTTTATGTGGCTCAGCCATGAATAAGGATGTGGTGTCGTGTCCTGAAGATATTTATTAGCCTCTGATTTACCGCGAAATAACACTAGTTGTGGGAGTGATGGTCATGAAATAAATTTGTGGCAGTCAAACGGGGCGTGCCTGCCCATGCCACCTCTCCGATCATTTCTTCTCCTTTCTACCCTCTCCCTCCTTTTCTCCGGGCGGAGAGGTGCTCTCCTGTCTGGGTTGAAATCACCAGTGGGGAGGAGCCGCATGCCACAGTGATTTTCCTCCACAGCAGATTAATGGAGCCCAGGAGAGCGGCCTGTGTACTGGAGTGCTACCACTTGCAGCAAAAAGTTGCAGAGGAGGAAAGTGACAGAGTGAAGTGATTGTCATTGTGATTCACAGCAGCGCAGCACACGGTGCACACAGTGAAATGTGTCCTCTGCATTTAACCCATCACCCTTGGTGAGCAGTGGGCAGCCATGACAGGCAGGAGTAGTGTGTGGGGTCGGTGCTTTGCTCAGAATGAGAAGGGACGCTCGTTAAAGGGGACAGAAACCATCTGAACCATCCCAGCACCTTGAATTAGGTAGATCTGCATTTGAAGGATGTGCGTATTTGTGCCTGGCTGTGAGTTTTTAAGTGAAGTGATTGTCATTGTGAAACACTGCAGCACAGCACACAGTGACACAACAAAATGTGTCCTCTGCTTTTAACCATCACCCTTGGTGAGCAGTGGGCATCCATGACAGGCGCCCGGGAAGCAGTGTGTGGGGACGGTGCTTCATTCAGTGGCACCTTGGCGGACCGGGATTCGAACCGGCAACCTTCTAATTACGGGGCAGGTTCCTTAACTGCTAGGCCAGAACTGCCTGTAGATTCTGGATAAGGGGAAGAATTTGAATTAAAAATGTTTAGAAATGAATTTACAATATTAATAGTCGATGTTGATGTTGTGTATTCATGGTCATCATGAGGCTGCTGAAACCGGATTTAGTTTCAAGGCTGAAAATCTAAAGTAGGAGCAAGTCTTTGTCCTTGCAAATGGCCATGAGTTTGATGATTGTGACTTGTTTCTAAAAGTGCCCAAAATGGCACAGAACAAAGGCCAAACACAGCAAAGTGTCCTGGATCTAATTCAGTTAAGAGAGGCTGACCTTCAATGCCCCTGTAATGTAATGTAATCTGTATAGTTCCTGCTCTCACTAATACATCACTTAGTCTGCGTGTCTGGCTCTGAGACTCAAATGTGCTGAAGTGCCGCCATCTAGTGGTTTTCTTTAGAAATACACACACTAGCCCATCAATCATGTTTAATTACCAGCGTGACGTGAAAGGAGGACCACTGTGAAGTTGTCTGGAGGGAGCAGAGTCGATACCATAAGGCAAACTCCAGACACATGACTCTCATTACATGGCAACCCTCTGAGTTTATTAAAAGCAGGCTAGACACAGACTGTTTACTTTCACAGGGTCACTTACATTTGGTGCAGGACGCATATTTTGTGTCAGCTTTATGGTACTGGTTTAAATGTGGAGACATATGGCATGTGATCATCTGAACAGGGGTAACAGTATTAAATGAGAATATGAAACAGATGCCTGGGATGTCCCCTCTGGCTTTATTTGCTCACCACCCATTGTAAAACACAACGCTATAAAGTCAAAGAGCTCTGGAGTAGCTGCCACCTGTTGCTGATAAAGTGCGGCTTACATTTTTCAAATTTAACATTCTCAGAAAATCTCATTGATGCTTTGAATGCTTAATTTTTGCAGCCTCTCAATGTGTCATATACCAAACAGCCAGAGCATTAAAGCCTCCTAAAAATATATTACAAATATCTGGTGGATTTGGAATCCAAGTCAACATTTCTTGCACCACTTTTAGCCACATTTGTAGTGTGAAAGGACATGTCACCATGCTGAAAGAGGCCACTGCCACAAGGGAGTACAGATCACCATGAAGGGGCCTCCACAGCAATCTTTGCATTGGATGTACGGGTCAAAATCCAATTTCATCCCATCAGGTCACCTTCTTCACTGTTCCACTGTCCATTTATAACACTCATGTGTGTATTGTAGGTGAACAGGGTCTTCTGTGCCCATTATTAAGGTTTTCTAATGTACTCTTCACCCAGCAACACCCCATTTGTAGTTTTATAGACACTCATCTATATCAAAGTCTCTCACATGGTTATGATTTTCCACAGATTTTCCAGCTGACATTATAACAAGATACTCAATATTATTTACTTCAACTACAAGCGATTATAATGTTAATGCTGACTGGTGTATATGCCTCTGCTGATGCACTATTGTCTTCTTTAATTTTCTCAAGGCACAATTTTCCGCCACAAGAGTGTACTCTTGAGATGTTTCATACATAGGGAGAACAAACTCAGTGCTGAGAGTTCAGAAGCGACCAGTTTAAGCCAGTAATTGATTTTACTTATGCTTGACTAATTTTACTTTTACTTTACTTGATTTACTTGTTTAGATGCTTTTTCTTCTTCCCTACATTTGGCAAAAACGTACAGATTAGTTACAGAAAATAGTCCTAGTTTTTTTATTTGAAAAATAAATTACTTAAAGTAAATTAACCGAAGTATTAAGTTATTTGGTCTTAAAACAATTCAAATGAATTCTCAATCACTGACAAATAATTATATAGTGCTACATGACTTGTTATCATAAACCATACACAATTCTAGAACATTTCCACAAGTACTTCAATCAAGAAACAGTAGTGTTTAACTGTTTAACACACAAAAAAATATTTCTAATATGAATATTTTTTACTATGAACCCCCTGCCAATCCCCTGCCAATATTGCAGTCAAACACACAATATTATCTGTACTATGCTGAGGATATTAAGAATAAGAATAAGCAGCTGTGAATATTACCAATAAATTCCTGGCCAGGACCACTAGAGGGAGCTTGACTAGCACCAGCTTGAGAACCAAGGCCCTCCAGTAAAACTAAAGTAATATATTTTGCAAAGCTATTTCAACATAAAGTATATCAATTTTAACAAAAAGAAAGACATTCATTATTTGACATTTCACATTCAGGTGTGACAATAACATACAAAGCCTGACGTACCATTAAGAATAAAACTGGAAACCACAAATCACTTTACATTGTTTGCCAATTTCAACTTTATTTGCACCATTCAAACATAACTGACCTAGATTCCTTAAGTCACAGTTATATTTCACATTCCCCGAAATAGCTGAGCTTATTTTCCTTTACATATCTGCAGTGACCTTGACCACCTGTGCCCTGATGTATTTTTTACCAGCCATGCGTGCATCTGTGATTCAGAGAACAGGTTGGCGTCCCGTCCCTACAGCACGAATGGAAAAACAAACACACTAACTAACATTTTTTTATCAAGTGCATTTGAGGGATTTGAGAGCAGTTGACTTATCTGCTTGGCCTTTACCTGATTGTAATGTTTCTAGTTTGTCCCCATGGGAACAAATAAGAGAGCAACCCAGGAGGGTGTAAGCGGGAGGCTCTGGGCTCCACCCACGTATCAGACCGGTATAAAAACGCTGGAGGCTCCTGCAGCCGGTTCCATTGAAGCCGGTGCGGTCACAGATGAGAGATCTGAGTCTGCTTTTGTAAAAGTCAGCTGTTGGACACATCACCTGCAACACAGCTACTTAGCTCACGTGTGGATTTACTTCACCTCTAAGGTAAGCACTAAAAAAATAATTACATTTATTATAGTTTTAATCTATACTAATTTTGACATAAAAAGATATTTGTGTATAGAGTGAGATTAATGGTACCCACCTATTCTGCAGTTTTCTCAGCAGATCCATAGTAAAGTGCTGATGTGGGTGGTTGAAAAAATCCGCGTGTCAGTCCAGCGCACGAACCTGTCCCTTCCTGTGACAGAATACAGCTTCAAAATCGGAGACATCATGTTTGGGGACAAGTTTCCTTCTGACAAGAACAAGAAGGCCTCTCTGTGTCCCAACGTCATCACCCCGGACACAATCCCAGAGTTCTGCATCCCTCCCAAGATCTCATCCCCGTCGGAGATGAAGAACACAGAGCAGGCAAAGCCCGTTCCTGGCATCAAGGTCTCCTGTGAGAAGGGAAGCCCCAAGAGGGAACCCCTGTCGCAGGACATCATCACACTCATCCAGGTGGAGAGTGTGGATGATGGGCCCTTTGATGGCTACAGTGACGAGGAGAACACCAACGCTGACCCCCAGAGTCAGGCTGCCCTCTCACTGCCCCACCTGGCCAAAGCCCAAACCTGCTATGGCTTCTGCACCCTGCTGGAGAGTCCCCACACCAGGAGGAAAGAGTCCCTCTTCCACAATGATCCAAATTCGGTCGGAATCCCTCTTGTTATCCCAAGGAGCAGGTCAAACATTTGTTCCAGAGTGTCCCCAACTTCATTACCACCATCCCCTACTCCTTCCACCTCCTCATCTTCCTCCTTTAACCTGAACACTTTGACCTCAAGACTCTCCCCAAAGGTCTTCGGGCTCAACAGGCAGGGAACTCTGGACAGTGACACTACTTCCTCTACAGAGTCTTCTCCCTTCAGCTCACCACTGCTGCCCAGGTCTCCTCCAAAGTCCTCCCTCTTCAAAGCTCTGAGCCACGAGCGGCTGCTCTATCGTAACATCAGGAAGGCTGCTGTTTACCGAAACAACTCCCTGTCTACCGATGAGGGCAGTTCCACGGACAACAGTCCCAACGTACTGAGAAGGGCCTCAGAAGGTCTGATGGAGCCCATGACGTGCAGCTATGGCTTGGCTCCCCCAGCTATCTTTCCCATGGACCTGGTTCTACAGAGGGAGCGGGTCATGAAAGAGAGCCTTGTGCCCGTGGGCAGGGATGGCATCTTGCACCTCTCAGCCGAGTACTGCTCAGAGAACCAGCGTCTCCGGGTACGACTGATCAGTGCAGAAGGTCTCTATTCACTGTCTGTGGACCCAAAGAGCATCAACTGCAGCATCAGCCTGTCCCTCATACCCGGAAAGGTCCAGAAGCAGCGCAGCACAGTCATTAGGAAGAGTCGCAATCCCATTTTCAATGAGGACTTTTTCTTTGATGGGATCTCTGAGGAGGGACTCTCTCAGTGGTTCATGCGCTTTAAAGTGGTCAACAAAATGTCATCCATGAAAAGAGACTATGTGCTGGGAGACTGTGAGCTGCCCCTCACTAGCATCGTCACATGCTGAAATCTTTCATTCACTCCTCTCTATTTATTCAGTGTGTAAATATAAAATATATTATTTATTTATTTTATTTTTTTACAGATTTTTAAAATAATTTTATGTATGTCATAATAAAAACTTTTTTAATATATAGAAATTTGCTTTTGTTTCAAATCATTTAATCTTTTGCCATGAATAATTCCTCAAAGCACTGACACAAACAATAGTAAACATTTGAAACATTCATTTAATCAGTTTTCCTGCTTCTCAATGACGAAGGTAGATAAATAAATAAAATGAAATGATAAATCCTACAAAACAACTTTAAAGTACAGTGCAATCACAAAACAAAGTACATGCAAGATATTAGTCTTTCATGAACTGATAACATATCTGACCATATCCACAATCTAACTGTAATTAAAGATAAGCACATTTCTGATGGACTCCAAATAAACCATATCAAAGGTGACGCACATAAAAAAAAGAATCATATTCCAAAGATTTTACATTTCTTCACTGTGCAACAATGTTTCCAAATCTCTGTCACCACATTAGCCAATTGAAAGCAAAGACGACCATGCCTCAGTGCTATCTACTCACTGACCTTTATACTAGATAACTTTATTTTATCTTTTCTTAACTAATCATCTCATCACATGCCTGTGTTGATGGAGTAGGTAACAATATGACATTGTTGACATTGCAAATTAAAATGATGCATATCTAATTTTTAATTAGTTTAATGGATGTGCATGATAGTTTTGAAAGCTCATTGCTGAGATTCAAGAACAAATTTGCTTTCCTGAATACAAATTCAACAGAATTCCCTGGGAAACAAGAAAACTACATGAAGCACACGAGACTTTCACTTTACTTTTACTTTGTTTTTCTATTAATTACATTCAAGCATTTTTGAGGGCCTGAAGAAAACAAACAAGGCTACTGCCTTCGTATTTTTCATGTTTTGATGCCTCATAACCTAGAAATAAAATGGATTGTGCCACTTCATTTACAGAAATTAACTTAATGTTAACAAAAATAAATCTTTGACAACTACAGCTGCAAGTCGAATACATTTCTGTGAGCTGGCCAGTGGGATGCTTTGTATTTGCGATAGACATAACCTTTTCCTATTTGGCTGAATAGTTCAAGTTTACTTTTCCTCCATACATTTGGAGAGTTACCCACATGCCTTTGGGCAACCTCAGGTCATGCCTTCTTAATGTTAACACTGAGTAATGTTTTTTTTTCTGGCCACTCTTCCATTGGGGTCCTATGGACAGATACTCCAGTCTCTGCTGTGGAACTCTTAAACTCTTTCAGGGTGTGGTCTCTGTGCTGTCTCTCTGATCAATGTGCTTCTTGCCGGGTCTGTGAGTTTTGGCGGGTTTGTTGTGGAAAAGGGTTTTTATGTTGACAGATCAGGCGACGCTTAGATTGCACACAAGTGGACTTCATTTCAATAATTATGTGACTTTTGATTGGCTGCAACGGAACATTTTAGGGGCTTTTATCACTTTGTACAAATCCATCTCATAAAACAAGACTAAATAACATGTCAATTACAGGTACAAGGCACTGTTTTACCAAAAACTAATTTCTGCAGACATCAGCACAGGGTTGCCCATTCGAGGTTCTATTTCGAGGTGATTCCGTTGCTGTACTTCCATTTTATCCAAGTAGTGCAATCAACTCATGTAGAATGTAGAAATGACTTCCTTCGAAACTTACACAACTTGTCTTTATATTTGCACATTTATAAAAAAGGTGTCAAGTGATGACACTTAATATAAATTAGCAGGTGTAAGTCTAATGAACTAAGTAGGAAGGTAGAAAATGAGATAGTGAACATGGACACTGAAGTTTCAACATGGCTTTTATTTGAAATAAAATCGATTGTGGTTCAATGCCCCAATGGTGATTACAGATACACTGTTTTTCTTCTTCCTGATGAATTTAGTTGCGTTGAGTGGTAAACATGCCTCCTGTAGTGCATTGAGGAAAACACAGCCTCTCTCATTTCCTCTAAGCCAGTTGTTTCTCCTGACCTTTGCAGAGATTGAAAATATCCATGGTAACCTGAAACCTCGGCCATTCACTTCAAATCAGATGTCTGCGTGATGACGAGTCCAGCGCGTGGATGGCCAGCTGAACCTTGCATGTGAGTAGTTCTCACTTTCATCACCCTTCTTACGAACGGAGCTACTGATGAAGTATAAACACCGCATTTTTTAAAGGTCTGGATCCATTGGGAATTCATAGCCACTGAAGTCTATGGGAAGTCCAGTTCGTTGCCTTATGACGTGGTCGAACTGGTAGTTTTCCAGTCACTCTGCACTTTGAACTCAGACTCCCCTGGGAGGAGGAGAGCATTCCCAGACCACGTTATGTTCACATGTGCTCATATGCACTTGCTTCCCTGTAATCTGTCTTCTTTTTGTTAAATTAATTGTTGTTCACTACTGCATTAACAAGCAGAGAAAGCAGATTAAGTTTACATGCTTTCATATTAATGCTGACCCAGTCAAACACACACTCACACAAATATAAACTGTTAGTGACTGATCAACAATATTCTAAGCTCCACGTCAAGTGTAATGAATGTGAATAGCTTGAAATGATATCTTGCTGACACAAAAGGTGTCCCTGACCTGAGTAGAAAACACAGGATTAGCACATTTCATGAAATAATGAATATATGTCTTTTATCCTGTGCCATTAAGCAGTCACTGTTCAGCAATGATTTATGAGCTGAAAACAAATGCCAGAGTGGTATGAATAATGAGATTACACTGATTTCCGGTGGGTGATCCAGTCAAGACCCAACCTGAAAGAAAGGACAGTTGCCTAGCAACTCCATTTACACTCATCAGGCCCACTGCCACGTCAAGAACTGAACGCTGAGACAAGGCCAGTGGTAATGTATTATTAGTCTTCCAGGTGAATTAACTGTTCCCTGTCTACATACGTAATAAAGGGCCCATGCCTCTTCCAGTGACACCATGTTGATTGACCAGTCACCAGTAGACACCCGTTCCAGCTTGATTTACCTTAAATAATGGGAATTGCAGCACAATATCCAACCTTGATCTGAGATTTATCTTACTAAGCACTCCAGAAACATTCCATAATTTGTCTGCATTTTAAAAACATTTAGAATGTTAAAAAAAACTACTACAAATTATTAATAGAATGGAAAGGAATTGTGTTTTTGCTGTTATGGCAAATATGTCAATGTATTGTGTAACAGAGATACTTACTGAAAAAACAGTGAGCTGCCCATTTCATAATAGCAAAATGTAATGATGGCCCAAGGCACAAATGCAAAGTTTCTTATGCCCTTTATTCTTGTGAAAAATAATGTACCCAAAGGCAAAAAACTGGTTTCAAAACTGAAACCAAATCTTTTTCTTTTTACTCACAAATACGGGTAAACCCATCAGTTAGCCAACAAGCGCATGAGACATGAGGCAGGAAAAACTATGCACAAGCAAATAGGGCACAGCCGAGACCTCGAATTACGCATCCATCAGACCCGAGTCCCCGAGCCCAATAGTCTCCAAGTCCCCTAGTCCCCAAGACTCAGTAAGACCGGGACCTGACAAGATGCACAAAGTCTGCCTGAGAGAATGGTGAAATAATGAATGACCAGAGGGCATTCAAAAGTGAAAGTGAAGTGATTGCCGTTGTGATACACTGCAAGCACAGCACACAATGCACACAACAAAATCCTCTGCATTTAACCCTCATTGAGCAGTGGGCAGCCATGAAAGGCGTCAGTGGCACTGCAGCAACCTTCCAATCAACTTTCTTACCATCTAGGCCAACACCGCTGGGGCAAAGAACATGAATCATGTTTAAGATATTGCCCCTGATAGTAAATGGAACAGTTAATGTCTCAGTGAGGAGTTTAGGTCTCTACCTTTGCAGCACACTTGTTGACAAAATCTTAATTTTAACAATAGTCATGCCATGGCGGAAAAGGAACAGACAGGCTCAATCGATCAGCATCGTGATCAAACAGATTCATTTATGAATTCAAAAAATAAATGTCATGATGGCCATAAACATAAATAGAACCTGTAGCATACAATGAAACAGCTAAATTTCCAACCTATTAGTCCTGCCAGCACACTATTATAGGGTTCCGATCCCTCGAGCTTCATGAGCGGCTGCTCTGAGTGATCAGGACCCAATAATCAGGACAACTGGCACCAGGTGGGTAAGCCCAGTGGCACCTGAGCAGGAAGCACAACACTAGGGTCCATCCTCCAAGGCACAGGTGGACTCGGACCCTCAGGTGCTTTCCCTCTTTGCTTCAGGCACAGGGGCGTGGTAGGGCACTCTGGCGGCATCCCTTTGGATATCACCGATCTTTTCCTAGTTCCGCCAGTAAGGAGGCAGGCCCGCCCAGACGCCAAGGTGGTTTCAGCGGAACTGACTTCTGAGCTGCTGTGGATCGTGGGCATCGGGGGTGGACATAGTCAGCCCCGCTGGAACCGGAGGCTAGAAGGCAGGGCTCGGCACCTGGTGGGGACCTGGAAGGGCTCCTCTCAGCAGTCAGCCTCCTGCTTGCTGTCGTGTCCGTTGGGCTAGTCATCCCAGCACTACGCCGACTGGAAGAACCATTCCCAGGGTCGCTGGGGTCAGCAACTCGACACACGTCACTCCGCCCCAGGACAACTCACTGCCTCGTGTGGCACTCTGGCGATCCAAGTGAAATCCAGCTCCCATTACGATTTCCCTGGTCTACATTGTCTACGCCATTGTCAACAAGACAGATCCTGCATTGTGCCATGCCACACAGGTGAAGAAGGAAGAAGGCGCAAATGCTCAATTTTCTAAAGTAAATGTGTTATTTAAAAAAACAAAAAGAAAACGACACAATGGCCAAAACATACAGGACACATAAACTGAAAACACACAAAGCACTGAAAGCCCATTAATGCAGAACTGTGGGTGAGGAAGAAACTAACTTATAAAGTGAGACAAAATCACCTACTAGACCCTAACCCTACTTAAAAGGGTTTGACACAATGCGAGATTGGCCTTGTTTTCAGGGTTTTTTCTTACCTCAAACTGTGACCCTGTGACAACTGTGGTAAAAAAAGCCACATCCTGCTGCTCTCTGCTGCCCAGTTCCTTTTTTAAAGCACCTGCTTCTGTTCAGTCATTTCACATCAATCAGAGTTAAAGATTAACATCAAAGAGGATTCTGAACCCTGCAGACATATATCTGAATACACTGTGAGAGATGATACTGTCTACAGCAATGAAATGAATCAGTATCTGACCATGTGATGCAGTTTAAATGATATTTGCATCACATTTATGAAATATAAGAAAACAATGAAGCTGAAGTATGTCACATATTTCTGTATCAAACAGTGCAATAAATTGTGATTGCATCGTAACCTTATGTGTAACATGATGCAACCTAGTGCACATGATGCGACCTAGTGCACTGTTGAAGTGCTGGCCTTTTACAAAAGTGGCCCTTATCCTGTATGTGGTACTGCTGATAGGAGAAGCTCAGGGAAAAGCCTGGCTCATGAGCCTCATTTGCTTAGGGACACGTGTCCATTTTAATTGCAAATCTGTGCACACAAGCAATCCAAGGCCTGGCGGCATTATTCTGTGCACAAAACTCACATCACAGGGTATTCCAGCCTGAATCACTGATGTGGACAGTGTCATCCTCCCCCACCCCCAACCTTTCATGCCCGGCCCCTCGAACAATGCAGATGACGCTGCTTGTTGTTTGTGGTTCTGAGTGGGAACAGGGTCTGTTTGTCCTATTTGTGTTCTGTGTTGGGTTAGCTGTGACATGGTGGCAATAAAAGAAGACCCTACTAGAGATTCTCCCCAGCCAGCTGTCAACTGATTAGCTCATGATTAATCGCTACAATGTCTGTTTTCTTTGCATCCACCGTCATAGCCTGTAATGATTGTAATTTAAATGTTGCTAAATTTATTTAAATCTGTGGTCCTGGGGCTGCAGACAAAAATTTGGGGAATTATATGCATTACATATGCATATAATATGTATTGTGACGTAAATGGCTTGTAACAACAATTACATCATTGAAAGACTAAGGGAACTGGAGTGTTGGATCTGGGGTCAAAGACATCCTCAGGATTTACATTTTACAACAGAAGGCAACTACATTTTTCTGCATTTGATGTAGTGAGGAGTGCGGTGATCCAGACGAAAGTGAAGTGATTGTGATCATTGTGAAACACTGCAGTACAACACACGGTGACACAATGAAATGTGTCCTCTGCATCACCCTTGGTGAGCAGTGGGCAGCCATGACAGGTGCAGTGTGTGATTTTCTCAGTGGCACCTCAGTGGCACCTTGGTGGTTTGGGAATTGGAATAGGCAACATTCCCATTAAGGGTGAGCTCTTTTGCCCCCTAGGCCAGAACTTCCCCAATTGAAGTGAAGTGTCATTGTGAAACACCGCACAGTCATTTACATTTACAACATTTATCGGACACCCAGGGACAGTCACCCTGGAGCCACTCAGCGTAAAGTGTCTTGGGGTTTGAACCTGTGACTTTGTGGTCTTCTGGTTTACACCTGAGTGTGTTACCCAATAGGCTACTACCACTCGATGTCAATCATTTGGCTCCTCCCATTTTAAGCTATGTTCACCAAAACAACATTAAAGATTGGGTACAAATAATTACACAACAACAAAAGGAAGTTTCTCTTCTTCAAGGTACAGATATCTGCCAAGCAGTCATGTAACTGCTGATGTCACCGCCGGAGTCCGGGGACACACAGGCAGACATAGCGGGTTCAGATTGGCATGCTGGAGGGAAGGCGAGCTCCGGGGAGGCAGAAGAAGTGACTGGCCGACATTGTGCTTGGCGAAGGGAGGCTGCAGGTGAGCTGGAACGGGAGGGGAAGACGAGACGCGAGGTGAGGGAAAGCCGGGCTCAGTGGGGAGCGTTGGGACTGGGGTTGTGGGATTAGGGCTTTGGGTTTCTGCGGCAGGAAAAAACAGGAATGCGGCCTGTTGAGTACGGTCCGGTGAGGGGGAGGTGTAGGACTGTTGTGTCAGGACAAAGGGTTCGTGGTCATTTAGGTGTCAAAGTTCAGAAGGGGTAGGAGAAACTTGTGGTTGATTAATCAGGCAAGGGTCGGAGATCAAAAGGCAGTCGATACGAAAAGGCGAGCATCAATGAGAAATAATAGGGTGGTAGTAGCGTAGTGGGTAACACACTCGCCTATGAACCAGAAGACCCGGGTTCGAATCCCACTTACTACCATTGTGTCCCTGAGCAAGATACTTAACCCTGAGTGTCTCCAGGGGGGGACTGTCCCTGTAACTACTGATTGTAAGTCACTCTGGATAAGGGCGTCTGATAAATGATGTAAATCTGAGCATTAACCCTGTCTTCTTTCACTTCTGGGTCGTTGTCTCCTGTTGCATGCCCCCTGGGGGCCAGGTGGTGGGACTTATCACCACATTTATTATACAAACGTGGAACTTGTTCAGAATGTTACGTTGTTCCTATGGATGGACTGGAAGTAAATTTTGGTTTAGGTCAGCATTGGTTGAGACCGAAAAGGCCGTCTTGTGTGTTCATCGGTTGCTTGGTTACAATGTGATCTTCTTGCAGCACATGACAGAACTGGATATTGTAGCCTAACCATCCAAGGGAAATATGTTCACCACCAGTTTCAGTCGTAAGAATTAAATGTTGGTGATGGTTACAATAACCCCAAAAAGTCAGCATTTTAAAGCGTCATGCTCCAGTCTCAGCCGATGTTGGGATGTGAATAATGAGGACACCCACTGCACCTAAAAGAGACAAACACCAAAAAACATGAATGTAACACATTATTGTGCAAAAATATCTCTAATTCCTCAAATATCACTACTTGCATATTGTGTTGAAGAAAGCATCATATCATATATTGTATCATATTTAATGATTGAATCCTTTATTGTATTTAGACATCATATAAGGTCAAGAAAGGTCGAGGCTAGTTGTCAAATTAATCTGACTGTCAATCAGAACAGGCTTCCGCCTGCACTTCAATGACCCTTTACTTCTGTTTATTTATTTTTTGTCAGATAATTTGGTAATATTACATCCTTAATAAAACATTAATAATATATAAAACAATATATAATTAATATAAAACAACAATAATACAAAACAATAATAATATGTTACAAATACAGAAAAAAATATAAGAATTACAAGAAGACAAATGAAAATGCTACTTTTTATTAGTTTTATTAGCACATAATAATAACAACAATATAAAACACATATTTAAACTTCCTGCCATTTATCACTGGCTTATTGAATAACCATACTTCTCAGTGTATTGAAACCTGACCGTTAATATATTCTTCTACTGACTGTTATTTGTTTATAGCTGCTGGAGACTAAGGCTTCTGTCCTTTGTCTGTGTCAGGGACGCGTGAGACCAGTGTTCATTAATATTTCCCCTCTCTGTGTTTGGACCCAAGATTTATTTGCTGTGTTCCAAAAGTCAACAAAAGACAATGTTGACCCCACGGGCATTCAACAGGACACAAGGGCCGATAAATTACTAATTGATGTGAAATCACCGGCCACCCAAACTGTGTAGTTGAGAAACAAATCTCGACCTGCAGAATTTATGACACCTACACAAAGTTTGCCCGAATCACACTGTGTTTCCTAGAAAATAACATCTCATTCCGAATGCGAAGTGATGCTGTCCAGATAACATGCACGACCTTTCTGTTTTTGTGTGACCTGTAACGTAGGTGGACAAGTTTTACTCATAGGTGTCATGGGGTGTGTGTACACAAATGTGCCCCAAAGCCAAAACACACACAACAGTCCCACCCTCCCTGCTATCTCTGGCGATAACCGTCCATTACTCAAAAAAAACCCGGCACCTTCCTTCCTTATCACACGTCGGTGTTTCAACAGCTGCCGCAGCGCCCTTGCCAAAATAAGACAGCGCTGGCCACAGTGCCTGGGAAAAATCTTCTGGGATTAGACTGTACTCTAGATAAAAGCCCGGTGGTGTTGAGTAACGTGTTTTGACCGCAATTGAAAGTCCAAATCATGGCTAACGCCTTAACTTCAACATCCCTGAATATATTTACACGCTCCAGCACAAAGGATTTGGCATTAGCTGGTGACGTAAAAGCATGTGCCTGACTCACAGGCTTTCAAATAGTAGTGTTGTATCACCATGGAAACCTGGCCTTTTGACCATGTAAATGACAACGTGGCAGATGACTCTTTAATTGATGATGCACTGCTGTTCCCCAAATGCATCTCGTGGCAAACCAGATGCAAGGTGTATCCAGTGATGCAAGCTGCAGCATCACTGTCCTGCTATATGTAACTTAACTTCACATCCTCTGGTCATTCGAGCTTAGAGTATGTAGATATTTCTTTTTCTTTCATATGCCTAGTCCGTGTACATACGCACACCCCATGTAAATATATCTAATCTGTGTCCTATTTGTTGATTTGTTTTGAGCGTCGTCATCTTGTCTTTCTGTATACTGGACTGTGTGTAGCTAAGATGACACCGAAGTTGACTTTGACTTTCGTCAGCAAGAATGAATATATTTATTGATTCGTGCATGTAAACGTTTTGTTTAGCAGCCTATGGTCTGCTGGACCGGTTTTGTCAACTTGCTTCCATTTGCATGCAGCAATTTACTGGTTTGGCTTATCAGTAAAATTAATTAATTGCAGATTACAACACATGCACACAGATTCAACACTGACTTTATGCCAAAATTCAGGCTGTTTATTGTGCTCTGGAACATTAAGTGAGGTCTCCAGGTGCACGTATGCTTGTGTGTGTGTGTGTGTGTGTGTGTGTGTGTGCGTGCGTGCGTGGCTGAGGACCCTGGCCAGGGATCATTCTTGCTTTGCACCAGGAGATTGGTGTGATAAACTTCAGCCTCCTTCAGCAATTAAAGGATTCAGAATAATGGACAGTGAACATACATCTATGCAAAAACCCAAAGCAGCATCTGCATATGAATAAAAACAATTGAAAGGTTTCATCATTCTGAGCCAGTCAAATTGATGGAAGGACGTTCACCTGTGAATATACTGCCACATGTATCATTTTACAGCCTTTGAAAGTGTTTCCTTGTCCAACTAAAAGCCCTCACTTACTGGCAGGGCCTTTTAAGCTGCGTAAAATGTGTTTGAGGAAGCGGGCCATTGTTTATTTGGTCTGATAGTATCTCTGATATGATGCATGCCTGTTATTCCTTTCTACTCTTGAAGCATCGCCGTTGAGGTTCTCCTCTTTAGATGTCTTGCAGCGCTGCCTTTTCTTGCATGTTGATAATGTGTTTTTGTCTATGATGAATTTGAGCTGTCTGACTTAATTAAAGCCCCCAGCACTGGTTGTAGGCCCAGGAGCAATCATTGGGAAGTAATTTCCTGAGCACGAGTATCGGAGCTGCGTCATGTTCTTGCGTCACACATCGTGAGAGGGAGCAGTCGTGCTGGGTGGCAGTCACGGGCCCGAGGGGCCGTGTCGCTGTCCTCGTTTGCCCAGATGACTTCATAGAGACCCGGACCATTCCTGAGGCAGCATCTGCTGTAATAAAGAGCTCAGGTGATCGCCTTGGTTCTTAGAATCTCTCCTGCCTTGTCCACAAGCCCAGCCATTCTAAAAATATGCTGTCGTCTTTCACAGCCCATTGCCTCTGGCTATTAGGAGGCTCTTTGTGGGGCATAAATGCTTGTCTAAGAGGCTCTCTGGTTAATACAACAGTGCATTCTCAGCAAAGTGCCAACTGGTGGACAGAGGGTAGGGCTGAGGCTGCAGTGTCCACAGAGAAACAGCACAAAGAGCCTACATCATTATATCTTACATGTCCATGTTTTGTATCAAGCCTTAAGCTTTATAATTCAGAACTATGTTTGAGGGATTCACTTAGAAAAAAAAAAAAAAAAATAATAATGCAATGACATTTCAGTTCATGAGGTTGATTCTATGAATACAATACTCAAATTACCAGTTTCACAGTTGACTAACCTAATCTATATTTTATTAGGACTAGCGCATGTATTTAATTTTGAAGTTTTTCATTAGTTTAACATAAAACAAAATTAGTCTCTGATGTTGTTTTGCTATCTTAATGGCAATGAGAGTATGATACACAGGTATGTGTACAAAATGTAATGTACACTTATCACATGACAAAACCATAGACTAATCAAAATCTGTTTCTGGTAGATGGACAACATGCCAAAAGACAAAATGAGTTTGATAGCGACCGATATGTAACAGTTCACGTTTAGAAGGTTGTTTCTGTTATGAAATTTTTTGTTTGTTTTGATGCCAGGTCTCAATGTTCTCATTTCATTTTTATGACTTGATTATAATCTGAAGAGATATTCTATATTCCTATGGCTATTGATTTTCCAGCCCCCAGAAGAGAGAATCAGTGGGTCAAAAGATTGTGTTATCTGATGAGATAACTATCTCTTAAAAAAAAAAAGACACTTCAAACATGCCCTAGAAAGGCACCAGACTGAATGACCAGGCTAATTTGGATGAACCTCAGTCGGGGGTCGTGGTGGCAGCATGGAGGCCTGCTTGTGCTGCATGTACTGGACTGATCTGGTAGGGGTTATACCTGCACAGGTTATATAGACCCTCTAAATCACTCGAGGCACCATATGGATGTGACGTCAGCCACGCCCAAGAGTACATAGCAACCGTAACATGATGGAGCATAACACAGTATCAACCACATCACTCTATCACCCTGATTTGAACAAACCAGCTGTATAATATATAATATGACATATGTTCAATGTCAGTTTAGGGTGGTTTATGAAATATGGCTTACAATTTACTGCACTAAATGCCCTACCTGCTCTGACTGTATTTTATACAGCAAAAGAAATTTACTCTAACAGGGCCGGTGTACTATTTAATCATGCTCCAAATTTGTTAGGGCCTGTCAGTATCCAAACCGTACCATATATTGTGATCGGTTCACATGCGCATCCACAATCGCATAACATCCACAATGGTATGGCCTAAACCTAAACCTAACCCTATCCCTAAACCTAACCCTAACTACTGTACATGTGCAAGTGCTACCAATTTGGAAGTGACAAGGACGGTGTTCTGACAGATCAGCATTCTTTGTCAGAATAGCATACAGGTAGAGCAAACTGATAGCTCTAAGCCTAAACCTACTTACATGTATACTGACATTATGTACAATTTCTTACTTCTATTCGGTGGTATGATGCAACAATGATCACACTACACATGCACATTATCCAAGGGTATGCCATTCTAGTGCCGATCCATTAAAACACCAGGGTCTGTACTCTAATTTGGTTACCCTACGAAAGTAGGAGTGGTTTTCCCCTGCTCTCCACTTTGACCAGATGCAGGTGCTTGCAGATGGCCAGACTAATGACCCTACAGGAAGTTGTGTAATAAAGGTTCTTAGGAGTCATTAAGCTTAGTAGTGTGGGTCGGTCTGCCTGGAAAGATGTGGTCTCTGTAAACTGGCTGACCCAAGTTCTGGACTTTAAGTAGATGAAAGAAAAAGACTGAGTCTACCAGCGTTCCTAATTGATTATGATCATAATACATATTAATCCAGAACTGCACTTGCATGCATGTCTGGTATGTTACAGGGCCATATTTTAATGCTGTTATTACAAACCTAGGAGTGTTTGCTAAAGCCCTGTTGAATAGAATGCTCTGAACGCTTACATTAAAGTGCCGATAATCTATCTGCAAGTAGTTGCTGTGATCCAGAGATGTCTATAGCAGAGGTCACACTGATGTTCACCCCATGTACAAGCAGTATTAGAGTGTCAAAAAAGAAGGTAACAATCAGAAAGGGAGGATGGTGCAGGATGTGAGAATTTTCAGTCATGCCCATGGGTTCATTTCCAGCTACTCCGGAATAATTAGATCCCCATATATTTTTGAGATAATTAAGATGACTCAAGATCCAGTCATGACAACAAGATAGCTGGAATAAATTGGAAACCAATGAATTTTTTCTTTGGCAATACCAACACACACGATGATTAGCCAAATCTCACCAATCAAAGAAAGGTTTAAAAACTGCTGATCTGGAATTTTCCCTGTTATTTCATATTGTTTGTCTTTATTACAGTGTTTAATAGTGGGTGCAAACTTGTTAGTTGTTTAGTAAAATGTTTACATTATTGGATTTCAGCTCATTTAAAATGTAATTTTGACTCTGATTACATTAATTACATTACATATAAAGCATTACATGCTTGAGAAATGTTGCTGTATTTCTGTATTAAACAGTCTCAGTGGGCTTTATAAAAGACACAACTGTGTTTACTCAGCAAAATCTAATGTATTACATTCACTTGGCTCCAGACCAAGCATTTTTCTCCATCTCATGAGAGAAAGTGAAATTATGTAACACAGCATTAAGCTGTATTACAAAAAGATTTGTACTGAACACAGAACATTGTGAATAGGCCATGCTTATCAAAGGAATTGTTCAAATTATTTGCTCCGTCTGACCACTTCACATTTGTACTTAGCTTGAAGCGGTGACCAGCAGCAGTTCCCAGAAGGCGGTTCCCCATAAATCCATTTCTAAAAAGCTGATAAGAAAGTTATTTGAAATTTGCATTGGAATAGAGACAATTGCTTTTGTAACATGGCCTTTTTTCCCCTCTCCTGTCCTAATGGCTGTCCCATTCTCTCCATGGCAACGAAGCCTTGCGAAGAGAAACCATGGAGATCCCGCCTTTCAAGTGTGAGGGGCTTTCATGCAGACACCTACACTATTAATCTCAGAGGAGCGCTGCCGATCTCTTTCAGCTCAAGTCCATATCAGCAACAGGGACTGTGCAAATGAATGTACTCGTCACTGCCCATATGCTTCTCATTTTGCACCCTACAGTTTACTACAGTCTTACAAATTTCCCACTTCTGAGACTACTAAAGCATCATTATCTAATCTAAGTGAAACCAACAGATGCTTTAGATGAGTTAGTGTGGAAACTGAGATAGTTTGGAAACTGACTTACTTTGTGTATTGATTCACTCCCACATACTGAGTAGGTCTGAAATGCTGTTTGGAATAGTCTTGCCACTCATCTCTTGTCCCTGTCACATATTCCTCTTTCTCCATGGACAAAGGTCTTTGGAGAGTGCAATTCATGAGCTTGAAACCATTCAGGAGAGCTCATACTGTTGATCCATTTTTAAACTCACACCCATACTTTTCTCCTCATGAAAACCATTCTGACCCGAATATTGTGGGAATAGTGTCCCAAGATTGTGAGCACAATGAAAATGGAATGCTGGATAGATTTGAAATTCCTTATTATGAGCTAGAATTGTGAACCCAAGCTGCTTAGCAGGCAGGTTTGGAAGTGAACTGCACCACTAGAGGTTTATGAGGCTGCCCCGTAATCAGAAGGATGCCGGTTCGAATCCCACCATACAAAGCACCGTCCCCACACACTGCTCCCAGGGTGCCTGTCATGGCTGCCCACTGCTCACTAAGGGTGATGGTTTAAAAGGAGAGGACACATTTTGTTGTGTGCACCATGTGCTGTGCGGCAGCATTTCTCAATGACAATCACTTCACTTTGACTTCACTGGTAAAACCCCGAAATGCTGCTGCAGATACCTCGTGTTCGCCTCTGTGATTTGAGCTCCACATCTCATTAACACTGTATTCCACCCACATGCAGACAAATCTCAGTTTCATTTGATTGACCGTGGTACTGTGATCCACACTTGAAAGAATATGATTTGATATGAATGCTCATATGTTTATGACTGAATGCTAAATATTTAGGTATAGCACCAGGTTTTAGGCTCTTACCTGCAACCGGATTTGCAGTCGACTTTCAATTTCCTTAGCTTGAGTGATTGACCTAGTTCCAGCATAACAATGGATTTCACGTTGTAAGCAAGGTTTCCTGCTTTGAAAAGCCACCAATGTGGAAGTCTCACTTATATCTACTGCAGGATCTTTCTGCTCTAACCAGCCAGGGGCACACAAGAGTCCGATGGGTTGAAGAAAGAAATCATTTGAGTTTTTCATGGAATTTATTACTCCTGATGAGCCCCATTAGGGGCACAAAGGACAATTCTGCTGTGAAGAAACATCACTGCATTTTGACAAGATTAAAGGAGAGCTTCCCTTCTCACCAACCTATTCTGTTTCTTGCCATTGTTTTTGGGGAAAATGACTAATAATAAAACTTTTTGCTCTTTAAAGGTCCACATGATGCTTACACTTATTTGCAAAGGCCTGGTACAGCCTTCTGGCAAATTTCACGCTGTTTTTTTCTCTCTTGAAACCAAGGATGCAAATGATGCAAAAAATATTTTTTGTAACCTTTTTACTTTTTGTACCTCTTACTCAATGAAGAATGATGCAGAACGATGATGAAGACGATGATAATGATATGGAACTGAGATGTCACACAGCAACAGCTACCCCTACAGGAAATGTAAAAGCATGAACTTAACAATAACAAAATATTTTTTTTTTCAGAGACCTGAAAAATAAGCATGAATAACATGTGTATAGCAGCCACCTAATTAAATTAAATGAACAAATATTTTTAAAAATGAGGAATTTCCTGCAGTTCAGATGTCTTGTTTGCACAGCTCTGAAGTTCATGCACCAGACTGGAAAGCAAGATTAGCACCACAGCTAAATCAACTAGAAATGCTAGAAATGAGAAATTATGAAAAGTGTGCTTGCCTGTAATGTTTTTTAATTTAGTTTTTTTTAATTAGCTTGACAATTTTTAGGTGGTTTTGTACAATTTGTTACACTCAGTGTAATAGTGGATTTTATACACCCACACACACACACACACAGAGTACAAAGAAGTTAGGATAACTTTCAAATGGAAAGTAATTGGCTGTGAAGCATTTTTTAAATTTATCAACTTCAAGCCTATGTCACAACTACATTTCAACTTAAAAATGCTTCAGAGTTGGTTGCCTATAATGTTTATGTTTTCCCAAATTGTTTTTACAATACATGTAAAACAAACAAACAAACAAATAAATAAATAAAATATATTTATGTAAAATGTGAAAAAACAAGGGGTATGTGAAAAATGCATGTAAGCCAAATGCTAAGTATGTCATGACCTGCTCTGCAATGGCACCCTTCCATTCATGGATTTTAAATTCAAGCTCAGGACAAAAGAAAGGGAATGATTAGGAGATATTTTCAGCACAAGTCTCCCTCTTTCAAAGCAAGTTTGACATTATCCCTTCAGTTATCAAAAATAACCCCCAAAAGAGGAACCATAAGGCCTGGAGCTGCTAGATGGACCCCTTGATTTAATCAGGAGCTCAAATAAGCACAGATGCTGCAGATTTGAATATAAAGTGTTCCTGAAGGGTTTCTCTCACTGCTCGTGATGCTCTTCAAATTTCCCTCTATGGCCCTTCCTGTTCATGCGCACTGTGTTTCAACCAACTGGGTCTGTGCAGGTCATAATATTTCATCACGTCACAATGTAAAAGGTCAGAAAATGAGTTGTACTGGAAACGGGCTCAAGCTTAAGACTCATTCATGATTATCCAGGGTAACCGTGCACGGTGGCTTTATTTAGTATTGTCTGTTGATTTGCTATTTAGGCCAAGAGCCATGTTTGGTTGTGCACATGCTCTGATTTTGCCTCAGGCAAGGAGAGCAAATTACCGTCATTTATGTGGCTCTGAAGAAACTAAATTTGACTTGAATCCCATGACACTAAATAAATGATTGAAAGCTTCAGGCCATTTTAATTTATTTTGATGTAAGGCAATGTGTTCTATGAAAAGGGTTATAAAACCCCATTGTTGGCTGGACTAGGCGCAGGTAGTTTGAACTGAAACATTTGAAATACTACTTGACAATGAACAAAGCTGGAACCACGTATTGACAACACATGAGATAAATAACAGTGATTGCTGTGATTGCTGTCTGTCCCAGATACCGCTTTGTGTGTGAAAGAGCTCAGTAGAATAATCAGTTGAGCTGCTGATAGGACCTTTTGTTTGACTCGTAAAGGCAAATAGCTGCTGTTGACATACAGTCAGTATAGTAATGGGGGAACTGACACATTTAGTGGGCTGACAAGATGCTATCTCCATTCTCTGAATATCCAACACGATTCCCTGTCTGTCACAACGTGTCCTGCTGTCCATTGCTAAGTGCTTAGTGCAGAAAGCCTTAAAAATGTTTATGATATTGATTTGGATTCATAATCGCAAACAGAATAATGATGCTGGAACATAATACTCTGAGCTGCAAAGTCTGGTGTTTGTGACAGAAATACTATAATTTTTTTACTGTTTCACCTGAACAAGTGACAGAATGGAATCAAATGGCTTTTACCCTTCGCTGTGAGCACTAATAGCATCATAAAAGTTCTTTGTTTTTTTATTATGGGTTATTACTGAAATACATTTTCTCCATAATGGCCCATTATCATAAAGTCTTAAAATATCACCTGCTAACAGCTGCTTATGTATGACAATTGATAGCTTTTTAATAAGCAATTGTCTACAGTACATTAAAAACACAGATATCTGCAATCTAACAGACAATGAGCAGAACAATATTACTGAGAGCTCCAATGCAATACATCATAATGCACATAATAATTTATCAATCAATCAAATTATGACATGTTTGGGAAATATGAGCCTGGTATCCAACTGTTGCAGTTTTTACAACCATGAACATGTTTTTTATGTTCAATATTAATGTTCTTATCAGAATCATGTTTATTGGCCAAGTATGTATCAGGATCCGGTCCAGAAGGAGCTACTCCGGATCCGGAATTTGGACCGGAGTTTCATGTTCCTCCTGTGATATTATATTTCCTGATTGTTTTCACCTGTGTCTGATTGTATAAAGCTGCCCAGTTCGTGTCTGTTCGACGTCGGGTCATTGTTACTGGATGTCTCCCCTGTCCTGTTCACCATGTATTAAACCCCTGTTTCGTGACATCTTGCGTATGCGTCCTTCCTCGCCATGTCCAGCCATCATTCCAGATCTCTTTCCTCACCATGTCAAACCAGCGTGAGTATATGTTAGCACAATACACAAGGACTTTGGTTCCGTTCGTTACTGTTGCTCAAGCAACACAGTACAATACAATACAAATACAATCAGGATCATATTTAAAGATGTGCACAAAATACAACAACAAACACAAAAAAACACTTTTTTGCCTCCTTTAGTGCTCTTCTCACACCCACACACATGTCTGCTACAGAGATTTGTCTGCGTGTGGGTGGAATACAGTGTTAATGAGACGTGGAGGTAGTCAAAACACAGAGGCTAATGCAAGGAGGTATCTGCAGCAGCATCTCAGGGTTTTAACGCTGAAGGCCATGCACAAAGTGCTGTTCACATCCAATAAATGACTTTAAACTTTGACTGGGTTCACAATTCTAGCTCATATTTTGAGAGTAATAATAATAATTTAGAGAAATATTATTATTACATTTCAAGTAAGCACATTTCAATTTGTCTGATCTCCCATTCCCTCAGTCCAGGATGTGTCCAAAATTTAGATAGAAGGGTGTGAGAGAAGACCTAGCAGTAAAGATTGCATGCAAGACATTTTTTTAGAAGTGCATTTTTCAATATCATAATTGACAGTATGGCTCAGCATATGTTTGCTCCTGTAACTGCTAAAGATAACTGAAAAAGTATTCATTTTCTTTTTTGTTTATTTTATCTATCATAGGTCCTAAGGATGTTCTTGATGAAGACATGCTCTGTGTGAGCAGACAAGTCCTCCAAGTCACCTGAAAAAGGTCAGCGTGACCCAGACCTGAGGCCTTGACTGGCTGCACAGACAGGATCAAGTTCTCCCCAGGTCTCTTCACTGCCTAATATGCTAAACTGTGTCCTCAGTTGAGATGAAAAATGGTGTGTGTATCATGTCTGGCATTTGGATGAGAGGTGAATGTCAAGGATGGCAAGGAATTATCTTTCGAAATATTATATTGTGTGAATCTGAGGTCTCTTATTTGGATTAATAGCTTAGGACTTACTGCATCTATCTTTAGCTCATGGAAATCTGATAGATGTAGTCCTACTGACATTTATCTAACAAAACTGACCAGAGGTTGACTGGCTAGGATCTTTGCCCTTTTAATAATGAACATCATGGCTGTCTGGAGGTTTAGTCTGGTGGGGCTTTCATAACCTTCGTAGGTCCAGAAGCTTCAGGTGTTGCATTTCATGTGTCATAGTTTGTTAGAGGTAAACTTGAATTTAACACCAAGTCAACTCAATAATATTATTCACCAAAGCTTACATTAATATTTAAATAGAAATATGGGTAGATAAATATAGTGTAAAGTTGAAAAGGTTAAGATTCTCATGTTGAAGAAATTGACCATCTAAAATTCACCATCTTCACCATCATTGAACCAAAACAGTGACATTTTTTGTGGCATTCCGGTTGCAACAGTTGACAAGCAGTTCAGACACTGATTTGTAATTCTGTTAAATGGATTCAGAGAAGGTTTCAGAAAAAACTAAATCCAAATTATGGTTAAGAGTCCAAGATGCTTTTGTTGCTCATTGAGCAGTATTAATATATTTATCTCTGTATATTAATTTGTTCTGAATACAGTGATGTATTAAAATCAAGTTAACACATGTTTATATTATGTATCTATTATGTTCATAAACACATACTGAACAAAAATATGTATATAAACATTTTTTTTTTATTGCCACTAAAGATATTTCATTGACCAAAGCAGAATTTTAAAGCTGTTTGTTGGGTTTGCTGATTTTCTAGGTCCGAGCTTTTGTGTGCTGTCAGCGGATCAGTTTACCATCTAAAGGCCAAGTGGCTCAGATCTCACAGACTCTATGAAGCACATGTTCCTGCTTGTGGTCAAGCTTTGTCATGTCCATACATGAGGCTAGAGTACATGTCATCTGCTACACATGCTGTGTGTTTGTGTGTGTGTCCATGTGTAGGTACATTTGATCTCAGAAGTCACGTGTGAGAGCAGAACTCTTCTTGGTTTGCATTGATGCAGGTGCATCACTTTATTCATATATCAGGCTAACCAATTTGGACAAGCTGCATTCCAGAAAAACCTCAATTCCAGCAGGAACAGATGGGAGTTGCTAATGGCAGCATGCAGTAGACTGTACATAAGCAGTAAAACGTAAAGTTAATGCGCTTTTTAGTTTTTTAGTAAAGGCAGAGTTGGTGGTGGTTTAATAACAAATCAGGCAAAAATATCAAACAGCAACAGATCAAATCTAAGATCCGTCTAAAGGCTCAATTTAGTTGAGTAATTTGTGGGAAATTGCCATTGATCTCTCAATTTCTTTTTCCTGTGAAACAGCCCAATTGAATAGAGCCTTAGGCATGTTTTGTGTTTTCACCCTGAAAATCTTTCCCAGCATGCCTCATTACAGTGTGTGAAGCCCTCAGTTTAATTAATGTGGAAGAGAGCAGCTTTTCTCACTGCATCTGTCTGTACAGCAGTTCTGTCATAAAAACCTTATAAAAGGAACATCCAACAGATACAATAAAAATACTTGGAAAAAAAATGGAAGCATAGTGAACAGTACATTATTAGAGGTTTATACATTTAAATTCCATTATCATGTTAGCTGTGAATAGAACTATTGTTGTAAAAATTAACTATGGTTGTAAAAATATTTGCATAATTCTTAATGTGCTGTAAATGAGATCAGATTCCTATTTTTTAAAATGCAATCATTACACTCATCACTGTCATTATGTCCCACAGAGATAATGCTACACCCCACTTCTGAACACATCGCTCATCGCTCATTGACCACAGATGGTACCCATCATGCCCTGGTCTCCCCCACCCCACCACATTTTCCACGGCTACTCGGCCTGCTATGTGCGACGGGGAGAGTGTGGCCCCAGGCGGGCCAGCAGTTTCCTCTGATCCGCGGAAATTAGTGTTTCCGAAAAGGAGGCAACTTCAACCTTTGCCATGGTCCACTGAGCTGCTTTTATGTGCTTCTGCCTGCATTTGTTTGGAAATAAAGTCTTATCAGGGTACAGAGAGGAAGGGACAAAGATAAAAAAAAAAAAAACATGTGCTTAGTGTGTGTAGGTGTGTGTGTGTTGTTGTGCTTGTTTCCAAAATGAAAAATTCCAATCACAAAATGAAAAACGTTCTATAATAAATCTAGTTTAGATGCAGGCAGGGAAACGTTCCATGACATGATGGTAGGACGTCTTGTATATATTGCAGTGTTTATGGTTCCTCACCGAAACAAAAAGAAGGAGTAATTAATATATAAAGAGAAATAAGAGAAATATAAGAAGAGAAATAGACTGGTATGTTGCCTGGAAATCTCTGGACCTGACATATGTAGGTGAATGCTGTCCTCTGCTGGTAGCCTGGACTTGCACCACAACCTGCTCTGCCTCTGTTCAGCTTATTAATAAGTCAGTATATAGAATGAGTAAAATAACCGGTTTTGATCTCTATACAGGTGCAAAATGTTTTCTTTGTACCGTTTGCACATATTCTTAAGCTCATTATATTGGCTAACATTTATATAAATTAAATTAAAAGAAAAATAATCATGTAAAAATATTTCCACATTCCAAGCCCCTCAACAAAATCCTACTAATCTCTGCTAAATGCTCTGAACAGTGCAGAAGAGCTGCTTATATTTAGATGGCAATGTACACTTCATCCCAGTAGTTTTTGATTGCTTTAGGGCTCAGTCACATGCTCAGAGCATTCAGAAGAAGGCAGTCACATTCAAAGCCACATAAATCCTCAAATATGCATTTTGCTCAGTAAAGAAAGGTTTTTGCCACCCCCGCAGAATCTGTGTTTCATTGTTGTCTGTTTGAGATATGAAGTAGGAATGTAAAATGAAATGAATCAGTGCGGGGTTTACCGGTTGCTTTGTCAACCTTTGAAAAGCCCTTTAGAAAATATACACATATACTGCATAGAAGACCCTGGTTTGCCACACCTCTTAATTAAAAAAATCCATGAAAAAAGTAGATTCTCTCCATGTTTTCAGTATTTTAGCAGCGATAAAATTTTGCAAACTGACCCCGGAAATAATTTACAGAAGTTCACACAGCGGCAAGCTGACATTTCTCCAGATGCTCCTTCTGAATGTAGAAATGTGCATTTTTACAAGGCCGTATTCGTCTCAAAGCTATTTTAGGAGACAAAAAAATGCCTTCCAGCCATAACCACATGAATATGGATCTTGCGCGCTGCGCTTGAATGTGCTTTTAAGCACAAAAAAAAGAGAGACAGAAACACAATCAGGCTAGAAGTTCATGTGTATGATTCTTTCATAAATTCTCTACATGAAACCCACTATTAATAACTTTGGGGGACACAGGCCATATTTAATAAACACTTAAAGAGTTACTGCTAATAACAAATGACTGTTAATAAAGTCAGTGTATAACCATTCTAGCTACTGAACACATCATCATTTATTCAAATGTAATGATCTTGAGAATGAATGTTCCACTTAAGTTCCAAATGATTCAAAATAAAAGGTATTTGTCTACTGCTCTAATTGGTCATTAGTGAGATAAGGCTTTAAACTGGAGTGATAAAGAGTGACAGAATTTGCAGTCTGCATTTTTATTTAAGTCTTTTCATTGTCTGCTTCACAGATCAGAATGCAGCCTTTGTGATCTTGAGTGCTTACAGAAATAGATTGTGCCGAGTTACTCAAGGCAGCCTCCAAACAACATAAATACAAATCCATATTATAAAAGGTATGAATATTAATGTATTAAAGCTCCTTATTTTTACAGAAAAATATAAGGGGGGGAAAAAGCACACCACTGATTCACTAAAAATGGAAATGAGCCTTTAAACATTTTGTATTGCCGTGCAAGTGCTATTGTGTTTATATTTAGCACTCGGAAACGAAATTTTACACGGCACATAGTATGACACAGGATTTCATACTTGCTTTTCTGTATTCAGACAGAGTTCTCCCCAACCAAAACTGTGCTGAATGCCACCAGCTTCTCGAAAGCGTATGTCTGGTGCAATACATCAGCAGTCGTTTTGATTTCTATTGTTGTCTTTTATTAATTTTTGGTTGAACCAAGTGCCTTCAAAGATGATCTTTCCCACATTGCCTTGATAAATATCTGAATGAGAGCCAGGGTTCGTCCGCCTTGTTCTTTCCTGTTGGGTCATAATTGAAAGGATGTCTATGTATATAGCTTTAGATAGGCCAATTTGGGCAGGCTGAGCATACATCTTGGAAGACAAGTTTATTTTTGCGATGCTCAATTTTTCAGCTCTCCTTAAGCGTCATCTCATATCCTTGAGAAAGAGGTCAGAAAGGAGAGCTGATTCGTAATCAGGTCTCAGAAGAACGGCGGACAGATTGGACCAGGCTTTACCCAGCCTGCACTGGCACGGCCATCCAGCATGGGGCGTTGTTGAGCTCCGTCTGAGGCCAGGCTCCTCCAGGCAGGATGTCGGAGCTGAAATGTCGGGCTGTTTCTCAGAGAGCCTAATGGATTGCACAGTGAGCATCAACAGCACGGGCCCCAGGGGCAGCGCACCGGAGCAATATTCCACACCATGGGAGGATGGTGGCGAAGTGCCACTCGGAGTGCAAGTGTGAGATGGAGATCTGTGGCAAAAAAAAAAATAATGAAATGTTCAGTTCACTATGGGGCACTACAGGGAAATATGGGATGAAGTGTAAAGACACGGCTTTAACAAAAAAAAGCTGTCATTGGTATGGCAACTCTATCGAAGGTGCTGCTGTCCTTGGTTTTTAAGACCCAGTGCAGCCGGTTTCTGCAATAAATCACCTTTGTTGCGTGCACAAATCCATTTTTGCTGCTATTTTTCCAGCCGCTCAAATCCATATTGCCTCCTTTGTGAAGGTACATGGACAAACAAAGCGTATGAAATCACAGCAATTTTATGCTGTAGTTTGAAGATTTATTTGCTTTCTTTATTTTGCCAGGAAATTCAATCAAAAGAGTAGCAATGAAAACTCATAACAAATACAAATATAATACCACATCTATGCCTTGATGTACAGGAAGGGGGGAATTTTCTTTCAAGTAAAATCACGTCTTCTTCTTTCTAAATGCATCCATGGATATAAATGTATCTAATCTCCTGCAGATTATAAGGAAATGCAGTGTTCTTTCCTAAATCAGGGCTCACAGGGGAAGATGTGAATGTCATCCGAATTTAAACACAGTGTTGCTTTATATTATTGTATTAGCATTATGCTAAAGTCCTAAGCACAAAAAACAAAAATATTAATTTGATCAGAGTTCATTTCATATTTTCAATGACATTATGTGTGTAGAGACAAAGACCTGATGATATTGTCCTCTGAGCAGCAAGACGGTAGACTTTTGCTTGTAGATTGTTCACTAGTTGGGAGAGACCAACACTTTTTAATCGTTAGTATTTGTGTGTTTTATAATTACAGAGTTACTGATGGTAAGATGAAAAACCTTAAATTAGTTTCGCTACTGCCTAAAATGCTTGCACATTTCAATGTACACACAGAAATATGTGGACAAACAGCGCAGAGTTGAGTCAGAGATTTTTGCTTGCACAATTATACAATCCAAAAGATATATTACACCAACAAATATTACATCGAGGCCATCAATGAACCGCATAGAGCCTTCGCTCCAGCAACCCCGCTGGACAAGGTTGGTGGGCAGTAAGAGCCGACCGCCGGGGACTCTCTCTGTCTTTCTGTCTTACTTTCTCCTCCCCTCCTGCCTAGCATTCATGTTATCCTCCACTCGAGATGATGCGAGTGTATGTGGATGGAGCTGATGCAAAGTGACGTGTCTCCCCACCACGGGCCGGCTTCCACGGCTGGGCCTTGCTACCCCTGCACTGTGCTGTTTTTGTTCATGGCAGCTCATGCGGGTAATTCGCCGGGATGCGGAGGAGGCCTGTCAAGGACTTGGCTCAAGGGGTGTGGGAAAATAGCAGAAGCATCTTCCATACTCCAGCCTGGCCGCAATGACGAACATTAAATATGAATGTCTTCTTTTTGTAAGCGATGCAAAAAAGAATCTCTCTTTCTTCCCTCTGCCTTTGTGTCTCTCAGTCTCTCCCAGCTTCATCCTCTCTCTTGTGTCTCATTTGAGTGCAGCCAGAATAATCCAAATGGCGCGGCAGCTTCAGATCATCTCTCTGCTTTTTCTAAAAATATTTTTGCTTCTTAAAAAAAAAAAAAAGGGGGGGGGGGGGTTTGCAGCATTCATCGGTAACAGAAATATTACTGCAAACGGTGCACTTGTGCATCACGTTCACCATTCCCATTACTCTCCTTTTTTTCCTTCCCTACCAAGATCTGTGCCACACACCCAGCCTCTGAAGCCGCGAAGTCTCGCTGCGTCTTGTCGTGACATGAAGAACCCTAAAAACTCAGGAATCAGCACCGCAGACAGCGCCTCTTCATTATTCACCAACTCCAATTTATTAATGCAGGAGCTACACTAAACACATGGAAAAGAGAGAGCTGATGATCAGGCAGATAAAATACACTTTCTAATAAATTAATGATACTGTAGATACAACCATGACACTAACAGGGAATCATGGCCAAGAAATCTCACACAGCTGCAAGATTTAAAGACAAATGTGACTCTGGGTTTTAGTTTTCCAAATCAGGCCACCTAAATTTATTCATAAAGTGTCATTTATTTAAAAGAGTAAAAAATAAAAATGAAGAGGAAAATTGGTATTGAATACTCTTTGGAGGAAACGTCAGTAAACACTGGTAAATAGTCTAAAGGCATTCGCCGCCTTTGATATCATGGGATGTCACATTTCAGGGTGTCTTCCACTTCCCTTTAATCTTTGAGAGGACTCACCAAGTACAAACAAGAAATTTATATACACAAAAAAAGAAGTCTCCAACTATAGCAGAGGGGGATTTTTTTATTGGCTGGATATAGATTCCATAGTTATACTTCTTAATGAATAAATAAATAATAAATAGAAAGTAAAAAGAAATCACAGCTAGAAACAGTATGAGTCAGTTTTTGTTTCTAACAATCTTCAAGAATGTACCCCCAATGGTTAATTTGTACCTCAAGATATGTGTTTGTACTCATTTCAAGGCCACAAAGTTCATGCATAAACCCTTAATAAGTTACTCTACACTGAAAAAACAAATTGGATTGCACTACGTGCAACATTTTTTTACGTACTTCATCTGAAGATACATTTATCATGTAGAACTATTTCAATATCGAGTGATGAAAATCATTCAATAAAGAATCAATAAATTGCTCTGGCTGTGTACCCTGTTCGCACTTTATGGAGCCCGGTTTGTCTGTGTCACACATGTGCCCTTTATGTCAGTATGTAACTTTGTCTAATCATTCAAATGTAGCACCAGGTTCTGGAGAAAGTACAGGCCAAAAGTTTAGACACACCTTCTCATTCAATGTCTTTTCTTTATTTTCATGACTGTGTGTGTAGGTTCACAGACATACACGACTTTGTAAAAGTTAAATGAATAAGAGAAAATTTAGTGAAGTTCTATGAATATCTGTTGAATACAAAACTCACTGTTAACTTTGCTGAGGTGTCAGAGCATTGGGCCAGTGTTTTTTGAAAGATGGAAAGTAGAAAGAGCTAGGATTACGTGGAGAAAAGGAACACTCTTTTTGCACATTCCTACACATTTTGCATGTATGTCTTGTCTTGTGTGTCCTGTTTGAAATATCCAACATATCCACTTACAAGCATCCTATATGATGTTGTCCAGCTATGTCCTGTTTCTTTGTACAGAAAAGTTCTACTTTTCTCCTGTAGAGAAACCTCTTCAGTATTTAAGCATTAGATTTAGTTAGTATAGTTTAGTGTGTGTGTGTGTGTGTGTGTGTGTGTGTGTGTGTGTGTGTGTATGTATTGGGGGGGTCTGTGTGACACATTATTTTAATACACGGTATACTGTGTATACTGTTGTACTGACAATAAACCAATCTTGAATCTTGAATTACTGGGAAACTTGTATCCCCTCAAAGTCAGAAGCAAGATCCAGCAACACAAAGACTATGAGCCCACAAGTCCAGAATGGGCAGGTAGGATTCCTCATTGAGTGAATGATATTAGAATTAATATGATGGAGACTGTGAACACTTGCTGGAGAAGTGCCTCATAGGGCAGTGGTGGCCTAGTGGTTAAGGAAGCGGCCCCGAATTCAGAAGGTTGCCGGTTCGAATCGCGATCTGCCAAGGTGCCATGAGGTGCCACTGAGCAAAGCACCGTCCCCACACACTGCTCCCTGGGCACCTGTCATGGCTGCCTACAGCTCACTAAGGGTGATGGGTTAAAAGCTTTAAGAATTTCAAAGCTTTACAGAACAGTGCGCTATTAAAGACTTAACATGTAAGGTTAAAATTAAATGATTTTAATAATAATAGATCGTGATCTAAAGTTGGCCAGTCTGAGGCATGAAACTCCAGGGCTGAAGATGAGTCCCACTCCAGGCCACTATCTTCAATTTTAGAGATGTAAATGAATTGAGAGTAAATGTATTTTAAATAACTTGTGCACACAAGATAAATAACTTGTGTGCACAGGATCATTTTTTACGTGCCTGCCGAACTGTGAAGAGTCATTGGTTCAGATCACAAATCAACAGTGATATGCTGCACTACAAATGTCCCGACCGAGGGAGGAATGGAAATGATGGACACCGAGGGTAGGGAAAAAGACAGTTTATTTGAATGAGCACTTCCAGCTCTCCTGCAGGCCAGCAGTACCAGGCCCACACATTCCTAATTTAAACATCATTAAAGATCATGGTTTTTTTTTTACCATTAGTTAAAAAATAGTTCCCTTGGCTTTTTTTAGGAAGGGGGTCAAGACAGCCTATGAATGACCTGACTGAATCGAAAGCAAACTCAAATAAGCCAAGTGTGATTATTCCACAAGGTTCTTTTGGTCGTACATTAAAAACTGAGAAAAAAAATGGAATTTGAAAAGAGATTTTAAGGTATTAAAAAGCTTTGGAATACAAAAAAAATATTTGAAAAGTCATTTAAATCTGATTGACATATGAATGCATAACAAAGTACATAGTTCCCATAAGATTGTATTCATATTTACAAATACAACGTTTAAAACTAGCAGGTCTGAAGAATTTTTGGTACTGCAAGTGGTACTGCAAGCGTTGCGGCCATTCCAGCACAAAAAAATGCCAAAAGCGGATCACAAAGATCAATTTTATCACGATCAACAATCGAGATTTTATAATCGCACAGCACTAGAGGTAATTATAGTTGTTTTGGTGGCCTGTCATAATTTTAGTTTTAGTCAAGTTTTTGTGTCAAGTATTTTGTGTCTTTTTTGTGTTTAGTCTTTTTTTATTCTTAGTCACGTCCATAGTCATTTTATTCTAGTTGAGTTTCAGTAGACCAAAAGTCAGAATTATCCATGAACGTTTTAGTCAACAAAAACTGATGACATTTTAGTCTAAGGCAATGAAAATTGTATTTTAAATTGTATTTAATCATTTTCAGTCATACATATTGCTAACTTGCAAAATGGAATTGTTTCTGTTTTGGAGCCTTTTTGTATCTTTTCATGGGCGAATGCCAAGCATGGCTGCTAGTTTCATCTCTGGCTATACAAACAAATAAAGTCATTAAAAATAATAATGCAGTTAAAGAAAGGAAATAATGTCTAGTATAGTATATAATAACATTTTAGTAAGTTTTCATGTTGTAAACCATATTTAGTCTTATTTTTATTTGTCAAAAATATCACATGATATATTTCATTATAGTTATCATCACATGACCAGCATTTACATCTCATCTTCATCACATCAAAAAGGTTTATTGACAAAGATATTTCATCATAAATTTTGTTGACAAAAACAACACTAGTGGTAATGATCACTTTTTTTTTTTTATTGTTGCTTCCCTGTCATTTGTGTGAAACTCATCAGGGTTGTCATAAATTTAGTTCAACAAAATTTTGGTTAATTTGACATAAATTGAAAAATTGGAATTTGAAAAGTCATAGAAAAGTCATGAAAATTCTTTTGTAAAAATGTGTAAGAACAGTGGTCCCAGTAAGTTGGTTCCAATGATCTCTTTGCAAAGTTAAGGCATGGAGCGATTAAAATAGTCCTCCCCGGGCAAAGGACAAAGTGACATTGCGAACACTAACATCTACGTATGACCTCGCCGTTACTGGCGCCTGTGCCCAAATTTGAGGAGACTCTACCATCATCCTCCAAGGAGCAGCCATTTTGGAACACTCTCCTGGCACAGATGTTGCATATTAAAAAGTGGGGCTGTTACAGACAGAGGCAGATTTTCTTTTCTTTCTCCATCCTCGATGGGGCTCACCTGCGCCATCATCCGAGAAGACTATCCATAAGAGGAACCTGACTAACCAACCAAAAATAAAGTGACAGTGATGATGAAGATATTCCATTTCCTCTCTGACCCTGAGTGGTGGAAGATGTGGACAAATGACTTCACTCTTGGGTGTGTCTTGTTCACTCACAAGTTTGCTGCTGACTATTCAGACATTTTTGTATCTGACTTTAGTGAGCATACAGCAGGTCCCAATATTTTTTGCATTGACAAATTTTGAAAAAATAATGTGAAGCATTCTGAATTGAAGGGACCTCCAATTACAGCCATTAAGGTGTCCACAAGATGGAGATATTGACCAAAATAAAGCTGCTGGGCACAAAGGAAAACATTCCAACAATGGCTCTATTCAGAAATCTCCTCAGTCAACCTAAAACACATAGGGGTGTGCAAATGTACACGTGTGTGTGTGCACACATCTGTTTTTGCACCTCCGTGTATTTGTTCAGCCCCCTCTGATGCATGCGGTGGAGCCTCCTTTAACAAACTACCTCCACATCTCCCCTGAGCTGCACGGCGCTCCCCCAGGAATGGGGAATGGAGGGGAGGTGGACTTGGGTCAGTGGAGCTGCGACCTCGCTGCCCACCACGCGGGCTGGGGGTTCACGTGCGCTCCAGCTTCCATGCCGATCTGCCGGCCCATGAGTAAAGAGGTGCCGACCCACTGTGCTCGCCCAGTTCCCGCCGGGGTCAGGGGACCTCTCTCAGGGCCCTGTCCTCCAATCCCTGGGTAATCGGGTAAACAAAGAATATGTTGTATTTATCTTAGCAAAAGCAACCAACTTACACTGAGCATTTATTTCAATGCAATGTTATTGTTTAGAAATGCAAAAAATATATATTTTATAATGTATATCAATACATAAAGTGTGTGAACATTCATCAAAAACTTCATATAACCTGTAAACTTTTACATGCTATATGCCTTGAAAGACTTCCCAGCCACGTTATAACAAGGAAAGGCCAATTCATCATGGGAGTGTCTTACATCCAACAAGGGCATTCCACTCCTTTATCCTAACCCAAAAACTTCATCTCAAAACAGATAACAACTGCGTCTGCTGTACTTTACTTTCAGACTTCTCTTTCTCTCATTGTGGGTCTGGGCATTGGCATAGTTGGAATGGGTCAAACTAAATGTGAGTGAACATGTTCTCCACTACTATTTTTTGTTCCTGCTTCTTTTTGTATTGTGGCTGTATCAATTAATCAAACTGGCCAATTGAATTGGAAACTGTGACAAATACGTCACTGAAAGTGGCTCAAAGGTGAGGATTTGTGACCCAAATGATCAGTTTTTACTTAAAGTTTGAACAATATAGGAGATAGGAAATATTTAAGCAATGATGTGATTGTATACATAGTATAATTGTAATACATTCCAATCCAGATTTATTAGGGCTTAAAATTAGATTTGAATGCTTTCCACTTCAAGATAGAATGAGATAGAAAACATCTAAAATAAATAATGATGTCACTGAATGAATAAAAATATAGAACAATCCAGATTCATTATGGCTAAAAAATTGATTTGAATGCATTTGACGTTTTTTTGTCATTATGGAACATGCTATGGTGGACAGTTGAGGCAAAAAGGTTTAAGGATGCATGAGAAAGGGAAATAAATAACCCTGTTTTAATGAATGGAAGAATTACTGTCATGTTCAGATATGGCTTTCTTTGGAAGAAAAATAAACCACATCAAAAAACGAGAAAGGAAAGACAAAGCGCTCATTTGGAGCGCTTACGCTGTCTCTGCATTACCACAATTTTGGAGCCGTTCACCAGCGTGCCGTGAGAGAACAGTAGACTCTTCCCCCCCGAAACTGGAGGGCTGCCCAAGCACCATGAAAATGAGAGTGCAGTGGCTGAAGAATGATAAAGTTCCTCCTGCACTGTAGAACATTCAGCTCCACGGCATCATTACTGAGACAATCACATTTATTCAGGGACGCTGGCATGCGAGGCCCTTTTTGAATAACAAACACAAATACGGGCAAGCCCATTACGCTGGCTCCATTTGGCGCCGTTATAGCTCCGATGGCCACCGAGTTATTGTTCCTCGCCGCTCGCCATGCTGCAGGAGTCATTCAAGGGCATTCAAGCTCCTCCAGACTAGCTGACACGTGGACCATGCTTTCCACAAATTTCCATGGGAGGCGCTAACAGAGCCACAGCGCCTTGAAACCACCAGCGGCACAGTCTATCAGGATGTTCTGTAGCCCGCAACCAAGGATGGTGGCCAAGTCTACCGAAGGTGCACCTGGTCCTTGATAGGCACTGTCTGGCTACCTTTCGTGTGCATGCAGTGTGTCACATTACCCCCAAGCATTGACCATCTGATCAGGGACCGAGCGCTAAACGCTGGGCTAATAATAGCAGCTTCTCGCGAAGCTTGAGCTTTAAGCAATTAAGCGTCACCGTGGGACGTGATTGGTGAAAGGCGCGGTGGTGGGCCTTCTAGGTGCTTTCACCAGGGTCAAAAGCAAAACAAAAGAAAGAATTAAATGAATGAAGAGAAATAAAAGTAAAGATCAAGCAACAAATACCACACCTCAAAGCTATCACCAGGCTGGGCCAAGCATGGCAAACCTTGTGAGGATTCGGGAGGCGAGCACAGCTCAGTGCATGAACTGACTCAACATGTATTGATTTAGGAAAGTGAGGGCAAAGGGCGGCGGCTCCGTCAAAGCACAATCCAGGCATGAGGTCTCCAGACATTTCTCCCATTTGAAGCCAAGGTCGTAGCAAGTGCAAGTCTCTCCGGGCATTTGAAGCTTGTCCTTGAACTCCATTTCAGGAGGCTAATTTTCTCTGGCTAAAAAAAAAAAAAAAAAAGCGAGCAAGAGAGAGAAGTTGGGGAGAATTCTGAACAACAATTAAAAAAACTAGGTTTCTTGACTTCTCGTATGTTTCCTGCTCACTGTATTCTTACACAAGCCCCTCACTGTGAAAAAGGGAGGGAAGCATTTTATGTTATTCATACATAAAGCAGCAACGAGCGAGGGGACGAAAAAAAAGGGAAAGTCAGAACCTAAAAATAAAGTGACTTGAGAATTAATTAAACTCAGGATCTGTTGCAGCAAACAGATGTGTCCTATTTAGGCTAATATCAACTTTATCTAACTAGCGGGTGCAACTTGTGATTGATAGTGTCTGTCACACTTAGTGTTGTAAAACACCTTAATCCTCTCCAATAATGGGGGTGCAGTGAAAAACAGGGAGTCTGATCTCTCGTTCCTTTATTCAAGCCCTATCAATTGAATTGAGTGATTAGCGGTGCTGGACTCTCTGGAAGAGCTTAATCTCCCGTTGACACTTCGAAGGCTTGTTGGACTTTGATGATGATGCTAGCATATCCTTTTGGGCTTTCAAACATCTCAGAGTGCAAGCTACCTCCATCAGCTGTCTGGAGAACAATCATTTCAGTACAAAGCACTGTCAGAAGCCTCCGCGAGCAGAAATTTTACCCAGCCAGCCGCTAATTCACAAGGCTTCGCCAAGCCGCTGGTGTCTCCTCTCCAGGGCTTCATAACAAACTCCCAGACACAATTAGTGGTGCTTTCAGAGGCCATAGTTCAAGCAATGTAGTGGAATCTGCAGAGATGCTGGCATGTGCTACCATTCTTACCCTCTGAGATAAATAAGGCCGTGACCAGTAAAATACAAGCTTGCATGTTTAGTTATTTTGCCTCTATCTATCTATCTATCTATCTATCTATCTATCTATCTATCTATCTATCTATCTATCTATCTATCTATCTATCTATCTATCTATCTATCTATCTATCTATCTATCTATCTATCTATCTATCTATCTATCTATCTATCTATCTATCTATCTAGCTGTCTGTCTCATTCCATAGTGAAAGCGTAATTCATTTCTATTGCATTATTATAGTTATAATATTTATGCCTGTTTGAAGTAGTAGGGCTTAAAAAGTTATGTCTATCAATACCCTGCTTTATTGCTTTACTGTTTACTGCCCAAAGAGAACAGCTTCAAAACAGACATCTATCGATTATTTCCGGATAAAAATGTTGTTTGATTAAAAACATTTTACCAAGTGATTAGTGGAGACAGTTATCATTTATGAAGTGTGATTTTTAAAACACAGTGTGCGCTGGATGGCCTTGATGTTTCTCTCATATCCACTAATAATCTTTTCGGTATAATAAACATAAACAACTTGTCAGGATTAGTGCTCTTAAATGTCAGTCATAAAACATGTTTCAAATAGTTTTGTTGTCCGCACTTGAGAGTTCATCAATAACAACAACAACGTCTCATTTAATCTCCATTCAAATGTCTCCCCGGCCCTCCTTACGTGTCCAAGGAAATGAGGAGGGAAAGTGTGGCGCGCACAACAGCATGTTCCTATCACAATTGCCTGAGGGTCAGAACAGTTAACCTGACAAAATTATCCATGCTGAGCACCATTTCCACCTCTCAAAACAACTGTCAAAACACAAAAGGCCTTCTTACGCCCCATGGCTGTGGCCAACTACTATAAGAGCAGGAAGGATGGGGGTTGAGACGGGGTACCCGGTGTTAGAGGGAATGGATTCACGCCTCAGGCCGTATTCAGCGTACAGATCATGTGCTGTACATTGTAGGTGTTTTCTGAGTACAGTTTTATGAAACTGTAGAAGAAAATATAAGTTCAGCCTGCTGGAGATCATATGGCAAATATCAAATCATCACCTTAATTTCGCCTGAAAGATATGTTTCGAAATGTTAACTTAAGTAATCACAAAAATAGAAGTCATAACCAGGTTTGTTGTCATCTACGTTTGAGCGCATGAGGTAAAATGGAAAAAAAGTGGTCAACTTTACACACGTTGGTTTTATGACTAATTCATTCTGTCAAAATACTTAAGGGACGTTTCATGTGGGACTAACTGATTTAGCAGAAAAAAACGGGACATTCCAGCTAATAAAATACACTTGGCAACTGTCAGAATGGACATGAATAAAATATCAATATGAATATTATTTTGTTCACTCTCATCCACGTCCACATTTCAGCGGAATAAGCATATTTTTCACCATATATTGCATATATATTGAAAAAATTATTATCTTATTTAGCAAAAAAAAATTGTGTTATATAAAAAAAAATGTTTCGGTGTTATATTGCCATACACATTCTTGGAATGTTTTTTTTTCTTGCTTTTTTTGGAGGTGGAGCAGCAATGGTTGTCTGTGGCTGGGCGGAGTGCATGAAAAAAACATAAAGAGACTCTAATGTGGCCTGTGTTTTATGAGATGCATTATTAAAACAGTACACATGACATATGACTTATGAAGTCATTGTAACACTGTGAGGGAGAGTCTGCAGTCACAGCAGATGAATCGGTGTCATCTGCGCCTCGCGTCTGAACATCCGCGGCCGTCCAGGGATCGCATCTGTTGTCGGGTGAGATCCTGTGACAGGCCTGCAGTCGGGCCCAGGCTTACCTGGGATGTGACCATTCCCGCCAGACTCCGGTATGTCATCAAGCATACATGTCAACAGAAGGTCCCCTTATGCCTACTGATGGGGTGCGCGCACACACACACACACACACACACACATGATCTCAGAGGACAATTCTTTACACAGATTGGATGTCTGTACACAAAAACTTACAAACGTTCCAAAGGGACAAACGCTCCCCAAACCGTCACACAAAGGGCTCAAATGAGAAAGGGCTGGAAAATCTCAGCAAGGGAATAAGGCCAAAAAAATCAAAACTTGATATCAGGCCAATTTGCTCCCAGCCAAATGTCTCCATTATCGTGATTTGTACTGTCATCGCTTACAAAATTCATTTATTTACACTGGATGTTCTTATGAAGTGTTTTGCAAGTGCAGGCAACCAAAAATGATTGTGCTACTTGACCTTGCATTTTATTTGGGTTAAATAACATTAAAAAACCTGCCTTTGATGGGGCGATTGGAACACAGCAGATTTCATGCACCACAGAAAGTGAGCAGGATGCTCTGCACTGTGATTTCTACTTGTCCCAGCTACAGTCTGATGAAAGGTTAGCTACTATAACCCCCCCCCCCCCCCCCCCCCCCCCCCCCCCAAAAAAAAGTATTATATATATAATTTTAATAATACGATGGAATGTTCTTTTTTTTGTTTTTTGTGATGTGACTGGTTAAAAAAGGTGTGCGTGTGGCGGGTGATGAAAAAAAAAACACTTCTTAGAGAACAACAAAGATCTCTGCACACATTGAAAGGTCCATTACTGCCACGTAGTGTCATGCAATGGCTGGCGCGTAATGTAGATTTTTCTCATCTGCTGGCATTCTGCGACGCTTTGAATAATCCCATTTCTGCGCCTCCTCCTCTCCCGCCGTCACAGAACTTTTCCAGCATTGTGTTGGCTAAAGCAAAACTAAGCTTGGCACGTGTGATTGTGTGTGTATTGACTTTGTCTGAAGCGCAGCGCTTTACAAAACACACCCCGCACCCTCTTTTTTGCCGGAGAAGACACAGGCGCTGCTGACTTGCACACTTTTTTCCCTTCTTTTTTTGCTTGAAAGAATTACACATTTGTAAAGCTGAATCGATATAATTAAAATTGCTTCCCCCATTCTCCCTGCCGTGCGAAGTGGGAGCCTCAGCAAACCGGTTGTTTTCCTCCAGCTCCCCAATTTGCATCAATATTATCGTCGCTGACAACCTGCGAGGCAAACTTTAAGGCCTACTGTGCATAAAACAAACCATTTGAGGATGTCAGCACTAACGTGTCATAATGATGCTAATCTGTTTACTGGTTTCTTTCTGAAGCACTAAAGGTTGCTTTTGTACTAAGTGCTTTGACTGCACGTCAAGGAGCATTGATGTGTGGAAAGTGTGCGGGTGACTGTGCGTCTGGCGTTGTGCTACAACAAATAAATAAATATATAATACACACAAAGAAGTCTCCACATAGCTGCAATTGTAAGTGGCTTGTGCAAAAAAAAAAAAAACATTTTTTCTTCACCCCCCCCATTTGCAAAAAGTTACCTGTTTCATTACCCATACTGGTTTATTTTTCTCTCTTTTAATAACGCTTATATATTTCAGTTAAACGCCTACCACACGTATGCTATGGTTATTTGCCAAAATAATATTTTATGATTATTATTATTCTGTGGTGGACTGATATCCAGGCTCCAGCACCAATTATCCTGTTAAGGATTAAGATCTGAATGAATATGAATTCATTACTTGCTTACTGTTATTGTTAGTAGTCACAAGCCTGGTTAAATGGGGAGGGTTGTGATTAAAGGGCATCCAGCATGAAACTTCTTCCAAGTTACTGGTTGGTCTACTCAGACCTGCACTTTTATAACATTTTATAGTTATTTATAGTTTATTCACATACATAGATAGACTACTTAGATCAACAAACACATATCCAATACATCAGTGTTTTTTATGCGCAATATGTGTACATATCCATATATTTTGTGTTCATATGTACACATTTTTATATTCTTTTCATATTTATACACTTTAAACATTTTCAATACAATGACACATATTTATGTTATGTCAGATTTTTAGACTTTTTTTATAATGTACCTTTGCAATATTTTTTTATTCTATTCACTTGTGCTGGTCATATTTTCTACTGTCCACTGTGGGAGTAATAAAGAATTATTATTTTAACTATTCATTTAGTTTCTAATGCATATATATTATTTAAAAACAGTATATTCTTTTATTGGGCCCCCATTTTTTTTTAGCAAAGTCCCCTTCCTGAACTTACTCTTTCTCCAAGTTCTGCTGCCTTAAGTCCAGTGCATTAATCCAGAAGTGTCATTCAAATTGACTTGAATTTCCTGTCCACTACCTAAGAGAATGGAATATTCAAACGGACCATGTATCAACAGATCCTTTTGCTTTGTTAAAAACGCATGAATATGTGTTTAACAACTTGTTTCGAATTAAAGCACCCATCCCATTCCCCTTCTTCTTCTTCTTCATACAAAAGGTCAGTAATTAAGAGTTGTGCCTGGGGGTGAACGTCGCACCTCGATGTCAGACACTTCGAGGCTTTAGCATATGTTCTCTTCTAAGGTCGGCAGCCCACATGTGGATACCTGTATGTTTACGATCGGGCTCTGCTTCCCGCGCCTCGGCAGCCCAGGGTCTCCCCCTTGAACCCGGCCCACCTGTCCTGAGTGTGATTAATGGTGTGTGTTCTGCGCGTGATTGCATGCGCCGGGGCTCTCTGTCTGCCGGAATAATAAGCGCTCCCTGGCAGCCGCAGATGCTAACGTTCCGAGAAGAGGGGCTCTCACTCTTATTCTTTGTGAAACACTGATGCCGGTAATTAGCAGCCAAGGATATGGTGAGGAGTCAGAGCCTGTCAATGTGCTCTGTTAAGTGGGTTCAAAGGGAGAAAAAAAAGGCTCGGAGAGCGTGAGTGTGTGTGTGTGTGTGTGCATGTGTGTGATGGCTCGGGCCGATCGGCTCAATGCATCTTAAGGAGTCTCAGCTTCCCTTTATGTTATGAAGCCCCTCTGTTTTCATCCCACGTAATTATGATTCGACTTTTCACGCCATCACCCGTCTCATCAGTCAATTACTGTATAACATCCTATTGATTTGTTCCAGGGGAGGCCATTAAGGACGTGCGAATGGGAAATCACTTTTACACACACTAATATGATAAATATTTGAATTCCACGTTTCATTAATGTGCCGCCATGGCGCACAGGTAACGAGCGTCAAATAAATGGACGCACTGAAGAATTTTGGCTTTTGGAAATATGAGCCCCCTGATTCTGTCCATTACCCCCTTATTTACCGACTTTGCCAGTGAAATCCTGATAAATCATCGCTTCTACTTACAAACAGCAGCCTATGGGGAGATGCTCAGGGTCTGTCTCAGAGTCAAAGAGCAGATCCTCACTGCAACTTTACACACATCAGAGCGTCCCGAACACCTGAGGGGTTGGTGCAGCCATGGCTGTGCGCGGGTTTCTCTCTGTTCTTTGTATGAGTGGGTGATTGGGTGTCTATTTTGTAGCATTGTGTAACATTGTAGCCATTTTTCTGGTGCACACAAGGACAAAATGACATATCAGTTAAAAGTACTTTTGTAATAAATAGAGGTTTTTGAGGTTTAGGCCTAGAAAAGCATTGGCACGCTGAAGCAGTTCCACATATTTTTTATATATGTTATGCAATTATAATGAAGGATGTCTATACAAATACTGTATATGTTTACGGTATGAATTAGCGTGTCTATATTATAAGGTATGTTTCTCTGTCTTTGTAGGACTTTTTGACTGTACCTGTGTGTGTCTTTGTTTTTGAAACTGTGGATGAGTGAGTCTGTGTGTGTGTGCGTGTAACTTTTGACTTCAATGTGTCTCCGAGATTGTGTGTGTGTGTGTGTGTGTGTACAGAATGGGAGCATGTGGCAGTGTCAGCAGCTCCTCCTGGCCTCTCCGGAGCTGCAGAAGTAGCCGGCGTCGAGGCTGAGCTCCATACGGAGGGTCCGGGTGGAGGGCCTCGGGGCCACACAGTCCCAGGTCAGCAGATGGGCCTGTGATTATTATTTCCAGCCCTGTCTTACCTCTTACCACTTCCTCTGGCCGGCGAACAGCTGTTTCCCTCGCTTCACTGAGATGCTCCACAAATGGCCATTTTTCTTCTATTCTTTACACTGTACATAATATAAATCTTTACCGTGACCCCGCGCCTGCCTCCATCCACCTGTGTCTTACCTCAGGCGAAATCTCCCACTGAGGATTCACTCAGCTCGCCCCCCCCCCTGGCCCATCCTCCAAATCCTCTACTGCAACTCGAGCCCAAGTCCCTGTAAACCGAACTTTTATTCCACGTGTCCACACACAGAGAACACCCCTCAACAAGGAAATAAATAAACAGAACAAACGTCTTTCCCATAAAGGACATGGCAGAGTGACATTTATCAAAGGGCAAGGGCAGCTGTCTGTCTGGCTTAAAAAATATATAATAAATAAATATAATAAATAATAATAATAAATGCCCGGTCGGTAGTGAGTGGTTACGCACGTGTGTGATGGGACCCACCATTCGACTGCCACGTGCAATCGTGCGACACCTCGACACCCCACTGACGGATGGGGACTGAGGCTGTGTTGCATATGTAAGACTGAGTGCTTGTTAATAGGGCTGCATTATGCATCCTGCGTCCTCTTTTGGGCCAAAAAAATAATAAAACTTAGCTGCTTCTTAAGCACTCGTTCTTTCGGAACAAAGGGAGCGACGGAAATATGCGGCACGACAAATATAAACATCGCCTAACCTGTCAGCAGCCCTGACAGTAATGACACGTTAGAAGCTGATTGATAAACGTGACTCTTCGGCATGTCCCCTACAGCTTTGTCTGGTGGGAGGGACGGGTAAAACCTCGTGTGTCTAAATTTTTTTTTTTTTACCCTCGGATGAATACCCTCTTTATGTAAACCAATTCATCACACCGCAGGGAAAAATGCTCCACATCTTTACCAGCACCTGCTGTCCAGGCCGACGCCGCACTCCATACAAAGAGGCACAAAATGAATCATTTGCACTCATTTTGGGAGTGAGATCCGGTTTATTTATTTTTTATTTTAACCTCCACCCTTCCTTCTGTGAAATTAGCGTTGATTCCATTCATCTGCAATTAGGATCTCCTGGCATGATTGTCAATATGATGCATAATGTAAATGAAACATAAACTATTGAAAATGTGCATGTGTTTGGGGGGTGGGTGAGGTCCGAACTTGCCACCACACCATTCTGTTGGTGTGTGAGAGGGATAATGGCTCTGTGCATGTGACAAAGATGAGAAAATATGGCATTTCAGAAAAAAAAACATACTGCAGTTGTTATTTTCTATGCTTTTCTTTGGTTCCACAACACAGGGGCAGACAGGACTTAAATACACACAGGAACACAGGGGAACACAATCAGGTCATCTGCGATGACAGGATGAGGAACAGGCAGGTGAGTACAGTTCACAGAGTGGGAGAGCCGAGTTGGGTGTGGCCAGTGGAGAAGCCTCAGCAGACCACCGGTCCTGTTTGAACAGAAATGAACCACGCTTCTCTGACGTCAGGATGCGGTCCAGCGGGCATTTTGTACTAAAACTCAACTTTAGCATGTGTTTGTGAACGCTGTGTGTGCCCAACGTCCCAGGATGAGCTCGGGCACCCCTGACCCTCAAATGGATTAAGTGGTCTTGGGTACTTGCATATCCTCCACTGCAGCTCTAATAGCTCCTCTATACAGGACTGATGCTGCATCTTCAGCACAACCTACAGGAACTCGCTTGGATCCTCATTAATGGCGTCCAAACAGAAAAACATCCCCAGATATAGAAACAAATAGTGCGAGTGTGTGTCTACCCGACATGAGAAGGTTTCTGAGCAAAACACGAAAACACAGAAAGCCAAATAAATAAATCAATAAGCTGATCAAACATCTCAGCTCCTTCCCGAACCAAATGGGACCCATTTGGAAGGAGAACAAGGAGTCGTTGGTGAGCGACTGAACCCGAGAAAGAAATGTAGGGAAACATTTAAGCAGGAAGACAAAGGCAATGGCTTCATTGCTCGAGAAGAGCCCGCGTCATCAGCCTTTAGCTGAGCGCGGCTTGGTGGGAAGAGAGCGGCCCTCACTTATTAATGAGACGGGAAAATGACTGAGGGAAAAACAGCTTTGAAGCACGCTGTTGATACCACCGCCCATGTTTTCTCCGGCACGTTTTTTTTTTCTTGAGCATTTTGTAACTTAGACAAAGGCTTTTGAGAGAGCGGGAGAGGCGCCGCGAAACTCGCGCTACTTTAGGCCCATGATTGATTCTCCCCATTAAGGCGGAGGACGCCGCCACGATTCGTCTTTTGATCGGCGAGTTTCTCGTTGGTTCGGGCCCCGCGCTCAGAGCCATCTCCCCTCCCATTGGCCCCGCAGTGGGCTCTCAAGGAAAAAAAAAAGTGCATGAAAATGAATTATGGAAATTTTTGATGGGAAGCTTTGCGCGAGCGGCATTTCATTTAGCTCTCGCGTGTCCCCGAGCTGCGTTTGCAGCCGGAGAGGGACGGCGCTGGAAATATAACTGTCTCCAGCAGGACTGCCCAGAGGCCGCTGAGCGCGCAGCCGCCCCGATTTATCTGCGCACAGCCAGGGCCCTGCTGCCGTGCACACCACACAGGTGTATTTATCACACCACGCCTGCAGCCCCACGCACATCACACACACACACACACACACACACACACACACAGCTAGCGCAGGATGTCCCAATCTTTAAGCACAGGCTCCTTAGTAAATTCCATAACCATGAACACATACATTAACTAACTCTTTTTCTATGACACTCACACACACACAATATCTAGGGAAGAACGCAGGGTATTAAATATGTGTAATTCAGATTAAACCCAACCTTACATGTAATATTTTTTGTAAATCAGCACCAAGCTGAAATGCTGCATTTTCTACTTTTTGTAAACTCATTTGGTCATACTCCCAAACATGTACTCCTGCAAATGGACATAAAATCTAAAATAAAACCATGCAAACTTTTACACGTTTGAATATTCCTACAGAGCTTGTGGGCATGGAAAATATGAAGAACAAAAATGCTCCGAACACAGAAGAAGGCAACAAGGAAACGAGGCAGAGAAGCGATGCATATTAAGAAAGAAAAAGGCATTTATTGAACATAAAACTGGTACAAGGGCCCAAAAAAGAACAGAAAAGGAACAACTGAATAAAACTAAAGGGGTGTGGTGATTGCCAGGAACCGAAAAACAAACAAGGTGAGGTTCAGTGTTCACATCAATGTAGCTGCATCTTCCTGTAGCTTTCTCTCTATATTTATGGAGCCCTGACTGTTCAGGCCAGATTGTGCTGCCAATCAGGTACATGAGGTCCTGCTGTGACCCCCAGGCGTCACATAGCTTTTTCAGAAATGGCAGTTAAAAAGAGAGACAAAGAAAAAAGACAACTTAAGAATGGCAACTTAAATCTATTTTTGACTGCAAAAGCCCTTCAGGACAATGTCGTAGAATCGGGAATGGTGGGTCACAATTCTATTGCCCAGCAACAACTTATAAAATATGACTTTAATAGTAGTCAGACGAAGAAAACCACTCCTTCGTCACAAAATTTGTGAAAAGTATTTTCTTTTCATTGGACTTTCATCACGTTTTTTTTTTTTTTGTCATTTACAAAACTGGCTGTAATAGATGCATAGATCATTCATCACTGGTAAATCATCAGGAATAACATAAATGATTAGATAAATACAATAAACATGTACTACTGTTATTATTCCAATTATTTCTGTCACCCAGAAGGCAACATTTCATGATGTTGTATGAACAGAGTTTGCAAGCAGCTCATGGCCATGACTGACAGTTCTCATGCACCCATCTTGAGGCTGCCCCTCTTGTCGTCCAGTAGGTGAGACTCCCTCCACCAAGATGCACTCGACCCATGTTAATGTTTGAGGGGCACAGTATGGGTGGAGGGCGGAGTGACAAGGAGGCCAAAGCGCCACCATGCTGTTGAGGAGGACCAAGAGGGCACTGAGGGGAGGACCAAGAGGGCTCCCTGCCTACAGCAATGAGGGGTGCCGCCTGAGGGTTCCTGAGCCAACGAGGGGCACTGCTGGAGTGTCCAGGCCCACCTCCTGTGACTTTCACTGAGCATCCCAGTGTTGCGCCCGTGTGGGGATCTCTGGGATGCCACAGCAGTTCTGGGATAGCCAGGTGCTGCACATCACACTTACAAGGGTTCTAATCATGCCCCAGTTCCAGCTTGTTCTATGTGGGTTAATGCTTTGTTGTTATTATGCATTGTGATATTATAATTGGTGATATTATGCTGCTTTTCAGTTTCTTGATTTCAGTGCAGATGTCTGTTTCAGTTGTGCCAGTTTCTTTACTTTTTTGTTGATTAATTTTTTTCTCAGAATTCTACACAAAACACCACATAATGACAACAGTTTACTTGTTTTAGCAAATTTATTTATAATAAAAACCACTAAGAAATCACATGTACATTTGTATTCTCAGCCTTTGCTAAATACTTTGTTGATGCACCTTTGGCAGCAATTACAGCCTCAAGTCTTTTTGAATATGATGCCACAAGTTTGGCACGCCGATCCATGACCAGTTTGGCCCATTCCTATTTGTAGCACTTCTCAAGCGCCATCAGGTTGGATGGGAAGTGTTGGTGCACAGCCTTTTTAAGATCTCTCCAGAGATGTTGAATCGGATTCAAGTCTAGGCTCTGGCTGGGCCAATCAAGGACATTCACAGAGTTGTTCTGAAGTCATTGTTCTGAAGTGATTGGTGGATTGCTGCAGAGATGGTTGTACTTCTAGAAGGTTATCCACTGTCCACAGAGGACCTCTAGAGTGACCATCAGGTTCTCTGTCACCTCCCTGACTAAGGCCCTTCTCCCTCAATTGCTCAGTTTAGGTGGATGTCTGGCTCTTGGAAGAATCCTGGTGGTTTTGAATTTCCACTTATGGATGAGGAGGCCACTGTGCACATTGGGACATTAAAAGTAGCAGAAATTCTTCTGTAATTTTGGACCCATGAAGCGTGGGTCCAAAACAAAAGTGTTAACGTATCAAGGGAGTCTCCTGAAGGTGTCATACAAGGTTTTGCACATTCCAGTTGAAGCGTTTGCAAGCATGGTAGCTATGACACGCTAACTCTAAACACTTATTAAAGTAAGCAAAAGGACAAAATGAAATAAATAAATACATGTGTTTTGCATTAGACTTTTTTTTGCATTAGACATTGTGCGTGATCCCTAAGTTAAACGTAGCCAACTGTCACAATGACTGGACATGGCGAGGAAGGAGGACGCATACACACGGCGTCACGAGACAGGGGTTTAATACATAACTCACAAGACAAGGGAAACATCACCAAACAATGACCCGATGGAGAACAGACATGAATAGGATAGCTTTATATAATTAAAGCTATACAAAAAACTCCTGGCCAAACTCATTACCCCCGCTCAAAGGCACAACCTCCGGCATGCCACACAAAATGGTCCATGAAAGGGGGGAGGAAGTCCATAAGGACGAGTGGCGGCTATCCTGCACTGCGGCTTCAGGCCAGTCCAAACCACGGCTCATCCATGGGGGACCGGCCTCCTGTCCACAGTCCGCAGGCCCCAAATCACTCTGTCAGTCTTTGGCACGTCCCGCTGGGAAGTCCACCGCTCTCCTTGTCTTTGTTAATGCCAGGAGCACCCGATCTGCGTGACGGGTCTCCCTGACCCCACGGTAGCTTTCGTAGGCTGTCGAGGTCCGGCCGCATGAATTCCCTGGTACTTCCTGCCTCCGGAATTGTAAGATGGGGCATCGCAGGACCATGCTTTTGTTTTGCATAGCGGCCGTCTGCAAGAAGAAATGTGACATTCCTGTGCCAATTGAAATAACAGGTTCTGATTGATCTGTGACTTCCTGTAGGCCAGTGACAACTTCCTGTAGGCCAGGGGTATAAAGGTCTGTTCACATGTGGGGAAGGGACCTTTTTTCCTTCCCAGCTGTCTTTCCATCGAAACTGGATCTTCTGGTTTTCGAGTCTGCCCTATCCTCTCATTTTTTCTCATGGCTTCTCTTCTCTCTCCCTCTCTCTGTACTCTTTCTTCTCCTTTTTGTTTTCTCTGTAACATTGGTACCTTTTTACATACAATATTCACATGTAACTGCAATAATTATTTACCGGTGTTAATAAATTAGAAACTGTTCATTTTCTCTTTTGTGCCATGCCTCTTTCTGCCAGGTAACATCAAGTTGGAGTGGTTGAATACAGTGTTTTTGTGTGGAAGGAGAAAGAGGTTTTTACACTCTGTTCTCTCTCTACCACACTCTTTTTACAAATGGTGACCCCGACGTGATACCTTTGCTCGGATGTGGATCTGCGACCGTAAGTCTTTTTTATCTGAATTTTAGTGCATAGCAAGGAATAGAATCTCTGTGCTTTAATTTAAATAAAAAGGATCTACATATCCTAAAAAGCCCGGGACCATAGAAACCAAGGCATTTCTAAATCTAGATCCACTCCGACAAGGTATAAAATGAACATAGACAACATTACTGTATCGCTTACAATGTGGCATGTAGATATGGCTGGCACAATGGATGAACTCACAAACCAAACTAGAACCAGTAATAACCAAGATTTGTGACATTTAAAATTTCCGGTATTACATTGAACATCATAAACCATGTCCCACGGCAAACAATTTGCTAATAACTGATCCGTGATTGGAAATTACACTGTTACAATTCAAAGTTTAGAGCAACAACAGCGCCATAATCTCAAATAATAACTTTTAGTGATAAAGGTGTAATTCTCTAATCACATGGCAACAAGCGGGATTTTTTTATTTGTATTTATTTTTCCGGCCACTGTTGTTGATCAGGCTCGGTTAGTTGATGCAAATTCGAGTTATGAATTCCCTGATATAATTTTAAGCCTCCCACTATATTTACATGTTTTTGCATTACAATATCTGATCATTGTTGTCATTTGTTTTTCTGGTTTGGTTTTAATGTACAATGAACACTGTTTTTCTGCTGGTACAATCTGTATACAAAACTACAACCTTTTAACTTCATCAGACTCCACACAAAGAACCCAACCAAGTGTGTAAAGCCTTTGATCGAGTTGAATATTCTATGTATGCTGCTGTGTTTGATCTCTGTCAAGAAGGCAGGTTTCCCTACAAGGGTGATCTCAGACGCCTGAAGATCGTAAAGGATACAGAACCACCACTATCGGCTACATTTGAATTCCCAACTGACCAGGAAGGATGAACAAGCAGATCCACAACCATGAACCAATTGTGATCCCCATGGACCCTGAATACTTGAGTGCCCCAGGGGATAAAGCGGCCATCTGTAAGATGGGGCGTCGCAGGAACATGCATTTGTTTTGCATAGCGGCCGTCTGCAAGAAGAAATTCCTGTGCCAATTGTTGTGCATGAAGATTCAAAACCTCTGTTTTACATGCCTTTTGTTGGACAGCCTTTTGTCGGCCTCCCCCGAGCCAAACGTGTGAGTTAAGGCAGGTAAGTTCCCTCCGACTTAACATGCGAACGTGAACCGGCGTAAGCCGCAACACCACGCAGATGTTGTCGTTCACATCAGAGTACAATATAGGAATGGTCAGGACGAGAGTTCAGGAGAGAGGATGAGATGAGGGCAGGAACGGTCTTACTTCTTGGAGAATAGAGTGGAGCCGAGTCTCGCTGAGGCATGTCAATCAATGACTGAGCGGCTGGCAGTGGCCATCTTGCCAATTTATAGGAGTCACGTTACCTCATTTCCGTGTTGCTCCCAGTCACATGGATGGAATCATGTGTCAGTACCCTCCCTCCAGGGCCGACCCCCGACGGCCCTGGAGCAGATGCGGTACGCTGCTGATATTCATTCACCAGGGAAGGGTCCAGGGTGAAATGAATTGGGATCCAAGATCTCTTTGTGGCATGGTCTGTGGCATGGTCATGGTAACAGTCAGGGACCCCCAGTAAGGAGGTCCGTAGCCAGTCCAGTGCACCAAATACTGGGTGGTAGTAGTCTAGTGGGTTACACACTTGCCTATGAACCAGAAGACCTGGGTTCGAATCCCACTTACTACCATTGTGTCCCTGAGCAAGACACTTAACCCTCAGTTGCTCTAGGGAGACTATCCCTATAACTACTGATTGTAAGTCGCTCTGGATAAGGGCATCTGATAAATGCTGTAAATGTAAATGTAAATACTGGACCCCCCAACCCCTGCGGCAAGAGTCAATGATGCACTCAACCATGTAAGCCGGTCGATGATACGTGGCAGCGGCGGATCCGGAGCCGACGGATGAACCGATGATCGGATGAATGGCTTCAGCTTGCTGACATGGAATACAGGAGGGACACGGATAGTAGGAGGAAGCTGGAGACAGTATGCGAGGGGGTTGACCCGGCTGAGGATCCGAAATGGCCTGATGTACCGAGGGGACAGTTTCTGCGACTCGGTTCTGAGACGAAAGTCCTGGGTGGACAGCCACGCTCTCTGTCCCACTCAGAAGCGCAGTCGCCGTGGGTGCCAGCAGTCATGCTGGGATGACGTCCTGCGGGTGGCGGTGAGCCACGGATCATCTGACGGGCTGAAGGAACCCCACCTGTGGGCACCTGGTGATGGCGGGTTGAAAACCATAACAGACTTCGAATGGGCTATGTCCGGCTGTCGAGGAAACCTGCAGGTTATGGGCCAGCTCCGCCCAATGGAGAAAACTGGGCCAGGTGCGTTGATGGTCTGACGCAAAGCACCGCAGGTATTGTCCCAGCTGTTGGTTGGTTCTCTCCACCTGGCCGTTGGTCTGAGGGTGGTAGCCAGAGGAGAGAATCAATGAGAAATCAATGAGGCGGCAGAAAGCCTTCCACACAGCTGAAAAAAACTGGGGTCCCCGATCGGAGACAATGTCCTGGGGGAACCCATGAAGGCAGATGACGTGTTGAAGCATGAGGTCAGCAGTTGTGGCAGAGGACGGTAGGCCAGGCAGGGCGACCAAGTGGACTGCTTTGGAAAAGCGATCCACTACGGTCAGGATGGTGGTCATTCCGTTGGTTTCAGGGAGACCGGTGATGAAGTCCAAGGTAAGGTGGGTCCAGGGACAATGAGGAATGGGAAGAGGACGCAGGGGACCAACAGCAGGAGTGTTGGGAGTCTTGGCCCGGGCACAGACATCGCATGCGTCAACGTAGGCCTGTGCATCCCGCCATAACAAAGGCCACCAGAATGCCTGGCGAATGAAGGAGAGGGTCCTTTGACATCCTTGATGGCCTTAGAGTACAGAGGAGTGGCCCCAATGCAGCACATGGGATGGTAATAGCCTAGTGGGTAACACACTTGCCTATGAACCAGAAGACTACAGAGTCACAGGTTCAAATCCCACTTATTACCATTGTGTCCCTGAGCAAGACACTTAACCCTAAAATTGCTCCTGGGGGGACTGTCCCTGTAAATACTGATTGTGAAGTCGCTCTGGATAAGAGCGTCTGATAAATGCTGTAAATGTAAATGGCTGGCCACATCGGTCCGGTAGGTGTTGGGGATGTAAGGCTGGGATGTTGGCCAGGCCAGGGTCGGACGTCTGGGCAGCCGGGACCTTAGTCTCCAGGGACCACCGGAGAGGACCCAGGATGCGATGAGGTGGAAGAATGGGCTCGGGGTCAGAAGATAGGGAATCTGGAGCGTGCTGTCAGGACAGTGCGTCGGCTTTTTGATTTCTTTAACTGGGACAGTAAGATAGCTGGAGGTTGAATTGTTCGAAGAAAAGGGCCCACCTCGCCTGACGGAGATTGAGTTGTTTGGCCGCTTTGAGGTGATGAGGATAGTGAGTGGATATGCGAGGATGTCCATGAGGATGTGATGGCCCCACTGATTCGTGGGGCCAGTCCTTCATAATAGATCATCCGGAGGGCGTGGACGTCCATGAATGTGGGATAAGTCAGCGACGCGGAATTGGGTGCAGTCGCCCACTCAGCAGCCAGACCGGTCAGCATGGAGAGGAGCAGCACGTCGTGGGAAACCTCCTGCAACAAACATTCGATGAGGTTTTCCTGTCGCGGTACCCGATCACATAAAGCAGCGAAATCGTAGGGATTCACAGTGGGCTCAGTCATTCTGTCACAGTCCACGAAACCAGAACATGAGCACATGTAGGAGGAGACAAGGAACCTCAGTGTGGTGGGACGCAAGGAGGCAGGTAAGTTCCCTCCGACTTAATATGCAAATACAAACCGGCGTAAGACGCAACACGACACGGATGTTGTCGTTCGCATTAGAGTACAATATAGGACGGGACAGGATGAGAGGAAGGAGTTCAGGAGAGAGGATGAGATAAGGGCAAGAATGGTCTTACTTCTCGGAGAATAGAGTGGAGCCGAGTCTCGTTGAGGCATGTCAATCCATGACTGAGCGGCTGGCAGTGGCCATCTTGCCAATTTATAGGAGTCACGTTACCTCATTTCCGTGTTGCTCCCAGTCATCTGAATCATGTGACACCATGTCTCCTGTGCAGATCAGATATTGTCACAGGTCAGAGCAGCTCTCGCCACCCCCATCGGACAACGCCACACGGCTTTCATGCGTCTCCTCTCCCAAGTCATCGTCAGGGTCATTGCAACATCACTGATTACACCATTGAATTCAGGATGCTGGCAAACGACATGATTGAGAAAAGATGTCATGATCCGGTCCGGAAGGGGTTTGTCATGTGTAATGTTCCGTAATCGTTTTCACCTGTGTTGAATGTATAAAGCTGCCCTGTTCGTTTCTGTTCACCGTCGGATCTTTGTTGTGTAACATGTTCACCTGTTGCCGGATGTCTCCTCTGTCCTGTGAGCAGTGGGCACCTGCGGCCTGAAGCCATCTGTGCCGGACTACAGCTTGTCCATCATGAATACCAAATTCATCTCAGCTGTTCATGTTCTCCTCTCATCTTGTCTCTTAATCTCATTTTATCTCGAGTCGTCTCATCTTCCACTCTATTCATAAAGACTCAGTGTATGGACTTCCTTCCCTTCTTCTGCACAAATTAAAACCCCGTTTTGTGACGTCATGCGAATGCATCCTTTTTCCTCGTCATCTATTCTCATCATCTTCGTTCACCTGCCTCGTCATGCCATCAAGGTTGTGACAAAAGACCCATGAGCCATAGATACAATGGAAGACCAGCATTGTCTTGCACGGGATGCTAACAACATAGGCTGAAGCCCTAACACGCTCCTGTTGTAACCGCTCAGACTTACACGTCCAATGACCCCCTCTCAGACTGGGCATCACCCCACTACCCATGCCCTGCTCCCAACCCTTGCCAGACACCACACCAGGCATGGACCTCACAACTGTCCATGCCTGCAACCATAATCTACATCCTGTTGTCGATAAAGACAGGGCAGCCGTGCTACCACCCCATCACCCATATAAGATAAGATAAGATAAGATAAGATAAGATAAGATAAACCTTTACTAGTCCCACAAGTGCATTGTCACGGCAGAAGGTGGATAGAACAAAGGTAAGAGCAGCAAAAAATGCCATGGTGTATTTGATGTGTGTGTTTGCGTGCCAGTGTGTGTTTGTTTGAATTTGCACTAGATCTCCTGCCAGGCTCCACGCCCCCTAGAGGGCGACTGTACTCCCTCTCCAAACCGGAGCACATCACTATGGAGGACTATGTGCAGAAATCACTGGCCAGCAGAATCATTGCCCCTCTATGTCTCCTGATACGGCGCGTTTAATTTTTGTGGGGAAAAAGGACAGAGTACTCAGGCCATGTGTTGATTATTGCTGTCTCAATTACATCACAAAGAAATATCAGTACCCACTCCCTTCTACTGAACAAAGCTTTGGAAATATTTACAACGTTAGGTCTAAGAAACACCTACCATCTTGTCCAGATCTGGGAAGGTGGAAGACAGACATCACAACAAGAGGGCACTACGAGTACAGAGTGATGCTGTTTAGCCTGTCAAACAGCCCTGCTGCATTCCAGGCCCTTGTCAATGTTGCACTCAAGAGATTTGTGAATCTCTATGCCTTTGTTTATTTAGAGTACATCCTTGTCTTCTCCCCAGATCCGGAGACTCATGTCCAGCATGTCCGCCCTGTCCTCCAGTACCTGCTCCTCAACAGGCTGTATGTGAATTAGGGGTGTTGAAATTAATCGTATAACAGATGTATTGCGATGCAGACATGGATGATTCTGCAGCAATGCAATGCAGAACATAATCGATTACATCATAATTACATTTCTTGGTGATGTACCATATAGCAAATACATTTTCATTAAAAAGTAGTGCTGGTAGTGACTGTGGCTGCCTGATCTGAGTACAGCACCACTCCGGTAGGTCATGCTTTTCTCGACTTTCACAGGGGCAGTGGTGGTCTAGCGGTTAAGGAAGTGGCCCCTTAATCAGAAGGTTCGAATCCCGATCCTGAGGTGCCACTGAGCAAAGCTCCGTCTCTACACACTGCTCCCCGGGCACCTGTCATGGCTGCCCACTGTTCACCACGGGTGAGTGGGGTGTCATGGATCCAAGCAACCGTCCCGATCCAACGTACATTCCTACGGACGAAAACCTGGAAACAGAAGAGGGCAAGGCCAACCTAGGTCTTAAAAGACTGGCCCACCATCTTGGATGCTCAACGTTCGTGGTATAACCCAGCCTCTGTGAGCTTCTCACGCCATGAAGTGATGAAAAGCTGGAAGGCTATACTTGCTAACTCAGCACAAGGTGTCCTTAATATAATGCCCTGTGAATGTACAGGGCTCATGGCTCAAATCAGAATCAAAAACAAAATACATATTATTATAAATGTGTTGACAGATACAATTTTATGCATATTTTTTCCCAAGCACTTTTGTCTAAACACTATGCATTTTAGACCTCTGACATGTCAGTCAGTAGGTCAGTACTGTTCGGTAATCTGCTTTGGCAGAGACGCTCAGATCCAGCTGGGCTTCTTGGAGATGGCAGAAAAGGACACAACTCACATCATGATGGCTGGCTCTGAAGACACATTGCCTCATAACACCCCAGGGGTTGTTACAGCACTTATGTAACTGGGTGAGCTCAAAGCGGAAGAACGCCAGCATTGCAGGTGTTTGCTAGTCTGTGCTTGGCTACAGTAAATAAAAATTCTTCATTGCACCCCCCTCTTGTGGATTCTCAAATGGAACGTTCCAGTGACACTGTGAAAAAGTCAGATCTTAAAAGCCACGCTTAAAAAAAACTGTATCAGCAAATGTCTCTTTCAATCATGTCATCACACCACCACTCAAGTGTAAATGTTCTAGCAGCAGTGGTCTAACAAGCAGTATAACATACCCTTTAATTAATTAGAACATAACATTGTCATGAAGGGCAATATTTTCATTAGTTTATTATAATGTAATATAATCACTCACTGTCCATAACTGCTTATTCCTAAGAAGGGTCATATCTGCTGCAGCCCCTACTGGGACACTGGGTCCAGGGTGGGGCGCCAGCCCACCACAGAGCAAAGAAACCAGAAAACCTGGAGGAAACATGCGCCAACACAGGGCGAGTATACCTATGAAGGGCATATTATGAAATAATATATTACTAACTTTTTATGCCGGATGGCCATCCTATCTCAACCCTCCCTGTTTACCTGAGCTTGGGAACAGCATCAAGAAACGCACACTGTGCAGCCTCTAATATTACTGTCAGTTTTATATATTTTTGGTTTTAGTGTTACTTGACTAAAATTCCAAATACTTAATTTCAGACATAACATTTCTACTGACTGCTGACAGGTGAAGTGCATACAATAACCACATTACAATGCAGAGGTGCGAGTAGCCCAAAATTATACATAAATAGGGTGGTAGTAACCTAGTGCGTAAAACACTCGCCTATGAACCAGAAGACCCAGGTTCAAATCCCACTTACTACCATTGTGTCCTTGAGCGAGACTTTTAATCCTAAATTGCTCAAGGGGGACTGTCGCTTTATCTACTGATTGTAAGTCACTCTGGATAAGGGCGTCTGATAAATGCTGGAAATGTAAATAAGTGTGAGTTTCACTGTGTGCACTGGGTGCTGTGCTGTGGTGTGTCACATGTGACAATTAATTGTCTTAGCAGGTAAGGAAGCAGTAATCTGAGGTGCCACTCAGCAAAGTACTGTCCCCACACACTGCTTCTCAGGCATCTTTCATGGCTGCCCACTACTCACTAAGGTTGATGCACTCTTAACCCGGATTTTGTCTAAACCAAAAAATGTAAGCAGTCATCACGTATTCTTTATTGTTTTTTTAAAAAAAGTTGTCACTGCTAAAAAGTATTAGTTGTTTGCACTATTTAGACAAATAATTGACTACACTGATTAAGTTAAGAAGACATCACTCAGTATGTTACGTTTTTGAAAAGGGGGAGGGGCTTTTTGAAGCGGGTCGCTTGAGCAGAGAGCTGCAGCTGCCTCGAGAGACGCTCCAACGGTTAATTTTTTAAAACAATGTGAATCGGTGAGTTTATAAAGAGTATTATCTGCAGATATCTTTCTGAAAAAAAGTGCTAACCCAAAATATGGACCGATGTTGAACTCTAAAAAGATGACAAAGTGTTAATGTGCAGATAGACGGTTTTTTTTCTGTCGGTTCATGGTTTAGATATAACGTTAACTTTTAATTCAGCTATTTTTGTCATTTCATATATCGTAACATTATCCAGAGTGTCTTTGTATGCTCACAGTTTAGCTGCAACGTGTTTATTTCGTTAACTTTGTTATTTTTTTCTTCTGGTTCGCACTTGCATGTAACGTTAAGAGTCCATGCATGTAACTTACATGTGCTTTCCATGTGGCTAATGCTAGCGTGTGTATTTTTTTTATTTTAAACTAATTGGAAAAAATGCTACTTTAAGTTTTGTATTAGTGATTTTTATATAGCTGTTAACTTGTCGAAAATTGGAATATACAAGATCATTACTTGGTTCCTAACTTTTACAGTGGAATTTTATCTGCTACTTTTTCTTAGCTTAGCTTAGCACTGTTTTCACAGGTCCATGTGAGAAGATGCAGTGGAAGTGTAAGTTTTGTGAATTTATATGTGACAAACGGGGTTACCTATTAAAACATTATAGGTTAAAACATGGAAGTTACAGCAGAACTGTTCCATTCCCTTGCCTACACCAAGATTGTTTGTGCACATTTAACTCCATTAATGCACTTAAAGTCCACTTGTCTAAGATCCACCCGAAAGCCCACAATCCTGAGCTGTGTGAAACTGGCCAAATAACTTTTCACTGTGAGTTGTGTGATTTTTATACTCAGGAGGGGGATTTGTTCACTCACCTGTGCAATGCACATTTAAAAGTTAATCACAGAGTCCAGTGTCCATATAAAGATTGTGACTTTCATACTAATGTGTACTCCACATTCAATGCACATAGAAGTAGAAAACACAGAACAGAGAATTGGAGGATGTTCAGGTCAGAATTAGTCTCTCTGTCTGGTAATGTACCTGATGAAATGGCCCAAGTAGATCTTATGCCTCCAAATGACTCCTCTGATTTAGAGGACAGTGATGATTCCACTAATGAAGAGGTTCATGATTTAGGGGAGCAGTTGGAGCACAATCTTGCAGCTCTTTTTTTAAAGATGCATTCTGTGCTTCACATTCCAGAAAGTTCCATACAAGAGGTAGTACAGCAGCTTGTACAGATATGTGAACTGTCCCAACCACTACTGCATAATTCAGTCAAAGAAATTCTCAAACAATACACAAATATAGATGATTCAACTGTGAGACAGTTAGTCAGGGCTGCCTCAGACAGCAATGTCATAACAAGATTTTTTGGCAAAGAAGGCTCCTTATCAACCACTAAAAGGAGAGCAGCATATTTGAGCAAAAAATTTACAGTGGTTAGGCCAATAGAATATATTGTTGGTAAAGATAGAAAGTGTGGTGCTGTATATGTTCCAATAAATGAAATGATCCAGAAAATGCACTACATAAGCCTGTGCCAAATGTGTACAGTACATACAGAGATGGTTCAAACTGTAAAGAAAATAACCTGCTTAAAGGGGAGGAGTTCAGAATTGCTGTTGGACTCTACACAGATGATTTTGAAGTGTCAAACCCTTTAGGAACTTCCAAAAAGAAACACAAATTGACTGCAATGTATTGGGTACTAGCTAATCTGCCATCAAAATATAGGTCTACACTGCATTCCATTCAACTTGCTCTCTTATGTAAAGCCTCTGATGTAAAAGAATTTGGCTATGATAAAATTCTCTCTCCACTCATTAAAGACCTGGTTTATTTGGAGCAAAATGGCATATATGTTGAGAAGCTGGGAGCTTGTGTCAAAGGCACAGTCTTATATGTGGCTGCTGATAACTTGGCTGCTCATTCTTTGGCAGGATTTTTCGAGAGCTTTGCTGTAGACAAGTTCTGCAGGTTCTGCTTGGCAAAGAGGAGTGACATCCAAGCCACAGAAGTCTCATCAGGCAGCTTTGAACCCAGAACAAAAGAAAATTACAACCAGCACGTACTGGAGGTATGTCGAGATCCCAGTTTAGCTAAACAGTATGGTGTAAAAGGTGAATGTGTGTTGACCAGTAGTCTGCAGCATTTTCATGCTGTTCATAGGTACCCCCCTGACATTCTGCATGACCTTTTTGAAGGCATTGTTCCGGTTGAGTTATCACTTTGCATTTCAGACCTGATTGCGAAGAAATATTTCACCTTAGAGATGCTGAACCATGCTATCAAAACATTTCCATATGCCTTAAATGATTCCACAGACCAGCCCCAGCCCATTGCCCATGGTTTCTCTACCAAAGGGACCATAGGTGGAAATGGTCATGAGAACTGGGCTCTAATCCGACTACTTCCACTTATTATTGGCCATAAAGTACCTGAAGGAGACAATGCATGGGACATTGCTCCTCAAAGACATTGTTGAGTTGGCAGTGGCAACAAAACACACAGAAGAGTCCATCCATTTTCTTGATTGCAAAGTGTCAGAACACAGGGAACTGCTGCAAGCTACATTTCCTAATTTCAGATTACGCCCAAAACACCATTTTGTTGAGCATTACTCTCAGATGATTAGGGCATTTGGTCCACTTTCAGATGTCTGGACAATGCGCTTTGAGGGAAAACATAAATTTTTCAAACAAGTAATTCGTAATGCGCACAATTTCAGAAATGTAGCTCTTACACTGGCTGTTAAGCATCAGAAAATGATGGCTTACTATCTAGACTCCAGTTCATTTTTTAAGCCTGTAGTTGAAATGGACAAGGTAACTTCTTCATCAATCACATCTTACCCAGAGAATGTCCAACACATTTTCTGCCAGAGATTTCCTCAGCTTTCATCAGTTCTTGTTGCATCTTCAGTCTCCATAGATGGAATAAGATACTGTGCTGATATGATGATTTCTGTTGGCTCTTGCTCAGGCCTCCCTAAATTCAAGCAGCTCAAAAAGATTGTGGCAATAAACTCTGAGATCCTCTTTGTCTGCAAAGAGATGACTGCATGGTATCATGAACATTTAAGATCATATGAGCTCTGTGACAGCACTAACCCCTCTCTGTCTGTTGTGCAATTAAATGAGCTTAATGATATTTTCCCTCTTCCAACATACAGATTTGGAGACAATTTGATAGTGACACTCGGGCGCTATATTCTGTGCTAAACAGCAACGCAGCCTAAATGGTCATATTTTAGTTTTGTTTTGTTTTTTGGATAGATGGTCAAACAAATTGTATTTTAAAATGGAAATAAAGCAGTTAGACAAGTTAAGATTTATTTAATGAATTGACTTCTGCTCTATTAAAAAATACATAACAAATACTACAAATATAACCATTTAATAGAAAAAGAAGGTTGTGTTAGTTTTCAATGCAAAGGCACCCAGTGATGTCACAGATTTCAAGATCGTGGCACCTTTGCATGTAACAAAATCTTTTTTTTCTGTGAAATGCTTTCAATTTATATTATTTGTTACATTTTTTTTGAAGAGCAGAAGTCAATGTACTAAGATAACTGCATTTCCACTTTAAAACACAGAAAAATGTGATTTAATCTGCATTACGTCATTTTCCTTGGTAATTTCATATTTATCTGTTAATGAGAACATTCAAATTTTAACAAGCTTTTTTTGTGATGCAGATGGCAGATCAGAAGATGACAATAAGGGTCATTCTCTCTGAGGCAGATATAAGAAAGGTCACCCTAAACAGGAGGCCTGCTACTGTGGAGGAATTAATGAGCAATATTAAGGAATCACTGGAACTTCATTACACCTTCAGTATCCAGTACAAAGATCCTGAATTTAATAACGAACTATTCAACCTATCAGATATTGGAGATCTCCCTGAAAAACCAACAATCCAAGTCATCCCAGTAATTGAGCTGGTTCCTGTTCCTGTTTCAGCACCTGCCGAAAGCTTAGATGACAGCCAAAGTACAGCAGATACCGAAATCCTCTCACAATCATCTCAAGAGCGACAAACGCAGTGGCCAGAGCAGTTTTATGTCCCAAATTTCTCTGTTGACGTTGAATATAGACTCAGGCAAGCAAATCTGCTGTATCTTAGGGATGGAACACTCCTCAAAGTAACCAAAGATCTTAAACACGAGATCCTTGAGAGATTGGCAGAGACTATGTATGGCTTCACAGCTTATCCAAACAATGCTCAGTTTGAAAAAGCTGCAGCAGCACTGATAAACAAGCATCCATGTCTCCAGGAGAAAGGCTCAACCAGTTGCTGCAGTGGTTGGAAGAACAGTTTAAAATATAAAATGGCTAATTATAGGTCAAAGCGCAGACAATCAGGATGCCGTGACGTTGCAGTAAATGCTGGTAAGCGTGGAGGCCATTCTAGTCCAGGAGAACCAGCTAACAAAAACATTAAGAAGGCAAAAAAAGGCGAGCTCAACTTCTTACCCAACTTTCCAGATGGATTTGACCAGACAGGCCTTGAGGATGCCCGTAAGATCTTGGTCGATGAAATGCAGAAACGAACACCAAATGGACAACTTGTGAAAGTCAAGATGGACCTTACATTTGCACTAAGAAGAAGAGAGGTGGTGGAGACAAAGCCTGCCATATGCCAGATGGTGGAACGCTGGCCTGCTCTTTTTACGGAGGATCAGGTATGTTCAAGAGTCTTTTCTATGTTTCTATTATTTTTTGATGCCATTGTTCAATTTCATTTACACAGTCTCATCCTGATGACTTTATTTAGATTAACACAATTTTTTGTTAATATCTGAGTCCATATAATTAACAAGACACCAAATGTATATGGATTTTGTATGAATTACAATTGTTCACTTTCGTTATTTTATCTACATCTTGGACAGCATACGGGTGTGTAAGATGAATATATTTTCTCACACATAATACAAATGCCTCCATCCACAGTTTAATTTAGTTTTGAAATATAATGCTCTGTATTGTGTACTCTTATTTTGCAGGTGTTCTTGGAGTTCAACAGGATTGTAGGAAAGAACCTCAAGCAGGAATTTTATGAAAGCATTGATCAGCACAGTCGTCATCTAATTGAGATTTTTCGCTCTAAGAGAGGGAATGTCGGACAGCTGTTGACACAACTTTTACAACAAACCAAGGTTGGTGCATTGTGTACTTATTTGATGCATTGTTGTTTTTTTTTAAATTAATATAAGTAATAAAAACATGTCACATTAAGTGATACTGTAATGGTTGCCCAGTACAATCAAATTTGTACTTTACTGATCATGCTTTCTTGTAGATCATTTCTTATTATTCTGTCTTTTTTTATTTTACTACCCAACAGACTCAAGAGCCAACTGATATTAGAGCAACGGTGCTTAGAGGTCTGCCAATTGTCCTTGGTGACAACCCCACTGACTTCTTTAAACCATGCTTTGTAAGTAACTTATTTTCTCCAAGGGTATCTTGCACCAAACTGCATAATGATTTTATTAATTCATAGTATTTGTATGTGATAAACATAACCATTAAACTTAAACCATTAAACACTGAGAGAGTAGTAATAGATCATTCAACTTTTTTTCTAAAATTATCATTTACTTGCATTTACATGTCAGTCAAAACCCATAAGACTTTTTATGTAAATAACAAATTTTAATTTCAAAGGTTTTTCTTTCCCTACATTAAACTGCAACTTAAAGGTTTAAAAAGGTCATAAGTGCATCATAAAATAAATTCATGTGAATCAAAAGAAAGAAATGTCTATTTCTGTTTTGATGATGAACTGTCCTATAGGTTTTGGGGTACCGGTCAAAGTTTGGGGTCAGTAAGACTTGTAATGCTTTTTAAAGAAGTATCTAATGCTCATCAAGGTTATATATACTTGATCAAAAATACAGGAAAAAACAGTAATTTTTAATAATTTATTTCTGTGATGCAAAGCTTAATTTTCATCAGCTATTACTCCAGTCACATGATCTTTCAGAAATCATTCTAATATGATAAATTTATTATGCGAATTATCAATGAGGAACAGTTGTTCCGTCAACTATTTTTGTGGAACCAGGATTCTTTGTTCAATAACAAGGTTATTGTAAATTGTAAAAACATTTTGCAATATTACTGTTTTTTTTCTGTATTTTTGATCAAGTAAAGCCTTGATGAGCATTAGATACTTCTTTAAAAAGCATTACAAGTCTTACTGATCCCAAACTTTTGACCGTGTGTGTGTGTGTATGTTCTAACGGGGTGAAGAATCACACAAGGTATTTGTGAGAGAGAGAGAGAGAGAGAGAGAGAGAGAGAGATATATATATATATATATATATATATATATATATATATATATATATATACACACACACACACACACACACACACACACACACACACACACACATACATATACACCAAATGTATATATATATATATATTTATCACAAATACCTTGTGTGATTCTTCACCCCGTTAGAAAATACACACACACACACACACACACACATGGTCAAAAGTTAAAATATTATTATAATTTTTTTTTTTACTAACCCTTTTAATGAAGAGTTGAAAAAGCAGTCATAACTAATTCATACATTAGTTTGCATGTGTCAGGCTGTTTAACATAATTAATAGTTATTTAATGACTAATGTCTTGAATGTGTTCTGTTAGGACTCTGCTGATGATCATGTGTTCCAAGACCTTGACCTTGGAATCCTCCTTGTTGAGCGTGAAGGTGCTGTCTCCCCATCTTCTCTGCATCTCAATCCAGCCTCATTTAAGATTGTCATCGAGGGAGAAGTTGTGATGGAAAGCATTAAAGACTTGCCAAAGGCTATATGCCTTCTCTTTGGACTTACGTATGCACTTCATCTAAACTACCCCAAACCAATGAAGAACACATTCCAGTTCATCCAACAGGTACTTCTAATGGTGGGCCACACTGACTTGAAGCCCAGGTTACAGACATTAAAGAACCAGCTTGCAATTTAATTTTGACAGGAGTGGCTGTTTACTGTTCTTGATGTGCACAATTAATCTCTGAGGTGATTCTCTTGTTTCAAATGTCCTTTCATTGCTGCAAGTTAAATTAAACCAGTTAAAAGAGAAAGAGGTTAAAAGAGAAAATAAAGAGTTAAATTGTACCAGTTTTCTGTGGTAAAAATGTTTAAAATTCACAGTGGTCATCTTTGTTTTAAAGAGTTGACTCAAGTTTTAATGCTTATCCAATTTTAATGCATGTTTAGCCATTCAGAGGGATATGGCATATTGTTGAATACTATGTGTTCATGTTACTGTAAGCAATTTGTACAGTTGTTGACTAGCAAACAAGAATTGCATGTCAAAAAATGTTACTTGTCTTTTGTATGACAAGTTCATATATGGATGAATACACTGTACTGCCTGTTTTTATGAGCAATAAAAACATTGGAATGCGGTTAGTTTATTTCTTTAACTAGTATTTCTTAATTATAAGGCATTAAGTATTATATAATCTATACTTAGAATTAATATTCAATAAGATTTTTTTATATAAATTGTACACCAAAAAAATTGTGTGAACTAATGGTTTTCAGTAAAGACTACTAATGCAAACCTGATTTGTCTACTGCACCCACTAACATTTTAATGTTTATAAAGCTTAACCCGTTTAGTTTTAGATTTGTAAAAACTAATCTTGATTAGTGCAACGGGTTTCCACGCAAATTTCTAGTAAAGTCAACTAATTCGGGTTAAGAGTGTGGTTAAATGCAGAGGCCACATTTCATTGTGTCACCGTCTGCTGTGCTTGGTGTGTATCACAATGACAATCAGTTCACTTACACTTTCACTATTTCTTCTTCTTTAAGAAACTCTTTGATCCTTCACTCGTTACCTGTTATCTGTGCAAAAGACACCTGTCCAAACCTTCAAACAGTCAGACTCTATCCTCCACAATGGCCAAGAACAGAGCTGCCTAAGGACACCAGGGACAGAATTGTACACCTGCACTAAACTGGGACGAGCCAATCTACAACAGGCAAGCATCTTGGAGAGAAGAAATCAACTGTTGGAGGATGCAAACAGAGAGCTGGGACCACAGTAAGGTTACTATTACTAATACACTATGTCATCATGGATTTAAAAGGAGGGGGATTGTGAAAATGTAATGTGTTCAGATGAGACAAAAATAGAACTCGTGTTTGGAGGGGAAGAATGCTGATTGCATCCCTACAGCATGGGAGTGGAAACATTATGCTTTTGGTCTTGTCAGGATCCAATCTGGAAGTGGATACTCCAAGTCTGTGTTACTATGATTGTCATGAGTTACTAAAATTCCTGATTGTGTTCACCTATGTCTGCCCGCATATAGCTGCTATGTTTGTGTCAGTTTGCCATAGGTCATTGTTGGGTGATGCTTCCCGTCCTGTGTTAATCTAATAAACCAGTCTTATGACATTGTGCGTATGCGTCCTCTTTCCGTCGCTATGTCCAACAATGAGAGTATTGATATAAAACGTGGCTCGATATTTCAGCATGACAATGATTCTGAACACTCCCCCAGGGCTGCGACCAGCAAGAGGACGTCACTCTCGTCCTCGTCCATGTCTCCCTTGTCTTCAGCACACCCCCGGAAGTCAAGTGGGTCGTCACAGACCTCGCGACGTTAGAGGATGTGCGCGATGGGCAGAGCCACCCCGGCCCCCACCGCCCACCAATCCATGTCATCTTCACTCTCGTCGTCGTCCGTGTACTCCCACCAGTAGTCCCGTTGGTCATCCACCCTACTGACATCCTGGACCCAGGGCGTGATCAGCTCCCAAGGGCAGTACGGCCATTCTGGCCCATCTCCCCACTGGCGGAATGGATTTGCATATTCTCTAGGGGTCGACGCCATCACGCGGCGCAGCTCGCCACTCGACCCCAGCATCGCCAGGAAGAAATCGCTCAACTGTACGTGGCGGTTGTCTCCCGGTCCCGGCGCGTCTCACTGCAGAACTGCCCGACCCTCACTCCAACTGGCTGAGCTCATCGTGGTCTTCCTACTCTGCCTTCTCTGTCTGCACTTTTGGCTGATGGGGGAAGGAAGCTCAGAGGCGGGACATAATGAGAATGGGATTTAATTACAAACACAAATCAACATGGCATGATGTAGTGAAACAAAAAAAAGGGAGAATGAAAACTGGCCTGCAGGTGTGTGCAGATTGCCAGAACTCCAAACACTCCAGAACAGTGGCCAGGTCCACAAAGAAGGTCAAGTTCTTAAACAGAGTTCACAAAGAAATTCACAAAAATGCTGCCACTCCCGATTTTAACTTCTGTCCTGATTGGCCCTAGGTGATGTCTCCAGACAATCTGTAATAATTCATGGACTAAGTTTGGCCATACAAACTATCTCATACATGCTAATTATATGTGTTAACATTGTTATATTTAATAAAATAGCTGCACAGTAATGCTAATTCCTTCCTCTGCAGGAAATGTACAGAGGTCTACTTATGCTTATGGCACCATTTAATAAAATGGGATTCCGTATTCTTTCTGTAACCTTGGAGACAGTCGCACTGGTCATTTTTGATCCTGTATCTACACTGTGGGTCGTGTTTTGTGTGTGGTCGTGTGACTGCATGGCTACATCTGTTTGGTAAAACAAGGTTGTGTTAGAATTACATCTATCTGGCAAATATAAAGCATATAAATGGTTTTAAAAAATAAGGAGTCGAGTGTTGCACAATGTAGTAAAGCAAGAGTAACGTTTCTTATTCACAAATGTATTCAAGTAAAAGTAAAAAGTTTTCAAAACGTTACTCAAGTGAATGTAAGAGAATAAATATCTCTGTTACAATGGCACCTGACTGTGTGTGCAATATATTAGTCATCAAGAGAACAATTTGTCTTTGAAACTGTTGTGTTGGAATAAGATTATGGATTTGAGTGACCCTGAATAGATCAAATTGTAAAGGCTTGACAGCATCTCCAAAACCACAACAAACAACTGGTGACAGTTCATAGGTGGCTGAGGTACATGCATGATGCATGTTGGAAGTGCTGTTTGTCCTGTGTTGTCTGATCCAATATAAAGCTGAATGATGAAGTTGTGTCTGGACCAATCAGGGTGCCAATGCCGATCTGTGTTCACCACCAAAAGCTCCTACAATGTGTGAAGGAGTATCAGAACTGGACCAAGGATCAATGGAAGAAGCTATCCTGGTCTGATAAGCACAACAAGAGTTTGAGGTGTTAATGTGGTCTCCAAATTCTCCAGATCCAATTCCAATCAAGCTCCTGTGGGATATGCTAGAATAACAAAGTCCATGGAGGCAGCAACTGTAAGATCTGCTGCTGATTGATTGGTGTCAGGTACCATGGCACACCTTCAAAGGTGTAGCAGAGTCCATGTCTCAATGGATCAGGGCTCATTCGGTGAACCTATGTTAATGTTGTGGCTAGTCAGTGATGTTCAAATTTAGAATTTTCGTTTACTGCATGAAGACCTCCTGCAGAGGCATTGTCCTGCACCACGCCGATTCAGACACGTCTGTCTGAAAGCACTGTCAGCCTGTACATGCAGAATGTTTTTTTCACCCACAGTCACAAGGTAGCAACCAACTGTCCACGATGCGGGAGGCGGGCCCTTCGGCCCGTGGCAGGCTGGTCTCAGCCCGCCGGCAGCAGGCGCCGATGCCGTTAACGCCTGGAGCCCACTCCCCATCTCCACTCCCCGTCCATCACGCCAGCCTGTGGCGCGAGCCTGGCAAAGGCCTCCGCGCCGTGCCAAAGAAGATTTATACCTGGTGCTTGACCTACTTGAGTTTGCATCTATATTAGTTGGGGGAGCGGGGAGGGGGCTCGATGGTGAGAGAGGGAAAGGTCACGCAGGGCCCAGGTAGTGCTGTGGATGCAGCAAGATGATGGAGTTGGCTAATTTAATAAGCAACAGTTGTCTCCTCCGTCACTACAGATGGTGCATTGTGGCTCAAGGCAAGTCTTTCGAACCAAACCTTGAGTATGGCTACTCATGGAGTGGTATCTTCCAGGATGATACTTTCATCCGCAGAACATGAGTGTCACAGAATGGCTGATGAATGAATACAATGTATATTATGGCCATCAGACACCTTATGACTCAGACACCTACACCTCTTTTCGATTTCAAACTATCTATATTTCAGTGCCATGTGTCATTCTACGTAACAAAATGTAATGCAGTTGGCACATGATATGTATCATGTATCCGAACCCAAAATTTACACATATCACAATTAGTGAATAAATGAGCTGATTATCAGTCTGCATGTATGTTATGGAAGGGACATGGTGCCAGAAATGGTTCTTGTGATGACCATGAACATGTGGTCTTATGAGTTAAGAATAAGAAGGGACAAAGGAACCAATATAAGGAACTATTACTGAAGAATAGTCATTAAGGATGCCAATTGTGTTTTAAGTGCATTAAGTGTATTAAGTGTCAGATAGTTTGGTCAGTTTGTTGTGTGTTTTGCCACTGTTTTAAATGGCTGTCTGTTAAAATTATCTATCTGCTAAAAAATAATATGGAAACACTGTTTACCCTACTTTGCATGTGAGAAATATTGACAGAAAGGTGACGTAAGGTGAATCTATCAATCTATCACAATTTAAAACTATTTTTTTTTTTTTATGAACCCTTCTTAAAGTTTAAATCATTACATGCCAACAATAAGGGCTGCATGGTTAGTTATTTCCCCCTCTCAATAGCAAGCAGTCCATTCATATTTCTGTAGACATACTTTATGTTATATTGGCAAACATGCCTCAAGCACGATGACTATTATAGCATTCAGAGACAAACAGCAAGACACTGCAAAATAAACTGACCAGGAACACTAATTGATGCTTTCAACCATTGGTTTGAGGAATTCAATACTGAGGAATTTGTTCACTGCCGCATGTAATACTATACGTATGACCCCCACCCTCCCTCTGCCACAGATCTTTCTAGTCAAACCTGCCTTTTAACAAACAGCCGGCAGCAATGTGCATGACTGCAAAATAACAGTAAGTTACCCGGGCTTTTTACGATGAAATAATGTAATGTTTGTCACGGGAGGGGCACGGCAGAAGAAAAAAAATTATTTTGAACACAGAGTAATTTACATGATAGAATAACCTTCCTGAGATGGGAGAGAGGGAAAAAAGAGAGTGTAATTTATTCAGTGTATTTGTGGTCATGCACTTCAGTTCTTTATCACCAGGAGAATTGCATTAAATCACCACACAGGAGGAATGAGTTGCAGCCAGAGGAGGGGAAAAATGAAGCAGCCTCTGGATATAATGAATTCCTGGGAGAATAAACACACCTCAGAATAAAGCCCTAATCACAAATTAAGTGGTTGCTGCCGTCATACCTTTTCCTTTTTTCGTAGAGAATGCTCACAGACGCAGTTGTTCCAACGGCCTGTTACAGTGCAGGTCTGGTTTGTTGTTGTTGTAGCTGAGGAAAAATGTTCAGAACACCCCTGTGTCCCGACAAAATTTTTTTTTATAGATTGTGCAGTCATGTTCTGCTATTTGAATTTTGGTTTTATCTTTCAATTGAATTTTTCTTCACAAAAAGGCCACAACTGTGCACCACAGACTTGTTTTAATTAGAACTAAAACAGCACATTTGGCTCTGACCTGGCCGAGTAGACGGGGGAGCATCCTGAAACAATGGAATTGGCAAGTTCATCCTCTCCGAATTATCCCACTGAGTCCACCCTTAAAAGTCTCTCCACCCCCCTCCCAGCAGACTTAAGAAGGATACAGATTTTAATCAATACAGGAAACACACAAACCTTGAGGGACGTGAAAAAGCCCACAACCTGGGATGAAGATTAAAGACCTCCGTCTGAAAAATCTTCAGCTCGTGTCAGGAAGCCGGCGCAACGCCGCTCCCATCTATCAAACGGCATCAGATAGTGTTTTGTGTAACAAAGCCGTGCTGTATGACACGTTTTCTCCAAAGCTGTAGGTGAGCAACCGCGCCATAAATCACCATCAGTGCTCAGCTTGACCTCTAAATGGCTGCGCATCAGGTTGTTAATATTCACGGTGCGGTACGGACGTGTGGTGTCTGTGGGAGATTTAGCTTGGCAGTTTCAGCTGTGGGCAGTGTTGGGTCAACCCCCTCAAAATTACTCATACCTACCGAAGTAAAAAAAAGTTTTTGAGCTGACAATAAACACGCGTATGTCCACTCGGATCTCATTAGCGATGCAAATAACACACTGATGACACAAATTAGCCCATGATGCTCATCTGTAATAAAATGGTATGACACAGTCAGGACTGACCTGGCTGGTCATATGACAAGCTGCGACTGAACAGCATCGCAGAATCTAAAGATGAAGACTTTCAGTAAGGGCTTTTAAAAGTACTTACTCTCACTCACAGTAGCCAGACATAAATATTAAAGGGTAAACTGCAGTACAGTTGCAATATTACACTTAAGGTGGGTCTGTACCATACGATATAAAATATCTATAAATATATATAGAAACAGCAGCTAATAGAAGCAACCAATTTAGGCGAGGCTCAGGTAGTCTCATGCTATCAGCGTTGCTCCTTGAGAAAAAGATTTTATTCCCCCAGCACCACACACAGTTCATGGATAAGGTTTTTTAGACAAGGGATGTCTGCATTCCTCTCACTCTTGTTCATTCTTTTGATGCCAATTTTTGAATCTATTATTAATAAAACAAAACAAAGAGATTGATCAACCTTTCAGTTCCTTATTAATAATGACTTCATTAAAGGTTTATGTATTCATAAACAAGACAAAATAATGTCTGCTTTGTGCTGAATAAGTTTTTTTTCAATATACATTTGTGTCCTGTAAGCAATATAGATTAAATATGTTTATGTAGCACATTATCTTTAGTTGTGGCTTTAGGGAAGAGGTCAGCGGGCTTATACCTAAATATTTAATTCACTTATTAACTTTCGTGGTGCTGGCATATTTCCTCAAGATCATAATGATGATCTTCACAGTACAGACAGTCCCTGATCATTGAAAATTCTTTTAAATCTGTGGCTAGCAGCCCCAGCCTTTACCTTTGGACTTCCTGCTGTGAGTTAAGTTCTTGGGTATGTCTCTATTTGAGGGCCGTATCCTTCTGAGGATGTGGTCACCAAAGGCTTTGATTTCGTGGACTGCATTCTTCGAAGGCTAAAATGTGCTCGCTCTGATCCTGGTGGAAAAATTTAAAGTGCTTTTCCTTGGCCGATTTTTTTCAGAAACAGCCATCTTCTGATACAATTTGCATAGTTAATTGTGGGATAGACAGGGCAGAGAATGGGTCGTAAGATTTTTTTTTGTGGTGTCGTAGAATTGGAACGTCCTAGAATTGGCCGATTCATGTTCATTCACACCCGTGTCGTTTTTGAGAAAACAAGACGCGTTCATCTTATAGATCTGCACGTCTGCTGATCGCGATAATGATCAGTGGAATCATTGTGGTGTAAGTAGCCTTTTTCTGATGGGTGATTGATATCGCACTCACTGTGGCTGAACTGCGCGTCTTCGGGAGCTTTGATATGTCCAAGATCAGAGGAATAACAATCAATGTTCTCAGTGGGCCTCAAGCGCTGAAGAGTGTCCAATCTAAATCCCGCCAGCACATCTGCATACCTTTTAAACTTCCCACCGCTCTGCATATTTTTTGGACTCCAGACGTACTCATTTGCTCTCCAGGTATGCGGAACTTCCCTGGTTGTGGAATAATGCTCCGCAGGAGATAGCTATTTCCCTTTGTGTTAATTAGAGACTTGCAGCGCCTTAACAAGCCAAGATCAGAGTCGCTCTCGAGCGCGTGTGTGTTTTTTCTCCTGGTCCACGGGCTTTGAAGAAAAGGAGGAAGCGAGTCGGCGGCCCATGTGATGAAAAGCAGCCCTCGGTGAGCACCTCCTCAGAGCGGGGAGAAGGACCCGAGCAAAGCTGCCCCGGCAATGCCCGCACCGTTCAGTGTTTGATAGGTTTTATTTCATTATTTACCCCCTCACACCACCACACCGTTCCCACGACTCACACATATTTAACCACATGAAAGACGCATGCTGTAATATTTGTGCCGCCATCAATGGCGGTCTTATGGAGGGATGAAAAGGAGGAGGGGGGGGGGGGGGTGCAGCCCCTTTTCAAAGTTCAAGTGTGTTTCTCTCTGATAAAAGGGCACTCTGTAAAGAGGCATAAAATACGGCACAATGAGGGAGGAAAGCGGGTGGGGTGGGATTGGGGGGTCGAGTTTTTGTCAGCCTCTCGTCTTAAACTAGAGAGCGGGGGGAGAGTGGGGAAGCAGAGACACAGCCTTTCCTCTGAGCCCAGGTCACAGTCAGAGGGGTCTTGCTGAATAATTGATCAATGGATAGAGCAGTGAAAACAGAAACACAGCTTAGCACTATGTTTCCCCCTCCGTAATGCACGAGGCAACCCAGTCCCTGGGATCCATCAGCCACATGCAAAAGCTCCGCTGCACTGAAAAGCCTCCAAGTTCAGTTCAATTATTCAGCATCCCTCCAAGATTATGAATTATTGAGATAAAAGCATGTTCCCGTATATGGTTGCGCAGTCTGCTGCAGACACTAAGCCATTCTCTAGATGGGCAAAGCTGCTAGACTTGGGGAGATGTTGTAATCCAGAAGGAGACGGAGATGCTAATAAGAAAGGAACCTGCGGATCGATGAATATTGAAACTGGATTCTTAAAGCTCATGACGCCGTTTGTTTGCTAGCAGAGGCCTGAAGCTCAGTGACTGCAAGATGGCATTTAAAAGGCAACTAATCAAATCAAATTAATAGCCGGCGAGAGGAGTAATATGTCCCCTCTGCTCGCTCACAAGGGGGAATCGCTGTAGTTCAAACCCCCATCTGTTGATGTAAATATCTTGTCTTCCTTTGTTCCATGACCCCCCTGTGACAGAGGAAATTGTACCACTGGCTTCGGATGAGAAGTGGCGGTCCACTTTTCTTGGCTTGCACCGGCACAAGGAAACAGATGATCCGATAAATTATCAATAACTCGCCCGTAATTCAAAGCCACTTTGGCAGCGCGCTGACTCCGATCAGCCTCAGAGTCCCAGCCACGTCCTCATCACCCATTCTCAGCAAATGCTCTCTGGCCATCAGCCCCCATCACCATCCATGAGGTGTTTGAACAGGCTGTTCAAATATTTTAACTGAGGGATTGGAACTGGATGAAGTACGCCCAATCGCTCTCCATATTTACAGAGCGCAGGATTCTAAAGCCAGAAGAGCGGAAGGTCTTGACCACCAATGGACGGATTGCTTAAAGGTCGCCTCCCGACCGCCCTCCTCGTAATGAGTACTCGGGAGTCTGGGTAATGGTGCCTCATTATTTCCCCTTTGACAATGTATTTGGGCATTTGTTTTTTTAATGTGTGTGTGTGTGTGTGTGTGTGCGGCAAAATCATAGAGGCCCTCAGACAAACACGCCACGGAGGAACTCGCTCACACTCGTCCCGCCGCAGCCTTTTACTGGAATTCACAAACGTCTGGAGACCGGCAGCACGGACAAATCCTGAATTTACTTTGCTATCGTTATACCCATTCGGTTGACCAAGGGTTTGTGAGGATAACAAGAAGTCGTGGTCAGTTTTGTAGCAGCATTTAACCATGGCTGTCATTATCTCAGACCTCATAACATCAGTACCATTCCAAAGGTTAATTTAATGTGTCGGGGCGTAGACAGTGTTCAGGGTATATTACCGCCTCTTTAACGGAATGTAAGTGGAAATGGTTTTGTGACAAATTACCAAAGACCTTAGCGTCTGATAAAGATGATAAAAGACGCCCTGCCCTTTCTTGCGAGACCACAAGAAACACTCGCAATTGCCATAATCAATGCATAGTTGACTTTTTTGGTCTAGACTGCATACCTTATTTTAAGAAAATAAAAACTTCTTATATTCAGGCCAAAACAATACTTGCTCAGAAACATTCAATCAGTTGTAACATTATCATATATATTTTTAACATTTTTTTTGTGTTTTATGGAAGTTTTAATGGCTGTCAGTGACGGTCGTGAAGACAGTCGATATCGTCACGTTCCATAACATGACCAAGCGTTCCCATGCACAGCGATCTGACGAGGGCGTGTCTGCTCCCTGCTGTTTGTTAGCGAGGCTGGGCATGTGATAAGCATGCCGAGTGCCTTACCCCTCCCCCCGTGAGGGGCACTGGGGTGGGGGTGAACTGGGTGATCTCTCCAGGGGAGCGGAGACGCTCATTAGGCAGGCAGACCCATCCCATAACCCAGCTGGATCTGAGTGCCAGTTGACTGGGCAGCCATCATTCTCTCCCTCTTTTTCCCTCAGCCCCAACTCTCATCCTCCCATCACACATGGACCCGTGTTTTTTCCATCTGAAAATGCGAATGTTTACGAGCGCACATATCTTTCAGCCCATCCCCCAGCAAAAACCACAGACAAACATGCAGACAAACTGACATATATTCCTCTCAGCAGCTCTAACTAATGGGACTCGGGGGGTCTCTCGCATTCCGTCTCAGACTGCCCTCCCAGAAGAGTCACTCTCTTAACATGTAATCCATTTAATGGATGATTTACTGCCCATTAGCCAGACACTGTTTTAAGTAACAGTACACCTACTGTACTGTACATAGTATCGTTTCTATGACATGCGCAAGCAAACATTTCAAGGATTCCTAATTTAGGAATATGGTGGTTTGGCCTTTGATCATTTGTAGGCCATCAACCATCATTTTTTGGACACCTTGGGGTTGTTCATAGATAATCTATAATGTAATTTTTTAAAAAATGATTAACCTATTTTGGTTTAATACACATAAAGCTGCCATTTGTAAATGTTTCATTTCCAACCACAACTAAAGAAAATTATGGTAATGAAATAATTTTTTGAAATAATCAGGACCCACATATCAAACCATGAATGAGGTTGAACCACAATGAACCACTTAGTAGATTCATAACAACACCCCCCATTAATTCTTCCTCACCACTACCATCCTTAAATTCTGCTTTTTAAAATAAAATCCTATGTGACTGATTTTCCCTATTAAATCCCATTCATTCTAATTATATTAAGGGTTGTTTTTATTTTATAATAGTTCAAATGATTTTTTTGGCGTCAATATCCATTCTAATATGGTCTCTAGTCGAGAAGCCCATTATTTTGTGCGCTTGTGATATTGAGGATTTCAGAATTATTTTTCAAAGGGCTTTTTCAAGGACCCACTGGTCATGTACTTGTTAGTGGCCTGATAAGCCACTTTGCCAACCCACAAGCTCTGCTAATTAAGAACTCAATTAGACCCCTCTGTCTGCCTCATGCCTGAAAGCTAATGTTTCATCATTTCAGGCCGTTTTACTTCCCGCTTACAAATTTTCTTAGCTCCTTTCTTTTTTCTTTTTTTCCTCAGGAATATAATGCCTTACTTCAAAGAAGATTCACTTGCATTGGTGTATTTACTATTAGTCAATATTACTGCACTTGGAAATGAATGATTAAATGTATAATTTTCATTTTCTTGCTCTGTACAGTTTATAAAGAGTATATGGAGCACAATGGTAGCCAAAACGAGGTTATTCTGTGACAGGGAATTAGTATACAATGGCCAGAGGCGCTGTTAGCCATAACCCTTACAAAGGCTCTCCAGCAAAACTCATCATGCGCTGTCTCCAAGGTTAAAGTCAAAGGTTCTGAGAGCACAACCTGCCCTGCACCACCACAGCTCCAGCTGTCAAGAGAACAATGGCCATCTCACATCCTAAACCAAGTCAGTACGGCAGAAAAAAAGACCTAAACAAAATAAAACAATGGAAAACAGGCCAAGGCAGACAGGAGGCTACTCCTGGACATCCCAGAGGGAGGAGCAGGTCAAGCCCCGCTTCTTCCCTTCGAAGTTCGCTGCAAGAGAGCCGCCCCCCGAAATGAACCTGGATCGACTCTTCGAGGCTGAGGACACCGCGGCTTTAAATTAAGAGTGTTAAGCAGGAGAGGCAAATTGGAATTCAAAATCTATTAAGTTGCTGTGCCCGGCAGCAAATAAGTGAAAACGGGCCCAGGGAGTGCGAAGCACATGAAACTTTTCACAGGAGATAAACTTGGCACGTCTCTCAGCTGGCTAGTGCTCACTCAGAAGAAGTTGCCCGTTATGAATTGGATCAACATGTTTTAGATGCTATAATTTAATATTCAGCGAATGCATTGTTTGACCGTTTCTGTAATAAAACCAGATTTTATTCTTTAATTTTTTGCAATATTTAAAACTGGGTCCTAACATACTAGAAATTATGTTCTTAAGTTGTGGAGATGTAACAGAAAGTAGACAGTGACCTACCAAACATCTTATATATTTTTTGATTAGTCATTAACTTTTGGTGCTGGGGGAATAAATAAATAAGAAGTATTTATAATTTATTAAAATTACTTTTCATTTGAATGCACAATATTAGTACAGTAATAAAAGTGGTCAGATTAGCCTAAAAACAGCCTGGGAAGTTATTCCAGACTCAATCACTGGCGCACAATGAAAGGATAACACACACACACACACACACATTCACACACTCAAATGTGACAGCATATTACCACCGGTGAAGAGGTGTCCGAAGGCCCAGTCATCATGACTTGCCTATATGCAGGCCTTGTTTTGTCGATTTCTCATTTGATGCTATTTGACTCCAGACGTTTCATCAGGTCCTCATCTCCGTCTTCAGGATGAGCCATCACTGGGTGACATCAGGCATGGAGAGGCAATCACGGCAGAGGCCGCAGCTTTTTTCCCTTTGTATTTACTTATTTATTTATTTACCCGCGACCCCACCTCTGTTTGTCTCCTCGCTGACAGTTGGCGCCGGCAGAGCACGGGGCTTGAGCGTTTATCTCCCTCAGCTGAAGTTGGGATGAGGCTCCCCTGGGGGGCGCGTGGGGTACCGAGACAGAGAGCCAGCCACCAGGGGCTGGTGTCGGCTGTCTGGAGACTGCAACGTGAGAATGAGAACGTGCGTCCGGCAGCGCCGTGTCTCAGGTCTCGCACACAAAAAAAAAAAAAAAAAGCACAAACATTGATACCTGAACGCAGCAGCTTGTGGAGACAGATTCCGAGGCCAATCATTTCGGAGGAGATGCAAGTCGGAGCCAATCATTGCCCTGTCAGAGAGATGTGTTATTCAATGGGCGCCGCTTATCGCCCAGCAGGCTCACTCAGTCGTGTTGAGAAGCACAGACCTTGAAGTGATGGGCAATCACATGGCCCCGGGCGGAGCAGGAGACAGGGAGATTGAGGCATTCCAGCCGACAGTGATGTTTTACTCTGCCTCTGAACCCTGCATTCACCTTCATCAACAATAGCCGCCGTTTCAGGGGCACGGTGGGTAGTCTGGTGCAGGAATTGATGTTTGTATGTTTTTAAAAAAATTATAGCAAAGGTACAAATGTATTTTTCTTTATGAACGACTGATGCGATTGTTGACTCTTTAAAGGTACAATGTGTAAGACCCATGTGATGTGTGACCTTGACAATTTTAGCCCCATCCAACAGGGGACAGTATTTCACCAGAAAGCTGTCATGAGAGACAAGGAAATGCAGAAATGGGGGGAAAAAAAAAAATCTAAACCCCAAAGCAAATGCCTCACCACACAGTCCTCCAAACCTGCTGCTACTGCGAGAACAAATGAAAAACAAGACTGGTGCGTAAATGGTAAATCTGAGAGCTAATAATAAAGGTACACCTGCACCTGTTTTATCAACACAGGTTTACCATGGGAACGTGTCCCGGGCGCTACCACACCACCAGGAGCTCTACCTTCTACATGTGCACGGTACGCAACGGGACGAAATGTGCACATTTCGGATCAGGCACCGATAGATGTGTGGTCGGGGATTTTAGTTGGTCGATCACTCTCTTGTTGCACTCCAAAGGCATTTTTTTTAAAAATTGTAGACTACTAGATGGAAGGCCAAGTGAAGAAATGGGGGATCGAATGTAGTTGGTATGGTAATGTAACCAATCAATGCTGCAAAAGATTTAAATAACGTGACAATGGTAATCAATACATCACAAACCCCTTGAACCTACATTCACTTTTTTTATTCTAAATACTTATTTTGTTGTTAATTAAATCATTACCAATGAGATCCACTCTGCAGAATACATGTTACGAAACTGCCAAACTCTACATGCCAAACATATTTAAACCACCGTTCTCCAAGCGCCACATTCTGCTGAGGTTTCATTACCGTTTTCGTTGAGGGAAGAGAAGACACCCCTAATCAGGTTGCTTAGAGAGAAAAAAAAAAGATAGAAGAAGAAGGGAGAGAAAAGAACGAGAGAGTGTGTGTGTGTGTTTAATGTCCTAATGGAGCGACAGAGTTCCACTTTAAAAAGCCACACATTACTTGTAAAGTGACTTCTCTGCGCAGTTACCTGAGAGCCGGCGGTTTATTTTTACCCTGCTACGTCCCCCTCATTCTTTAGCCGCTTCGGGAGATGGTGTTAGTTTGGCTTCATCTCTGACAAAAGATAAATGAGCTCGGGGTCTGTGGTGATCCAGCATGGCTGCCAGGTAGTTCCAAAATAGCAAACTATTTTTCATAACGGGCCGAAGTGATATGGAGTGCGATGCAGCAGGCGGCCTAACATTTACCATCTTGGTGTATGCGGGGGATTCATTCTCTCTCCTTCCTTTTTTGTTAAAAGTTTACTTTCCTACTTAAGGGGTGCCAAGCTGCGGCGGTGCGCTGCACACGGCAGCGTCTTCCGTTTTGGTGCGAGACCCAGGGGGGGACAATGAGCGGGGTCAAAAAGGGGTCACCCTGCACATATTGGCATGTATACGCAGCATATTTAAAGGTTGTGGTGGGAAATTCACTGAATGAATTAAGTATTCTTATTAAATCATTTGTTCTTTACAATAAAGCGGATGGTCTCCTGAGGGATCCGCCAACTCCTGGACAGTCTGTGGTGCAACGTGTTGTTGGTGTATGGAGCGAGACATGTGCTCAATTGGAGGTCTGGGGAACAGGTGGGCCAGTCCACAGCATCAATGCCTTCGTCTTGCTGGGACTGCTGACACACTCCAGCCACATGAGGTCTAGCATTGTCTTGCATTAGGAGGAACCCAGGACCAACCCCACCAGCATATGGTCTCACAAAATCAGCTGGCAAGCACATGGAGGGCTGTGCGACCCACCCAAAAGAAATGAGACCCCACACCATTACTGACCCACTGCCAAACTGGTTATGCTGCAGGATGTTGTAGGTAGCAGAACATTCTCTATGGCACCTCCAGACTCTGTCATATCTGTCACATGTGTTCAGTATGAACCAGCTTTCATTTGTGAAGAACACAGGGTGCCAGTGGCAAATTTGCCAATCTTGGTATTCTCTGGCAAATGCAGAACGTGCTGCATGGTGTTGCAGAGTCATGCACATTTGTGGCCTGCTTCAGGACATTTTGCAGGGCTCTGCCAGTGCTCCTCCTGCTCCTTCATGTACAGAGGTGGAGGGAAGTGGTCCTGCTGCATGGATGATGCCCTCCTACGTCCTCCTCCACGTCTCCTGACTCCTGGTAGCGCCTCCACGCTCTGGACGCTACGCTGACAGACACAGCAAACCTTCTTGCCACAGCTTGCATTGATGTGCCATCCTGGATGAGCTGCACTACCTGAGCCACTTGTGTGGGTTGTAGACTCCGTCTCATGCTACCACCAGAGTGAAAGCACCGCCAGCATTCAAAAGTGACCAAAACATCAGCCAGAAAGCATAGGAACAGTTTCACAAAAGCATGTGAAAATGATTGTCAATAATTTTTTTAAGCAGTGTATTCTTTGCATTTTACATGCGTCAGGTGCGGTGAACACGCAAAATCCCAGAATTTACCACTTTTGGTCATTAATCACATGTGTAGAGGAAAGAAATAAAATAGCTGTTCATTTTTTTTTATGTCAACAAGATCCTCTCCACATTGAAGGAAAGTTTCCAATTTAAATGAGGCGCTGCAGTAGCTGCAGAGGCCTCTTTGAAGCAATGTGCTCGGCACAAACAGGGAGCAGCAGCCCCTTTCCTGTGTTTCTCCAAGCCAAAACACTGGTGACACCTGACGGGTGATCAAACGACAGCCCCCTCTCTTCCCCGAATCCTCGCGTGTGCTCATCTTTGTACTCGTCTCTCCGCAGATGAAGCGGCCAACCATGTTACTGGAACACCCCTTCACTCAATATTTACAAAAGCCTCTATCACAACCACTGTCTCTGCATTTCTTGTGCAAAGGGAGACCATAATCATGTGTTTTTTCCCCATCATATGTTTTTTTTGGGGGGGAAACGGGGGCGTCTAGTGTTTTTTTTTTTTTACTCACTCCATTCCAAAGGCTATCTGCTTTTTTTGGTTTTGGTTTTTCTGCTCAATGTGCCCCCGGTACGTCATTGAGCCCTTTTAGCTGATTTGCAGTCACCCAAAGGGAGAAGTACAGTTGTAGGCTAAATCACCTCTCTGCGGGTACTGACTGCCTTATAAGTCAAGATGTCTCCTGGGCATTGGGGAAGGCTTCTGCGCCGGGCTCCCAGCGGTGTTCGCAGTCAGTGGGGTCAGGCTTTTATTCATACCACAGGAGCTCATATTTCTCCTAATCCGTCTCCAGAACCAGCGGCATAATAATGCACCCAAGGTGGTGCACAAAAATGCGGTGGGGGGGTGTTAACGAAATGTTAGCATTGGTGAAAGTCGGGACCAGTCACAGGCACGCTACAGGTCCGTCGCCTTGCAGGGTGGCCGCCCTCTGTCACCAGGGTGGGGTGATTTATGATTTATTTCCCAATAAAAAAGCCAGCGCTGGCTTGAGCTGCTGCCAAACCAGCGGTGGGTCCGGAGGCTCCTTGTTCAGTCATGTTAACCCGTTCCACCACCATTGTTTTCCTCTGAGATTAACTATTTAGAGTCTCCTTTTGGGGTCATTTGTACTCCTACAAAGGTGCTTCATTTTTTGGTAGGTGGGCTGAAAGATTTGTCTCGCCCCTTTCCATCCAAAAGCTACGGGCCAATTAGCCCAAATGGTCCTGAGTCCGTTCAATGTCATAACATTGAGTCCAGAAGGGTGTAGACCAGCTCACGTCTGCTCTAATCCACTCTTCCATTTTTTAACTTGGGGGGAGGACAGAATAAAGAACAGGAGTTGCTTTGTGAAGCGCAGGACTATGAATGACAAAGCTCCAGTGGTGTGGTGCTGGAAGGAAGCTGGCAGGCTCCACCACACCTGGGCCTTCAGGCAGATGGTGAGGGGCCGAGGGTTACGCAACACCACCCAAAGCCATATGTCTCTCACCAGCACAGAAACTTCTGCGACACGCTGGGTCCCTGTAAACCTCCGCGACCCAAAAGTGAGCCCTCAGGCCAACTGGGTCCAACCTTCGTCCCTCACCATGTGTTTCGTAAATTGTTTTCTTGAGCCCTTTGTAGTGTGCGGTGGCCAGAGACCATTCAATAGCCGTGTGAGGATGCTCGGAGGAGTCAGTGACTCTTACACGAAGTCCTGTAGAATGATTTCTGATGTTGTGCCTTATGCTTCATTATTTATTTGTTCTGTGCAGTACTGTACACTGGCAATAACTTTATTTTTGTAACCTGTCAACTTGTCTATTTTTGATGTGATATATAAACCCCTAGTATGGTTTTGAAACTAAAAAGAGAATAGGAACAATGTGAAAGAACTAACAGAAAACATGGAAACATAATTTTCGTTTTGACATCAAGAGTGCATTCTGAAAATTATTTATTTCAATAAAGTATAGTATAATGTAAGTACACATCTTAAAAAGAACTGTTCTATTAGGGTTAACATCATTTTTAATAATACTATTTCATGTAACTGATAAACAACAGCAGTAGGGGTCTCGGAACAGTGTTGTTAAGTACATTCAGTTGGTCTGTCTAAAATGCTGAGAGTAATAAACAAACAATAAAGTACATAGAGTAGAGTAATAGTAATAGTAACTCTACAGTAATGTACATAGAGTAATAATCAAACACATTATCAAAAGGAGTGATGATGGTGGGATTGAATGAATTTTTCTCGAAACGTTTTCCCCTTTTGTGACACATCAGCATTTTTTTTATCTTAATTTAGGTATGAGTAGGCACTTTGATGTTCAGACTGTGTCAAACAAAGTACTGGCATCACTTTATATCTTTATGTCAGCATTGGCTAATTTCTCCTTAAATGACATAAAGCTAAAGCAATTAAGCGTCGGACAGAGGAAATAAAAAAAAAAACTCTGCAGAAGCTGAGTTTTGCTGACAAGTCAGAAATGTGTTGTGCGCTCTCCCAAGTGTCTAGGATTTGCACATGGGATTTGAAAAAGGGAGTGGGAAAAAACGACCTTTGCGGAATAAGTTATGTCCGCTTCTTGAACTTGAGGCTATTGTTAGCAGCAGGACTCTGATTTAAGCCTCGCCTGAGCTTCTTACACTTTCATTCGTGACAAATTTTCCATGGTAGATTTCTCTATTCTGCTAATGCTGTCTAGGAAAAGGGCAAGTTTTGGAAAAAAAAAAACAGACAGACACAGGGTTATGTCTGCAATGAAAAACAATAAGCGCACAGACAGATAAACCTAAAGATTATATAAAAGATTATGATAAATCATACTGCCACAAACTATAAATATGGATGCAGAAACTTGTGACATATTGGTTCATGTGACCTTATCTAGTGACCTTGCAGCTTGTGACACTCACCAGTGCCAATATCTCACGGTGCAGCACAACCTCACTTTTTTCTGTAATTGGGGCATAACCCAAACCCCACTTCTCAACCCATAGCAATCCCTAATCTCAGTAATCACACAGACAGATATTATTCAGTATATTTAAAGGTTAAGAACAAACACACTTTTCAGAATTTTCAGAAAACCTGGGAACACTGGGCCCGCACAAGAGCACACACAAAAAACAGGTGTGGTGCGAGGAAGCGGCATTGTGATCACTTTTATTCCAATACGATCAACCAACCATGAGAAAAGGCGAGAAAATGGGAAGAAAGTACCATAGGAATACGGCGGAGCCCTTCATCAAGTTAATCACTGCAGACCTCACGCATTTCTCTCCACCCAACAATGCCACCGCAATGCTAATGGCACTGCCAACGCGGGCTAGCGGTGTTTCTGCCATGATTGATTGCCAGAATTAGATCAAGGTGACTTCCTCTCAGCTCCATCAGCCTCTTTAGTTTTGATCGATAATAAGAAACACATTTAATAAGGGGGAGCTCTGAGGGTTCCTGAGTTTAAAAAACAAACTCGGTTATCATCATCATCAGCTTTTTCTGCTTTTGGGACAGCAAATATTCGGGATGATAAAAGATATGGGAAACCGTGGAAATATATTGAACTGGTGCGTCAATTGATCACCAGTAATCAAACAGCGCTAATGATACTGGAGTGTATTTGTATGACTATACATTAGACTACATTATTCTGCTGTCAGACATGGAATATTTCAGATTTCTTTTAGAAGATCCGCTGCATGTTAAAGAGAGTTTGCATATTAGCATGCGGTATCCATTGAGAACAACAGAAGACATATTGTTTTAAAGTAAAGTGTCGGGAAGTAATCAAGCACTGCTTTAATTATCTATAACATATAATATAGATCTTAATTAATTGCGGCGCGTGCTGAGGCATCGAGCGGGGCCCGGCCGCGGCCGCATCAGCCAGGTGCTTTTTTTTTTCTCTCGCTTTTTCTCCTGTTTATTTGTGCATCATAATGGCCGAGCCCAGAGGGACGCCTGTCAGCTGCAGGGTTCGCCGGAGAGCCGGCGGAGGGGCAGGACATCCACGCCTGCCCCGGCAATGAAAGACTTCCTCTGGAATGCCAGGGATACGCAGCTGGGCCTCATAGGGGACCTGACCCCACTGATGAAATAATCAGTTCAAGATAGATTTCCTATGGCCGCGACTCAGAGAGAGAGAGAGAGAGAGAGAGAGAGAGAAAGGCCATTCATGGTACAGTGAGCACAGATGCTCTGGTGTAGGAAGACACACAGCCACGTCTTTCTTCATCAATCTGAGGAGCTGGGGTGCTTTTCTCGCGCTTTCCAGGTGACCCCGGTTCTCCAGGGCGACGTTGACTTTGCTGGGGCCGTGCCATGCCTCGTCTAAAACACACACACACACACACACACAAAACCTCGGTTCAGACGCTGCCCATGGGCCACGAAACAGCCCGGCACACAGACGAGCGCCCCATGTGCGAGGCTACAAATGACAGATCAAACATCCATGTTCGCACTCACAGCCTTTGAGCCGATTCATAATCACAACTCAACTCAATATGTTCCAGTTGAAAGGAGCTCTCCAGAGCTTTACAGCCAAGAGCTGCTTTTGTAGCTGCGCAAATTAAGAAAATATATATGTTAGCTCCACTGACAAACATACACACATCAGAGGATCATTTTAATGCAATAAAAGACATATCATTCATCAACCTTTTATTTATACGTTTAACATTAATAGGGTCCCATTAGACACTCACTAAAGGTCCGAGCTTGTTACGAAGACAATGGTAGCAGCCGTTCCTGCATTGCTGCCCCTACACGCAAGGCAATCCCAGTGTGGACTTGTTTTGTCCATATGTTGGAACCCATCAAAACTATTTGAATGAAATTCCACGAAGACTGGTTTTATAATTTGAAGACGAAATCTCCATAAAACTGAATGTAGCCTGACAGAGGTGGGTTACTTGTATTAAGTTAAAATTAAGCGTCCAGAAAACTGTGGTGGTCACCAGTCAGTAATTGGTTACTGTACATAAGGAGCATTTTTCAATGACTATTTTCAGGATCATCTTCTCTCCTCATCAAATTACGCTTACTTTTTAGCCCTCATTTGTAAGTCACTTAGGATAAAAGTGTCTGCCAAATGATCAGGATGTTACGTAAGGTAAAAGCACTGGATTAACTCATCCACCATAAATAAATTACACCACCAGAGGCGTGGTACACTTTTTGGCCTCGCCCATTCCTAGTGCTTTAATTCCAGATTAATTAACGTCAAATTTAAACTGTCTTTCCACCTACAGTGTCTTATTCATACAGTTGGTGTCATATGAGGTCAAGTTAGATTTTCTAATTGTACTTTCTGTTTATATCATTGTACTATACACGAAGAAGGCATGGTTACACTTGGGAATGGATTGAGTGACAATGTTGGCTGGAAGACTGGAAGCACCTGCATTCCAATTCTTGTCTCTACTGAACAAAAAGTTGACAACATGGCAGAGGGATTCATTTTTATAGAATGCAGTAGAGACATGGCCTCCATGTTTTTATGACTTTTGATGGATTAACAGGTTCATAGCCAGTCAAGTTAATGAACGTTTCCTACACTTTTGCACCCGTACCCTATATTCCCGAAACACCTCCACAGTTCCTTGAAGGTTGTCTCAGGCTCATTGAATGACACATTTCTTTTTTTTTTTTAGATAAATACGCTCTCTTTTGTATTTCTTACACCTGGCCTTATATAAGGACACCTCCCAAAGATCATCTCAAACCCTGGTGAGTGTGCGGCGCTGCCCAAGACTGAAAGCAGTCTGCTGAGCTCAGATATCGAATAAGGCTTGATGGAGTCAGCCCCAGGACAGGGCAGCAAATAGCCCAAGAGTGGCGCCTCACCTCCGTCAGGAGATTATGCAAACCCTGGGGGCAGGTGATGGATTTTTGCCCTTACCTGTGGTGAGAGGAGCAGATGCTGGAGGAAGATTCTGGGCGTCACTAGAGGTAAAATATGAGGGTTTGGAGCGGCGGCTCACAGACTTGTGGAGTGTGAAGAGCTCTTGACGCACTTGAAGATGGGGAATAAAGGATGAAAGAAGGGCAGGGATGGAGAGCATGACGCATGGCGTGTCTTCCAGGCCTGAGCTACACTTGATGTTCCTTTGAGCACAGATCCAGCGACTTTGATGTAAATGATCAGTGATTCATAAATAAAGTTGAATGATATTTAAAGCAAACATGAAGACGTGAGCTTTGCTAGTTTTATGATCTTGAGACAAAAATCTCCATGAAACCAAAACATTGCTTGGGAGGGGTGGGTCACTTATATTAAATTTAAAATAAAAACTATAAAACCAGATTTCCTCAAGCAGTGGCGGACAGTAATAAAGTAACTAGTTAATGAGCTTTTGGGGCACTATTTGCTTATAACACCAAGCATGTGGCTTGTTCACATATAAGATCAAAGCATTTAAATAGAAACACAATAGAAATACATATTAACTAGTGCAGCATGAAGCCATTCAGAATAAGGAAGTAGCTTGCACGAGAGCTGTCAATCATCAGGCTCCTCCCATGTCGAAGTATTCTGCGTGACAGAAACAATTACACACCAACAAAAAGGACGGTTCGTTTTTCTTCTTCAAGATGCAGATAGCTAGCAGGCTGTTGTTTCTTGCTTTATCTGTGTATGTAAATCCTGACAACGCCTTTGACCTTACACTAGTGAACAAGCCCCACGGCAGTTTTAAAATAGTGTCCTACTTTAATAAAGTATTTCCATTATGGGAGACTTTTTACTTTAATTGCACTACATTTCAAAGTCAAATATATTTGACTACATTATGCAAAGTCGATTGTTTTTTTTTTTTTTCGATTTTTCTTTTACTTATGAGTGGATAAAAATGTAACCGAGTCGCATAAGAGGTGTGCAGAAGGCACTCCAATTTAATAATGTTTTTTTGTTGTGCTCATTTGAATAAATATTAGTGTCAATTAGTGAGTTGATTAAGACAATCATGATAACAGGACATTAGAGCCATATTTAAATTTACTTTTGATACCTAAGTACATTTGAAGTCAAATATTTTTGTCCTTTTTCCGAAATGGTCGTCTTCTTTGATTGGAGTCATGTTTTATCCTGGGTTTGTGGTTTGCGGTCCATCACTGATGTCAAGTCACGTAACCCAGGAAGAAAAACTTTTGTCCGGCTCAGTGTTTTTATCTTGTCGGAAAAAGCCACCAGCACCATTATCTGTTATAATTCCCGTGCTCCATTAGCTAATGCATAGTTTACTCTGGCAAAGGGGCATTAGGCTGTATTGAAGGAGAGGGGAGTTAAAAATGATTTGATTTCGCCGGGCTGAAGGTAGCCGTGGCGCGGTGAGTTATGGACACCCAGCAGAGAGGAGCCTCTTCATTAGGACGGTGATTAAAATTGATGGCAGCCCGAGGAGCCCGGGCCCGGCGCGGTTCCCTGGAGCATAGCTCTCATTTTCTGCTCATTTATTTGGAAGTTTGTGCTGATCAATAAAAGGTGCCCGCCGCTCGCTATGGGGCCCGGCCGCGAGATGGGCGGGAGCGGAGGCGAGGAGAAATGAGGAGGGAGAGAGAAGAGGCATGTTGTGTCTCGTAAGTAAACACGAGGGCAGGGAAAACTCGCGCGGCGGGAGAACAATGGGGAAGCGCCACGGGCCTCAACGGCAATGTCTCTCCCCGCCATTATCCCAGCTGAGCCCAGTTTGGTTACAGCTCAGGCCGGCTTTTCAAGCTCCTGCCTCTCGAGAAAATAAAAAAAGGCAAATTTTACTCCGTCCGACGTGGCGCGTCAATGCCGCCACCGCTAAATAAACGACCGGAGGGCCTTTCGGGTTTCAGTCCCCCCCCCCCCGATTGCCGCACTGTTCGCCACTCTGTTCAACAGGAAATAATGACCTTTAAGAGTTTCTTTTTTTTTTCAGACTATTAGCCTAATCCAGAGTTGCACCAAGGTTATGCAAATAGAGGAACTATTATTATTTGGCGTTAGAGGTTAGCGTAAGAGGGCTTGCGAGCGGCGGTCTCGCAATATTGATCTGACTTATTGCGTTAATTAAAATGTGCATTGCGAAAGCCCCGCGCGGACGGAGCGCTCTTATGTAATTACTGGAGGGAACGCGAATTAATTTCTGGGAGCTGGACAGGGGCCAGTTACGAAGCTCCCAGATATTGAATCCCTGCCCGTGTTTGTCTGAGGCCTCTTTGTTTCTCGGCGTGTCCTGCTGCACTCATTAGTGCCGCCGCGAACACTGTCCGCTCCGCCGCCGCTCAAGGCCCCGAGCAGAAGCGGATGGCGGGGGAAGCAGGAGGTCTTGATCCACGCTGCTCTCCTACTGGAGACACGGTTATTGAAGTAATCGTGGGTACATTTTGGACTTTGAGCATCAGCATAAATGCTACAGTCACTATCATGGACACGAAACCAATTAAACCTTCATTTTTATTCGTGAATTCAGTTGAAAGGTACCAGCAACTCACCTGTAGAACATAGAAACTACATTTTAATGTAGTAAAAGTATTAGTATAGTATATTAGACATAAAATCCCTAGTGGAAAATGGCATATTTCCCTGGTACTTCACTGAAAGCATACAATGTAGATTAAATAAGTCAAGACTGGTGCTACTTGTGTGCATAATTCAGCTACAGAACTGGAATTAAAAGTATATTAGCTTTGTTTAAGGGGGAAAAAAATCTGCCACTTTTTTCTAAATTTACGCTAAAGTGGTGGAGTCTTAAGTGTGGTTATTGAAATGTTGCGGTATGGGTGTGTAATATATATATTATTTGCCTGATGACAGCAGGGAGGAATATCTGCAACGCTTCATCTGACTCTGACATGCAGGATGGCGAGTTTCATTTCCACACCGGCAGTGTAAACGCTCGCTGTGCGGCGTGCCGAGCGGCTGGGTGTCACGGGCCCCCGTGTTTGGGGCTGTTATCCTGGCCCGCGCTCATTTGCATGCTCTTTGACTCGTGATCCTATGTGATCTCTATTCCCTCTGCAAAAGTTCAGAGACAGGAGGCGAGCAGCGAGATGGAGGAGAGGGTGGAAAGCTCGGTGCTGATGAGATGCCGTTGCTCAGCCAAATGCGAGCCTCGTGTAGGTTTTTTTTTTTTTCTCTCTCTCCCCCTCCTCCTCTCCATCCTCTTTTCCTCTCGCTCTTAATCACGTCTTCCTAAACTCAGACAAATATATCCAGAAGCTATCAGTGGAATCGGGATAAGTCGCAATAATAAATAATAGTTATTACGGCGGGAAGCAGTGTCAATCAGACATCAGGGGCGGAAGGGGGGAGTGAAATAAACATGAAATGCAGAGACTAGAAAGGGAGTTATATAAAGCTCTCCTTGAAGCTCGGCATCGTACCTCTTTACCCCCAGTGTGTCTGTTCTATAATGGCACAAAGCAGGGACGGGAAGATGCTGTCTTTTTCATCTCCCTGCCTTTTGTTAACATGTAGAAAGAGAGAGGAGGGGAGTGGAAGGAGGAAGGACGGGGGGTGTTGGGGATTGGACCCGGTCCCTGCTCACCCAATTAAAGGAATCTTCTGCTCAAAGACCCAGGCTGGCAACATGTGTTCTGACATTTGTCTTCCTGAGTGTTGTGATTTACAGTGCCGCGGAGCTAAAGGCTAAATTAGCCGCCCCCCCCACGCCCCCCTCGCCGGCTTCTGAGGCCGTTCAGTAATTTGTGGTGGCTTGAATTTGTCAGGAATCGGCGAGCAGGAAGTAGGAGGTGGCAGGACGCTTGTCTGCCGCTGCGGATTAGCTACTACACTCCAGCACCTTCTCCTTATCTTCTTCTTAAAAAAGTGACCATCAGAGAGCATCCTGGGCATTTATTATTTTGATATGTTCACGCCGTCGTTTCTTTCCTAATTATTGCCCCTAATACGACATTCATCTGGTTGTCGCGAGTTGCTTGTGTGTCTCCGGAGTTCTTCATGCAGATGGACGAGGTCGTGAACATAATGGGACACTTTTCTGAAACACACAGGACAGACCTAATAAACCTGGAGACCTCAGTTACTTTGTTTACTTACAAGGCATCAAATAGATAAATTGTCTAATCAGGGTCGCACGAAAAAATGATTTTCTGCGTTATTCCTGCCATTAGATAACCACTGATAAAATCTGTATTTACGTCTAAATTGAGTTTATATTCTAGGTCCCATATTGGAACCACATTGTGCCGTGGATTAATATCAGAAGTCCTTCATGGTTGGAAAATGGCCCATTGTGATTACTAGGCTCCTCCTCCTTGTAAGTGTAGCACTAATGTACCAGTCTGCCCGTCCTTCCCAAAGAGTTTTACACACACACACACACACACACACACACACACTGCTCGCACGTGCGCACCACAGAAAGTTGGCAGATAGTAGGCCATCCCAGGTACCTTTTGGGAAAGTGTGTGCTCTCGCAAGGTGAGCCGGAGCTGGAGGAGAAGCCAGCCTTGCGGCCAGCGGGGAGAGCAGGGGCCTTTGGGAGAGGCTCTTAACTTCTGTCAGGCACAAATAACCACGCCATTTTTCACCCCCTGATTTTGAACGGAGAAAATCTCTCAAGTCCCCAGTCATTTGAACTCTATACACGCGCCATGATTCAATTTTTACTCTGGACACTTTGAAAGGAGAGAGTGAAATAATGTAGAGAGAGTGGAAAAAAAGACAAAGATCACTAAACGAATAGCACAAAATGGCACTTTGTCAGTGTGCTTCATCTTATTTCAAATCGTGAAAGATTCAGTGTCAATTAAAAAAAAATGTTAGTTCAGTTACTTGTATGAGGACACATTTAACTTTTAAAATATTGTAAGATGCTTCACAGAACCTGTGCATTTCGATTTATATGAATTTGTCACGTTGAAAAGGGTTTCACTGCTGCTAGGTGGTGCTGTTTTGTAGTGTTACCTTTGTGTGTTAAAAGAAACACATTACTACAGCATATGCATTGTTGAGAATTTGCTCAAATATCAACCAAATTACATATATTTTGCTGCAAAAAATTGTAATGAGCAATAGGCCAGTAGGATTCTAAAAACAAGGGTCAGGAGGGTCTCTTTGTGTGTGTGTGTGTGTGTGTGTGTGTTTGCCCTGTGCCAGTCCTCCCCCTGCCACATGACACATCAGTCACCACTTTGAACTGCCACAAATGTGTCACTCCAAATCCCAGTTTGATGCCTCTGTCAGATGGAGATCTTAAAGTCAGTCCCTCCCCACAGCATTGATTACAGCCGACTTAAATGTCGGAGGTCGCTCCCGTTCATTTCCTTTTATTGTGTGAATGAAGAATGAACACATTTTCCGCGCCTCCATCTCTCATCAACCCTTTTTTTTTCATAAATCAGTTATATAATCACACAGAAATGGCATTTTTGAGGATTAAATCCTGATCTGCACAGCCTCCAAAACATGGAAAGGACAGGAACATTAGCAGAAATATCCCTCATTGTATTTTATGGGATAAAAAGTCATTTCATGATCAGCCTAAGAGAGCGGTTTGTTTTCTGCTACAATCGGAATAAAGCATCAGTGACACAAATGCCCCGTGAAGGCTCCTTTTGTGAAATTAAGGGCCTGTGAGTGTGAGCCAAAACTGAGGGCTTCTCCAGGCCCAGTGGGACGCTCCCCCCCTCCCAGCCAGCTTTCCCCTGAAATCTCTGGGCCTTCAAGGGAAGCAGACACTTCCTCATCTGCTTCAGATTTTACCCTGATTAGGCAGTAAAAAAAAATCACTCAAGATCTCAGAGCTTTTTGAAATTGACAAACGAAGGAGAAAAGTGAGATTTCATGGTGTTTGCGAGCTGCAGTTTAAAATTCATTCACGGCTGATTCTTTTTAGAGCACTTGCCAGAAAGCCGTCCAACGTGTCTGAATTATTCATTTCGAATTAGATTCACCCTTGTCAAGAATAGTCGCGTATCAATGAAAGAAATGTCTGAAGTAATTGGGGTTAAATGAAAAGACTTGGATTTCATTAAGTTTACTTCAGTCATGGAAAAAAAATGCCTGGGACCTAACAAGGATGAAAGTCTATTTTAACCAAAATGGGTTTCGACAGACACATTTTTATTTCTTCATTAATTGCGAGTAATTTGGAAAGGACCATCATTATGATGGCACAAAGCACAACAGCTATGAAAACACAGAAGACAGAAAGAGGGTTTAATACACAGCTGTCGCAGTTGATCCTAGAGCGATATGGGTTCGGTTTAGGGTTATTGCCCTGAATCATATGCAATGTGCAATCAGATGTGGTATGAGTTTTGTGAAAGGAAGGATCTAAACAAGGAAGTGCACTGTTTGTATCTTCTTCGTTAATGGGATCCAGTACTAGGCAGTAGGCACATGTTGTATGTAGATGAACGCCTTGGAGCAGTTTCATTTAAATGTTCCTCCCACCCACATGTTCTCATTTACACGGAACACATCCCTTTTCACGTCGTGCAGACTGGACAACTCTTAAAAATATCCGTTGCCCAAAGTGTGGCCCTATGTGTCTGAAATCACGTGTTATGTAACCAACTTTATGAACTTTCATTAAGGACTCGTGTCTTCTAATGAAGATTTGGGGACTGACTTTGTACAGAAGTCTTACGGACATAGTTAAACCAGACCTCAATCGATCTGATATGGGAAATTCTCTGGTTGTCCGTATGTTGATAAGATAAATTTTTTTTACGTCCGACGTAACATGGTATTGGGACCGGCATTAAAAACGCACTGGCATGTGCACCCTGGTGGTTGGGCAGTGGTTGTGATATCTCTCCTGTGTGGCTGCCTGATCTGAGACACCGGCGTGCATGGCCGTACATGTGGCGTAGATCAGTGTACAGGGGTTTCCAGTGGCACCAGCCAATGTCCGACTGAATGCGTACATTTAAAGACACGGGACGGATATGGAAATAGCAGTGGTGACAATTACAAACAGCCTTAAACGGACTCATTACTTTGGACTTTGTTTGCTTTGGTAAAAACGATTTCAGCAATACTTCAATTCCTGCATATCTAAAAAAGAGGAGTGTTTCAGTCAGCTAACTGCTGCGAGGAAAAAATTGGTTTGTGCCTGTGGCCACAAATAGGGCAGGGATCTTAATACAATGCACATTTGTTAAACAGAAAAGAATATATATATATATATATATATATACAGATGGGGCAGGAATTGCAGATTGGGGCTGCCACAGGCTCATTTACTAGGAGCACTCCCAGTTACAGCCAGCTCCACTTAGCACAAGATTTTTGAAAATAACTGTGTTTTATCAAGTTGCAAAAGAAACAGCACATGATTGAATTTAGGGCAGAGTTTTTTTTTTTTTTTTTTGTTTTAATACTGCTTTAGTTTTGGAGAAAGTTTGAGAAGAGACCGCGACGTCCTCAAGTGGTGTGTTTGGTGCGAGCCTGCTGTAAAGAAGACCTCCTTTCCCTTCCACAAGGGTGCAATGCTGGTGCCTAGGGCACCACACATCATCCTGAAAGCAGCATCCCCACCATGAAGTATGGGGGCACAAGTCCGCTGTTGGAGGGGTGGGGGGGGTGATGCTTCGCCTTATTGAGTTGAAAATTCAGACGAATAGAGGTCAAACCCGCCCGAGAAAAGAACACGGACATCTTTTAGGAAAAACCTGCTGTAGTCTGCAAAGAGGCATGGGACTTCAGCGAAGATTCATCGTTCAGCTTGACAATGACCCCAAACATATGAACGGTGGGGAATACTTAGAGAATTAATCGTTTTCCTTCCCCTCTTACAGTATTTTTATTCTTCTAGCAACTTATTTAAGGGAAAATAAAGTTCCACCTTGACAACGCTTTTTTTTTTTTTGCAAGTGACAACTTCCCATTAGTTCAACATTCCTCATATCAGAAAAAGTCAATGTAGTTTAAATGCCTTTTAGCATCCACTTTGCTGAAGTGCTGGCATGTAAATCAATGGTAAAGAAAGCAGCAATTAAGTTTATGTCTACAAAATGTATTAACCTTTAAAGGTAGGACATGCCTTTCACAGATTCCCCATTCATGTATGTAGCCTACAAAGATCCAACCAGAAGCTGGGCTTCCAAGAAAAAAGGGGCAGAAATCAATACGTCTCAGAGGGTGTTTATGTGCTAAAGTTTATCTGAAGGGTGTCCTGTCAGGTTCCTGTGCTCCTTTGATTTGAAATATTGTCTTACATAATGAGGGAGAAAAGTAGAGCGGTGGTGCACTCCCGAGCCGGTGTCAGCTTAATCAATCATCTTTAAACGCAGGGCCAGGCGCGTAGCGCCAGCCGCCTCTCATCCGCTGCATCCTGACCATGCTCCGGTCCACCGCGGCGGCCGCAATTCATCATAACTCAGGAATTAAAGCGCCGGCATCAGACTTGTCCTTGCCGTCGCCTCTCAGGTTTAAACACGGAGACGGCTGGACGGATGGATGGGCGGGAAGGTGGAGGAGCAGAAAGGGGAGGGGAAAGGAGCCTTGGTTCTGCTCAGTGCTCCAGTTTTCCCCTCCCTCATGCAGCGTTTGAACTTGACGAAGGGATTTTGGTCCGAGTTGAGGTCGGTGGGGTTAGAAACGCAGTGGGTCAGAGGGTCAGTGTATTTCTGGAGATTGAGAAAAAGAGGGGCACACGGCCTCATCTTAGTGGCTCTTTTAGTGGAAACACCTTTCCTCCATGAGTACTAAGGTGACACCTCAACCTCTTAAGGCCACACTTCTGATCTCAGATGTCCCTTATTGTTGTCCCACAGCAACTTGGCCCTTTCATGATCGTGAGGTTGAATCACTGACTCCCACCGAATGGGACACACGTGTGCCAGCACCGTAAAGGACGTCAAGTGCAGCGCATGGTTTGTCTGCTTGTGTAAGTTGAAAATTTTCCTCTGGATTATACAAAAAAGAATCGCTTGGTAGTTATGTCCATCTTGAAGAAGAGAAACTAAATGTCTCCAAGAAGTCTCTGTAAGCAGAGGCTAAAATTGGAAGATGATTTAAACCCTCACCCCCCAACAGATCACATAATGAAGATGGTGCTTCTTTCCTGTTTTATCTATTTATTTATGTAAATCCTGAGGACGCCTTTGACCTTACACTAGTGAACAAGCCTCAGACTAGCGCCAGACTGAAAAAAAGCACCTCACATGTTAAAAAGTTAAAGCACTGCAGCACAGCACACAGTGACACAACGAAATGTGTCCTCTGCATTTAACCATATCCCTGAGCAGTGGGCAGCCGTGAAAGTGGCCTGGGAGCAGTGTGTGGGGACCGTCAACCTTCTGACCACTTACTATCCTGCTAGGCCACCACTGCCCCCTGTCTTAAACCTTTTCTGGTTCTGGTAAACTCCTATTGGTCAGAGTCTAATAGCACAGTCTGACTGTAGAACCGTGATCACACCTGCTCGTGTCAACGGTACACAGGAGTCGGAGTGGCTTGTACCCATGTTTTATCGCGCCTGGTGACATTTAAACCCGCTGTGAGAATGTGGCTGCCCACGATGCTCCCACTGTTCCATTCCCGCTCAGCTTTTGTGCAGCAAAATGTCATGCAGGGAGGTAATTATCCACTCGCAAATGCACAAACATGGCAGAGCGACCGCCAGCGTCCGCCGCTGCCCCTTTCCCAGTTAAATCCAGCGTCTTGCCTGGTAATTTTAAATTGGGCTTAATTTCGCCGCACAAAAGGAGGCCACAGAGTCTCTGCTCATCAAGTTGCTCCTCTGCTGTACCTGTAATTATTGCTGCAATTAGCAACGTTGTTCTGTGTGCCGTCGAAAACGTTCCGAGGTACGGTGAGTTACGGAAATGAGTCTGTTTCTGGGCAAAAGGGCGTCTCTCAGGAGCAAGGCAAGCGTGCGGTGTGAATCATTTAAAACAACACACTTCCCGGCGTCTCTTACATTAATGATGAACCTCTGTGTCTAAACACTTACCTGCAGTCACAACAGTTTCAGCACGTTTCTATCAAAGCTCTTCAGCTTGTGTTCCTCCCAATGGCGTCAGCTTGCTCGCAGCAAAGAACCCATAAACAAGCGCTCAAGCTGAATTTTTATTGCTGTAAATTTAAATTCATCTGCTTAAAAACAGACAGGAGAGGGATTGCAATTAATAATGCATTTTACGAACTGGGAAAAAGTCTAGGGTTACTGATGCCTTTGAAAGAGAATTGTTTCCAAGTTATGAACCGAATGTCTGAATTGCTCAAATTCATGGACCCCATTCTTGAGTAATAATGATAAAGTGATTAAGAGATCAAAGTGAAAGTTAAATGATTGTGAAACATTGCAGCACAGCACAAGGTTCACAACAAAATGTGTCATCTGTATTTAACCATCACCTTTGGTGAGCAGTGGGCAGCCATGACAGGCAACTGGGGAGCAGTGTGGGGATGGAGCTTTGCTCACTGGCGCCTTGGCGGTTCTGATTATGGGTCCGCTTCCTTAACCGCTAGGCTACCACTGCCCCAAAGTTTTCAGTCTTTGTGGGTCGAGGGAATTATGCTCATATGCGCTTGCTGTGGGAAAGGTGTATTTTAATTTATATTTGCAACATTTATCAGACACCCTTATCCAGAGGAACTTACAATCAGTAGGTTAATTGTCTTACCCACTAGACTACAATATGTAGCTCAATAGTGGTCCAAATGAAGGCTCAGTTGGACTCAGTAACCAAGAAGGGATGCTCATGAACTGCAGAAACGTCTGGTTTTTACAACAGAAAGTCAATCTGATTATTTTGTATTTACATTCATGGCATTTATCAGACGCCCTTATCCAGAACTACTAACAATCAGTAGTTACAGGGAGAGTCCCCCTGGAGACACTCAGGGTTAAGTATAGTGCATTAAGGGCATTAAGTTATTCATTAAGGGTCAAGTTTGCTATTCCTAAGAAGGAAACATTTTTATCAATTTTATTGACTGCAGTGATTTCATTCTGATCAACGCACTGATTGATGTGGATGATCAGCTAATAGAACCATTGATAGGATAATCTAAAACACAAAGTTGTATAATATGTATTTTAATGTATCTGCAGTGAACACAGGTTCATCTGATTCAGGCTCATAGTCATACATGTAATAATCATTTCAGTTAGTTATATTCTGGTCAATGCACTGTAGCCATGTTATATACTTATTAAAACCTGTATAGTATTAATCAGTCAACATGGCTGAGGGCCTGGATGGATGTGTGCACAAGTGTTCCACGCATTGTTCACCTACCTCCCTTGAGGTTGTGGGCCAGCTGGACCCAGACAATGAGACACACCTGTGCACCCTTCACGCACCTTCCTGCCCCACATCCAGCAGCAGCGGCACCTGGACATGTTCAAGTGATGCATGGAAGCAGCACAGGCTTCGTACAGAGACCAACCAGCGATACCAGCCAAGGGAATGGAGCTCGATTTTTTACATTTGAATTTTTCAGACTTGTTCATGGAATTACTCAAATTCGACAGGTGAACGAGAACTAACTAAACTAACTGGGGCAGTGGTAGCCTAGCACCCTGTAAACGGAAGGTTGGCGGTTGCTGGTGCCACCGAGCAAAGTCTCGTCCCCACACACTGCTCCCTGGGCGCCTTTCATGGCTGCCCTCTTCTCACCAAAGGGTGATGGTTAAAGGCAGAGGACACATTTTGTTGTGTCATGGTGTGCTGTGCTGCTATGTATCACACTGACAATCACTTCAGTTTCACTAACTGTGTGTTATTTTCCATCCATCATGCTTGAGAACTGACTTAATGGGACCTACTCACAGGAGTATGTTGTAAAAAAAGATTATTGCCACATTGTTCAGTGTAACAGTGTAACTAGCGGCTTCTGAAACAACCTTTTCTATAGCCCCAATTTCCTTACAATTAAAGGATCTTTTCACGTCAGTGGCATTTAGTTATTTTTGCTCATCATCTGAAGATGTTATCCTATGATGAATTTGAGAAACTGCCCTCATTACAGGCCTACAACCTTGTCTTTCATATCTCAGCTGGGTAGCAGCGCAGAAATAGGAAATTTGTCACAGATGACAATGTACACAGTCTGAAGCGGCTTTATAAAGTACATACCCTACATAACAAACCTATTTTTACGCTGCAGCCAAAGTAGTTGGAATTTTAAAATTGGCAACCTTCTCAATGTCATGGACAAAAAGCACTTTTTACATGGCTGATAATGACCACGCTGTGGTCCCTGTTGAAAACTGTCTCACCCGTGGACACGTCTGGCAGAGAGGGCCTTGACTTCATTTTCACAGTGGGACAGTGCGTTATGACACCGAGAAGATAACATGTTATTCATACAATATCATAAAATAGGACACTCATATGATTGTTTTTTTTATTGATTTGTTTTGAAAAGCTACTCTACAGCATTAGCTCTGTAAGCGCTAACATATGGAGAGCAGATTGAATTCAGTACGATGATCAAACTTGACAAAGTGATTACAAAATCCGAAATACACAGATGTGAACACAGTGACGCAGTGGTACAGAACAGTGTTGAAACATCAGTGACCGGGACACGGACATGACACATCAGGATACATTTAAACACGTGAAGACAAATGTCCACAATCAGGCAATCAGGGCAACATCAAAACTCCGGTCTGGAACAGGGACAAGGAGCAGCCAGGAAAGTCAAGTTCACGACAACGTGCCTTTTTCCGCTGGCCCTAATTTTAGATGATAGGATTTTTCTGTTTGATCAGTGCTGTGAGCTAATGCTCATTATATAAAGGGCTGTGAGAGTACACTGTGTACAAAAAAGAAAGTTTGTTTCTAGAGGTTTCGTGATGAACACATATTGAAGCTGTAAGCATGGGCAAGCTTAAATAAAATAGTACTACCTTGACTTTACAAATTCCATTTATTTATGTAGAACCATTTTTTAAACTGTCCCAACACTTAAAGTGTGTCACTTTCAATGTCATATTTGCACATGGTTTAATTCGTTTGACATTGTTAATCCTGTTTGCTGGTGAAACATATGAAAATAAGCAATTGATCCAAATTTTACACAAATTATATACAAAGAAATTAAGGTTTATTCGCTCAGAGTCTTTGAGGGGCTTGTCCTACATGAGTGGTTTCAGTGTCACTCTGCTCTAGCTGCAGTGTTAACAGAGTGTTGTTTTTCTAATCATTGGATTGGTGGACCCGGGTGGAACCATGGTCAGTGTTTGCCGTATTTTTGGAGGACATGCGCAAAGAGCCTGTGGCTCGGCGGAATCAAAGTGATTGGTTGATTAAAATGCCGACTTGTTTCTGGTGGACATGCAGTTACTTTGGTTTCAGATTTAAACAGAGCAAACTTCATCTTGGTTATTGATTACAAATCTTAACATACATATATAAGTTTATGTATATAAAATGTGAGTAATTTTTTTACATGATTAGGGGCCATTCTGATTCTGTTCATTCACTAACTGGCATAACATCCACTGTCATCTTGCAAGGACGTGCACAATGAACAGTAGTTTTTTATTTTCTCCTTGAAATAAACAGAATAAAAGAAACGTTGCTCTGCATGTCAAGCTCGATTTCTCATTGTTCAAATGAGGTGGCTGCATTTTATGGTATGAAAGCGAAAGCCCTTGAAGTCTGGCTGTGGTTTGAAGTTTGATTTGAGATCTCTTTTGGCTGGGGGCCATTTTGAGTGTAAACACGGTGTGAAAGACTTCTGAACGGCGAGCCAGGAACAGCTGACTGATGACCAAGCGGTTGGTTTGCAATTTGTGCATCTGCAGAGGGCATCAAAACGTCCACACCAGAATTTGAAGAGGGCTCGCAAGACAAAATTATGCCACTCCCTTTTATAATCTTTTAATAATTAGCTTTGGATAAAAAATAAAAAAGTATAATAGTGAACAGAGGTTATAAAATGCAGGCCATTGGTTGTATCCTGTAAGAAAAGAGGTATAAACAGGTCTTTACCAGCTCAATACTCCATGCTATGGCCAGCATTGTTTGACACAGAGGTCAAGCTCAGTCAAACTGACCCTTTTTATTCAGCCTCCACGAATGAGTTCAAGGTTCTGGCTGGTTCACACCCCGACATTGATCTTCCAAGCACTGCCTTGGCTGAGCTTGCCGAGCGCTCAAGGCTGTTACTGTCTTGAAATGTGAATCATGAAAATATTACCGTTTTGGGATAGAGCACAAAAGTAGCAAAAATGGTGGTATTTGGGGCAGTTGGTAATGTCGTCTGTCTTCGGCCGAGCATGTAAAACAGACTTCTGCCATGTCCATGATTCAAAGCAGGTAATGTGTTCTTTGGGTCACAACCTTTGACGATTTAAGGAATGGGTGTTTGACCGCAGCATCATCAGGCCATTCATCATTTTCTTGGTGCATAATTTAATTTGATCGTTTATTCCTATTTGTGACAAATAGCTTTTGCATTCAGCTTTTTGCATTCAACGGTTTCCATTCCTCAGAAGAGTGGAGAAATATGTGAAATTATTGTAATATGCATGAAGGCAATGCAACTTTTACAGTCATCAATTCAGCAATGCTGGCCTGAAAATCCCAGCAGTTCCATTTATAGGGTGAAAGATTTTACTTTTATACTTTCATTTATGGTTATTTATATAACTAACTTGTTTAATATCTGAATATGTAACAACCTCAGTTAAAATGTGTTTCCGTTTTTGATGTTGTTGGAATCAGATTCCTTCAATAACTCTTGAAGCTATTCTAAATAAACTGGCATAATTTGTCTTTGTGTTATGAAAATGTTAAATGTTTCATACACTCATATTAATTTCATATATTCGTTTTTCATTTAGGTTACCGTACCAGGTACCCCAGGAACATTTTTTTAGATGTGTAAAGTTTACTTGCAGTTATCCTCAACCTGCGCTCTAAAACTTCACTTCACTGTCTGTGAGGTCACAGCACACATGTAAAGAAATATAGAAAGGTGGTCAGCAGTGTACATCTGACTTCACGGTTTATCCTACTGTTGGCAACGTTTGCCTTGGTTTTATTAATTTTTATTTGGTCTGGATGAGCTATAGGCGCCTGTACAGTATTGTGGCTGGTTGGGTGTCTCAGGTGTACACTGTAAAAAGAGAACACTGGCTAAACTTCACACCTAATATTTTAGCACTGCTGTAATGTAAACCCGCTGTAACCTGTTAATGTACATTACGTCAATGCTAAAATGTGACAGAGTATTTTTTTACGTTTTACTTTACACAGTGGCCTTCCTGACGCCTGCAGCAGAAGGTTAGTAACTGTGAAAAATGCCCATTGCTTATGGATACTGCGGATTATGAATGTTGCTGTTTCTTCATAAGTAAAGTCCCTAGATCTGGTGTGGCAATGGAAAAGACACCGAATATTCTATTCTGTATAGGATTTTTTTTTTTACGACATTTCAGATAACTTGATGAAAACGCGCCTCTAAATACTACCGACTGAACTCGAGTCCCCGGCCGCTTTCACGTTGGTCGGTTACGTAACGATCGTAAACGGACGTTACGCGTCTTCGCTGAAGGGGCGCGCGCGCCGCCACGCCGAAGTCCACGTGCGCCGCTCCGGAGGGGCGGGGCTCTGGCGCCGCGCCACGCGGCCGGTCACGTGCGGGAGGCGTGGCGTCCGGAACGGGCAAAAAAAAAAAAAAAAAAAAAAGCTTTATGAAGTAAAAAAGAGAGAATTAAAATAATAAAAAGCGCCGAAAGTTGGGGAGAGAGCGGCGCGCAGGCCCCGGGAGCCGCGATCAGCTGCTGGAGTCGGTCACGGTTCAGACCAACTTAATCTACGGGAGAGCTCGAGCTCGCGGGTCAAATCACGTGGCTCGTCAGGGAGGAACCTGATGGTGTCCGGGATGAAGATCCCCGATCTGATGAAGCCCCTTCAACCAACACTGGTCACAGCAACAGCAAAGATTTAACCCGATAAAGCGCCATCCAATGCGCCCTAATCCTAATCCTAATCCCAATCCTAATCCTACATGTGCCTATAGGCCTACAAATCACAATTTATTAGAAAACAAAGTGGAATATTGATGCCGTTTTGGTTCTTTTTACAAAAAGTTCCTTTTGAGGAATGCGAAACGTTTTGTTGTTCATATTACTGGAGGTGATTCTGGAAATTGGGATTTTTTCAGTGACCGATATGAAAACTCACCGTGATCTTGATAATTGTGCTTTTTAAAATTACTTTGCTGTTCATAACGACGATGATAACTGGTATAATTGGATTTGGCCATGTTCTATGGAGAGCAAAGGAAAATAGAGATGATTGTTATAGGTCATGAGCCATTCTGTATAAATCTATTTATCTGTTTTTTTTATGACCTTATGATTTATCATTGGTTACGTGACATACGCAGAAGTGAATATATGCGGCATGATTTGCATGGTGTTGGAATAATGATCAATTCGTCGTCGTGGTGAGACGTGAGAAGCCCATCTCTCCCTCCTGTGTGCAGCTCAGTTCTCCACATCCATTCCTCGGCTATTGACAAGCTCTCCCTTCTCCGCGTGTGTGTGTGTGTGTGTGTGTGTGTGTGCGAGCGGAGCTCCTCTCTAGCGCTGCCAGTGGACAATCAGACCCACACACCCACTTCCAGCACCCAACACTCGCCTTTTCACATTTCTGAGTTCTGCCTAAAAAAAATCCGCAGCCTGGGCGACGTCTCGTAGCCGCCGGGGTGACAGACAGCCGTCGTGCGACAGCAGCGGTCTCTTCAAGAAAAAAAAAAAATACCCGACATACAACATGGAGTCCCCCCCAGATCCAGCGAGCGACCCGGGCAACAGCGCCTCGGAGCCGGCTACCCCGGTCAGGGAAACCCCGGTCAACCTGGAGACGCTCCGGAAAGCCGAGCACCAAGCGCCCGTTCGAAGGCAGAGCTGCTCCAGCACCAACCGAGGTAAGAAGGGGCGAGTTCGTTCCGACCCGGGGGTCGCGATGCAGGCGCGCAGGCGAGGTGTCAAACTTCAAAGTGAAACCCGGAGCGCGGGACAACTTGACGCGCCGATCGATAATCGGAGACGCGCGCACGCACGCACGCACACGCACACGCGCGGCGCGTTTTATTCCCGCGGGCGACGCGCGTGGGTCCGTTTTTCGCGCCGGCGGCGCGTCTCGAACGCGCGACCGGCGGATCCCGACCGATGCGGTGCGATCGGCTGCGCGCCGCGAATGAATCAAAAGATCCCAAATCAGGCATTACATAAACTGCAGAGAAGCGGCCCGCGTCGCCGCGCCGCTCGGCGTTTTTTAATGCGGGAAATCATTGTAAAAATGTATATTTATTTATATCTAGAAATACGTGGCCGTCGGTTCGGGTTCATTTCTCAGGGTTCTTTAATGGAAGTTCGGGGAAAAGTGGGAACGCGAGTTGCGCCTTCGCTGCGCGACCACTTAACCCCCCCAACCCCCCGTTATTATTTTATGATTTTTTTTATGCTAAAATAATAAGGCAGGCTCGACTGCTCACACGTTGCCGCTGACAGCCGGTTAACGGGGGGGAAAGGAGGGGGATTTCACGCCGATATCTGCCACACTGGACACGCTGTCACGCTAAAAAAAAAAAAAAAAAACATATAAACGCGCTTTAATGGCCACGCGAAGGAATAAAAAGGCGCTGATTGCGCGTAGTCGGTGTTTTACAGTACAGACAGTATTAAGCCACACCCCCCTCCAGACTCAGCTCGTGCAAGTTCAGACGCACACACACACACACACACACAGCTCTGCTTGACACAACAGTGTTAAAATAATAATAAAAAAAATGTAAAAAGAAATGTCTTTTTTTTATTATAAGGGCGTCGCGAGCGCGCGGCTGATGGCGGGAGGGTATATTTAGAGCCTGATATGGTGAATGTGGAATGTAAGCTGGTTATGTAACAACTTTAGCCATAAACAGTGGAGCTCTGAGAGAGAGAGAGAGAGAGAGGTGGTGGTGGTGGGGGGGGGGGGGGTCGCTGGATATCCTTTTCAGCCTGTGCAGGACCTCACAGAGACCACCACCCCCCCCACCCCACCCCACAATATTCCTCGCCTGGGAACAAATGTGAGCAGAGTTGAGATCCGTGAGCAAGTGTTTTGTTAGCCTTTCTTCCCGGTTATGTAATAGTGTGCAGGCAACTATGCAGGCATTTCTCTCTCTCTTTTTTTTTTCCTTTCTTAAGTTGATCTCCGTCTGCTCCTTAAAGAGAGAGTGAGAGAGAGAGAGAGAAAAAAAAAGAAGAAGTCTGGCTCCCAGACACTCCTAACCTGCTGACCCATATTCACCCCCACCCATTTCTGCATAGGATTAAAATGCATCTGGAAGGGAAAAGGCAGGAAAAAAGAACGCCCCGCTCCTGTTATGTAATGCGCCAGGGGCCGATAAAGAAAGGACGTGTTCAGTGGGACAGGCCTGAAAACCAGTCCGCCGACCCTCTGCACTTATCCACTCACTCAGTACAAGTGAATGTATTCCCGAATTCCACACTGTTTTATATAATAGTTATCGATCATAATTGTTATTAAAATTGTTTTGTTGACTCCTGTTTTGCATTCAACAAAAAAGTTATAAAAACTACGCAATCCTTGGGACCCCTTCGCCCCAAACACAGTTTCACAACCCCGCTTGTTTAGCAGATTAGCTAAATCTAGAGCCTCAAAGCTGGTTTTGATAATACACTTGTTATATGTGTGTGTGTGTGTGTGTGTGTGTGAGTGTGCGGCTTCTACTCGTAACAAGGCCTGGCGCGGACCCATTTTACATAAGAACTGGCACTAATGGTACCAGTAGTGATTACTGATCCGAGGTCCATATCATACTCAGCTACACTTCCTGTTCAACGTTCTAATAACGTTCGCATTATTGCGCTGTAACATGGGGAGAATATGGTCGTGTTGCATGGGCGGTGTGCTGGCATTTTCGGGTCTCGTTCCCGACGTGTGGATCGTTTGCAGAATTGCGGTGTTAAGTCGCTCTGTGAAAAAAAAAATTCCACTTTTATTGTTATCTTGGGGTCTCCCCGTAACGACTTTAGTTTGTTTCACCGTTTGGACAGTAACACCGCAGAAGTATTAAAGGCTTACTCCATCCGAGAGCCCCGTATGGTCAGAAAGCAGCTTCCGAGATCGTGGGGAAGGTTCTGGAAAGCGATGGCGCTTATGGTGCCGAAAGCTGGGAGATTTAGGGCCGCGTAGCCGTAGCCTCGTAATTACACCTCGTTTGTGTTCCTCGCCCCGTGGTCGGCTCGGCGTAATGACCGCCCGTCTCGGAGGCTGGCGACGGGCTCGTTCAAACTCCCGGCCTAATTGAATTTCCCCACCGCACGGGAGACGGGCGGAAAGACGTCTGGCCAGCCATCTGCGGGGCGCTACGCTGCAATTACATGTGCGTTGGCTCGGCAGGCGACAATATTTTTGGTCTGTCAGTGCGGCGGGGCGAAATGTGTCACATGACGCTGGGGTGATTGACTCTCGTTAGTGCGGGTGACTTTATTTAGGGGGCGGGGGATCATTCCCTCATTACGGCCATCACGACCAGATGGTCCCGCCTATCTGTTAACCACAACCATGTTTGCTTTTTGATGGAGTGGCGTTGAATGCACTCACTGGCCACTATATTAGAGACACCAAACCGAGCCATTTGGCATTCATTATTTGCTGGTTTTATAGCTGCTGACACCTCTACAACGTAGTGGGGCGGTGGTGGCCTGGCGGGTAGGGAAACGGAGGTGACCAGAAGGTTGCCGGTTCGAATCCCCAACCGCCACGGTGCCACTGAGGAAAAGCACACTGCTCCCTGTCATGGCTGCCCGCTGCTCACCAAGGGGGATGGTTAAATAGCAGAGGTCACGTTTCGTTGCGTCACCGTGTGCCGTGTTTCGCAATGACAGTCAGTTCAGTTTTCCCTTCTTCAGTGAAGGCCAGACGGGTTCTACAACGCCACACAAAGTGTACTACAGCTACCATGTAGGGCCATTGATTAAAACGTCTCTACATTTTGTTTTGCGAGATTGTATCAACTTTTAAAACCACAATAACTCTTTTTGAATAAAAAAACACTTTACTCGATTAACAGGAACCATGACATGGTGCTTAGGCCTGGCAGGATTGCATTTATTAAAGCCAGCTTTGTCATGGACTGTCTCCGGAGGGGCATTCCGGCTCCGCGACTCGGGCCGGAGCTTCGCTGCGTTTTGTTCATCCTGATTGTGTGAGCCGATTTAAATGTCGTTTCTTCCCTGTCGGCTCCTTAATCTGTATGTCCCTGTTTAAATGTCCCTGTTTGTGCGAATGCGTCCATTCCTGCACCGCGGCGCCGTGACAGGTTTGACATTTGCATGTAGTGAACACGTTTACCTGGACTTGAACATGCTGCTGAGCTTCTGTATGCGCGTGGTGATGGTTTATTCGTACCACTATACTCATCTTAAAACTAGATTACCGGATGTATTGAATCGTAACCCCTGCGTTGTGATACTACAATTCCCGCGCCGCTGCTCCGTTGAGAACGGTTGTGAAGGATTGATTGATTGATAGATTGATCGATGGAGAACGACCTGGACAACACTACTGAGTTAAGGAGGCAGTGAGAGAGGAGATGGGCTTACGCTTTCACGTTGAGAAGACTTACTTTTAAATAAGGTTTAAAAGGGCACATCTAGAAAAAGTCTGAATGTAGATGAATGGCGATGACATTGACCTTCATGTTCATAGGATGTGAAGTCAGTTTGTTTAACCGTCTTTGCCCTGTATTCCTAATTATACCACATTAAACGTTGAAGTTCGTCAGCGTCCAGTCAGTGTCGGTACGGAGTACAGGGGGATGGTTTGTAGGTGGCCTTTTGTACACCTTGTTGTAGACTTTTCAATCACCGCATCCAGCGCTGTTTTGTATGGGGTGCTGGGGGGCCGGAGTGGAGGCATGTGACCGCCGACCCTTCGCCGACAGAAGACGGATGAGCTGGGTGATGCAGAAGTGTGTAAGGAACATGTGGCATGTTCAAATTCTAGAGATTTTTCTTCTTTTTTTTTAGTCTGTGAACTTCATGGAGTCAGACAGAGAGTAACACCGCTGCTATAGGATGCACATCCTGGGATTTGTGTGTGTGTGTCACATGCTTCTGCTGTTGATACAGCATCTTTGTCTCAGAACACACCATGTCGCATCTTTAATGTGCTGGATTAAGGTGTGTCCTCAGCCGTGTTTATCGGTAACACAAATAGACGTGTTGACCAAATCCAACAGGTTTTCGCCAAGACAAACACTGACAGAGCTGTTTTCTTAATCTTCCCCCGGAGCCTCAATTACTTGTATGTCGATGTAACCATTTAGGCAAGTCCTGTAGGAACAATCAATACGTTAAACACTTTTTCCCCGTCTTGGATGACCTTAATTCAAAGTCCACTGTGAGGTACACGTTACACAACCACCATTGATAGTGCGGCTATACGTCCAATGCAAACGTCCAATGCCTTATGCAAATGCTTCCTTATCATCAGAATGGCTTTGCCCAAGATATGACAGCATACACTTTATTTGAAAAGCCACTTTTATTTGCTCTCTCTCTCTCTCTCTCTCTCTCTCTCTCTCTCTCTCTCTCTCTCTCTCTCTATATATATATATATATATATATATATATATATATATATAAAAAATGCATTTATAAATGCATAATAAATAATACATGTGCACTTCCCATATGAAAAGAAATGAATGGGGAATACTCATTGAGAAAGTTAGACAAAAAAATGTGTAGGTTGAAGTTTCGGGGCAACGTTTTTTAAAAAATGTACCAAGATCATAGCAAAGTGGCCTTATAATGAGGAAAGGACCTTGCAATAGACTTGCGTTAGTGAAAACAGTATTTCAGGATGAATTTAAGTTAATATTGTTTTAATGGATATTAAATAGTTAATATTGTTTTCTACCAAAAATGAGCACATTTCTAGATGACCCTAAACTTTTGAAAGCGTGGATCTCAGGTGCATTGGTGTGAGTGTTGTAGCCTCCAGCCTCAGGACCTGAGCTGTAATTGTTTAATGCAGGTCTCTCGCTTCCCTCCATGCAGACATCAAAAATGCGTTTTCATTTGCCTTTATTAGGACTCCAACCGGCGTCCCCCACTGTGCTCACCGCGGCCGCTCTCGTGCAGACTCGCCTTCCACCCCGCCTGTTAATGGATCACTGCCGCCAGGCTGGAGCTGCAGCTTGCACGTATGGATCTAGATCCCGCCTGCTTTCTGTCAGTGCCCCCTAATGCACCACGGCCTCGGCCTAAATAAATGACGTCTCTTTCCCAGGGACGCGTGGAGTTTTATCATATGGATCTGTAACATGCTTTTCTCCGTGTGGAGTAGCCTGTCAGTCGCAGCTCTGTACAGAAACGGACGATGAGTCTTCACGTACGTGGTAATCGCTCTGCTCTGGAGAGGCGTTTTTCACCCACCTCCCGCACTGTCGCGAGGCTTCAGTAAAGCCGCCATCGGTTGATTCTTTTTCCTTTTTCTGAGGTTCAATCATTTGCTTCCAGTTTACAGGTCACAAGCAAAGGTCTGTCCAAAATCAAAATGCTACTTGAGAGACTCAATTAAGATGCTGAACGAGTGTGAGCCTTATGATGAGGTGACATTTGTAAATGTTGAAAGTGGCACTGCATTTGTCTGCGGCGTCCCATATATAAAGCCTGGTTGGAGAAGTGACGTCTACTTTAGATTAGACGTGGTATAGCTATACCGTCTCTGTCACCGTAAAACCGAGCCGAAGCGATGCTTTGACTCCTTTCCTCGAAAAGTTTTATTCATCTGGGACGGTTTATTTTGGAGAGCAGCTCACCAGCGGTTCAACTGGGGCTGGCAGACAGGGCCTCAGCTGGTGACAGGCAGCAGATCTGATTCGAAATCTCCGGTGGGGGGGGGGTACAGCTTAGATCTATGTCCCATTTACAGAAGTTAATATCTGAGATGGGCATTTTAAATAGTAATGAACGGAAATACTCCAGATGCATTATTGGAGGCCTTTAAAGGACTCTAAATTTAATGTAGCACACAGTGACCCAACTAGGTCTGTATGGTGTACTGGGAGGCCTGACGGTCTGCTGCTTGCATGCAAAATGGGCCTCTGATGAACTGCATCATGGGAGATACAATGGTGCCATGACTTTGGTTCTTGGGGAACATTTCTGAGGAACTTCCAGAGGCAGGAATGGGTCCTCAGCAGCTGGGGAAGTGGCCACCAACAGGCCATGCTGTGTTAAGAGACATTTATGGCCTAATACACTTTTTTTAAACTGCAAGCTGTGACATCACACCTCATGCATTACAGTGGATCATTTAGGGTTTCTTTTACAATTTGAACTCGTGCTTGCCTTCTGTGAAAAAGTTTAACATGTGATCAGCACAGCGGCAGCTATAAAAAGGAATAACCAGCCTTGGACTTTTTTACACTTCGTATAGTCAGGCACAGGTTGGGTAATTGAGCACATGGGGAAACTTTTGGTTAGATGGATGAATGCTGATATGCTCACCCAAATATCTTTCCTTTTTAATGCTACAACATTGGCTGTTTTGTGTGCAAACATTAACATTAAAAAATATCAAGAACACATACATTTCTGTGGTAAACAGCTTTCTCATCACATAATGAATAAAATAAAAAATTGTAGTTCAAGTAATTTTCCTAGGAAAAAATATGTATTAATATCATGATTTAATCTTTTTGAATTGTTGTTCATATACTGATTGGCTTTTGGAAAGAAACTCTTCAGCAGTATGGGTTTTGAGTGACATGAAGGCAGAAGTTTAAAAAATATATATTACCAACCAGGATGAGAAGTGTCCCTGATGATGAACTTTGCTCTGCTATGGTAGCGAGAGTAGGCATTACCCTTTTTGGGAGGATTTATCAGTTTTGAGAGAGATTCCAGGGTCAGAGTTTTACATTCTTGGCTTTGTGCACAATACAGCAAGGTGTGACCTTCACATGGCACACCAGCAAAGCATTACAGTGGCGTCATGGTTTGTTTTTTCTTCTCCGTGGTGGCAACTGAACACAGAAGGAGGAGAGAACATAGAAATCCAGTTAAAATGGCTAATTTCACAAACTCCCCGAAAATCCAAAGAGGCCACCATCATATTCCTATACTCCACACTGCAAACTAAGTAAGGGCTGCATATCATGTCATGTTGGATTGTCCATGCTGTCATAAGAAACATACACTTCCTTTCAAAAATGTGGGGATCACGTCTTTGATAGCAGGCAATAGCTTTGTCCATTAAAACAACATAAACTTTATCAAAAATTCTGTCCAGATGTTGTTCATGTTTTAAACGACTCTGGTAGCTGGAAATGTCTGTTGAGGATGGAACATCTGCATAAATGTAGAGAGCAACTTTTTATCACCCACCAGCAGTTAGTCTTGAGTTCTCTAATGCAGGGCTGTCAATTTAATGTATCTGCTAAAACAGCACAGTGGTGACTTTGTTTGTATGGCAATGCAATACAATTTGAAACTACAACTGTTCAACTTCTATTGTTCGTTTACTGTTATATGACCGTAAAAGATGAGCTTGGTCTGATCTGAGCTTGGACCTGCCTTGCAGTGTGTCCATCTTGAGACCCAGTATTAGTAATTTAGTTTGTCCCCAACTGCATGGCGAGTGTGTTCTGCAGTGTCTGCTTTTCATCTTAAAATGCCCTTTACGAGCCTTGTTCACCACACTCGTAAAAAGCCAGTATGGCAACAGAGGAGGGACATGAAAAAGAAGGCTATTTCCTGAACTTGACTTGATGTTTTCGTTGTCCTCAGAGACCACTTGGAATTCTTGTTTAGGCCCCAGCAACATGTGTTTTGTGTTTATGTGTGTCTTATGAATAAGAGAATTTGTATTAGTCCATTGCTTGACTCGGCCGAAAGCCACATTACCAAGTACAATTTTAAAATGTTTATTATGGACACCAAGACCAAGTTATATTTTTGATGGTTTGGCAGTTTTTAAAAATCAATTTCAATATTTGATTCATACAGTTCCAGATACGATCGTTCTGGTCCTTAGCATTCCTGTTCCTTTACATTGATCAAGGTGGTCATGTGATGTTGCACATATATATATGGTTTTTAATATGTGCAACATCACATCACAAATGTGAAACAAATTAAACAAATGTATGTATATGATGGCACATTTGTTGCATTTATAAAGTAAGTATAAAGTAAGAAGCAAAGTAAGAAGCAAATTTATTTATCCCGGAGCAAACCTGCAACCTGCTCTACGTGTCAAATTAGAATTTTCTGGGTTTCACGGGACACGGTGCACATCACACGCATTATTCCCACCAAGTCAGTGGTTCCGAGCGCCTCACTTTGTCTTTGAGTGACTTTGATAAGAAAAGAAGCCACTCTAGTCCTCTAATTTTATTTTGATGCTCGATACAGGCAAGAAGTTTTGGCGATGCAGAGATAAGCCGTGTTTAATAATTAGCATGATCCAAATTTATTTGATTATTTATATTTGGCCAACAAGCGAAACTTAATCTCATGAATTATGAAAAGTTTTTTTTTAAAAGATAGCGATCCTTTCCCTTCAGGTATGGTGTGTGCTTAATCAAATTAGCTCCACGCTCTGCCTAGTTGGATTCCTTCAACACCCCCGGTGACTTCCAAGTGCAGATTACAATCAGCGACTATTTTCAGTCTTTGATTAAAATCTTGCGAGCTTGGACGGATTTTTTTTTTTTTCGTCTCCAGCAGTGATCCATGCGACTAATTATTAATATTGGGACCTTTTTCTCCAGCTTTTTTTACACCCGACCAATTACTACAGACCAGTGGACCAGAGTGGTTAAACAATACCCATATGTATTAATCATGTCGAATCACTTCGGATGTGAATCTATTAGCTCACCCTTATTTAAATATCTTGCTGTAGTTGGAGGGAGACGCGCAGCCATTGTCCCAGGACTGAGCGAAGGTCCTTGCTGACCTTCACGTTAACTTTGAGAAACACGGAACTGTATTTTTCATTAAAGGCCACGATAGGCGTGGGATGCCACTAAGGGAGTGCGTTATACAGAGGACTGCGAGTTGATCATTGCGTCTGTCTGAATTTGTCACCGGGCGAGTGACACTGTTGGGTGTTGGCTGACACGTGCTTACTGGCCTGATCAAATTTGTTCTGGTTTTCAGTTCCTAAACATTTTTCAATTAAAATGAATAAAACAGAATTTTAGAACAGGCTTTGTAAAAGTGTGGCTTTGGTTCGCTGTTATGTGATTTCTAACACTAGAACCTCAGACGATGTCAAAATGACTAAATTCAGTGTACTGAAAAATACGGCACATTGTTGGGAGCCGTGACGCCGCATTGTGTGAATGTTGCACTACTTGTCTTTCTGGCCACTGTTTAATCTCTATAGCACTACGGCACGATACTCGAGAACTGCTCTGTATTAATGAAGTGGGCAGATTATTCCAGGCAAGGCTTTTGTTATCTGGTGTATTTGTCATTTCATGTTCACATTTCTTTTCTAATTAGGAACAAACAGATTTCCCATAAAGTCCAATTGGGATCATACATGATGCGAATTTATTGTATTGAGCCCCCAAGTCAGAACATCTACAATCGGTGGCATTGATGAAAAAGCTGCCTATACCCCCCCAAACCCATGTTTTAGGCACCAATTATTCCCACATCGCCTGGCACATGTTTATCAGGCTGATCTATCAATATTTTCCACTTTATTTTGGCCTAATGCACTAGTCGAGAGGCTATAATTAACCCTATGTCAGGTTATTAAAAGGCAATTTTTTAATGCCAGACTGAAATAGACATGCATAAATAAGAAAATGGGGATCTCTGGCTCTCTTCTGACTGGCTGGTTGGCAGTGGGAGAATCTTCCAGCGGCGCCTGCGGCTCCGACCGCATTGTTGTTTCGATAAATCGACTCCCAGTCTGAGCATTAATTCAATTTTAGATTTTAAACACCTTTAATCAAGCACTAAACAGCGGCGGAGTGTACGGGCGCACCGGAGGGAGCGTTTGGTGAAGCGCCACCAGAGATCTCGCTCTGAGCCAGATCGGGGTGTGCATGGGGGGGGTTGGTGGGGCTCGGATCAGAACCGGGGTGCATGTAACGTGACTAATCTGGATGTAGTCGCGGAGGAGCCCTGAATTTGCTTTTCAGACGAACTTGAACGCTGCACTGTAACGCTCATTAATATTATTTATTTTCGTTTTTTTTTTTTATTCGGCTCTCTGAAGTGATTATCCGGCAGAGGCGGGTACAGGCAGAAGGGGTTTGGCTGAAAAGCCGGGCGTTATGCAATCTGGCTCGAAATCCCGCGCTCCTGTGATTTTGTCTCGCGCCGATTCCTGAGACTTCACTGAATATTAACTCTGCAGCTTTTCCGACTGAATGTTCCGCGCTGCATTTTCAACACCTACTCCATTGTGGAGACGTCTGTTAAGAAACACTGGTGGGGTAAACAGAATGAGAGAGAGAGAGAGAGAGAGAGAGAGAGAGAGTAACAAGGCTTAATGAGGCAGGAAGATGAGGTAAGGCCTGTAAAAGAGAAAAAAAAAAAACTCTTCTCCAGCTGTCCTACAGTCCAGTCTGAATCACATGTCCCCCTCTCTCTCTCGCTCCCTCTCTCTCTCTCTCTCTGTCTCTTTTGGTCTTGTTGTCCACAGCACATGGTGCCATCGTACAAGAATTAAGTGAAGTTGAGTGAAGTGGTCCGGTGTGGCGATGATGTGGCCTGGACGCTTTTTTTTGTGCAGACCTGTCATCTGTGTCGTCACTCATGTCCCCGAAACATCGTCCCCCCCGAAACATCCTGGGCTTGTTGCCGCCACCAGCAACCATTTAAATTGATGGAGCGAATGTTCGTTATCTGTCAATGTGCATTTAGCTCGGGCGGCTCATTAATTGCCGGCCACTGCGGCTCCGTTGTTTTGGACGCTCGTACCTGGCTGGGTGCCACAGCGTCTTCGCGAAGACCCACTTCATCTCTGTCAGGGACAGGTGGAGATTCGGCGCACAGTTCTAATTGGACAAAGTGCCTTTCAGTGTCCCGGATTGGATGAACATGCTGGAGAGGTGTCAGCGCTGGGGCTCGGACCCCCGCTCTCTGCCTCCTAGTGGCCCGGGGACCCGGCGTTCACTGCGCAGCGTGGCATATCAGTCCGCGGCGGGAAAAGGGAGATAAATAAAAAGCGGCGGGCTTTTTTTTATTTATTCCATGGACTGACGGCAGATGGTCTGTGCGGCTCCGTCCCTCGACACGGAGGTGGAGTGGGAGGCTGCGTTCAGGATCAATCCTCTGCAACAGGGCCGTAATTGAAAACCGCAATCACTAAATTAATAATCGCGATGATTATGCTAATATGCAGGCCCTACTGACGTGGACGCGTCACTGACGTTGTCATGCAGGAAGCTCCGCTTTGACAGTTGCGCGCTGCTACGTATATATGGTTTGCTATCACTTTCGCACCGTGAAGCAGATCAAATAACAAGGAAGTGTATTCCAGTGGGCCTGTGTTACGGTACGATATGCTGATATGTATGCAAAAAGTCCCCTGGGACGGAAAATTGAAAATGTCAGCGGTGCCCAAACTCGACATATTTATTTCCCTTGCTTCTGCAGACTGTTCAGTTCAGCCAAGTGGCATATAAGAGACACTCCATGAAAACCGCGGCCGGTCATTAGTGCGAGTTTCTGCAAGGTGGTGCGATTCCACACAGGACGGCGGACGGGGAAGATTGATGGCCGTGTCCCAAATCAGACTGATAACACCCGACTGTGCCCAGTGGCACTGGCCTAGTGTGGCACACCAGTGGTCCCTTTGAAGCGGACCCTCTGATAGGTGAGCGATTCCACCAGTCAATGCAAATGCAGGGACACATTAAAAGATTATCCGCTGGAGAGTTGTGCCAACACAGCCCAGAGCCACTCCCGTCTCCTGATCCGTGCATCCGCAGCACCTGGGAATAAAACCTACACAGACAAGATAGCCAGCGTAATGGCACACACACTCACACACACACACACACTGAGGACTTCAGTCCTTTACCTTCATATAAACCCAGAGTCTTAATTCCCTTTCAGTTTTTTTGAAAAAAGGACATAGCTTTAGAGTTATAGACTTTAGCTGATTTAGCACACATAAATATGTAAAATTAAAGGTATATTATGGCATTTTCCTTCATATTTTTTTTTTGTTGAAAGCACTTAGAGGCTCAGTCACTCCAAGAATGTGCAGAAAATTGTAAGCTGGGACATCTGCTCCCATGATGCCGTGTGTTGAGACCCTAAGTGTTGTGCATTTAGCATTTATTGGTATGATCATTATGGAGACAGTCTTGATCATCTAAGATGTCATTTTTCATGCTGAAACGTCAAATTGCAACTGTTATTTGCAAGAAGTGCTGATTCTGCAGCCCTGTGACTAATGACCTAAGACATTGTGCCACATGACCCGAAACACACTTTTATAGGGGCATCTTTAGAAGGAACAGAAAACCCGCGTCTAACATGTCATCAAAACATGGTGGTATTGAAAAAATATTCCACTCCCACTGCGAGGAGCTTGTCTCAGTGCTGACAAGTGATAATTACTGTCATCTGTAGTCAAGTACATTTGACTACATTATAAAAAACTAATCTTCAATACAACAAAACATCTATCAGCTATACAATATCTGAAATCGCAAAGCCCATACAACTTACTAAGAGATAAAGGTTAATAAAGGTAACATTACATCTAATAATAACTACATATTACATATTTACATAATTATAATTCTACTAATTATAATATAATTACAATTACATATAGTAGACATAAACACACATATTCGTCCTAGCAATGGTAGACAGTCTCATGACTATTAAATATTATTATATACATGTGCTGTTATATTAGGGTATATTGTGTGACAGAAGTAATAATAGGAAGGAGCTGCATTATACACGATTACAAATATTTTATTGTGACATTCCTGCCAACATCTAGCAGCACATTTTCTTGATCAGTTTATACACTGGTGGGCTTTCAAAAATCATTTCAAAAGTATCACTGTTGTTGGAGAAGTGGAGTGGGGTGAACCTTGTGGTTAGGTCTGGGCCAAATCACAATATGGAAAAAAAACACAACTATAAATTTTTATAATTTGATGAAAAGTGTCGTTTTGTCATAGAATGGACAACAGTGCCACAAGCCCAGGCGTGTCTGGGAGTGAAAGCAGCATGTCAGTCTATAATGATGGTTAGAGGCTGACAATTTTTGGGGGAATCCCATGGGCCACAGGATTCTCATGGGATTCCCGCGGGAGAAGAGTCACATTCACGATTAATCACATGTCTGAAAGAGGGAGAAGGAAAGGCGTTTGTGCGAGTGGGCAGGAGTGTGAATGGCAGGTTTGAGAAGTATGTTCAGACATAAAAGTAACTACAAGCTGCTCCGACTGCAGTCATGTGACCAGCGGTCGACCAGGGACACTCGGGGTTAAGTGTCTTGCTCAGGGACACAATGGTAGTAAGTGGGACTTGAACCTGGTCTTCTGGTTCATAGGCGAGTGTGTTACACCCTTGAGGGTGTTGTTGTACCACAGACCCCTTTTGTACTGTGACTCCCAACCATCCCAAAAACACATGTTTTCATATCTTTGTCTTAAATGTAAGTGCAACTTGAGAAACGATGCAATGGAGACCACCACGTAGGATCGGTACGATACGTGTCCAGCACTCGTGAATACGGAACGAGCCCGCGGCCTGAACCGGGGCTACGTTAGCATGGAGCGTAGAATCACACACCTTTTGTGGCTCCGTGGCAGACGCAGCGCGGTAGCGGGGCTACGGTCGGGCGCGTCTCACTGAGGCAGATGGCGAAAGGCTGCGGCATAATAGATCTCAATATCAACTCAAAAGCATGCTGGGCATGCCGGCGGACGGCGTTCCGTCGGCGCGCTCGGGAAGCGCTGACCTTCTGTCCTGTCATTTAGCCCCCCCTGCCCCCTGCGCCGCTCTCAAATTACTTTGTTTTACCCAATTAAAGGAGATGGCTGAGCCTGGTGTGGCGGCCATTCCCCCCCCCCCCCCCATCTTCTTTCCACACGGTCCCCTCCTCACCTGCAGCCGAGGGACATTATCGCTCCGTCATTGGGGGTCAGAACCTCTGCAGTTGGGCTGAAATGAATGACTTTGCGAAGATGGCACTACTGAGATGCCTTGCAGCCCGCTCCCAGATTACGATTACGTTTCAGTGCTGGTGAGCTTGTTCTTAACAGCTTGTTTTGTCGCAAATGTCTTATTTTGTGTGTTAAACAAGTTGTATATCGATTTTTTTCTTATTCGTGTGTAATTAGCTTATTTATAGCCACGATCTGAGCAGCGCGGTTGGAGGCAGGACGGGACCGAGGAGAGACAAGGCGGCGCGGGGGTATTTTTGCAAGGAATAAACACAACTTGGGGTTCCTTTTGTCTGCTCTCTTATAGGATGGAAGCGCTGAAATGCGGCGTGTGTACGGCAGGAGGCTGGAGGGGAGGGCGGGCTCTGTGGAAGTGGTTAACGGCCACGCGAGCACAGATTATGTGCTTGAAGGGACCGCGGCCCGTGCCAGCAGTGACAGTTGGGCTGGGAATTGAAACGGCCTCAGCCGTGCGGCCTTGTCTCCGCTTGGAGGGCCCCGCTGGGGTCTACGTCACCCCCCCCCCCCCCCAACCCACTCGCCATCGCGGACACAGGGCCGGCCAGCCAGCCTGCCACCCCCCCCCCCCCCCGTCTATTGCCCCCGTTGGGCCCAAACTGGCCCCCGGTGTGGCTTGATGAGGAGCCGCTGGTGGTGGCAGGGGCCCTTTGAAAAGGAGGCTGCGGTTGTTTGAGGAGGACGGGCCTTTTTACCACCCTCCAGCTCGACTTGGCCGAGCTTTCGTCAGGCCGCTCCGTCTTTGCTGTCCTGCCCGCTCTGCGGCTCGCCAAGGGGCCCAAGCGTCTGTCATTTGTTTCACTATCAACTAAAACTTGATGGTTTACCAATCAAGCCTGAGGACACTTGCTTGATGTAGCCTGTAAGCATATGGAGAAGGCATTGTCAAAGCCAGAGACCGCAACCGCAAAACAGACATCGCTTATCTCTGAGGTAAATAAGGTGCTGCATTCTGGTTAGAATAAGCAACATTCATATTGTTATTCATATTATTTATGTAGTGTTTTAAATAATATATAAATACATTATATTATCCAGACAGTTCCATATGAACCACTCCAAACACTATCTGTTGAAACTACCAGAGTTACTCTTAAAGGTCCCCTGACTTGAAGTGTTTTTTTTTTTTTTTGCTTTTATATTAGCATTAGTTGAGGAGGAGAGAGGCGGGACGAGGAGGAGAGTGGCCTATAGAAGTAAGCGGGCATTTGTGGAAATGGTGTCATCAACACCATTCACCAACAACAATGTTGGGTGCACACAGGAAGTCGTGTCTGCATTTTTTTCCGGAAAAAATAAAACGAGCCCACTGGTCCTTCAGAGTCCTTAATGTTAAATAATCTCAGAAAGTGAAATTTTCAAATAGGGGGCCTTTCATAACATGCCAGTACAGGTGTTCGCATATGTAATTGGAACCTGCCGTAATTAATTACTTTATATTAATGTACTGCATGATTCGTATGATGGTTAGGGTGCTGAAATGCAACCATTTCAGCATTTCTATGTTAATTTCAAGCTGGATTAGTCCACATTACACATAAAACGTAGGCTACATTGTATTAAAATGTATTTATTAACCTGCACTAACTACAATTTGAGCTGGCCCTTGCATAAACCAACCATTAATGTTTACCAGTATTCACTGAAACCTTGACATCTGAAGCCGCTCTGTCTATTTTTCTTGTAGCGACCTTACATTTGCACCATCATTACATCAGTAAATGTATAAAACAGTGGCAACTGGTTATTTTATGAAAACATTGCTATTTCTGAACAGTTATTTCTGCAAACATGGAATTAATAAGAGTGAACATGAGAGAATGAGGCATATATATACGTTACATGCTGTTAACATCAGAATTAATCACATGCCTGTAGACTACTGTAGACGTGCTTCAATTCTACTAAAGATATACAAGGAAAGAAGAGAGAAGGGGACAGACCCAGGGGACAGAAGCTCCATGGCCTGAGGGGAGTAAAGGACTCACAGTAAAGGAGTCACAGGACATCGTTCTGATTTCACAAGACAGGTCTATGCCAGAATGACTTTCGAATATGTGGATAGAGCTGCTGGTGACTTGGTCACTTGTGTTCAGCAGTAAAGAGGAGATAATCTGAACCATGACCGAAAATCCTGGCCTGAACTGAAATGTACATTCAGAAGACCGTCACACCCCTACCCTGAACCAATCAACAATGACCACAGACTCTCAAGGTGTCTTGTGTGCACACTGAACCCTCAGAATCGTGCGGCTTTATGGGCCCTGTGGGGTTTTGTGAGCCGTAACGGACCCCCAGTCGTGCACCATCAGGGTTTAAACAGGAATGGGGCCGTGGCTGAGCAGTTTTGAGACTAGACAGAAGCAAGAGGTTTTTAATTGTTTTAGTGAACGATTGTCACAAAAAGCTTTCACTTCATAGCCTTTGCAATAAATCCCCCATGCTAGACGGAGTCAGGGCAAGCAAAATATTTCAGCTGGGAATTATAATTTATGACGGGATTTCTATCAAGCTGGCAGTTATATCATTATTGCCCCAGAAAGAATTTAAGGCAATGCAAAAAACAAAAGTGTAAAGTCGTTCTTGACCTTTGACCTCAGGAGAATTGAGGGGCCATGCGTCCGGAGCGTTTGTCCTTCCCGACTCCTCTCCCAGAGACTCCATTAGGAAGTTGCTCGCGTCCTTGGAAGTCTCCTCTCGCTCTTTCTCTCCCTCCAACTTCTCCCATCTTCCCACCTCAACCCTCTCTCTCTCTCTCTCTCTCTCTCACCCCCCCTCATTTTTCCCTCCTTGAAAGTAGGGCGGAGGTTATTACAGTGAATTTGATATAACAGGCCGTCTGATTCGTGGGAGCAGCTTGTCAGACACAAACAATGGATAAGCTGGGAGTACAGTGCAGGCTGGGGAACCTTCTACTGCTCCAAGAGGACGTTCCCCAAAGAGGCACGGAGCTTATATATCTGCAAATTTATGACCGGCTTTCAGTCTAACAGCGAGCAGAGTTCACACAAAGAAGGAGAAGAAGAAGGAGGAAGCAAAAGTTGCAATACAAATATGGGAAGCTGCTCCTTTTCCCAGATGTGGCTCCTTTTCTTTTGCGTTGCGTGTCGGAGTTGTGGTGAGATGGGTGTATTTAGTTGTGCAGCCCTTGTTTCTAGATATGTTGCATAATGTTGCAGCTTGCAGGGATGCAACTGAAGATGGCAAAGAAGTAACAGATGTTGACGGTTGCATAAGAGGCCAAAGGAAAAAAAGAAAGAGGAAAAAGGTGGCGACCTTGTTAATGTTAAACAGCGGTGTGATCATTTAGTCCCTCCCCAGTCATCCCCACCTTAGTCTGCTTATCTCCATCACATATAACGCAGAGGTTTGGTGGAGCTCCAGTAACATTACGGGATAGGGACATTCGATATGGAAACATTTGAATCAGGAAATTTGACGCACAGCCAGGGCTTTGAGGATCAGTTTACAAAGTCGCAGATGACTTCAGTTCACATGAACAGACTGGAGACTATACCTTGAAAAAAATAATGTTGATTTAAAAGCGTTTTGTATAAATTATACGATTAAATAATTTTTAAATAATTTTAAATAATAATTAAATAATTTTTTTTTTTCATTGTTAAGTTGCAAGAATTCCAATAATTGAATCATCGTTAAAATGCATGTGCTAACCTTTTTGACGATTAGCTCAGCCTCAGAAATTCATCCCACATTAAATTTGTGAAATATTTTAATTGGAACACGGTTCCCATTAATTGGACAAATGAGTGGATGTCTTTGGGGGGAAGGTGGTCTGGGAGCGAGGTGATTTGGAAATCACCGCTCAGAACGAGAATTCCGGCTGCATGGAAACCGGATCCATGCGCGTCTTCATTAAAAACCAGTGATGAATAGGTCATCTTCGTTTGCATGGCTGCAACTGGCTCTGCCCCGAAACAGATGCGCTACATTTGATACAATATGCGTATACTAAATATATAAATATACGTTTTTGAAGCCTAAGTGGTATTGGGTTAGCCAGGTGGCCATTCACACCCATAGATGATGCCTATTAGGTTGGAATGATTAGGACCCTTTGCGCTGAATTGGCTTTTTGTTATATTGAGCATTTGTGTTTACTTTGTATGTGTTTTTGGCCATTGTGCCTTATTCTGTTTCTTATTAAATATTCAAATTTTGTTCGATGTCAGGCTTCTGTGCTTCATCCCTCCACTTGCTTGGCATGACCCTTGCACTCAATATATTAGTATAAATGTCAGTTCAGATCATATTGGTCCCTTGACCTGTACTTTAATTAAAAGAAAAAGCTATTAAAAATGAATTAAAATAGCCAAGATGGTGCACCCTTAAAAGAATCACAATTTCTTCACATAAAAAAACACAATGATATGTTATAAAATGTATATATACGTTTTTTTAAGGGTGTAAATTAAAAAACATGGGATACATATGTAAAATATTGTAATTTATGCCTGAAATGTTGTATTTAGGCTGAATTTCAAATTGTGGATTAAATGTAACTTCCACTGTTTTGCTGAAACATTAAGTCCTTTCCGTTCTCCCTTGTACCCAAAGCACCATATGGGATGCAGACCCTTAGTGCACACCGTCCAGAGAGAGAGCTGACACTCACTAACTATAAATGTGAAATTAATTTTTCAGGGCAGGTCGGCCACCTGTCTGTAGAAGAGAAAGGCTGCCAGTGAAAGCCAGGTGGACATAAATGTCACCCCATATGCCAGTGGGTTTAGGAGGCATGCATGTGCTGGAGTCTGTGCCCGAAAAGACCCACTAATCAATGGCACGTATTGGTGTGATATGGCCTCTTTTCTGTGTTCTTGTGTGAGTTTGCATGCACAGCAACTGTACATTCCAGTTGGTGGAGTGTATATACACAGTAACGTATATAGTGATGTATGTTACAAGCATGAAGGTTCAACAGAAGGCAACATGAGAGAGAGTATGAGAGAGAGGGACTGAGAGAGATGGGGAAATTTGAGCTGTATGTTGGAGGGGGGTCTTCCTGAATGACTTCACTCAACTGTCTCATTGAATCAAGGAATGAGAGAAAAGCTGCTTTCAGCCATTCGTCTCTTTCCCGACATGGCATAATATGAGAAATCTCCGAGCAAGGCTGGCGAGGAGCAGAAAGTGCCCGTCCGGTACAATTAGTAAACGTGAACCAGAGTCGTTCCGCTGGCGCCTCGACATTTCAGGGAATATTTCCGAGCAGTCAGTACCAGGGAATGGCTACGGACGGGGAAGGAGGAAGGGATGAGATGGGAGGTGGATGGCAGTGGTGGTGGGGGTCTCTCGTGCACCCGGGGCAGAGGGAGAAAGTTGCCCCCGCACTTGTCAGAGTTTTCAGCAAGTTGAAAATTGATGGAGCCCACAGGCAGTGCAGCTAATTTTAGTTGAAATCACCTAAGTGGTTTGGCTAATTTATCCCCTCCTCCTCCTCCTCCTCCTCCCACTCACCCTCACCCCCTGGAAGCCCACCCCACCTCCCCCAACCTCTTCTCCTTCTTTCCCCTTCCAGATCTGTCCACAATAGCGTGAAGGTACCAGGAGGTGACAGGAGGAACAGAAGGGTATTTTGTGCCCAGCTGACTCTGAGAACAACGTGTATTTTTAAACCTCCCCTCGTATTTTTGCAGTTTATAGGACTTTAGTAGTACCTGCTCCAGGTACAAGCCTTGGCTGGGTGTGTGCAACGATATCGCTGATTAAAGAGTTCAAATCGACACGTCAGGCGGCGAGGGGAATATGAAGTGCCGGAATTTTTAAGCTCTACGCCGTCTTCACCCGTCCCTCCAGCAGACCCCACTCACCCCACGCCAAGCATATTAATACACCGCATGAACTTCCCCAGAAGCCATACGGCTCGGAACAGGAACCTAATAGGGGCTTAAGGGTGAGGAATTTAAAACTGAACTTTAAATTGTCATTAAGGTGAAAGGTTAGCATAGATTAGCTGAACATTTTTCTGGACGGTAATTAAAATCCTCTGACGGTTCCGGTGTTGTGGTGAAGGGTTTTTTATTTATTTCTGTATAAGCGACTTCGAAATTCAAATGAAGCGATGAGGGGAGGACTAGAAAATTCTCCAGAGGGCTGAGGGGGTTACATTTTGACTAATTAGTCTGTCTTTTTTTTTTTTTATCTTCTTTGGCTCAATCTTTTAAAGTTTTCACAAATGTGTATAATACTGAGGTTCTTGCAGTTCATAGCCTTCAGCTTTTATTTCACAAAATGAATAAGGACTAAATATGTGTCCTGACCACTACTGAAAGTGACTCCATTGGACACTACAATGGGGGCATCAGAACCATGGAAGAATGAATGAAGACTTCCTGGATGATGAAGGCCACGTGCGCCTTGTTTCGATAGGAGGATGCACTGTGGACAGAAGGCGAGACAATGTACACCCCTTCATGGAGACAATATTTCCTGATAGCAGTGCCCTCTGGCAGCTAGAAAAAAACCAAAGCCCTGGTGGGAAACCATGCAACACTGAAAAAAAATGCTCATGAAAGGTTTGAGGAATCTTGACCTCCAGAAGCCCCCAACCTCAATTGGATCGAACGATTGGATATTCTGGAAAAAACAGCAGATCTTCAGATATCTAAATATCATAATTAGTCTCTTAATTATTATTAAGACACCAAGCCAAGCTGCATAGCAGGTGAAATTTGACCGATGAGACCAGCGCACAACTTTGTCAGAGTTGGGCCCATGGCCGATATGACGGCTTCATCGTTTTCGGTTGTTTACACGCAATCCACGGCTGCGGTTTGGTGTTCGTTTTAAAGCAGGCAGGTCAGCTCGCCGCCGCATTTATATTCCGCACTTGTAGTGCTAATAAGAGAGTGTTGCTGAAGAGCAAGACTGACTTCCAAAGCGCGCCGCTGGTGGCTTTTGTTAGATTTGGTCTTATTATCTTTTTGAGCAGCTCATAATTGAATTTCGGAGCTGTTATCTGGTGTTTTGTGTGTATTTTCATTAGCAGAAGAATGGCTTGAACAAAAAAACGGCGCGATAACGCTGGGCCTGTTTAAGAAATGGACTGTTTTATATCTCAGGTCGGCGGTGGCCCGGCAGTTTACAAAGCAGTTCTGACTAAATTGTGGGTGGATTAGAGGCGCTATGGAAGTAATGATGGCAAACATTTTTATTAAGACACAGTGACAAAATCTCTGATTTATCAGAGATAGCTTCAGACCAGTAGCTTTAGAGGGACACACTTTTTACTCTCCACTGATGCCACGTTGGTAAGAAACTGCCCACATTTTCACTGATTTGCGAGCCCAGAGGGCGCCAGCTTCACAAACGGCATGCCACAAACCACCACACAAAGCAAACATGGTGAAAGGACATCTTTCTTTTAACACATTCGCCATTTTGAAAGGTTGCCTTGTGACCAGCAAGATTGCATCACTGGCACCATTTTGGTTATTTTATTTCAGTCCAGGTTGGGAACTGAAATGGCACTGAAATGGGGCAGTGGTGGCCTAGCGGGTGAAGAAATGGACCCCTAATCAGAAGGTTGCTGGTTCAAATCCCACCTGTCATGGCTGAACACTGCTCACTTAGGGTGATGATTCAAAGCAGGGGACACATTTTGTTGTTTCACCATGTGCTGTGCTGCAGTGTTTCACAATGACACTCATGTCACTTTTTTTGATGTTCAGTTAATGTTTTTTAGATTGTCCAGATTGGGAAAGTAGGGTTAGGATTCACGTCAAATACAGAATCCATTCTTGCTATTAGTTAACGTGCCCTATGGACAAGGAAAAATTGTCCACATCCCATTTTCGAAATGTATTGAAACGTTGCACAGCTGTGCAACCAACAAGGTTAGAGGACAAATATCAAAAATGGACTTTTCAGGTTTAAAGATGCAACCTGGGCATTGATTAAGATCACCGTAACATCTCTGGTTACCCTTCCAGAGTTCTGCATTCCTACTTTTCATATCCCCCCTTTCCGAGCCATGTGAGGAAAGTGATACATTTACTGCCTTGATTTGTTGCCAGCTGCTCTTGGCAGTGCAGCTTCAGGTTTGCGTGCCAAGCACCTGGTCAAACCGAAGACAATGAAGGGCTTATGGGTTCTGTCTTCTGGACGTAAACACTCGTGATCGAATCTCCAGTGGTCGACTTCTGAAGGGAATGGAATAAAAGTCAGCATTTCGACACAGAGGACAGATTTACGGAAAGCCAGGCACCGAGCGGGATCTTCCGTGCTGCCACTAATCTGCCGCAGTCAGTTTTTCTTGCCGTCCCAGATTAACTCGTCTTTTGTTTTGAACTGGCGCTCAGGGAAACCTAACAACATGTGTGCCGAATATGGGATCAATTCCGCTGGTCCCCATGTGCTCCAGTACATTTGTATACGAGACGTCCAGGCTTCAGCACCAGGTACGGCGGTGTCGAGATGCCTGCTCCAGTCATTTCGGTGATGATCTAATAATGAGTCGTGCAGATGGGTCCGTTGGAAGGAGCAAGCTGCCGAATCGACGTGCGCAGGCATGTGGCGGCGAGCGGAGAGTGTCAAACCGTCTCCCGTGCCGAATTGACTGCCGGCTTCGGGGAGCGGACGCCGTCTGCCAGACACGCTGGCAGGAGCTGCTGCTCTCACCGCCGCTACCTAGGGCTGGAGCCCGGCCAGGGTTAATTATAGTGGAGCACCCGAGTGTAGTGTCACCGTGCTACGTGGGAGGCTGCCGGGATATTGTCATGCTGCCATGTCCTATACGGCAAAGACAAGAGGAAAGGCACACTTCTCCGACCTCCGAGTTCCAGCGTGTTCTCTGCCGCCGCCACCGCCGCCACCGCTATCTTTACTTCGATCTTTTGCGCCGACAAAGATTACACGCGTCTCGTCCTTGAACTTCAGCTTGTTACTTTTTTTTTTTTTGTCGAGGGGAGTAATATCACTCTCTATCTCCAGTGTGCTGGATAATAAGATGAAATTTATGCAGAAGGCTTCTCAAAGTCACCCATATAGCAGAGATGTGACAGCATAAAAATTTTCTTGATGTGCTTTTTTTTTTTTTTTTTTTTTTTTGCTTGCCAAGTTCAGCTATTTATTTCACTGTTCTGGCCGGTCTAATAAGTTGCTTTTCTTATACGCGGGGGCTAACACTGTCTAGTCATGCTGGTATGTGCTGCCCCAGAAAAAAAGGGAACACTTTGCGATTCAAAAGAAAGTTTTCTTCCTCTCGTCCAGTTATTTTTAAAATGTCCCATTTCCGCCATTGTCGGGCCATTGTTTTGACCTTACACAGTGAATTTTTTTCCCCAAGTCAAATTAGCTTTTGCCCATTCAAAAAAATGCTGTAATATAATGGTTTGACGGTCTGGCTTCTGAAATTTGAGGAGCTGGACGGCCGTGCCACTGGGGTTAATAATATTCCTCCTCTTCAACAAGTACCCAGGGATCGCGAGTGTCCTTGAAAAACGACAGCACCTCCCTGCACCTCGAAGGCTCGCTGCACGGGGCTCCTGGGTAAAGGCCGACCGCGTTCTTCCCTTCTCTCAGGCCGTCTTTTAGCTGCATTTCCACCTGCCCTTTAAGGTAAATCACAGGGTGCAAGAACGAACACGAATGCCGTTACAGTTTTTTTTCTTCTATTGAGCCACGGCAAGCGTTTTAAGTAACAACAAATCAATACTTAGCTCATCAGAAGTTTTCTGTCTTGTCTGTCTGTCTGTCTTTTTTTTTTTTTTTTTTGCATACTGAAGCGTGAGAACTTAACTCAGAGCTTCATGCAAGTCAATGAGCACCTGGAGCGGCGGTTCCCGAAGCAGCCGAGCGCAGCACGTTTCGGTGTGGGGGCGCGGCGGGGAAGGCCTCCGTCGTGATGGAGCTGCTTGGGCCTGGACGCGGAGCTGCGCGAGGGGCCCCGCCGCAGTTTTACGCCACCTGTTTGTTTTTTCCCTCTCTGCCGCGCGGCGCAGCCTTTAAATGCCTCGCCAGGGCCCGTCCTCCAGGGACCCGCGGGGGGGAGGGTGGGAGACTCAACACAAAAAAGGTGACGGAGGAGTCCTGGGTTGTCGTGGTAACTTGGGGATTATGATTTATTAATCTGCACTCCTTTAAATTCGAACAAAACCGTCTGAGGTTACTCCGCTCACCCCAGGGAGTAATCTTGCTGCAGAGAACAATTGAGGAAGGCTGCATTTTTTTGTCATCTTTAACCGGTGGAAAGTGCTCGCTGTGTTATTCTCCCCGCAGCTGGGGAGTTGCTCCGGAGGAGATGCGCTTTAGCACCAGGAGTGGGACAGGAGGCTTGCCGATGTTCCGAATTAGAAAGATTAGAGTTCCAGCCCATGAATTTTTTTTCCCCGTCTTCTCTCTTTTTTTTTTCTTCTTCTCCCCAGCAACTGGGGCTCTGCTTTTCATTATCATTTTTTGATTGAAGACCAGTTTTGGCACAAAATGAGGCTTTGGCAAAATACCCATCTTGTTAATTCTTGTTCCAGGTGTTCCCATCCACATATTTTACAGCCTTTGTCATGTTTCATTACATTTTGTCTTGATTAACACGAGGTCTCATGGGCGTAAATAACGCAACACTCAAAGCAATATGCTTCCTACCGTAATACATAAAATAAGCCATTGTACTTTGTGCAGGGGCAGCGATGGTGACGTGAGTATCGCTCCCGGCAAGCGGGAAAAGGATACAGCAAAAACTCATGTCTTAGGGTACAAAAATGGCCCCAGGTATCCTCCTCCACAGTGCATATATAATCCAGCAGGAAAGGCCTCTCTCTTCTGCCAGACATCTCCTTGGCAATGCTCTGCACACACACACACACACACACGCACCGTCACAGTCAACAAGGGGGCTAAAAAAGCAACAACTCCAAAAAAGCTGTGAGCCTGTCATTACAGCCTTTACCTTTTGGCGCTGTTACCATGGAAAATTATTAGAGGGCTTGGCGCCCAAGCAAAACTACTATGATGCAATGCCCAGCGGCATGTTTCTGAGGCTAATTCTTATAGATGTCTGACAAAAAGTGGGAACATTAAGCAATTTAACTATCAGGATCGTTATTTGTGGCTAGGAAGAATGTTTAAATTAGGATCCAGCCTTTGGCATAGTGTGTTTGGCGTATCGATTCTTTTTGACATTTATAACCTTAAAGCCAAATTCATTCCAATGCATGGACCACTTTAAGCTCTCAGGCCATAATTTTAAATTTTCTTAAGCATAATGTGTTTCATCTTTCCGGGAGGGAATGTGTTAATGACATTTGGTGGGATGAACTAAATTAGATGCGGTCATGTATTTATGTCACTGTATCTAGAAAATGTACGACCACTTCAACACACTCCTAATGAAAAAGAGCATTGTGGCAAATACGTCACATGCTTACAGGGATTGAAATTGCTGTGGTGTTGTTCCCTTCACAGTTCCCTTCACAATTTAACATTGCTGTACATGTTGCACTGAATAACGTTCCTCCGTGGTTATGTCTATTAAGCAACACTAGAATGAAACTTTGACCACACAAATAAAAACCATTTTATTAAATCTTAGTTGAGATGTTTCCCACCAAAAAATCACATTATTACACATTTTCAGAGGGACTGCCTCTCGCACCTGATATCAGTGATCAAGATACAGGGATATTACAATATTCAGAACTTAGTGCACCAAGCACTGAACGACAGAAAAGTGCCTCGCACAATTCCTCCTGGACGTGCACTTAGACATTGCTTTGTGTCTGGAGCATAGATGAAGGTACCTGTATCATCTGCAGGGTAGATGGTTTCTAGATAGTCGTGGTACACACCATGTCTCACAGACTCAAATCATTTTGTGGATATCTTTAGTATGATATACTATTGCTTAATATACTGATTAGTGGTTTCAGTGACATTTCTGGGGCTCTGAAGCAAAGAAAGAAAGAAAACGTCTTTTTCCCCCTGTGCTATTGATGTTAAGTAGCTGTTAACTCACATTTCTAAAGTGAAATGATCAAATGCAAAGTACATAGAAAGCAAAAACATTTAATTGCTGCAAGTTGTTGCAATTCCAAATACAGGTAAAGCAATAAAGGACACCCCAAAAAATCTGATCCTTCATTATTTATCCCTCCACGTCCTTTATTATTCAGGATTTTCTTCCTGTCAGCACCTATGCTGCGCAGCTCAAGATTAATTATCCATTTGAGTCTGACTGCGCTCAAACAAGCAAGTCATGATTGAGACAGTGGAACTGCTGGACTGTTTGGACCATTAAGGTTATTACATAATTGATTTTGCCCCGTGGCACTCTGTAATATGATGTTTGTGATTGAATGTTTCTCTTTTATGAGCTGCCAGGGATTTGGCGGAAATTGCTGTGTGGGAGAATGTTCCCGAACAGAAAAGTAGCCTCGCTGTTTACTGCGCCACCGAATTCGGCACAGCGGAGGACAGTCGCCCACTGTTGGCGTCGCCGGGTGTGCTCTGAAGCTGCACATGGGCGGCACAACTTTTGATCTTGATGAGTGTGTGTCAGGAGGGGGAAATAGGTCTTTGTGAGGGATCAAGCACACACACACACACACACACTAACACACAGGAGGATGCGTATAGTGGGGCTAAAATAAGAAGTCACCCCTTGGTCGGAGTTGTGGCAGATGGAGGTTCAGAGAATGAAATGATGCCAACGCTGCACTCTGAAGACCACTGGAGACCGCGGGGCTGATGTGAGGAGACAGCTGCGTTGCGGTACACCTCCAGCTCAGCAAGGTCACTTTGGCCGGCAATGGCATCTAACGAGATAACCAGTCCTTAGACTGATCGAAGTCACAGTTTGTACTGATCCATTGCCTCATCAGTGCAAATGAACAACACCATACCAAATATGATCGATTCATTATCGTCCCACAGCACGGCGTCCGGCCAGTGCATCGTTCACTTGTAGCTCTTTCCATTTCTTTCCATCCGGAGCCATGTGATGCCGTAAAAGTAGGTGGAGTAACTAATGTTGAATGCAGTAATGTGCTCCTCATTTCTTGCTTTACAAGAAAGCAAGAAATGAGGAGCACCCGGCTCCTGGCAATTTTTCGGAGACAGCTACTCAACTTAAGCCAAAAAATCGTAACTGTATGTAACTCCATGGTCACTTTTTGGTGGTCAGGACACTTTACTGGCCATGTCCATGGACTGTGAAACCAAGGTACCATTTAGCTAGTAATTTAAATGAAAATCCATGATAATGTGAAGAGAAAAACCCAACAGTGGAAACACAGACTTTCTTACCACAGTGTAGTTGAGCTATGCGTATATATTGCTTGGCCTGGCCATTTAATTGGACTGCTGACCTTGTCATGTATGGGAGGGAAATTGATTTATTGACTGATGTATGTCCAGTTCTGCTTTTTCAGGTTTACTTATTATGGCACAGACCAAACTAATGGACATACAGTTGAACTTGATGGCAAATACATGTAGAGTGGGGAATACGTGATGTGCACCTTATTTATTTCATATGTGTACCTTTTTCCGAGCCAAAACCCATAGAGGAAGTTGTGCATGCAGCAACTGACATGCATACGGACTCCGTATAGTTGCTATCAGTCATCGGTCACATTAACTATGCGTGTTAGTCAGCCTTTCATGGCTGCCCACTGCTCACCAAGGGTGATGGGTTAGAAGCAGAGGACACGTTTCACTGTGTGCACTGTGTGCTGTGCTGCAGTGTTTCACAATCTTCACTTTCACTATGTAGTTTTAGAAGTTTTGTTGTTTGGTTGGACTTTTACATGTATTTTAAAAGTCTGGCCTTTAACTTACACTCAGTCCTCTTGTGGACGCTGACTGCGTTGTCCACACAGTATAACCAAATCTGTTCATAAAGATTAAAGTACTAGCCTGAACGTCAGTGTGTTCATTGTTGTATCCTCCGCAGTGGTGCAAAACATTAAAACCCACTTGTGTTCTAGTGTTAAAAGTTTACACTGGCAGTGATTTCTGGAGTGCTGAAAGACTTAAGTTGCCCTTCCAATAAAGTTCCCAGCGTAGCAGAGGCTTTTTTTTTCTGAAGTGCAGCGCCTACCCAGAGCTGTGTGGTTCACTAGTTAATAAATCATGTCAGATGAGTTTATCATGGAGATACGGGAACTCCTCTGGGCCCCTGGGTAACACTGGGTTTCTGGGCGCTGCTGATGATGAAATGGTGCTGTCACGCTCATCATTTTAAAGCCCAATAACCATTTTTTTTTTCACTTCATCGTCATCAATCGGGCTTGTTTATTCAGGATTTCTGTGCACCAGGCAAGTTGACAGTTGCAGCGATGGCCTGTTTTTCAGTCTCGCAGCAAAGCTTCATTCCCGTCTGGCGTAATGGGCCTGTCATGTCTGAATGTTGCTTAATACAAGCCACAGATCTTTAACGTACGGGCAGTGATAGAATCGGCAGAGGTCCTGATATTATCTTCTCCTCTCATCACCTGCCTGTATAGACCTGCAGCCAGTGGGACGAAACACTCTTTTCCCTGAATTATCCCTAATTGGTCTGAAATACGTTTTCAGCATAATTCATGAATTATGCTGAATACATTATTTAAAAACCAACAAAGGCATCGTTTCTTGTTGTTTTTTTTCTCATTACTTGTAATTAGCGCCTGTTCTCGTTAGTCTTTCCCTCGTGTTGCACCATCACCGCATTACACCAAACACCCTGACTTTGAGACAGCCAGTCTGAATGAAAAGAAAAAGTTGCTTTCCTTCGAAGCAACCCAGTTCGGTCAGAGTAGCAGCTCTTGAGAGTGACTTTGAGAAGAGGAACACCCAAAGCGGCGCTCGTCCAGCCCGTCAACGTTCTGCCGAATAGCAGTCAGTAATGGGGATCTCAGCTAATGACTTGGGAGAACAATCCCAGGTCTCTTAACATCGAAAGGCTCTTACAGGCCTCTTATCCCTCTTACAGGGACCATTCTTTGTTATATCAGATGGGAAAATTAAAGCTAAATGACTTAAGGGGAAGATTGCCCAGACTGCAAGTAGGCTACCCTGCCCTTCAATAAAGCCGAACTTGACATCTTTGTATTATGTTTTATTTTTACATCTTGCCCTAGTCTTTTTCATTTCAAAATCGATAGAGGTAATATGCAACACCACCTGAACCGTGGCCTGTTCGTAGTTCCTATAGACTCCTGGTCTATCCTATACTAGCTCTAATTAGCATTGGCTGGATATCACAAATCTCATGTACATATTGTCCATGCATCAGTTTTGGATAGAACCTTGGTTCTAAACCTTGCTGGTTCCACTCAGGCTTGCTCTAGTCGTATGCCGGGAGACTGAGACTTTTTTTTATCTCAATGACAAATGATATTCACATTATATGATACAGCTTGTTATTGTATAAACGAGTTTAATAGCCCTATTAAATGCATATTTTTGGAGGTTGTGCTCATCATGAAAAGTTTAATATTCACTGGTATAGAGAATAAACAATGCCTGGACTATTTTGGTTAAAAGTGAAGTGAAACACAGCACAGCACAGCACATGGCGACACAATGAAATGTGTCCTTTGCATTTAACTGTCACCCTTGGTGAGCAGTGGGCAGCCATGACGGGCACCCGGGGAGGAGTGTGTGGGGACGGTGCTTTGCTCAGTGGCACCTCAGGTCATAGTTAGGTCATTGGTTTGTAACAATGTGTTACAGGCCATTTTTATTTTCCAGCTTTTTGGCAAATGCCGCAGAATTAATGTCATTCAGTTAGCTCAAAGAATTGTAAAGGATTGTATCCATTAAAAGTCATTTAATCACACAGGAGTATATTGAACACTACACCATCATTGCCTCTTTATTCTGGATATAAAATGCACAAGCCTCTACACTGTGTGTTAACATTTTAAGCTGTTAGTATAAAACTTTATCACTGGAAGTTGGTTCTACTGCTATGGGTTCTTTCTGAGGGTTGTGTACGGCTACCACAGCATCTCTGTTCCTTAGGGGAAGGGTTCTGATCTGGGGACAACGCTCTGACCACAGGCTGAGTGCATTTACAAGCCTGACTTGAGTGTTTCCTGAGTGATGGCGAGATACGCTGATCAATGGCTCTGAGCGTTTTAAAGGGCAGCCTTCACAAAGGTCAAAACACTGAAAAACCTTCTAACAAAACACCCTGGAAAGTACCGAGGTGTTGCTATTTGCCCCCACCTATGCAGGACACGCAATGTGCTGTCATTCTCCTCTAAGACATTGTGATAAGACATTGTGAGTGAGATTTTCTGACAATTAAAGTCAGAGCCTCCTGCACGGTTTACAGATGGGTTGGATTAGATTGACTATGCATGTAAGAATTTCAAAGATCCCTCTGAGTGAACTTGTTCATCTCTGCTGATTATGCAACATGTATAGAAAAAAGCGAGAGAGAGAGAGACAGACAGCAAGCAAAAGATAGTAAGAAGTTATGTAACGATTTGTGCAATACAGTGGAAGTGGCCATTCAAGAAACTCATCCTGCTTTCAAAAAAAAGAAAATCTCCTAGTACGTCTTATATCTGCACACACTGACCTGCAACATGCAAAGTTTGGGTGTTTGGAATGGTAGATCCACATTTCCTGATTCTGATTTAATATCTTGAGGTTGACCAACCTTAATTTTTATTTTGTTGTGGTCCTCCATTAAAAAAAAAAACGATGTCCTTAATGCGACGTATGCCGCCACTTTGCCTGGCCACCGCCACTAGAGCTGTTAATCAGTTTGTTCCATTAGAATAGCATTTCAAAATCTTACTGTCACTAAGTTAGGGTGACCAGATCTCCTCTTTTCCCCAAATGTTTTCAGCCTTGTCGATTTCACCATCAGCTTCTACACTCATTTGTTCTAGTAAAAAGCATGGCTTTAAAAAATGTAACGTTCAGTTTGGCCCCAGTTATTTTTTGGCAGAACCCACTGTTCAGTTGCTATCTAATATTCTAACAAGATGAATGTTATGAATTGTTATCATCTCTCAATTATTTAATTTTTTGAAACTTTATGCAACAAATTCGGAATCAATTAAAATGAAAAATGTATGTCACATATATGGTATGTAAGATATTAACATCAGTTTTTAAGGATGTACATGCTGCACATTCACAATCTGCAGACACAGATGCAACTTGCATAAAAATATCGATGACATATATTCACACAGAATCTACACCATAATGTAGGTGCAAGGTTTAACCTTGACCCTTGAACTCACATTTATTTGCAGTGTGCTGTTAGAGTCTACATTTCTGTGTGACACGAAAAAGAAATCTGCAAAGATCTGGGCCGGGTCGAGACCTCCATACATTTCAGAGATGCCACTTACAGCGGCTTTTTGCTGTTTTCCGGTCCTTCTAGTAATGAGATGAAGAGGAGCGTGCTCAGAAGTGAAGAGCCTCCAGACGCTTTCAGCTGGGCTTTGGAATATATTTAGTCAAATGTTTATGGTGCCAAAGAGCAGGGTTGGGTACTCATTAGCTGATAAACCAGTTGCGGAGTTACCCGAGTTCTCGCCGCATTACTCTTTTGGGTTCGTCTTCAAACGCTCCCATATTTATACCCATCAACTGGGCTTCTCGAGATGCCCTTGTGTGCATCCGGGAGGGGGGGGCTTGCTTAGTTAAACGCCACAAAATAGATGCGGGGGGTGGAGAGAGAGAGAAAAAAAAAAAAAAAGTGCCGCAAACTTGACAAGATCAAACACTCTTGGTGGATGTTCAGACGCTGGCCACTGCTCTGAGTGCTGCATTATTCATGATCTTCAGCATAGGGTGCCTAATGAGAGAGTCTGGTGACTGTTTTTGGACTCTCACTTGTGGAAGTCTCCGATGGAGCCCGCTCTGAAGCACCAGGACATGGACTCCTCCCTCCCTCTGTCTCCCTCTACTCCCACTTCCTCCTCCATGCACCCCTCAACCACCGAACCCCGGCAAGGCGCGCCTTCAAAAATAAGCGGCCACGGGTTGGGCTGTAATCTTGCAATTAGCGAGTCGGGTTGATCGCGCTTCATAAATGCAGTTTAATTAAAGCCCGCGCCGTGTTGGACGTCCTGATTTGTGCATGTGTTAGGTGTTGCACTTATTTATATTGAGGCTGCTGTGTTTGCTAATTACATACTGTGTGTGCATACAGCCTCTTAATGGCGCCAAGTCGCCCGGATTGAATTAAACGCGGTCTGTGTATCTGTGGCATCTCTCCGTTCCAGCTGTATTTTTAACTGCCGGTAGTTCTGTGTTTTGACATCGGCTCAAATGTGTGTGTGTGTGTGTGTGTGTGTTTTTGCTCGCGTCGGGGCTTGTTCTCGACACAGAGCACACGGCGCTGTTGGCTTTGTAATCATCCGCTGCAACAAAATAGGGATTATCGCTCCAGGAGGGGCTGCTTCACTAAAGAGGCCTGAAAAGCAGCGCCTGAGCATCGACAGCTGCTATTAATACCTGCAATCCCTGCTCGAGAATGCATCACACTGTTATTTAACACGGAAAAAAGGAGCAGGAGCGGCACGTTTCGTGTAATTGGTGAGTCGGATGGTGACAGGTAGGGCTGCGTTGAAAGCGGGCGCCAGTACAGGATGGAGTACTGGCCAGTAAGGAAAGGAAGGTTGTGCGTTCGAATCCCACACCGCCAAGGTGCTCTTGATCACGGTACCGTCCCCACCACACTGCTCACCAAGGGTGATGGTTAAATGCAGAGGACACACCGTGTGCTGCGCTGCAGTGTATCACAATGACTATCACTTCAGTTTTGCTTTTGCACGTTTAGTAAAGCCTCACCTTTTCTGGCAGCGGGGTCAGCCGCTGCATATGTAAAAGTATTGCGGCACACATGAATGCACACCCACACGTGCAACATGCAAATTTGTGCACACCAACTGCATATGGGCAACGGTGCATGCGAGCACATGGGCTAATACACATTGACAATACAAAGAAGTCTTTTTTATATATATATATATATATATATATGAAATGCACAGCCATAATCCGTCAGATTACATGATGCAGTTCAGTGACATTTCAGTGGTTAAAACATTTTAGGCCTATATACCACCTGACCAAAAAAAGCTCATGGCAAATCTGCACTTTGTGTGCCGTTTGTGTCTTGTCTTGCGTTGTAAATTGTTGCACCATTAGCTCCAGGGAACTCTTAATTCACCCCTCGCAGTACTCTGTAATGTTGGCTGACAATAAAACGTTCATGCAGCTACATTCAGTTATTAATATACGTAAACTAGCCCGCTGTAGTAGATGCTCAACCATTCAGCCGATCTTTTCGCATCAGTCTCGCATGGTGAGACGGACACATGACACCCCACTCCCTCCCTGAGCCGCGGATCTGGGAGAAACAGCAGCTCATTCGGCGAGGGGGCTGTTGGAAGGGCAGAAATACGAGGTGGCGATGATGCGGAGAACCCGGGAAAGGCGGCGGCAATAAAACACGCTGGCGCGTTCCCCCCATGACTCATCTTTTTAATACACACACACACACACACCCTCGCACCCCTGTTCACACCACTGCAGGTAAAGTGTGCTAATTAGAGCCGGTGAGAAGGGAGATGATGGAGGGAGATCACAGCACCGGCTTCTGGTTTTATTTGACGTTACATATAAAAAAAAAAGTATTTATTACAGTAACGCGTAATTGGTTGACTTTGGACGATTGAAACATCGTCCGGGGGTAGTTTGAAGAAGGGGCTCTTGTGTAGCTTTAAGGGAAAGTCTGTATTTTTGGTTAAAAGCCTCTCCTCCTCCAGTCACCGCGGCCCTATGGTGCAGCGCCGCGGTGTTGACAGGGCCTACTGCTCTCCAATCCAAACATGTCAACTCCACTACAGCTCTCTCTGCCGCTCTCCGAGGGACAAACAACACACGGCAAGGGGAGGAACGGCGGTGAGAGCCCCGGCACGGTCGCCTCCCCACTGAAGTGACCGCTGTGTGGGGGACTGTGGGTTTTTTTTTTTTCCGCTTCTCGCCGGCCGGCCTCGGGCTCGGTTCCACGCGGATCAGAGGCTCCGTCCTGCCTCCGCGCTGCGGGCCGGATGAATGTTTCATTTGGAGGAGTGCGAATCCGGCTCTGCGGTGCCAGCCCCTAATCCTCCTAGATTACCAGCCAACGCCGGAGCTGCTAGTAAATGGCCGACCTCAAGTATATAGCGTTACATCTTCACTATTTCATCCGTCAGACCTGTGCTATTGCTTTCTGGGGAAAGGCGTAGTCGGGATTTAGGCACTTGAGCATCCCCGTCCATCCTGTCAGACCACCACATTGTCCCCTGCGTTTGCATTTTCAATTGGTGCGAGGTCTCTGCAGAGTGGTGGCCCATTTATTCTTATTTTTATTTAATTTCTTTTTTAGTGGGAACGGACAAATTTTATTTCTGTTTTTTTATTCTCTCCTTCCAGTCACCACTAATGAGCCCTTTTCATCTAGGATAAATTAAAGATGGTTGCGTAGTTGACAGCCTGTTTTTGGAGGGTGCCAATGATGGGAAAGTAAAAAAAAATTATTAAGCACGTTAAGTTAGGAAGGCCAGTCCCTTTAGGAAGGCCGTATCAGTTATAAAACGCAGCTCTTGTAATCCTAAATGTGTGCAACGGGCGGGGCTGGGAGGTGCAGATATGGAGGAGCCTCTCCCACTTTTCCACGTTTTCATACCCGGCTGTAAAACAGGCTGGCTGTGTCGCTGTCGACCTTTATACATCTGTGTTCAAAAGTTAATAGTCTTTTTATTTGTGCACTGGTGTTCACTAATACAAGTCTGTTCTTATTAAACAGCCATTTTGCTTTTTTTTTTGTACATTTTTTCATTTTTTTATGGGTTTTTTTTATGGAAAACAAGGAAATGGTAACTTTTGGTAGATAGTTTCAATCGTGGTGTCTTGTTTCCTGTCGGTAGCCGTTAATGAGAGGTGGTGGAACGGGGAGTAGGCGGGAACTGTTGCCAGTCAGGCCCTCGACTGAAGCTGCCGCGCTGTTGGCCCCCCGTACCGCCCTTCCCCGCCTGCTGCCGCGCCCTCCCACCCGCTCACTCGCTGACTCAGTAAATGCTACATTTGCATAATTATCTGTTTAATTGGTGCGCCTGAGTCAGAACAGCCTCCTCTATTGTGAGGCTGCTCCTGCTACGAAGACATGGCGGCGGGCAGTGGGCAGTGTGTGTGGCAGCAATCTGCCAGCTCACGTCTCTAATAAACTGTCACTTTTTACCCCACCCTGCCTACGTTTATGAGATGATTAAAAAGATTGGTTTCTGCAGAGATGGTTTGATTTTTGTCCAAGAAAGGAAGTCTTTTTTTTTTTTTTAGATAGTTCTGATTTAGTGGAAATCGTTTAAAAATGTTGCTACTTTCTGAACAGGGGGTGGCGTCATTTTTTTTATGATCTCTATTCCTCATGATGCCAGGTACAACAGGGTGCGCCACGGCACATGTGGATGTTGAGTCCGACCCTGTTTTTGTGTGTTTTAGGAGGTCCCATCTGGGCTTTACAGTTCAGTGCCAGTAGATCCGCATTAGAGCTCAGACTCTCGACCTGCAGCCCCACACCGCTGCTCACTTTTCATCAGTCAGATGCGGCCCGACCATCACCGCTGCTGGACTATGTTGCATTTAATTTGTTAATAATGTGTGTGTCTATGTGATGCATCCAACTCCACATCAACTTGAACATGTACCAATCTTCCGAACCGCATGGTGGTCAGTTCCGAACAGCCTGTTTTGAACAGGTATTGTGAACAAAAAACTAATTTGAGAATAAATACTGAATTGATCTATAATTCTTGCTTTGTTAACATAGTCTGAAATGCTTAAACCTTGATTCAAATCTTTAATGATGAACTGTATTGGAGAGTTATCAAAAAAACACATGAATGCTTTGCCATCGTATGCCGAGAAACCCTTTGACCAATCAGATATCAAGCTACTGATTTAACATAACGTACGAATGAAACGGTAGCCTGTGGCTAACAGCATTTACATCCGTCCATCCATGCATGCTCCAGGAGTCAATCTTCACATGGGCGGCTGTATGCTTACTGAGGCTCTAATGGCCGACGGTGGTTATATTTTTCAAGACTGTGTTAGTAGTTCACGTATTTGCTCCAGTTTGCTCCCCCTCTGTCATATCGCACAGCCTTCGAAGGCCTGATCGCTGTGGTTGTTGTTGTGTCCTTGCGTCTATGGTGCCGTGTGACGAGGGCGGCTTTCGTTGCGCGTCGTAAGGAATCGGCAACATAAAACACGTCAAAAGCCTTTCTTCTTGTGGGCTGCAGTGCACCCGGTGAAGGTGGAACAGGATTGGAGCGAGAGGGAGGATCTGTGTACACTACCAACAGGGTCGGGGTGATGCTCGACACTTTGAGACCCGTTCATGTTTTCGTGGCAGATTCCTCTGATCTCGCCCCTACTCACCTGCGGAGCGTGCTGCATCCCATCCAATCCTGTTCCACCTTCAAAGCCCGAGACGGCCCCTCTCAGGCCTGCGTCTTTGAAGCGTTCCCCTGCACCAGTCGCCGAGTGGCTTGTGGCAAAGCGGTGCAGAGTTTTTTTTTCGTTACATCATTTTCCGCTCTTCAAAGTTGCCGGAACATTGGAGAGCTGTGAAATGGAGTTGCTCAGTTCTGTTGAGTTGGGATTACTGTCAACAACATGGATGTAGCAACTGCATGTATAAAGGTGCTGAGGATGTGGACAATGAAGGAAAGGCCATAGGTGGCTGGGATTCACACACAACGAACTGAAGTGCAATAACAGTGCGTTTATTTGCAGTGTAGGAAGGTGAAAAAGTGAAAGTGAAGTTATACACTGCAGCACAGCACACTGTGACACAACTAAATGTGTCCTCTGCTTTTAATCCATCACACTTAGTGAGCAGTGGGCAGCTCTGGATTCGAACCGGCAACCTTCTGTTTACGTAACGTACGGGTTCGTTTCAGACGGACGGGTCCTGCCCCAGAAAGGTGAATGAAACAGCCAAACCCAAATACTGCTAATTACAGCAGAACAGCAATACCGACAGGAGCAACACAACACACAACTAACACAACATTGAACAGAATATCAAACAGAAGCTTCTCTATCTCTCTCTCTCCTCACAATCTCCACTCTCTCCTCCTCATCAAGCACAAGACCACCAGCAATCAGAGAGCCCTCATACACACACACACACACACACACACACACACATTACAACAGAGCAGAACATAGGGACGTAACAACACAGACTTCACAGCTCAGAAAGGAGCAGGACTTCCAATACCAGTGTTACTCCAGAGACAGATTTGGAACCTGAAGTGTCGTTGGCTCAAGTTCCTGTTGGTCTGGTGTAACTTTCTAAAATTGCAGTCCCATGACTCTGAGCAGGTATGTTATGTTACATGAAAACGGAACTTGTTGTGACGTTTTGAACCTGCATCAACATAAAAAATTGTACGTAGCAAACAGGATCCTGTTTAAAAAAAAGGATGCATGGGTTGCATAACTCTCATCCCTTCTTAAAACGAGGAATTCTGTAATTAAAAAAAAAGATCGCTACCATGTAATGAGAATGGAATCGCTTTTGCTTATGAATTTGCATTCATGTCAAACACGCTGGTCCGTTAATCATTACAGGGCAGATTAATCAAGCAGGAAATTTAATGGCACTAATGAGTGGGAGCACCAGAGGTCATTGCAGGCTTACTGCCTTTTGAAACCTCCCTTGTGAAACAGGCACAGGACAACTAGATCCCTGTGCTAAATATTTTCAAGTACTTTTTTTTTTTTACCCTGAGGCTTGAGCATGTATGCCTATTAATATTTGGATATTCTTTTAGATATTAATCACAGAGTAGAACCCTTTTGTCATGCATGGGGTTTACTGACTGTTTTTGCCTTGCTTTTGGCTTGGTTATCACCTTTGTTGAATTTACCTCACTGTTTCCTTATTTCCCTATTTACCAGTTCTTTATTATTGCAGTATTGTGAAACCTTGACGTTATGTCACATTGACGTTAGTGTCCTACTTTATTGCAGCTTCCATGTTTAAACTGACATGAATTAATGTAGCAAGATTAAAGAGGAACATAGTAAAAAATTACTATTCCTGTATGTACATTTGTGTTATCTAAAAGGTAAATTTCGATTTGATTTGGCTGAATGCTAAATTTGCTTACATATGGTCTACCTGAATTTTATATGAATCACATTTAAAATAGTTTTTTTCTAAGGAAGCCCTGGCTAACAATATCATAAGTTGCAGGTAAAGTTTTTTTCTAGGTTAGCTCATCACTTTTGTGTCTCTGCACAATCACATTTTTACTATCTACAATCGCAACAAAAATGTTCTTTTGGCCACCATGACAAAAATAAAAGGGTGGAAACAAAGAGGGCGTGGCATTGCGGGTGGACTGATACAGGTGGAAATAATGATTACATTAGGAGTGACAATCCAGATCGGATCGGAACGAATTGCACACAGCTTCTTTTAAATTTAGTCAGCCTGAGATAATTTTGCATACAACTGGAAAACAAGTGAGTTAAATGGCTTTCTGCTGCAAGATTTATGTGGCCACCCTATTCCCCCACAGGGGAATCTCTTTTAATGATTTATACCACCAGGTAGACCTTGGAGCATTACCTCTGTAGGGCAAGGTACACTTACTGCCTTTCTTTTGGTAATTGTAGGGGCTGGGAAAAAGATAGAAATCTAAAATATAATACTATATGGCATACAATCACTTTAAATATGAAAGTGCATGTTCAGGTTTTGATCTCACTGAAAAGGAGTGTAATTTGTCCTCACATGTGTGAATGTGCTTAGTTTAGGCGTGATTTTCATATGGCAAACTTCCCTGTGCTGACCTCGTATCCAGCATTTGGGAAGAGGTGAGGGAACTGCCGAAGCAAGTGGCTGCTGTGTTATTCTTCATAGTGGAATTCAACATTAAAAGCCTTTATTTGTGAATGGTTGCCATGTAAACAAGGCAGTTGCTATCGAACTGGTCAGCTTTTGCTAGGGTACACACCCGTGTTGCTTTTGGGTCTCAGCTGACTTGTAATTGTTCAGCAATGACTAACACTTTTCCTCCCGCAGCGCTGATTGCTTTTCTGAATTGCGTTTTCCATCAGTGAGCTGATTGCGTGTGAGAAATTAGATGGATGCACCAAACATGTATTTCTCATGCAAATAGTAGCTACACCTTGATAACAGAATTCAGTGGATTGCCCCTATTGCATCAGGTAATAAAATATAAATCATAGGGTTCTCCATGCAGGTCTTCATATTTCACACTCTTGCTTGTTTGGGGGTTGGTGTTAACCATTAAATGCAGCAAGCAATTTAACCATTTTTGATCAATTATTAAAACTATCCAATGGAGGTTGTTGGAAAATAGAATTTTTAAAAAAGAATAATACCCCCTGGATGGTAATTAATACTCTCAGGACCCAAAGAACAAAAAATCTCCTTAAAAGAATCGCCAGACTGAGCCTGTTCGAGTTGGGGCACCATTTTCAAATTGCCGATATGCACGTGGGACGTTTTCCAAGAGCGCAGTGGCTTTATGCTTCAGTTTGCCACTGTATTGGTGGAGTCAAGCTGCTACTGTGACTTGCCTTGAATAACGTACCTCTTTATGACTGGTCTAGGAAGGAAAGGCTTGTGATGCTCAGACCATTGAGTTTGTATAGACATTAACCATAAAGGATCCCATATTGACTTATTGTTTGGAGACAGAATAAAGCCAAACGTATCATCGGAAAGGCATTCTGGGACGATCATTACAAGCATTGAACACAGGTTCAGCTGGTTTCACTTTTGTTATGCTCCCAACATACACCATATTTCTATTGTGGCAAATAATGCAGGGCATTAATCCACGGTCAAATTTTCTGTCTATTTTATTACTTTCTAATCTCCTGGACAGATAGGAGATTTGTAGCCACCACTTCCTTTAAACCCTCTGGAACCAATTGTTGGAGAAATACTGTCCTGGGATTGCCCCAGTGGAGTATGGCTGGGCTCATTAGTTAAATCCCCACCGAGGGACTGATGCGGCGAGAGGGAGCGCAAGTGAGACGTTACACCCCTCTTTCTCCGGAACCTCTTTTTTCTTCTTTGGTTTTTGCATGCATCAGCAGTAGATGAGCCCAAGCGGTGACCACACCGCCTGTTTGATGTTGCATCGGCGCTCAGGCAGGAAACAAAAGGCATTCTGCTGGGATGGTGAATCCCGCTTGGCGTTCCTGCTAAAAGCACCTGAGATCTCTTGGGCTGGATTGTCACCTGAATGAGGAATACCTTAGAACCACGGCCACATCCAAGGTGCCTCCTCATCTGCATAATGAAGGTGCCTCCTGAATAATTGGTGCACGCCGTAAACAAGCTAATTAGATCGAGGTAGTTTGTCAGTTTGTGTCTTGTGGCCTCGGCTTCAGCTGCGAATACTCCCCAGTTGAGGAATAATGCCTTCTACCCATTACGGCACGAGGAAAGTGCACGTAATTTGACCTTTCCCTTGAAAACAAACAAACAAAAAAAAAAAAGACAGAATAAAACTTATTTTGCTGGTAATGATGTTGGAAAGAGAGGCTACAAGGCAAGCCGGTCCCCACTTAACCAGAATTTATCTTTTTGGCACTTAAAGAAGGGGTTTTGAGTGCTGTTATCTATGGCCTCCCCCTCGAACGGGTAAACAGCACATTTATTATTAACTCAGGTTTAAGGTAGAGCATTAATCCTGCCTGACAGTTTGCCTACTTGTTAAGGCGGCCGGTTTCCCTCCGCTACAGCAGATGGCTTTCAGCTGCTTTCACTTTAATACTTTTGCTTGCCAGATAAGCCGCGCTGAAGAAGACTGTCATACGTCACTGGGAGAACGGCGATTACTTCACCAAATCCGCGTCAAGTCGACTGACAAGAATGGCTGCCGGCCATCTCGGAATGTATTTATTTATTTATTGTAGCATGCGGGAGGGGCGATATGGCGGGAAAAAAAAGTGTGTTGTTTTAATCAAGGCGACGTGATGGTGCAAGACGGTTTTCTACAACGCCGTCATTCTTACGCTGTTGTTTCACCAAAAATAATCAGAGAAATGCTCTTCTTATGTTCCCACCTGCTGCGTATAGTTTATATGCACAATTATTTGCACAATTGGGATTTAGTTAATGTGATTAAACTTGCTGTAATGCATATTTAAAACAGAGAAAGAGACAAGTGTGGGAAAGAGGCTTGGATGGGGATTATTTATTTCTAAATTTCATCTAAGGGCTGATTGAGATGATGCGCCCAAAAACCATGTTCCACATGGTACATTTAAATATTTTCATCTGGTTGTGTCTGATTTCACAGGCTCATCATGAACACAACGCAAGGCGCTCCCTTCTTTCAGTAGCAGCTGCGGGTCTCCATTTAAAAATAATGTAAATGCCCACTAAAAAAGATGCATCATCTACAACTAGTTCACTTTCTGTCTCCATTTTCATGGAGACATTGCGTCTGATGCTGATGAATTTTGCATCCGTGTCATAGGTCAAACTCCACACAGCTGAATGAATTTATTTGAACACATTTTCATTTTGATAGCCCTATTATTTACATGTAAAAGCCATATTTTTTTACTCTTTTTTTTCTGTTCACAAGGTCGAAGTATATAATAAAAAAAAAAACAGTGTGGGATTTACATTGATATGGGTCCTGCTCTTTGGCCTCTGCAAGATGTTCTATTAGGTTTTGTGCAGCATGAACTTCAGACACGGTGAACCTGAAAGCCGATGATCCCTCATATTTACTCTACCGCTCTGTCTGTTTCACCTACTAATTCTCTTTCATAATCCATTAGGATTTCTGTCTTTCTATCTGTCGCACCCATTTCCTTCTCCACCTCTGTGGGCCTTTTCTTCTTTTTTTTCTTCTGTCTCTCTCTTCCTTTTCTTCTCCCCCACTGTTATTGCATAAGGGCTCCTGCAGAGCCAGCTGTTGAGTGTGTCCTGACATGAACCTGGCTGCTGTGCTGACTGCTTCAGAGAGAGCGAGAGAGTGAGAGAGAGCGAGACCTCAGTCTGTCTGGCCCTCGGCCCCTGACCAGTTCCTTGTCTCGCTCATTTTAGCCGTAACGTCCCGTCTGGGCTCTTTATGTGTGTTTGAATGCGCCTCACTGCCCTGTGTTTGTGTTTGTAGCCACGTCTGCAAGCGAGCCGGTGTGTAACCACATCAGGACTTGTGTTGCCATCGTTGCCATCGCTCCTGCGGATCCTTCTCGCCAGGCACGCTGCTCCTAAAGTGATGTTACACTTACACTTAACATCATTTTGCTCGAGGAAAAAAAAAAAGGCAGCATCAGTCCCCCCATCTTCTTCTTTTTCTTTTCTCTTCTCGGCTTAAAGTGCATCCTCTGCTCTGCACATTATTTGCACATATGACCACACAGCCATTTTCGTCATGTTACATAATGTGTGCAAAGTGCTTTTATGTGGGGCTGGGGCTGTTGTGATTTAGGCTGCTTTCTGACCTTTTCGACCCTGGCTAGAAAAGTGCTGCCCTTTATTGCATTGTGCTGCATATTAAAATGGAATTTTTTTACATTTAACATTATGGAACTCTTTTTCCCCATTTTTTTTGTTTGCTGTTTTCTCAATATTACAATGTAGTTTTTACCTTTTTTTTTGAGTCTCTCTAGAAAATAACATTTGAACTGATCTCGAGAAAACAGTTTTGGTAATATATTGAGGTAATGAGAAAAATCTGTTAAAATACTATGTTTCCAGATGTGTTTGGCATCGTCTATAAAACTGTGATGCTGTGTAGCTGAGGGCAGTTGTAAAGGAGCAGACCAAACATTGCATTTGAAGCATATCGCTCTTGAAGAATATTCACTCTGCTCCACGTGACGTCTGCAGCTGCAGGTCTGAACACCTCGTATCACCCCAATTTAATCACAGGCCATCGGCCCACATTCCTACCATGCGTGCGCCAGACAATGGGATTCCTCATTCTGCATGTTTCATAACTCAACACCGGCATTCCTCCTCACAGCAGACGTTCCTATTAGGATGTGCCAGCCCATGCATTAGTGTCTGCCAGTCCTCATGTGACTCTCTCTCTCCCTCGCTCTCTCTGTCTTACCACATCGTGTCACAATTCAGACGTAGGCTCAGCAGATGTCTGACACACAACATGGACCGTAGTACCATCACCTTTCCTCCCAACGTCCTCAGATGATCCTTTTCTGTTCTTTGTTAAATTGCTAAAAAAAAGAAATGAAATAAATGTCACACTTCTCGTCTGTCTCTGTCATGTGCTCACTGTCTTTCTTTCCTCGCCAAATGCACTCGCACAAGCTAAATTATTCAGATTCTAAATGAAGCTGCAGCGACCCTGTTTTGTGCACATCTGTGTATGTGTTTGTGAAATTTTTCTTTTAGGGCGACATTGGTCACATGTGCATCCTAATACATATATAGCATGTTTATTTTCATTGCATCATATTTGGGCTGCATTATCATTTTCATCAGTCGTAAAAACTCTTCTAAAATGGATTTAACTTCTGAATTGCTGATTTATGAGCAAAAGATAAACAGCTCAAGGCCACAAAAACCAACTGTTGTTTTTTTTTTATGTAATGTGGAGCCTCATAAATACAGTTTTTCATATGGTATATAATATTGCAGATTATGTATATTGGAATCTTTAAGTAAAGTGTGTGTGTGTGTGTGTGTGTGTGTGCATTGGATTACAGCCAGGAAACCTCAGCCCAGCTCTGCACTACTGTAACTACTATGAAGTGGGGTGTTTGTGTGTGACATTTTTTTTTAAATGGCCCCATGTATGTGTGACAGTAATGTGATTAGTATATTACGTTTTTTTTTTTTTTAGGGAGTCTTTTTGTGGCTTTATTTCCGATGTTAAACCGCAAGCTGAGCAGTGGTGTCTGAAACGGCCGCGTTTGCCGGCTCTGTTAATGCCTGTAACCAGTCGCGTTTTTGGGCGAACCTGCCTGCCTCCCCAGCTGGAGATGAATCCTGCACTCCTTTTTTTCACAAGGCATTTCCTCCTGCAAGCTGTGAAAATGTTTTCCTCTTAAAGAGCAAAAAAAAAAAAAGTGGCTTCTTTATACGCTTTTACTCAGAAACGTGGCATATTCACAGATCAAAGCTACATCCTTCATCTTTCCGGAAAAAACGATAAATAAAGCATTTTCATCTCTCTCCTGCACCTCACCCTCCATAACCGTGAGAATTGGGTGGCTGGGTTCACACACACACACACACACACACAAACACACAATTTAACTTTTGTGGTCTCCCCTGCCTGTTGAGCGCTGAAGGTGATGGTGGCGCGCCGGCGCTTTCTGGCTCCCACAGGGAGCGTGGTCTTATCCGTAAGCCACGGGCGGATGCTGAAGCCCTGGGGTCGGCGCAGAGGGGGGCCAGAGACTGATCCCGGACTGTTCCGCTCACCTGCCGTGCTAACGTTCTCCGACAAGGACATGGGCAGTGGTGGCCTAGAGGTTAAGGAAGCGGCCCCATAAGGTTGCCGGTTCGAATCCCGATCTGCCAAGGTGCCATTGAGGTGCCGCTGAGCAAAGCACCGTCCCCACGCACTGCTCCCCGGGCGCCTGTCATGGCCGCCCACTGCTCACCAAGGGTGATGGGTTAAATGCAGAGGACATATTTCACTGTGTTCACTGTGTGCTGTGCTGCTGTGTATCACAAGTGACAATCACTTCACTTCACATCAGCTCTGTTCCTCTCATAAGAAAGTCTTTTTTTGGTCGAGTGAGGGGATGATTAACAATATTGATTTGATTTCCAATTCAGTTAAATTTCTTGCCAATGAACACTAAACAATATGTCAAACATATTTACACCTTAAATAAATTATATGCCAGAAACACAGTTGAAATGTGTGTTTTTGTTACTTTTCTTTATATTTGGGGAGGAAATGTGAAACCGTCCAGGTCGTCTGTGCTGTAAAGAGGGCTCGAGTGTGGCGAGGTGACGCTCTCCAGCACATAAATCAATAGGCTGCCTGTGGGAATCCTGGGAAAAAAAATCTCCCCAAGATAAGAGGTTTAAGTAAAAAAAAAAAAATGGTGAAAAGTGCGTCCCTTCCACTTTCCGAGGCCCCTCGGTGACAACGTCGGCCCCGCTGTGACAGGAAGGGAGCTCCTCTGCCACGCAGCTTGTCGTTGGGCTGTCGCCGGCGCCTGACGGTGAACGCTGAACGGCTGCTGCCTGGAACCCGGCACTAGCCACGCTCTGAAAGCAGGAAGTGATGACTCTCACCTTGCCTCTCTTGCGTGTCAGGAACGGATACGGCCGCGAGGCGTTTCCTGTTTGTTTGTTTGGTTGCCTTTTATTTTGTTCCCAGGTCCGAGCTGCACAGTCTTCCCTCACATTGTGAACAATTAAGGCTCCCCCCAAATCTTCTTTCAATCTCTCTGAGTGGGATTTGAAATTAGACTCGGAGAAATAGCGCGCAGGGGCTGGGGAGGGATGGGAGCGTGGGAACAAAAAAACTGAACAAACAACAACAATGAACAATTTCTCCCTCATTGCACAGTAATAACACCCCAACCGTCTGCAGAGAAAAGTCACCAGAGACAAAGACCCACCCACAGACATGACGTACGCGCCGCCGTTCTTGTAAATTAGTGTATGGATTCGTTTTTTTCACCCGGCAGCCTCGGCTTTGTGAGCTACACAACACTGCATCATTCACGACAGAATGATGCAGCCACATAAAACATATATGTTCTATATCAGAAATACATGCCTAGAAAGCAGAAAATACTTCTTGCTATTTACCTGGGCCTCGGAGAGGAGGAATGTTGTTTGTATGTACAAATTAAAAATGGGTGTTTCAGTACGGCCCCCTTCTACCTCATCTGTTCTTGTAATTACTCAAGTTCAAGTTCAAGTTGAGTTTTATTGTCATTTCAGCTATATACATGTTAGACGGTACATAGTGAAACGAAACAACGCTGCTACATGTAACATACTGACATAAAGTGCATGTGTGTGACAGACAAACTGGCAACATAAACTGCAAAAAGAGTAACATTTAATGAAAAAACAACATCAGTAATTACAGGGACTGTCCCCCACGAGACACTCAGGGTTAAGTGTCTCTTTGTGTTCTTCTGGTTCATAGGTTAGCGTCTTACCCACTAGGCTACTACCATCATGCCAACCACCCTATACAACCAGGGAAATAAAACGTCCCAAAATCGCTTCCGTATGACAAAATGCATTAATACATCAGCCAGAAGGACGTTTTGCAAGATGTTTCACCTGCAGTTGTCCGTGTTATCAGTATAAGACGAGACCCCTGGAACTAGAGCTTTGGTAAAAGTGACCAAACATGTGAAATGAAAGGGACTGAGATATCGTGGACACTCTTAATTTGAAATAGCCACATGCAATCGAATCATTGAGGTTCTCTGGAAAGTCTGAAATCGTGACTAGAATCCTCTTGGCCCTCCCTACTTTTTTTAGTGTGTGTGTGTGTGTGTGTGTGTGTGAGACGGTCAGGAGGGCCGTAGGTGTGTGTGTGTGCACTGTGCCCTGCCCACTACATATCAAACCAGGCTGATATCACCAGCAAGGTCAGATAAAAGACACTACAAGGACCTTGTGCTCTCATTCAGCTGACACATTCTGATCCTGTTCTCTGCTGCATGCTGCAGTGTGTGTGTGTGTGTGTGTGTGTGTGTGTGTGTGTGTGTGTGTGTGTGTGTGTGTGGGCCTGCTCTACACTGTGCTGGGGGCCAAAACACTAGAGATTGCTTTGATCTGGATTCTTGGTGTCTCGTCCAATCACAATCATGTCACCGGCTCCCCCACGGCAGCGCCGACTCATTCATGGCGCAGAGAGGAGCCCCAGCGTTTAGATTTTGTTATATATGTACATTTTTTTTGTTACAGGGACTAAGCAGGAAAATGACGTTCATTTCCGACGCTGATGAAAAGCAAGTGATATGTGAGATACGTGATGGGCCGTCCCAAATCCTCCCTTTGAGTCGCGCCGCCCAATTGGAACAATTGACTCATTTGACCCCTTCAGTGGATCATCTCACAGGTTTCATGGCTGTCCGATGTATATCAGCATCGCGGCGGCGAAGGAACAGGGCTTATTTTAATCTGAAACTCCTGTTGTTGGTCTCATTATTCACGGGGAACCGTCGGTGGCCTTTAGGTGCTTGACTGCGTGTACGTGATGAGTCCGGCTGCGAGTCCTCGAGCGGTACTCTGCAACAGCATGCATGAAAGCGACGTGCTCTAATGGCTCTCCTGTCTGTAATTAAGCGAGAACACTGGATACCTCCTGTTATAATATAATATTATACTCAAAGGACATAACTGTTAAACAACGAGAACAATATTGAATTGTTTAAGTGTACAATTTCAGTTCGTGATTAATCGTCGGTGGAATAGATTGATACTTAATTGAATTATTTCCGGTAATATACTTTATAGCTTATGTGGTTTGAACATGACCCGGCACCTGCCGAAAGTGTCTTTTTTTGTGCTGTCTCATGGCTGGGCTCATGAAAATGCAAAGTGGCGTCCTTTATGCCTCGGATAAGTGGAAATTGGTTGAAATGCGACTGCATAATAATCCAGAGTCCGGAGTGTGACTAACTGACAGTAAGACAAATTTGTTGATAACTGCTGCTGACAGTGAGTGATGGAGTGCAAAATTGTCTGCTCTCATTACCTTTTGAAATTGAAATACAGGTTGTGTCATATCGCGGCGTAGCCATGGCAACTCCAGCCACGGCCAGCCTTTGGGTTGATGTACTGTAAAGAGCCCCCAAAACGCGCTGGCACGTTTAGCATTAGTTTAATTGGCGTGCTTCCGTGTGTATTCAGCGTACATCACTGACTCTGTGGCAACATGAATGAACGGAGGAATGAGAGAAATGATGCATCAGGCCGCAGAAAGACAACTGAATCTCAGCTATGTGCTGAGGATATATATATATATATATATATATATACATAATGTGTCTGTATGATGATTATTAAAAAAATCGAAATATCCAACCAACACTTTGATGCTTCCGAGCATGGGGCTGCAGTCGACAGCCGTGAGCGTGCAGCGCGAAGCTCCGGCACCCACCTGAGACGGAGCGCGGCGTGACCGGCTTGACACGGACCTGACAACGCAGGGCCTTAAAGGGAAGGAGGAAGAAAAAAAGAGAAGTTTCCACAATGCTGATAGAGAAAGCGAGGGAAAAATGGTGGAGCAGGGGGCTGCGTCAGTGTGGGGAGGGGAGGGTGACGGATGTCTTACAAGAACTAAAGCTGTTTATGAAAGCCGAGTTTTTTTTGCATCTAATCACAATGTCTATTCCCATGAGCATGCTAGTTACTCATGTTTCCCTTTAGACTGCCGGAGCACCTCGCTGGCAGGAGCGGCAGTATTTTTAGGCTGTTGTGAAGTTTCCTCGGCTGCATACGGAATGAGGCGCTCGCCTTTAGGGGGATGTCGAGTTTGAAGATGATGTCCTTTGGATTTGATTAATTCAGTAACGGGGAGAGGCGCTGTCCCTGACTGAAAATAGAACCCCTGTAAATGACTATATCTCTCTTGTTTTCCTCTGTTTTTTTTCTTCTTCCTCCCCTCCTTTTAGTCTCATTCCCACTTATCAGTGTGTTACGACAGGAGGGGAAATAAATAAATAAGAGGATGAGGGGCTAACGGTGGCGTCTGGAGTGTGTGTGTGTGTGTGTGTGTGCATATGAAATGAAAGACGCTAGTCAGATCTGCTGTCGCTTTCCTATCAGCGCTCCCTCTTTTCTTCTTTACTGTCTCCTGACTCCTCTCCTTCCCTCCCTTCGCCACTCCTGTCAGAGACACACCAACAACCCCCATTAACATGATTCACCTAATATTTTACCTCTTTTTTTTTTTTGCTGAATACCACTCTTTTTTTTTAAGAATGTAATAACAGCACAAAATGTATATATATATATATATATATACACACACACACACACACACACACACACACACACACATATGTATGTATATATAAAATATCATTTGGAGGGGTTGTCAGAAAGACGTGTTTGTCCTCACCGCCCCGTCTTGTCTCTCGGTGGCCCTCGGCTGCCACTCCCGCTGCTCCGTGTTGGTCTTTCAGCCGGAGAGCGGGACCCCACCCCGAGCTCCCGCCAGTAATCCATTTTAAATTGTGAACTAAAGCGCACACTTTACCCCTGACATGGGGCCCCGTTCGCAATTACCCCCGTAGTGAGGGACGGGGCGGGGGGGGGGGGGGGGGGGGGGGGGGCGTCGTGTAGAATTAAATGACTTTGTTCATTACGCCGTCGACTACGGCCTGTTTTTCTCATTATCGTCAGGTGTTGGACGCCGAGCGAGTCCTACAACAAACCCCGGCTGAAGATAAAAGGAGCATGAAACAAAAGCGTGATCTTAACAACGTTGATGGGTGGCTTTGATACGATGCTAATTAGATCACATGCGGCGTCTACTTGTGAAATCCATCCACGCGGGGTGATTATAACGCTCACAACTGGGATATGGAACCAGGCAGCGGTGTGACCTGCAGCCCCGGTCCTTCCTCTCCGGCCTGGATTCTCCGTAGGCAGCAGCGCTTATTTGGGGGAGATAGTTGCGTGAAGCGGGACGTTCACCTCCTTCAGCCCTAATGAACGACGCGTCGGAGAAGGGCTGGGTCTCGACAGAAGCTTTTAATGGCCGCGACCTCTGTATACGAGCAACTGTGGAACGTGGCCTCGCAAAAACCCCAAAGGCCGTGCTTTTCCCTAATCAATTAAAGATGGCTGCCCTTCTCCTGGCCTGGTACGCACGAGCTCCTTCATCATTTACACATCAGATTTCTACAAACGAGAGGCAAGCAGGCTTCAGATAATAAAAGTCAGAGTCCCATTGTGGATCTTATTGCACAAAATATTTTTTCTACTCCCCGTGAGTTCTAAGAACAATTTAATTTACATAATTGTAAAACGAATTGGTGAAATTGCGTGGCCACTTTTCCTTTCGGTTTAGCCGTCACAGCTTTTTTTCCGCCGTTGTCTGAAAAAAATAAACAGACAGAACTTCCTCCTGATTTCCTCCGCGTCATGTAAGGAAGCACCACTAGATGGCGCTCTCTGACTGTGAACATGCAAAGGGGAACAAGGTAACTTATGGTGGCTAATAGGTTTTTGTATTGACCTCTTGTGTTCTGAAAGCTACTGATTCCAGACAACATTAAACAGAAAACCAGTTCGATTAATCGGATGATTAACAGATCTATCTAATATTTCATCACTTATTTTATGACAATTGGAATTTTTTGTGGTCCTGAGCGAGCATTATTCGTTCCGAGATACAGAGTTTAGTTGGTTATTTTGAAGAAAGGTGCAGCGCCGGTACTCTGCTGTGACCTCGCAGCAGACCTTCTCCTTTCTCGGGTCGATGGCGGCGGGAGAGGGGCCAATCGCACGACTGGGACACGGCGAGAGAAGGAGGAAAAGAGTAACGGCGAGAGGGCAGCTCCTCCAGACTGACAAAAACAGCCGCTGATGCGAAAATGGCTCAATTAGAGGAGCCGTAAACTTGTTAGGGCCCACGTTCGGCCCACCGGGGGGCTGGCGCGGCTTTTTTGTTTTTCCGCGCAGGAGTCGATATCGCTTCAGCCCGGCTGATGGCTGCTGTGGAAAGCCGGCGGCGTGTCAGGGAAAAGTGCTCTCCTGGTGGACACTTAAACAAAGAATGTGCCGGCGCCGCTCCCTCGGCAGAAGCACAATTACCCGCGCTGCTTTCCCGGAGAGAGGAGCACAACTCGGCACAGCGGTCAGGCCCGCTCCCGCCGACTAATAGCCGGCTTTATGGCTGCCAAACACCGCACACACACGCACACGCACGCGGGTCGTAGTACTCGGGTCAGCAGGGAAGGAAGGAGGGACGGACATCCCCTCTCCTTTAAGGTGGGGACGAAACATCGGTGACAATTAGACCTCCAGACTGACATGGGAGAGAGAGAGACGCTGTCAAATTTCATCAAAATGCAGGGGCGTCCCCAGCCGAAGCCAGCCGTACCCAGTTAACGGGGGGGCCCTATTAGCGCCTGGCGTGACCCGCGCGGAGGCGCAGTCATTTATATGGCCCGTGTCGGGGTGCGCCGGACATGGGCGGCCTCCGCCACAGAGCACCTCATCAGCGCCCTTCTGATCAGGCCCGGATGCATAATACATCAGACGGCCGGCGAGCGGAGGGGGGACATTCATCACTGTCCACCTTTCAAATTATATCTGGGAGACGCGGCAATCAGTCAGACGCATCAGTATTCAGGGCCCCGGCGCAGGGAGGCGGGGGTGCGCTCGGCTGTGCCACCTCTCTGTCTTCCCGCGTCTCCCCCCTCTCGCTCGCTCCGTTACGGAGGGCCCTCGCATGTCCCCCGAGACACCCCGTAACAACTGTTCCCACCGCACGACTGCACGCGTGACTGCGCCCCGATCAGATGGGGGCGCTTCGGCACGGAGGCGAAGGCTTCTGTTGTGTTTTGTCCTGCATTTTATTTCACTCGTCTTTAGCCTGATAACCGCACGAGCTCTGAACGGAACCCCCATTAGGCCTGAGCATCATATCTGAAGTCTAGAACACTGTTTATGAGCGAAGCTTTTATAGGTTGTGGCACGGGGAGTCTGAAATTGTTCCACTGGATTACAGTCAAGATTTCTTGTTCACTTCTGTTAAAAAAAAAGTATGTAAGGCGATATTGCTATATCTTTCTATCAATATGTATATATTTTTCCTCATTAAGCATATTTCCTAATTGCTGTTTCAGTTTGCACAGTTTTAGGGTTCGTGGAAGTGTGACAGTATTTTTCTGCCGGGTCAAAGTCAACAAAACTGAGCCGAAGATGAACAATCATAAAAATTACAATGCCAGTAATTACATTATCTCTAATAATATATAATGTCTGTCATTGTTGTGCTTTTTAGGTAGTTCTGCCCTGATCTACCACATCCTGCTGATGCGCTATGACTGATTCGATACCGTAAAACCTTGCGCTGCATTTTATTAACACATTGTTGCCCAATATCAGGGGCCGTGGGGGCCTAGCGGGTAAGGAAGCGGGTACCCATAATCGGAAGGTTGACGGTCGAATCCCGAACCGCCAAGGTGCCCACTGATGGTTAAAAGCAGAGGACACGTTGCGCTGTGTGACCATGTGCTGTGTCACTTTCGCTTTTTTGTCACACTGACTGCCTGTCAAGTTTGAAATTAAATGTAAATGTAAAAAATCATCTGTAAACTAATTTACGACTTCTTATAAGCAGTATTGAATGATCTCGGTCTTGTCTTTTTCTTCTTATATATTTGTAGATTTCTTATTAATTCATTTTTAAAAAAGTAGTTTCTTTCCTCAGCACAATTGTTCACTCCTCAGATGAATGTCGATATGTCGAGTGTTTTTTAAAACCTCTCCAGTGTCAAACTGTGTAACTAAAGGACTTTTTTTTCTTCTCTTTTTCTGCTCCCTGTTGCTCCTCCTCATCTGAACTCATCTGGGAATCAGGTATGTACTTTTTTTTTTTTTATTCAGTCTGTGTCAAACATAATTTGCAAAATAATTCTTTAGGTCCATGCTATTGCGTACCTACCAGCTTAAGTCCAGGGAAAGCATCTGGAATAACAGTATTCCGACCGCTGCTGACTATTTATGTGTCGTGGATTCCAGCGTTTCCATGTGACTCCGGTTTCATTTAATTGGAGTGCGCATGCAAAATGGAAATCTGCATGCTCAATTACCAACTAAAGATGTTGCTCGAAAATCTGAGCTAATGATGGCTGAGCCGGGCCGTCCTGGATCTCCCAACAGCTGGATTTGGGGTACGAGGGGTTATTAACAAGAGTGTAACCCCAGTTAAAAGCGCTCCGCTCGCTGTTAAACGAGAGAGAAGGAACGCTCCGGCGTCCTGGTAATGAAGGAGATGGGCCGTGTGATGTTCCAGATTAGAGTGAACCAGCGTCTCACGCAGACGCGGACGGGAATGGAAATGACGTTCCTGTTCCAAGCGGAATCACTTGTTCTCTTTTCCCTCTTAGTTTCAGAGTAGTTTCTTTCTGAAATGTTTAATTGGCTTTGAAATGGAAGCGATTATCACCCCTCTGCGTAGATATTGTGTCCGAGGGAAAACACTGCAGTCTAATGACATTTTACTCCCTCAAAACATGACAGAGCCCAACTATGGTTGTAGTCATAAATGAAAAAAATACGCAGACTGAATAAGTTCTTACTTTCATCACAATAACCAAATGATAACCACCGCAGCAGCACGGATTCACTGCATCCTTCCTGCGCCCATACGTAAGGACACACCCGATACATCGTGTTCAGCGGCCTTACTACATTCTGTCAAACGCTAAACAGAAAAATCTCTTCTAACTACCATTTTGAAAAATAAACCAATAAAAATAAATGTAAAAAATGTAGCTTTTAATTGTAATTAACGTTTTAACGTATTCTTTTGACTTGTGTGTAGCTGGGTCTATGATTTTGATGTGTAGGTATTACTGGAGGGGAGAATAAGTCAATTATTTAAAATGGAGTTGACAGACTGCCTCCAGTTCAGAAGGAATGTGAAGAGAGCTGTTTACCCAGCGCAGTCGGCGCGACTGTGATCAGCACCGTGAACTCAGTTGACGGGTGCGTGCGCCGTGGTGGGCGGGGTCAGGGGTCCGAGGGGGGCGGGCTCAGGCAGCTGTTCGGCCTCTGCAGATCCCTGCCTTTAATTTGGCTCTCCGCGCCTCAGGAAAGGTTGTCGCCAAGATGATTTTTCCCCCTCTGCTGTAAAGCACAGGACCCAGGGGAGCGACGAGGGGAAAAAACGTAGGGATGGAGGAAAAGGAAGGGGAGAAATGGAGAAGGTGGGGACGCATTGGAATGTTTCTTCAAGCGCGCCCTCATATTTCCTTGGCGACTGGGTGCGCTCCTTCATGAGGCGCTGGGCGGTTCAGAGGAGAGCGAGCGGCTCATTTGTAGTTTTGGGGTTGGGGTTTGTCACCGGCAATCAATAGCTGACAGGATCTGCATGCCTAGTGTGACGTTAAGGTGGCTGAGCATGTCCCAGCGGGGCGTCTGTCTCCAGACTCCTCTCAAAGCCCCACGTGCCCCAAACACACACACCTACTCCCTGACAGGTGGAACACACCCCTCCTGACACCTTTCCTCACAAACACACACACACGTCTCCGCAGCTGGGCGGGACAGATGAGTGCCAGGACAGGACAGGAAATGGCCTTGAGAGAAGGGGAGCGCTGATGTTTTATTAGAGAAGGAGGGCGCCAGGTGATGTCAGGACTACGTTCTATCTTCTCTGACTTTCTGGAACCCCATCCCGTTGTTTTACTGCACCCCGTACAACGTTGTCTCCGCGGTTTCAGCCATATCTTCCTGCCTGCAGCAGGGCAGAGCAACTCCCAGCAAGATGGAATACTAATGCAATCAGTATTCGGACAGATTTATTTATATATATTTATGTGCAGTATTTAAATGTGGTTTTCTTTTCTGTAACAGAATGAGATCACGTGCTGGGGAAATATAATCGATGATGACTGGGGGAAATGGTTTTAATAGGTTCTGACTTTAAAGCAGTGAGAGATTCCGTTCGCGCCATAATTTATTTGTCCCCTTTTTATATGCACAGAGTGGGGGTGAGACAGCCATTCTACCTTGATGCACGAAAACACAATTACTTACATAAAAGGCCCAGTCGTAAATGAGTTTTTACAGACAGCTGTAAACGCTGGTTGGGTTTCTCTCTCTCTCTTTCTCTCTCATGCACACACACACACACACACACACACACACACACACATACACACAGACAGTGGTCTGAATTTGTTGTCTAAAAAAATTGTCTGAATCAGAGATTGAGAGATTTCCCGTCTTGCTGTTAAATGAGGAACTTCACTGTCATCATTACTCAATGAACACTTGTTGTCTTGAGTTAAATTAGAGAAATATCATACCAAAAAAAGGCTTAATATTACATATGGATGAAATCTGAGTAATATAGAAAGGGAAATGGAAACAGCTTTATTTCATTCTTTTCAATTTTGTTTTGCTCGAGCCAGTCCAGGATTATCGGGTGCAGGGCGTCTATTCTATTCTATTCTATTCTATTCTATTCTATTCTATTCTATTCTATTCGGATTCTGCATTACTGCGGCATGATGTTGACGGTGGCATGATTCGCCGGTTCTCCGTTGTTATATCTGGTAGCGGACTCGGTTTGATTCTGTTATCGACACACTCTGTATCACTTTTTCCCATTATTTTATTCTACCGCCGGTTCTGCTTTTGGTTCTGTTTGGTTCTATAGTGCCACGCCACCGCATTTATTCGGCATTTACGATGTCTGGGGTTAGTTGCCCTGCATGTGACATTAGTTTGTGTGTGTGAGAGAGAGAGAGAGTAGAGAGGATGCTGGAGATCAGAGGGACCGGGCTTTGGCCGGGCTTGAGAAAGCCTCGTGCTCCGGGTCTCACAGCCCCATTCTCCTCGGTCTGGCTGCAGAGCCGGCGGCGGAGCACGGCTGTTAGCGAGCGGTATCGCCGCGGCCAAACACACGCGCAGCCCCACACCTCACCGTCCCGCCCGCACGCCGGCGGTGCGGCCGCGGCCCGGCAGATGCAGTGGCCGCTGCGGCTGGAGCAGGTGACGGGAGAGCGGATCAGTGTGGCTGTGAGTAGGACACGCAGCAGGGCAGTGGATCACAGGCTTATGTCACTGTGACAGTGTGAAACACACACACACACACACACACACACACACACACAAGCAGACAGACGGCCCTTGTGGGACTGTGGCTGTGTGTTCAGACTCATCTTCCACAATGCAGAGTGTGTGTCCACCAGATAACACTGAGGCAGCGCCGGGGTGGAGCGGCGTTTGGGGGTTGGGGGTGCAGTTGATTTATTGGCAGGGCGGCTGAACAAAATATCCTGAATGCATGCCGAGCAGCCCGGCTCAGAGTTAACCCTTCAAACACACACACACTCACACCATCTGTACAGCATTGGGCAGGAACATGGAAATCTAAAGTGCGATTTTATACCATCCCACCAACCACCTTTTCCACCTTGCTGGGTCTCAGGTGGGCTCTGCAGTCATGTGATTTATGCAGGCCCAGTGACTTTATTAACAAAACAGTGACTTTATTTAATTAGGCATTAAATAATGTCCCCTGCTCAAACAGTCCTGGTAGGTGTGAGACAAAATTATTCAATTTTGTCCTATTCTTACAATGCATGTCATGGCCATGTATTTTATTCCATACTGTCCTATCTCGGGCACATTTAGCCAAATATAATTATAAATAGATTAAATCATCAAGCACATTGCAGTATGCCATGTTCATAACCAGATTTAGTTTTATTAGCCACAGAAGTGCATTAGTTGCAATGAAAACAAAACAAAAAAACTGCTCATTTAGTTACATTTAGCGATAGTTAGATTTAAAAATGCTCATGAGTCGTTTTTGGGCCAGCCAGGTACGCCATGGAGACTGAAGGTCAGTGGAGTTTTTTTTTTTGTTTTTTTTTTTATAAAAGTGCGCTGGTACCCTGCGAGTGTGAGTTGGCCAAGTTGTGTGAAAGTTGCTGCATGTCAGCTGTTTGTTTGTCCTGTTGACATACATGGCTGTCCCACTGCCTGAAGTGGTGTGCTGGCCCCAGCTCGCTGTGTCTTTATTGGTGGACTAGAGTGGGAGGTGTCCCTGTTCTAGAAACTGGCGTGCACACACACACACACACACACACACACACTTTTTTTATAGCATCAACAAAGGGAGTGCCTGAGTCAAAATGCCAGAGTAAGTGTTTGACTCCGCTCGAACCCTCAGACACTTTTAATGGAGTGCACTCTCTACCCTTCACCCAAGAACGGGACCAGATGGAGTTTGGTCGCCCCCTCCACCCTCCCTCTCCCTCCAACCCTATAAAAAAAAAAAAACAGAGGAGCTAATGATATAAGAACCTGCAGACTATCTCTTTAAATAGGGGGGGATTAAAAAAAGAGCGAAATTGAGAGCGGGGTACGGGGCGGGGGGGTGTAAAAATAAGGAGCCCGGCAGGAGCCGAGCTGCAAGGTCACCTCTGCTGTAGTGTCGGGGGCCAGCAGATCGAAGGCTTGGCGAAGGGGCTGCCGTAACATGGCCCGGTCTCTCAGGAATGCTTCAGGAAGATCTGCTGCCATACCTGAGGCAGCCGCTCATTTATCTGGAATGCCGCGCGCCGACTGCTAACGACCAGCTCAAATTGGACTATTTTTTCCCATTTGTCAGGCGGCCAGCTGCACCGGCTCAGCTGCGCATCTGCGCGGAGGGAAGGTGCGGGGACAAAGAAAGTTTGCCGCTCATTTTTCTCACTCACTCGGGTGCCTCTCTTCCGTCTTCTTTCGTTTCGGCTGCCATTCGTGGCAAAAAAAAGAAATAAAATCGTTGTTGCTGTTGACATTTTTATTTTTTCCCCCCCATTCCTATGTTGTCTATCTGTAGGTCTCCCCTCACGCAGTCTTGCAGGGTACGGATGCCTTTTGGCATCTGGCAGAGTTCTTTTCTCCTCCATAACTTATAATCTGGGCAACTATGTGTGCGGTTCACCGTGGTGACACATGTGACGTCTCACTTACAAGCCTGTGAACTGTGACACCACCTGACACTGCACTGACCAGGCTGGCGATTTTATGTTACAATAATTTTGTTTGATTGTCTTCCGAAGTTAACCAATAAAGTGATATTTAACTCTTTTTATGTACGTAACTGTTTTGTGATTCTGAAAACAGATTAGTAAGTCTGCACTTTTAGGAATTTGGTTTGATGATTGCAATTGATATTTTGCGTAAAAATGATAAAATAGAATAAAATAAAGAGACTTTGTTTATGATCATGTTGACAGTTGACTAAAGGAACTCATATACCTGAGGATAGGACAACCCCCATTTTCATTACAAAATATCATATTTGACACCATCTACCGGTATTGGGCTTTTTGTTTAGATCACGTACAAACACTTTTACTCAGGCCAATATTGCAATGCAGCAAACAGTATGATTTCTGTCATGTTTTACCTTATTTTTGGTAAGTGTTGAGATGTTAAGTACATATATATCCCTGACATCTAGTTTTCATGCTCTAATTTCTCTTGAAGGCTTTTGTCTATGTGTGAGGTTCGAGGGATTTTAATTTATTTTCTATGTGGGATCCTCTAAAAACACGTATTTTTTCCTTGAAAAGTAATTATTCGTACTGCCATAGCTGCTGCTTCATTGACAAATTTACAAAGCTGCACTGCTTCACGAAGCACATCATTAATTTTTCGAAAGGTGCCCCTAACACTTAATTGGGTTGGATATGCATCCCTTGCTCCTTCCAGCCTGACCGCAGCAGCAGATGTTGTGGTCAAGACTCTGAGTCCCATACCTGAGCAGGAAGAAGGGCTTCTCGCAGGCCTGATTAAATCAAATATCCAGAGCTACAGGGCCACCTCCTCCTCTACCAACGCCACCATACCACATGCAGAGCATATTTAAATATCAGCATCCTGAACGGATGTTTTAAACATGGTTGAATGAAATTTTCATCTTCTTTAAACATATGTGTGGGTGTGTGCATGTCTGTGTTGTGGACCACAGTGAATTTAACAGGTCCTAAAACACCGATCTGGTGTAATAATGCTGAAACGGGCGTTTGGCGGTGGATGGGACGCTGTCTTGGCGCATTACTGATGTAGCAGCAAATTGTCTCACTGTATTCTGCTCGTCTGCGATTGTTTGGATGATGAAACCTTTTTGCAATCGGCCCTCAGCCGACACATGCTCCTTTCATGTGTCCTGTTATGCTCCGCGTTTGGATTTCTTTGAAATCATTGAAAAAAATCTGTGTGCTTGAGGTTGACTTTCATTTGCGAGGCGTGGTAGACCCGCTGCTTATTGTTACATCATAATTCATGCTCTCATGCTGTCAGATGACAGTCAAAAGGGCTACTTCAGCAAATAGTAACTGCTGCTCTACTTTATATATATAAAAACGTTAAAACAACGCAGGAGGACGTTATATAGGAATATATAGGAATGTTATATATGTTATATATGTTATGTTATTACATTTATAATTTATTATATATAACATTACATAAAAAATGTCCTCCTGCGTTGTTTTAACGTTTTTTTTGTTGTTGTTGTTGTTGTTACATGCTAAGGAAGTTGGGCCGACTGCTGTCACCATGTAAATGATGATCCCTCAGGACCTTCTTGTCGCCGTTGCCCCTGTTAATATTCATTACACATAATACAGAACTTTAGCCCTGCTGGAAAAAATGAGTAGCTAATAATAGTAATAAAACCACACTATTTTAATGCAATTATTGTGGCATTCTACATATGAACATGAATATAACAGTGCTTCCATTTGAGGCCACATGAAACTCTATAATACTGGACATCTAAAACTTATATTATTAATCTTATTACTTCTACTATTTCTTTTGCTACTGTAATCATGTATTGATTGGTATGTGTATTTGCTGCCATAGCTGGCTGTTTATATCTTGCTGATCCGTTTTTTATGTTACTTATTTCCCACACACTTAATCTGTTTTCTCTGCAAGTTTATTTGTTTGAGTTGTTCAAAGTCTGCGTGTGCATGGCAAAAACTGGAGTTAAAGACCCTTTGATGCTTTGAAGGTTCGGTGAACACAGTATCGAAATTACTGTTGATGCTCATGCAGGAAACATACAAATACAGCGTTTGAGGAACACTTGAACTCAGCCACTCAGGAAGCCACAGGAGTCTTTTTGAGACGCTTCCATTAACTCCAAAAACCCCACTGAATCACCACGGCGTCTCTTTTCATATTGCCACCCTCTGGAGTGAATTCATATTGATTTAAGATGACAGTTTTCTTAACAAGCGCTCTGTCAGCTATGCAGCCGGCAAGTGAAGAGCTCAAAACTGCTATCGCTTTGCCGTGAGGGGGAGCAAAGAAAAAAAAGAAAAACCTATTCGCCCAGCGATTGGTGTAGAGTACAGCCGGGCTAGTCAGTCTGACAGGGTGTGAAAGGAGTCATGATCTCCCGTTCCCCGCCTCGGAGATCACGCTTTGATGAGTTCCTACCTGTTCTGGAATCAGTGACATGCTGCTAGACACGTGCACATGAGGTTGGGGTTTCTAATATTTATTCGTGCGGCGGTCTGGGACCAGTTGGGATTTTTGGGGCGTCCTTGTCCAACTGTTATTTTTTTATGAACGTCGGCTCGTGCGTGTTTGTTTGCTTGTTTGTTGGTGAGGTGCTTCAGTGACACGGCAGCCGAAGCTCTCCATGTCACTCTTCTGCCGCCGGTACAGGAAGCGACACTTTGTGTGGGGCGCCGTGATGCGCACAAATCACAGCTGATGGGCGATGACAAGACAGCCACGCGATGCACCTGTGTTTGGGACTCGCCACAGAGCATCATGGGAAGACGTCTCGCTTCTTTTGCCTTTACTCGCTGCTGACACGGCGTGAAGAGTGCAGGCTGCCGCTCACAGGCCGTCTGCTGCTGTTTGTTGACCGTCAGACTTGTTTACTTCGATCCATTCAAGCACTAGACAAAGGAATAATGAGGTGAGGTGCGCCGGGGTTTACTTTTAGCACCAAGGTTACCCGGCTCATCATACCATTAATACAACTAGCAGCCTTGGCCAAATAATACCCACAATGTGATACAAGTTTTTTACTAGTATTATTGCAGATCGCACTGCATTATTTCAAATCGACTCATGTTATTCAGTTATAGGGAAAATCACGGTGGCCATTTTACAGCCTCCACTAAGATACAAAAGCAATACATGTGTGCCATGAATATAAAATAATCCATCGAGATTATTAATCGAAACAATTTTCCGTTCATTCAGTTCGTTTTTTGTTTCATATAGTCTACAGTGAGAGAAAAAGTATTTTCATGATTTTGATACATATTTGTTATGTGAATGTTTTATCATGTGTCACCATTTTGTGGAGCAGAATGATATTAATGTCAATAAAGGAATCTATGAAATTTAAATTCAGAACAAATCTAATGTAATTTGAAATGTGATTAGTGAGAGAGGATATGGCAGCAATACAATTTACACAAAATCTATAGAAATTCTGCATTTTGCAAGTAATGTAGTGGAAAGTGTGTTCGTGAGGCTGCAATTTGCCAGGAGACATGGCAGAGATATGACGTGAAAGAAGATTCTGACAGGTCAGGAAGAATGCATTGTAGGCCCAAGCCCAACCCCATGCATCATCTGGAGAACCATGTTCCTGCTGGGAAGCAGCAGCAGCAGCATAATGGCATCAAGGTTCCTCTGCACTTCAGGGACTGGAGAACAGGGAATTGGAATAGAGAGTCAAATGGCAAGAATAACATGAAGAGAAGGTTTGGAGCAGAGCTCACCATGGTTTGATGGAGATGTGGATCTATGATTGAAGACTTCTGATCCTTAAATCAGCTAATGTGTCTCGGCTTGTGTAACCATGACCTTCAACCAATGAGTTTTAATTTACACAGTTACACAGTTAAGACATATCTTACTCAGCTCTGTATGTACCTGTGCTGTTGCCTTCATAACATTGTACATTTTTACTTCACTTCACTTCAACTGTACCCTAGAAATGAAAAATATAGAGCATTTAGAAGACTGAATATTGAGTTAATTTTTCTAACCGGTCTGAATGTGCAGAACCCTCTGAGATGTGCACGGAGAGAGGCTGTGTTGTTCTGCTGTCTATTTGTGATAAAGTTTTGCAGATTTTGACATCGCTTTATGTTCATCTTCGGTGGGAAGACCCAATTAAATCCATTCCTATTTGGTATTGTGATGAAATGACAATGGGAATCCTGAGTATTATAGGCTTGGGTGGGATGAATAGCCTTTTTTTTAAGTGCCAAGTTTTATATATTCTTTACGTGTTTACTGCACATTTCCTGCACAACAAGTGAAGCAAAAATTTAATTGTAACTAATTAGCTCCCAGGAGGATTAGTTGGATTTGCATTCTCTTATTCCCCAGTTTACCTGAAGTATGCAAATCCTCCCTGGCCGTGTTGGAGGTGGTGGTGGGGAGGGTTGGGGGGGTTGCAGTTGGGGGGTTGAAAGGGAGTGGTAACGTGCAGGTGAATTAAGCGAAGTTGAGATTCGCCTCTTAACTGGCTTGAATTGTCTCACGTCGGCTGTCCTGTTTAAATGAATTCGGGATCCGGAGTGTCGCTCCTGCTCACAGTTTCGATCAGCCAGGTCGCCCCGAGATCGGGATGTTCAATGACGTGATGGACCGTCAGCGCAGCTGCTGTCTTCGGCGATTTAGACAACCAGCATGCATCTGTGCTTCAGCAGTCAGCTCTCACATCCGCTCCTTAGAGGGAGAAAAATAAGGACAGTTGTTTCGTTTGGATGATTTCACTTGAGAAAAGGAGAGGCGAATTCTCTCCCTGCCACCACCATCTGTCCACCTTGACTTTGAGACAAAAGTTATCTGGGATAGGACCTTCTCCCCCTGACATTCCTTTTTCAAGTTCATCCAGATTGTCCCGGATTAGGATTTCGGCCGCTGGGATATTGTTCATTTTCTTCCTGACAAATTGCGAGGAGGGGGGAGGTCAAAGGTTAAAACAACTCTGCAGCAGCCATAACAGGATATTGGGTCTCGGGCGGTTTGCAGAAGGAGAAGAATACAGGAAATGTATATTCATCTCAGACTCTCCTATATTGACTGTAATGTCCATCCTGTTTTGTTTCTATAGCAACACTAACTACACTCTCTGTATGAGCAGACGGACAACATGGTGGACCGTAGTTAAGTCTGGGGTCACCGAGCTGAGCAACCTGGTAGGGATTTTATGGGGGGATATGACCTCATCAGGCCAGCTTTTAATTTGAAACGAGACATTGCATAGACGCGTTCATCTTGGAAAATGGCTATTTATAGCGCCCACGACGGCGAACAAAAGTCCTCTTTGACGCTTTGCCTAGTCAGTGTTTGTAATCGCGGCAGCGGTAAGAAAGGGAAAAGCAGAGTAGTGGGGAAACGGGATGTGGAATGTTCAGATTTAGAAGCCATTACATCATCTGACTTTTCCGGTCTTGGATACAAGCAACATCCAATTAAACAGGAGGGAAAATCTGGGCTTTTGAATTGGGCCATTTACCGGCAGCAGGGAATTCAGACAATATTTTCCTAGTCTGATGTTTTCTCGAAATATCTGCATGCTCTCCATTTCTGCCTGGTAATATAACTCGCGTCTTTGCTAAAACATAACGTATCTTGCATCATATTACACATGGCACCTCGCCCGAACTACATTACACGGTAAAAAAGGGATGTCGTGCACAGAAAAACACTGAATGGAAAGCAGATGAATGCCGTTGTTCATCAAAAGCAGCGGCGTTTGTTGGTGGCGGCTGCGAAGTATGCAAGTCATGCAGGTGAATGTTGGGAATGAGATTAGTCTGCCCTGGAAGAGGGTGATAAGAGTGCTGATTTCATGCATATGATTGAGAGGGACCCCGTGTAGATATATTCGCCAGGCGCCCAAAAATAACTGGAAAATAAAATTGCAAAGCATAACACCGAAAATGTGTTATAGAAATGTGTGTACAGTGCCGTTCAAAAGTTAGAAATAAATAAAGAAACAAAATGTTACAAAATGAATATCTGCCCACATCAACTAGTGTGAATTCAGCCACTTTTACTGCTTTAATCAATGCAACCTTTTCATCTCTACTGAAATGATTGTAAAAGGGTTTTCTAGTAATTAATTAACCTTTTAAGATTTGCATTAGTGAGCACAGCATAACGGCCGTCTTACACATTTATGCAGAGATTCCATTCATTAACATCCATTTCCAGCTATTACTGTCATCTACAACAGAAACAATGTTGCCACAGGAAATTTGATGAATATGATTTATGATGAATATGAATTTTTGAAAGGTAGTGCAAAGAGTCAACAAATGGCAACACAATTTTACCTGAAACAGTAATAATATCATGTTAGATTATGTGTGTTATTTTACTTCTGCATGGCGACGTCAGAGATCCCCAGAAGTGCCGTGTTAAAGTCCATCTCCCTTTGTGTTATTGGTGATTGTGGAGCATATCCCTCATGCATTATGCAGCAGCAGTAAAGATAGCATTTCCACAGAGCACCGCATCACCTTTGGAGTAAAAAGAAATGTAACCTGAATTTGACATTTCCTAATATCCTACACCAAACTTTTTGTTTCAAAAAAAAAAAAAAAAAAAAAACGATAGAGACGGTAATTGCTCCACCAGAAGAAAGGCTGCCAATCCTACTGGGTATTGTGGGTGACTGCAGGGACAAGGCGAGATTGGAACACGGTAATTGCAAAGACAAGGGCTGAGAATAAATGGAAAAATAGTTCTTTACTGTCAGATAGGGGAAGGTCAAAAGTACAAGCATATGACATCCGCACATGTTACAGCATATTATTCACAACGCACACATGGGATCCAACTCTTTTCTTAGGTATCCAATTCAGCGGCGTCTGTAGTGACAGGGGGGAGCCGCTCGCTGCCGAAGGTAGCCCAACTGAGCATTGGTAACAAGATGGGGTACAAGATGCATCATGTCAACAGCGCTAGGTCACCGTGACAATAAAAATGAGGTTGCGCTTCTTATTTCTGTTTCTCCCTGAATGATTATTTCGTTACTTGATTAATGTGACCGTGCCCGTGTCACGGTACTTATATGGTCCTTCCCTAAGACAAACAGCGGCTATTTATTTCCCCAGATTAAATATTGATCAGCGGGGGGTATTGTCAGGTGTCTGGTCTGAGAAATGAATGTCAAATGGCAGAAGCTTCAAGCGAGGAGTTTTATGGGGACCTGTCCCCTTGTCCTTTTGTGCTACGCCGCATTCTGATTCAGATCTTGACAAATGTTGACAGGAGACGCATCTCAGCATGAAATATGAAAAAAAAAAAAAAAACTAATCCATTCAAGTAAGAAATGTCTGTTTTTTTTTTTCTGAAATGTTGTTACAATAAAGAAAAGTTACAGTAAGGTTAAACGTATTTATACCGACTATTAAATAATATAACAATAATGCTTCAACTTATAAAGTACTTAAGTGCTCAAAACGGGATGAATTTGGAGGGTTAAGTCCACAGCAGTGGTTCCCTTTTGCTTCTAATGGGCAGCCCACCATGGTGTATTTCAATAAATTCAAGAAATAAAGATGAATAAATAATGGACGTGGAATGGCAACCATACAAATAGAATGTCTGTTTATTTTTTTGTTGTTGTTGTTCTGCTGCATTGTTCTGAGTATTTTTTCTGTCCTGTGTGGCCTTTTTAATATAAATAGATCTCGGCGGTTGTATAAAGTAATAATGTTCGTAAGGATGCTCAATCAATACGACGTGCACGTTTTACTGAACAGGCGTTAATGACCACCCGACTGGGGGGACCCTCATTGGACAAAAGCGTACGCCATTGTCAGGGGGTTCATGCAGAAAAGGCCGAACGTTCTGAGCCTCAGCTCATTAAATAACAGGAAGCGGCGGAGGCTGGGAAATGGCCCTCAGTGGTCGGCGAGAGACAGAGCAGAATCATCCGACTCCATCTTCCCTCAGACATAATGCAGCTGATTTGTGGGTGAAAAATGAACGGCCCTTCTCCTGGCCTGGCCTCCCCTGTATCCCTGTCTCCATGTTAGTAAAAAAGGGGAGAATATTAAAAGCTCTGTTGGCGGCTCTTGTTTGGGGCTGCATCGAGAGGAGAGGAGAGAAGAGAAGGGGGAGAGCCTGAAGCTGCTCAATGTCGACATGAAAATAGTTCCATCTAATCAGCTCTGAGGTGCAGAGGAGAACTTTCACACGTCATCATGGCAGGACATTTTGATGGGTAGATGTCAGTGGCAGAGCTGGCATTTTTATTTATACGGCGTTGCACAATAATTCCGAAGATGAAGATGATACCTCCACACTGGCTAAACTTGATAAATTAAAAGTAATCTGCCACACCTAATATTTTTGCATTGACACAATGTAAATAAACCAATCAAACCTGCTGTATCCTGTTTATTTAGATTACGGCAATGCTAAAATATTAGGTGTTCACTTTTTGCATTGCAGCTTTTGGACCACGGGTGTGGTGTTTCCCTGATAGAATTTCTCTTAACACCTCCACCTTTTATGGCAATCAGAACAGAATGAAAGGAATGTTCCATCAGTCTGTGTTTGCTGCACGTCCTCCTGAGGTCTTCACATGGAATGGGCTGACCGGCCACGGGCTAATAAAATCGACTAATAACTTTGTCATGAACCTGGCTTTCTTGGTCCAGGTCCGCGCTCCAGACCGGAAGTTGAGTGTTTGTCTGACGTCGCCCTGATTACCTGGTTTTTTTCATCCGTGTTCATGTGTATAAATGTGTCCTGATGTGTCGTATCCCATTCATTGTTGTTTTAACACTTTTCTGTGCAACTGCACCACTCTGTTAAATGACTTTGTATTTCTGATTTTTCAATTCCTTAATTTGTAAGTCATGCACTTGTGACCTGATAGATTCCTGACTTTATTAAATATTCACCTTGCTCCTCGGCATTTTACTGTGGACAGTTTAAGTGACTGTGTAAAATGATTTGGAGAGGTCAGTGCAGGGGATAACTGAACGTGTCAGTGGAATGAGCTCATGCAGGGACAGTTGTCAGTTGTCATGCAGGGACAGTTGTCAGTTGTCATGCAGGGACAGTTGTGGAATTATTTTGATATCTTGCTATCTAATACATACAAATTTTTGATACATTATAAACCATTGTGTAATTATTGTGTAACTGTATAACATGTTAATAATGCAGTATATATTGATTATATACAATGGCTTTCATTCAAACAATGTTATCAGTATTATTGAGTTTGTTATTGATTATCAGTTATTGATACACAGTATTTTCTCTTGAAATAAGATCATCTGTGCCTCTTGATCTTCCTCTCTTTATCCTTTGTTGTTTGTACGGTACGTGTTGTTATCCTGAGCTGTGTGGCGCCGTGGAGCTGAGGGGTGAATTATCTTTCTGTCTGTCGGCAGTCGTGGAAGAAAGCAAACGGAAGAGCGGAGCATCAGTTAGTTTCTCCTCCCGAGGAGGAACACAAAGCCCGGGATACTAATGAGTGGAGTGGGTTTACCTGCTGTTATATAATTTATATGCCTTGTTAAGTCATCCATCACCTTTGCGGAGCCACAAGTGGGAACACGCTCCGATGCAGGCGCTGTGCGCTTCATAATGAGGCGGACAAAATGCAAAATCTCACACGCACATGAAAGCGCTTTCGACAGGGACGACTTGACGTGTACGTAATTTAGCACCTTAATAAATAGACCAGTCGGCTGCGTTGTTTTCTCCAGCCAGACCCGTCCTCCGCCATAACGCTGCTGTAAACGTGTGATTGGTAGATGGGTTCAGGACGTGGGCTCGCTGACAGCACATGGCGGCTGGAATTGAAGCCCTGTGTGTGTTGTGTGTGTGTGTGTGTGTGTGTGTGTGTGTGTGTGTTGTGTTGTGACTCAGAGAGGCTTAGGATCTCTTACTCATAGCGACGACACTGCTGCCTCTCTGCTCACCCACATACTGTATCACCCCCACAATGCCTGAGCTGACGATTCCTCACAATCTGAAATCGGCATCTCACACATCTCCCGTCCCAATTCTGAGGACATTACCCCACAGACCTCTCCCAGTTTCTCCATGACAGTGATCTGACTAAACATCTCAATGGAAGTACGTGCAGGACTGGGAGCTGCGAGAGACGCATTTGACTTGAATGCACGGGGCTCATGAGTGCCGTTTGATGGACAGTTGTTAATGATTGGAAACGTAGCCAGCTGCTGTGCCGGAGACCGGGCCCATGCATCCTGAGCCGAGTTAGCAGTGAGAACAGACCATCTGGATGGATGGGTGGGTGTGAGCACGTCCATAGGCTTACGCAAGGCAAAGGAACATCTAGCGCGTTGTCTCTTACATAAGCAGGCTGATTTCCCCCAGCATCCCGATGGCACGATGAACAACAACAGCAACAGCGTGAAGCGATGCAGATCTGGAACGTGGTTAAATCCATGTTTATATGTGGCAAGACGTCATTTGTTGCTATGTGATTGAAAATGTTCACAAGCTGTTTAACTGGAAAGCCGCTTTCAGCGATAAATGGTCTCTTAAATGAATGGAATCACTCATGAGTATACAGTCTCGGCACCTTAAGCCAACACAGTGTAATCCGGCTGAGCAGGGAGCAATTTTCACCAAGTTTTCCAGCCATTCTGAGTGACCTCCAAAGAAAGAAAGACAAATCTATCACATGGCTTTAATCTTGAAACTATTAAAATATTTTTTTCCATTTGCAGACTTTTGTTTATTGAAAGTGTTTAAATCTAGCAACTCTCTAAATATGGACAGAGTGATTGTTTCATTTAGGCTATTGTTCCATGGACACTTTTTGAACTGGACTTTGCAAGCATAAGGTTAAAGGTGTTCTCAAGATAAATAGGTGAAACAAGAAAGGAACACAATCTTTAATATTTTTGCTTCTTTTGACATATTGCCCGGTGCAAGTTTAAATCATCCACAATCAGTCAATCATCTGACTCCTCTCATTTTAAACACATTAAAAACATCATTAAAGATTTGTATTTCAAATGAGAATTAAGAAACAAAAAAGTATAAATGCTGAGGTCACCTTCTCGAAATCCTGCGGCCATTATCGTGGCTACGGTGAGAATCTTCGAGAATGTTGGGATTTTGTTTAAGGCCATTTCGTGGTTGACAGTTGGCAGTTCAGGGAAACAGAAACGGGTTTTGTTTGAGAACTGATGACTGAAGCGAGTGTGGCATGAGAATCTGAGGGACAGGCATCATTAACACCCTTAACATGGTGACATATCATTTTCCACCACCATGGAATACTGCAATGAGCACGGTATGGAATGTGTGACAAGGGACATTTGTACATTTTTTTAATAACAGTGAATGGTTGTAAGTGCGATTTACTGTAAAAATTCACTGCGTCATTCCCAGTATTTTTTAAATGGGTAAATAACTTGTATCCAGACCCTCCTGGGATCTTTTCAATTTTGCAAAGCGAATGTCATCAGACACACCTGATGTGTCCTGATGTGTCTTAAAATCCAATAGTTTTTAGTACCTTTGTGGATCAATGGTGTGTTACCAGATATTTTCATGATTATGAGAATTATCTAAAAGGCGTGGCATTGGATGATTTTTGGCCTCTTGAGACAATGCCAAAATATTGTCTCAATGTAAAAAGTTTTCTGTAGAACCACTCAGTGATTATCATGTGATTTATCAAAACTACCAAACCAACAAAATCTGAAATGAACATAAAAGTACCTGAAAAAAGACATTTATTATTCAATGCATTCGTGCAGTATAGTATGCAGGCACGAAATACATCAGCAGCATATACTGGTGAGGCGTGAAGTTAATGCTCTCCGTGGAACAGACACACACGTGCTTTGTTCTTTTCTTTGTTGTTCATTTGTTACCATTTGCCAACTCCTTTTCCACAACTTCACGCTTCTGCAGCCCATATTTATGACTGCGCTTCATGAAGGGCCATCATATCTGTCTTAAATTTTTGCAGCTCAGTGAGTTTCCACTTTGCCCCGTGTATTTGTATGATCCTCCCAAAACTACATTTTATGCAGGGACATCAACTTTATTTTGTTATTATTATTTCTTTCTGTTCTGTGTTGTGCTGCCATTGGACTTTCTTGAGCATTTTGTTGCATTTTTTTACTGGCCTTTATATCTTAAAGAATAAAAGATAATATATACATTGTTGCAGAATTTAGATTTGCTTAATGCATGTAGCACTGAAGCGAAAATAAGGCTGTAGTCAGGAATTTTTCAATCACAGAGGTCAGTAATGATCAACCAGAAGCTTTGATTCACAGATAATTATCTTTTTTAATAATTAATGAAGCAAAACTTGATGAAACCTCAATGGTAGCTAAGGCACAAGCTTTTCCTTAAGTTAGGAGGCAACAATGACACAATTCTGCATCAACGGGAAGTCTGGACTGGTCATGTGTCTTCTCAGATCTATACTTCACCAGCTTCGAGAAGTAAAGAAGATTGATGTTGTGTTTTCCATTGGTAATTCTTAAACCACATGCATGTCCTCTGCCTCCCGACCAGCTGCAAACCTCAAAAACTGAGGCTTTTAAAAAAAAATGATTTCCTTATTTATGTACACCACATTTTTATTCAAAATCCCAATCTAATGAACTCTGTCATTACGGGCCGTAAATTTTTAATCTCCCCGCTCTGCGTCGGATCCTGAGGAATGCTGGGTGAGCTGTCAGCAGGCAGGGATGGAGGATCTCTTTGGTCCCCCGCCCACTGCACCCCATCTCTCTGTGGATTGCACTCAGGTTTCAGTACCATGCTTTAGCTTCCAGCCTTATTTGCTCCCCACTTGCTTTGATTCAGACCACACTTACAAGAAGCATGGGGCCGCTTCACAAAGCTTGATTTTTAATGCCTGTCTTTAACAGAGATGGAACAAGAGACATTAGACCATTTGCATGACTATTTTGTCTATATATTGTCTAAGGGTTTAAGGGTTCTTTTAAGGTTATTTCTTCAAAATAGATTAAAAAAAATAATTTCATGTGTAATATTGTGTAATAGTTACATTCTGAATATGAGAATTTATAATGATCCTTCAAAAACAAAATTGTTCTAAGTTATAGAGGTGCAAAATTAGACAGTAATGTGTATTACATGCAAAAAAGCAGACATCAAATTTGAAAAAAGTGAAATTCCGTTAATTTGGTTAATTTAGCTCTGCTGAGGAATCACATGGATAAATATTCCTATTCATGGATAGTAAACCTTTTTATAAAATAGCACAGATAGATTAGCAGCATGTTCACTAATGTCATTTTCTGTGTTTCATTCACATTCAACTTTCATTCACTTCAGAAAATGCTTTAAAACATTCTACTTGTCTTATATACGCATGTCTCAACATTGTTAAATTTAGAACTAGTACTGACAGGGACCCCCACCCCCCCCACCCCCCCGGAGACACTCAGGGTTAAGTGTCCTGCTCAGGGACACAATGGTAGTAAGTGTGGCTTGAACCTGGGACTTTGAGGTCTTCTGATAATTAGGTGTGAGACAGATTGTGACAGTGCAGAAGTGTGGTGGAAACAATTTTTTTAATTCATTGATCCATCCATAATTGGTTAGTCTTGTTTGAATCATCTGACCATAGCTGGAGCATGAGGATAATTGTAACCTACACTGCACAGCCCAATGTCTTTTCAGTTTTTTGGACAGAAGTCCCTCGGTCTCCAAGCACACTGGCCAGTTTTAATGCTGGCTCCAGAGCACCAGCCCAGTCGGAGTCCAGCAACATCTTCATCCTCATTTTCGCTCAGACCCCAACCCCTTCGCCCCAGCCCAGCTTCTGAGCCCCTTCGTCTTGCGATAAGGTGTGAGGCTTGTCTGCTGCTGACTGACAAGCCTGCTCGCGCCATGCCACTGCCTCTCGCTCGATAAGGGAAAATGTCAGGCCGATTTTGGGAAATGTCATTTATCTGCACTCCCTTGCTGTGTCTGTAGCCCAGTCTTATTACGGATGTTTGCGGGCGTTTATACGTTTCAGCGGGACAATGGCCGCGTACTCCCTTTCTGCTACAGCATTTTTTTTTTTACTGTTTCGATTTTACAAATTGATAAATTGCTGAATATCCCATTAAAGGGATATTTAGTCAACAAATGCATCTTCCATCATTGGAATTGATCTTCAAATTTAGGTGAACAGCAGATCTCAGTCAAAGACAGCGGCCCGCTGGTGACGAGAGTCGAACCCTCAGATTCAAGTGCCATTCCGCCCGTCTTTGTCGGCGCCTGTGTGTGTGTGGGAGCTGTTTTCTGCACAAGAGGGGAGGCAGTCGCTGCATTATTTGAGAAAGATAATCCTCTCCAAAGATGAGTGGGTTAACAGGAACCATTAATTGGTTTAGCAGGATTCCGAGGGACTCCAGTTCCGGCTTAGCTTCAAGGCTGAAAACAGTTATATTCAGATGTATTCAGCCGCGGCTGCTTATTTTTTCCCCCTCTCTCCGCAAATGATCTCGGCGCAGGGGAGAGGCGGTTTAACATTCGCTTTTAAGCCTTGGGTTTTGATTTGAGGGCCTCGCATGAAGCCGAGCCGAGTTTGTACTCATGTCATCACTTTTAACGTCGGATTCGAGAAAAAAAAAAAAAAAAAAAAAAAACCCGAGCTGTCATATATTATTCAATGAGCGCGCCTCTTTTCCTCCGGAGCGTTCTCCACCACCGTACCTCGGGTTCCAGCTGCCTCGCAGCGACCACTGCGCTGGGTGGGAGATACTTATTTATTTCTCTCTGTCTTACCGAGCCACCGTCTTGAGTCACCGGTGACTGAAAGTGACGTTTGTGGGACACACTGATAAAGCAACTCCTACCTGCTTTTTATGCCCAAGCACCATTATCTCGTAGACGGACCATGTCTTGTTTTTATACTACATATATGTAATATTTGAGGTGTGTGTGTGTGTGTGTGTGTGTGTGTGTGTGTGTGTGTGTGTATATATATATATATATATATTTTTTTTTTTTTGAAGTCCAAAAGCTGCCACGGTGATATACAACCCAGACCGCTCACAGACTGAGGAAGGATGTGTCTTTAGCGCCGGCTTCTTGGCAGCCCCGTGGGAGCCGGGAGAGTGTCTTGTCTTTCGCTGTTAACCAAATTTATTGCCATTCCATCTCTGATGCCCCAACAGAGGTGCGGGCCCGCGGTTCCCTGCGTATTTGTCAAATCGCCACACCTGTGAGGGTTCCGGCTTAAGATGAATTTTTGGGTTGGTGTGGCTGGCCGGGAATAAATCTTTTTTCCTTCCTCGTATCTCTCTTTTGTGGAACGGTGGCAGCGCGCGAGCATTCTTCTGGCGTGAACTTCAGCCATGATAAATTGCGCTCTTTGTTGACACCTTCATTGGTTTATTTATGGCTCATTAATTGAAGTGAAAAGGAGAGTTGTCGGCGCGGCGGGGGAGGAGGCGGCGCCGGGCCGCCGTGCTTCTGCCTGGCGGAGGCCCTCAGGGCTGCGAGGAGAGAGAACCTGCCTCCAATTCTCCAGGTCCGCTTCCTGTTTGCTCAAGACGGAGGGAACACATTCATCAGCGGAGGGGACAGAAACCAGGAAGACAAGCCGGGAGGCGGCCGCCCCCGCCCGCCCGCCACCCACCGCCACCCAACCTGCGGGAAAAAAAGGCCTTTCCTCGCCGCGTACTCGCTGTAATCTCGCCGTAATCTCGCCGTAGCAGGGACCGTGCAGCTCTCGCAGGGACGCTAGAACCATCGGGACGTTGCTCCGTAGTAATAAAAAAATCTAAAAGCGGCCGAACCCGCATCCGGGGTTTGGTTACGTTGCCCCGGGCCTTTGCCTTATCGCTTCGACGCGTCACAACTTTTCTTTTCTTTTTCCCGTATCCGTCCCCCCTTTTTTTCCCAGAGTCTTCGAGCCGTCCAAGGAGAAAGGGCCACTTCAGACACCGTTAATTAACAAGTGGATTAACGATGCTCGCCTGACGGAATGAAGCACCTCAAAGCTCTTCAAAGGGTGATTGGAGTGCGGCGTGGCGCGGCACGGCGCGGTAATGAGGGCTTCCGAGCCCCGCGTCCCCTCCCTGTCCGCCTGGCCCGTCCCCGGATCCGACGGGCGCACGCCGCCGTGTTTATTTATTTCTCCTCATCTCGAGAAGGCGCGATGATGATCAGTTCCGCTGCACGTGTCATCAGATATGTTATCTGCGCGGTGACACGGACATCGCCGTGACGATCGCCACTGTCCCGGGAGTGTGTGTTTTGCTACTTGATGTGACCTATATGTGACACCAGATCCAGAGTTTCAAAATGGCTCCCTCGTCACCTTGTCCCCCCCCTGTGGGCCTGTAGCCGAACCCCCCCGGCGCGAATCATTGATCTCCATTTTCCCGCAGCATCCGGCAGAGGGCCCTTCGAACACCCCCGCCGTGACCTCGCGGGACGTCTTGTCCTCTTTAATGGGGATGCTCTGTCCTTCCAGCCGCACTACATCTTAGTCGTGGAAAAGGCGCGGCGGGCGCGGACAAATACCTGCGCGGCGCGGCTCGCCGTGTTCCCGTGGAGGTCAAGAGATTTGGAAAATACGAATGTGAAATGGCAAGCGAGGGGTCAGCCCTATTACTCACCGAAAAGCGGCGCCCTTGAATACGCCACGGCTTCGTGTTTACCGCCGGTAGTCTGATGGTCGTGCTTAATGCTTGCTCTGTCTGCATTTCTCATCTCTCTCTCTCTCTCTCTCTCTCTCTCTCTCTCTCTCTCTCTCTCTCCCTTTTTTATGGCGCTGTCACCGGCTCGGTTGGGCAATATTCATCGTCAAGGTAAGGGTGTTTTTACAGTCTCTCCCCTGACCTCCCTCCTTTTGTCCCTCTCTCACCTGTTGAGGACGTCTCCAGACGCTCCCGCGTCGACCTCGCGAGGACAACACGTGGCCTTTTCGCACAAGTTCACGCAAAGTTCACCTCGATAAGTCACGAGCGATAGATTTCCCGGCGTTAACGCGCCTCAGAAGCGTGTAACCAGTCACATACGCACCTACACAGGCCGTCAAAAAGAAGAACCGTTTCACCGCTTTCTCCTGAAAAGGGGGCTGCCGGAACATTCGTATGGCTTATTCAGCAAAGACGGTGGCACACAGGAGACGCTTTAAAGAAGAGAGCGAGGGGGAGCGAGAGAGGAGGCACTGCAGGAAGGTCTCAGCGGGCAGTAAACAGCAGTCCGCTGAATGTTAAATACCCATCCTGCTTCATTACTTATCCTTATCGTGTAAAGCAGAGGACTTCATCTTCAGTCCTCAGACGCACGCTCCTACGGTTTCATCTCCGGCCTCGCTTCTCCACGTGAAATCCAAGTTTCGAGTTCACAGCGTAATAATGGTCCTGTGTTACATCGACTCTACTGTAGTAGAATATACATAAATACTATAGGGAAGGTCCAAAAGATGGGTCTGGAGATTTGAAATATTTTAGTACAGACAATAAAGTTGTGTTTTCTGTCTCCAAGTCTTTAATTCCCAATATCTACAGTGTTTTCATAATGCTGAATTCCATTTAGTTTGGGTTTAACTGTAGCTAATATCATGGGGACAGATTCTAATAAAGATGCCATTGATTATCAAGTGGCAATAATAGATGCTGAGAATTTGGTTAATGAACGTGTCTGCACTCCACGCCTGCCGGTCACACTGTTGCAGTCGCTCGCGGCGACAGTTCCCGTGTTCCTCCACTAAGTGGCAGGGACTCTATGCTGAAGCAGGCCACCTTCCGACACAGACAGATGACACATTTCATGTTTCTTAAATGCACAGGCCACTTTTGTCACACCTTACCGTCATGAGCTGAGAGCTGAGAGGGGCTCTTTGGGAATGTAGGCTGTCCCATGCTTTGGTCAAGGTGAGCAATTCCCCGCCCTCCTCACCCACCGTCTCAGTCCCTCTGAAGGTTGTCTTTCCATGATCCTCACACATTACCTGATATCCTTATTTGTGACAGTTCCTGTCCCAAATGTATTTAATACATTTAAGTATGAGTGAACACTTTTATTTAGATAAGCTCTCATGGCTGAGGTGAAAGGGAAGGTCACAAGAAAAGGACATTTTGTGGAGGCCAAGGAGGAGCATAGGATCAATTTCATGTCCTTATTGTGGATTTTAAATATATACATATAATAAATTATATGGATTATATATAATACATTTGATATAATATTATATAAATAGCGTCTTATAATTTATCAATCGATATAGTTTGAGGCAGACTGTTGTTAGAAATTCTCCCTCGAAGCCATATCGCTGATTTCAGGTACAAAAAGTATTTTTTTATTTAATGGCAGGAAGTGATCTGCATATTCTGAGTGACACATCTGCAGCCAGGCTGCACACGTCGCGGGTCTCCTAAGAACGGGGCTGTCACCATGACAGGTTATTGACAGGCCTTCCGCAGCATGGCTGCTGTGGCTCCTTTGAATCAGTGGCACTCCGGCAAATGTGATCCCCCCTCTGATGGGTCTCCCTTCAACTTATTTTGATTTCCCCGAGCAATGAGGGAAGTGACAGCTTACAAATAAACCCGTAATTATCACTTCCGCAGGCATCCAATCGCGAGCGGTATTTGCATATACGCTTACTTTGAAAGCCGGGTGTGATAAAGCCCGTAGGGTCAGGCTTCGTTAAAGATTGAGCCAAAAAAAAGTCGTTTTTTTTTTACGTTTCTGGTGGGGGTGGTTCTATTCTGCGAACGTTGCTTAAACATTGATGGCAAACCGTACGTGTACACGTGTATGTCTGTATAAAGTTCATTGGGGGTACCATGTAGACGGCGAAGGAGGAGATTACCCTCATTGTGTTTCCTCTATCTCACCCAGCCCTGGAGGCTTCGTCTCACTCCTCCACCCCTCCAACCTTTAACAAAAAAAAAGGGGGGGTGGCCATTTTTTTTGGAGTGGTCTGAAGATAGCAACACAAAGACTGCCTGTAGAACACCATCTCTAATTCTACCTGCGAATACAAAAGACTAATCACCGGCATCACAAAAGCCCCTGCAACCGCGCGGCCCACATAAAGGCCCGGTCCTCGTGGCTGTGAGAGGCAGGCAGGCGAGACAATGGGGATGAATGAGAGAGGGGGTGTCTGTGTGGGGACGGCCGGGGGTCCTGCAGGGGCTTCTGGGTGCAGGATGAGGAATCGTGTGGAGGACACTGTTTTGTGTCGGGGTGTGTATGTGTGTGTCTCGGTGTCCGCTCGGGTCCACCTCCGGAGCTTGAGATTTCCCTCCTGACTCCCTCCCCTGGCCCCTCCCTCAAAAGGTGCAGCTAAAGCTTGTCTAATTGGCTGCCGCGCTTTAATTAGCTTGGCTTCTTTGCATCTCTGCCACGAGGAATTGAATTTGGGTAGAGTGATAGATGACATTTCTCTCTCTCTCTCTCTCTCTCTCTCTCTCTCTCTCCACCACCACGATATAGAATCCTTCCCCTTCTCTGATTCATCTCATCTTCATTTCCCCAGATCCTGTTTTTAAAGTTTTATTTAGGGTGTCATTTATTTAATAAGGGATTATTTATTTAGCGCATCAAATCATTCTGGAATGAATATTTATATATTTGCGAGGGCTTTAAATATTTACATGGTCTCTCTCTCTCTCTCTCCTTCTGGTGCCAAGACACCGTAATGAGTGTTGTTGTTGGATATTCAGCGGAATAACAAGACCGGTTTCAAAGTAAATAATCCTTTGAATATATTTGAACTTAATTGCCTCGAATTCATTATGAAGCTCTTTGCTCTGATCTAAATGTAATTGGAAGTATAATGCGGCGACTCCTTGGCCACGGCGGTGTTCTTGTGCACACTTGATATTATTCATTTGAGAGATGATGAATGATTCATGCCGGGTCCTGGGCTACATGGGGGGGCAGCGGCCCAAAGTTGTCCCGAGACCTGATGGCCTACGTGTGACCGAGTGCCTGTAATCCTCAAAGGAGCTTAAGCATGTTAGACTAGACTGCTTTCACGTTTTTATATGTATATTTTTTAACAAGGCCTTTATTCCGTAATGGGGGATTATTGTAGAGCCCCCTTATTAACACAGCGGGGTCTTCAGATCTCAGACCAGCGGTTCATTTTTTTCCCCCCGCGTTCGGCCTCAAGCGGTACGGAGAACACCGCCGGTCCAGCTGGGCAAAAGCAGCCACACAACAGATTTTCTCTCCACTCAGCAGCCAACGTCTTATTAGCGGCAGCTGAAGGCGATATCGGGAGAGCATAGCCGGCCCGCGCGCCTGCTGAACCGGCGAGCTCCGACCGACGGATGCTAATGACTAACGAGAATGAAGTGCGCCGCCGCACCGCCCTGATTTGTTCTGCATGCTAAATATGGCCTGTAATCTTTATTCCTCCGAGTAGCTTATTAAAACTGAAAAGAAGATGAAATCTCGACCGCCCGGCCCATCCTTCCTGGTGTTTATTAGAGGGTTTTTCTCTCTTAATATTGAGGTTATGGTAACCTTAGCGGTGATAGATGCAGCTTGTGACTTCAGGTAATAATAGCCATGATGGATTCCCACCTGAACCCTGGAGATATAATCTAGCCGGATGGGGAAGATAAAGTGGCAAACGGCTGAAAGATACACGGAGCGGCAGCTTCTGTCCGGGAGCGCTGTTTATCATGTAGCAGACAACACCGCGGTGTCCAAATTTATGACGGCTCGCCCCGCTCTTTAATTCATCAGTTCTTCACTTGCCTTCCTATCCGTGGCCAACGCACCAACCTTCCTTTTTCTTTCACCTTATTTATTTGAAATGTAACGTATGTTTGTTCTATGTGATGTATATGCAAAAATACTATTTGAACAATAGATCCAGACCTTTGAAATCCAATCTCGCGTCATCCAGCAGCCTACAGTTTGTTGAACTGTTGCTTGCGGTTTCGAGTCGGTGAAGGTTGATGTCCGGCGTGCAATGCCTGTTGGTCATTAGGAATAAGACCGAAGCGTGGACCCCGAGAGGCGTTTAGGAAGCGGACAGGAAGGCTTTGTTTGGTTTTACAATGGCCGACTTCGGAAACTTTTCAGATTGCATCGGGGAGCAACTTTCTCCACACAAAGAAATCAATTCCAGACACCTGTGGCCGACCCAGTCTGGATTACGTTGGGTTTATTGGGGACAATGGGACGGCGACAGAAAAAGAGGTGGCGAACGATTCAGGATCGTACAGTCCGTTCCCGATATATATATATAAAAAAAAACAACCTCTTTCATCATTTTTTGCCGTCAAAATCCATTTAATGCCATCTGTATCGTTTGACCACATCTATTAACTGTATTTTTTATTAAAAAAAAAAAAACAACCTGGCAACAAATAGGTGGGCGTACTGAGTACGGTCCCGGTTTTGTGCCTTCGGTAAAATCACTAATGAAGCTGAAACGCTCCCCCTCCACCCCTTTTGTAGTAGCAGGGCTGTACAAGGTGGCACAGTCATTATTCCATTAGCAGGTAATTAATGAAGCTCATTTGTGCAACTGTTATTACATATATTAAGCCTTTTGAAGGATTGTTTGTGTTCAGATGAAATGAAACACATCCCAGAAGCCATCTATTGTGCTGGATAGATTAAAAGAGCAATAAGGCCCTTTGAAAAATGTTATTTTATCGGCCGCAATTTTTCACCGCACCTCAGGGGCGGCGATGACAGGGAAACACTGCAGTCTTCCTTCATGTTGATCTCCTTTTTTTAGTCAAAGTGCCCAGGGAGTACACTAAGTGTGATTTATTCATCCCCTGCCCAGTAAAAGGTGTCAGGCAGGTGAAAATGGATGTTGGGAGTATTGACAGGAGAAATGGCCGCGCCGTTGTCCTGCGCCGTCACACCAGAGAAGAGCAAAAAACAAAAAAATGAGGAGGAGGGGGGGATTGCAAAGGGCGGGAAATTGGCGTGTCCTCTACCGATGACCAGCAGCACGACCAACAACCATGTTTTCTGGTTGTTTATGCCAATTTGTCCATATTTCGCCTTCTCCACTTCTCCACTGGGTTGGCAGGTCTGATTCATCCCATAAACAATGCACCTTTCTCTGCCGCTGCCGTAATCCCGTCCTTGATGCTCTTTTATGATCTGATCGTTTCCTTTCATTGATGTCTGCTGCTTCTGCCCGCCATCCTGGAGCAAGAGGGATATCTCCGGCTGGGATCCGATTCCCCACCACAATGGAGGGTTCTGGGCCCTTTTATTCTTTTCCATTCCCAGCCCTACGGAGACGAGAATTCTCAAAGCGGGACAACTAGAGGGTGGAGGAATCAGAGGGAGTTAGTGAACACCAGATCTCCCAGTGACGGCGGCGCCGCCATCGCCATCGCCGCCATCCTCACTCTCAGGCTGGATGGGGGGTGGGGGAGGTTGGGGGGCATGGAGGCATCTCCCCAGGATTTTTATATTTAGCATTTGTTATGCGTCTTATGAAATATTTCATAAATAATGTGAATATATTAGACAGGGAGACGCAGTCATAAGTCATTCCATAGGCAGTGCCATAGCAACGCAACATTCTGCCTTTATCTGTTTAGAGCCCATGGTTCTTAAACTGTTCGTTGCCCACGTTTTCCTTTTTAATCAGGGAGTGTTCGGGATACCCTGCAGCGGGGATCTAGATAAAAGGATTAACTCAGCCTCGACTAGTTAACGACATTTAGACTCTGCCAGGCAGCCAAAAAATGAAAATGGATGGATTTGCGATGCCTGTTTCGTTTTTTTTTTTTTTTTTTTCATTATGCCCACATATGAAACAGAATATTGCAGTTTCTATAATTTCCGTTCCTTTTTTTGCACAATTTATTTGAAGCTGATTGTTTGTTAATTCCGACACTTAGAACGGTGAAAGTGCGTTTATTGATTTTTTTTTCTTTTCATGTCCATATCCAGCTCCTGTGCAATTTTATCCTTTACTGGTTTCTACTAGGATTGGTGTGATAAGAAGGATTTTGCACATTTTGGCATTTCATCAGTATATTGCATGGCCACACACACACACACACACACACACACACACACACACATATATATATATATATATATATAAATTGCATTAAATTGCATCTTAAATCTTCCCTCCAGCATTAGAGTGCAGCGCTGCTACATTCCAGATGAAATGCACAGAAGAGCAGGCCAGTTTATGGACGTGTGACACGCTGGGCATAAGGACGTCTTTATTAATGACAGATAGCAGAAGGCGATGCTGCCGTCACCACCCTGGCCACTGCCTGGCACGTCTGAAATGACTGGAGCTGGCTCCTTTTGTCAGCGCTGTTAGCATTAGCTCCAGATTTGCATATATTTCAGTGGGAGGCATTAAAGGAATACAAAAAAAAGACTAATGCACTATTGAAAGTCCCCATTTCAAGATTAAAAGAGCCCCATTAGAAATGTATGACTGCTCATGTAGTTTTTATTTCATTTTCTGTCATTGCTCCCTCCTTTTGTGCGAGGCTTTGATTATCCTCCAGGTTGGAGAAGAAAATCAAGCAAAAAAAGCAGGAGAGAGGGAAAATGGCACTGCCATTGTCACCTGGTGTATACAGTAGGTGCTTGTTGTTTCCCTCAATGCTTCTGCATTTGTTCACTGATTAACTGAGTCATAAAATCTCACTATTTGCAGGATCCATGATAATCCATGAATCAGAGAAAGAAATGTGCACTTTTATAGAGTTGAGGCAGGCTCCCGACGTACGGGAACTCTGTAAAAAATGCCTCAACTCCGCTTTAAATATTGAAAAAAAAGGAGAAATGATCAAAATGGCTTTCGACATTTGTAACCTATTGTGGGTTGAAGCTTTGCAGCGCCTGCTTATTTTTTACGTTTAATTGCATAAAAAGTTTGACTTGGTCCAGGGTCCTATTTCCGAAAACATGGGGGAAAAAAATACTGTGCATGATATTAAAGGAGTGATAATTAAGCATGATACATTGAATTACTGGAATGGGCCTGTGTACTCGAAACAATTAGGCTTCTCATTAAGGAGACATTTGTGTTATCCCAGATCATCACTCGACATTCTACTTGCATCTGGTTATTGACATATTCACATTAAGAAGATGTTCATTTAGAAGCAACTAAATACTTAAACTACTCAGTGGGAAACTCTAAGATTTTAGAAACTATGTAGGATGAAGATGCTTTTGAGATACGCACCCCTTAAGTGAAATGTTTGGGGTTCATGATTTATTGCAAAGTTAACCATCAAAACTGAACAATTTTGCTTGAACATGAAACCGTTACTCCAACCTACGATGATACGTGTATTTATATCAGTTCTTTTGTGGTTTATTTGCATGTTGTTTCTCTGCTGATACTGACAGCGAGTCTGGGAGGAGGCAGGCGACACTGCTGCCGTGTTTGTGTTGCATCATGCCGTTGTGTGTGTGTGTGTGTGTGTGTGTGTGTGTGGGTGGCACAGCAGAGATCGGCATGTCATGGTGCGGGGCGTGACGCGACCGGTACGCTCGCTCGGGCACCACGCGGGGCGCCTACAGGAGAGCATGCGAGGACCACTCCCGCTCCAGGTTCTCGCAGAATGCTTATCACCCTGACCTGAATTTCGGCAACGACGGACAATTTCCCGAACGGCTGGGGATCAATCAAAGCCCTCCTCCAAATGTGCCACCTGCCACTTTTACATTAGGAGCCACGCTGCTCGAAATGGGGCGTCCGCCCACCCCATCCACTTTTATTTTTGATTACTTTACAGTTGTTCCCCTCATGGGGGCCGTGAGTGCCAAATGAAACATCCCTGGGCGTGCTATCTCCTGTCCCCAGGACCAGCTAATCTTCGGTGGGGAGGTGGTGGTGGTCGTGGTGCTCTGGGCCCCGGCTGGGACATGCGCTCTGCGCATCTGGGCGTCGCCGTGCCGTGGACATGCTGGCTTGTTAGCGACCTCTGCCAGGCTTCTCGTCTCGCGAGCGGGTTTGGTGGCCATGCGGAGGTTTTTGGCTCTGGCTCTCCTGTCTCCCAGCAGGTGCCGGTGTCATGTAACCGGGGACTCGCCCCTGTCGCGGGACGGGAAGCTGCGGGCCGGTTCGCTGGCATCTGTGGCGCGGAGTGACCCGGCGATCGGGGTGCTGGAGGCGCGGCGCTGGGGGACTGCAGATCGCGGCTGCAACAGGTGCTGGAGGTGGCTCAGATCTGTCGCGGGAGCAGGTGCAGGGCGTGCTGAGGGAGCCGCACCTGGACGCCTGAGTTATGCAGTAAGGAAGGAGCCGCGCCCCCCGGCCCGGCGCTAAATCACAGTCCGGCCCAACAAGAGTCGAGAGTTACTGCTTCCCAACGCCTCTGACCTTAATCACGACGTCTGTATGTGTGTGTGTGTGTGTGTGTGTACATATGTTCGCATTGAGGGGAGACCTGTGTAGAGCAATACAGTGAAAGCTAAAAACTGCTTATATCATATTATGTAGAGAGACTTCGATTCCTCATCAAAAAATGATATTATGTGTATCTATGTTGACATAATAATGTCTTATTAATCATTATTTGTATGTTCTAAACTATTTGTTTTACACCAGTTAAGAAAATGTAAAGTTGTACAGAGTTGTGTTTGTGTGAGTGTGGCAGGCAGGCAAAAGAGGACGCAAACGCACAACTAACAAACTCAAAACCTGGCACGGGGACCCTGACAGAGACACGGTACAGAAACTAAAGACCAATGATTGGACGGGGACACGACACGGCAGGCATACGTTTATACACGCATATGCACACAATCAGGAAATCAGGGAGACGCCAGAGACAACATGAAGCTCCGTTCCAGAACACACAAGTCAGGTTCTGACCGTGTGTGTGTGGATTTTACTGTTGTATGATGTCAGATTCTGGCGTGAAGACACTTTTTTAATCAGTGAGGACGTTCTGTCTGGAGGCCGATACCTGTGCACAAAAAAGAAAGGCGTTTAGGTGTTTGGATGAAAGCTTGGAGGAAGGATGAGGGAAATTTTGAGTCTCTCGTTTATTTCCGCGCCTTCGCATAGTTCTGCCGGAATAAATCAGACCGCATCGCCAGTGGAAAGGCGGAGAGGGGGAGCCGTAAAGCAGGATGTTTTCGGCGTGACGCGTTCTCCGGCATTCCTGAGCTCCGACGTGGCAGGGCCACCGAGAAGCGCGGCCTCTCGCTCCCGCCGCGGCGTGTCATTCCTCTCGCGTGACGCCCGACGCCGGGGTCAGCCGGGGACCGGAGACTCGCCGCATATGCTCGGCAAAACTGTTGCCGCTCCTTGCGAGGACGTACATAATAACGCAGATTAACCAGGATAATTATGTTGTCGAGGGCCATTAATTCTGGCAGGCGGGGGGGTTGTATGTTTGTGTGTGTGTGTGTGTTGGGGGGGGGCAGGATATGGCGGTGGTTGTGGTGGTGGTGGGGGGGGCGGGGGGTAAATAATGCAGCCTATGTCTTCTGACACGGGCGTAAAAAATGGGCATCCTTCCAAAGGCTCATTTCAACTCTTCTAATTGGCCTCATTGTAGATGAAAAATTAAATGGCCGGGCCGGCTATTAATGCTGACGTTTATAGATGGGCTGCTGTTGTACTTAATACAGCCGCCCGCTTGTCCCTTTTATTTCCACCGCAGTGTTCTGTCCGCCCGTGATGTATGTGCCGCGGAGGAGTCGCGCCGGCACACAATGGGGTTTCAGCCCACTGGCACCCGGCCACAGAGAGAGAGAGAGAGAGAGAGAGAGAGAGAGAGAGGAACGGGGATAAGAGTGATGGGGGCGAGAGAGAGAGAGAGAGATGGAGGGAAGTGGGAGGAGAAGAGGAACTGGCCTGCCCCGTACGCCTGCGGGCTCCAGTGGCCTCGGGCGGCGGCGGTGGCTGCGGCGGCCCACCCTCCGAGTGATGTAGTGCTAAGACAGTATCATCTAGCGGCGGCACGTTTGATCGTTTTCATCGCCGCGAAAGGATGGGAGTCTTGTTTTGGTCGACGCTGTAGTTGAGCTCTGCAGTCTTTGCCGTTTTTTTTTTTTTTTTTTTATATCTTCTCCAAGCAGGTTATGAATATTGCACTAAAGAATAATCAGTCACTGCAGTCGCTGGAATGCAGTCGGGAGCTGGCGCACGGCCCCGTCTCACGATTGAGATGTTTCTGGGGCCAGCTGGTGGTCCTGGCACCACGAGGCAGTTCGGGGATGAAAAGTTCACTGTGCCCACCCCCTCACCCCTGTCCCTGCTGCAGGACTGCTAGACGTTTGTGCTATATGGATTTCAGGAAGTTCACGGGTAATTAAGTGGACATACACACACACTAACACTGTATACATGATATATTATTTACTATTGGTTTTTATCAAGAGAAATGAATCTGTTTTTTTCAGAGTCGCTTCTTTTTACCTTCATGGCGGCTTTGTTCACTTTTGTCATGAGATGCTCATTAACATGAGTGAATGATAAGAGAGAGTTCAGTAGTAACCTTCAGGACTGTTTGAATCCGTCCCCGACGTCCAACGTAAGAAGACAAATGCTGCCGTCACAGCAAAAGCTCCCTGATTTAGAGAGACGCAGGTCTTCAACTTTCTGCCTTGTTTGCTATTTATGTCTATAAAACCCATATTTCACAAATGTACAGTAATGTAGTTATTATCAGTGTTCATCAAATACATACAAAATCACTCATGCTGAGCGGAGACAATGCGGTAAAGAATTTGGTCAAAATGTCCGATGTAGTTACAACTGTGTATAGCGAAAATAACAACCAAATCAATGGGGAAAAAAATTGCTAGTAACAATTAAAAAGAGTCTGACGGCAGGGATCTGATCTGCCCGACACTTCCACTTGCTGTAGGCCTCATAGAATCTCAGACAGCAGGGATGAGTTCACAACCTCAGCCCTCAGATTATTGCTTTTCTCTCGGCATGTTAGGGCCCCGCGTGAGAAGGTCAGCGCCCCAGAGCCGCCGGGCCGCCTGGTTAAAAAAAGAACGCCGGCGCGCTGGCGGTTCACACTTGTGTTTACCCTCTTCTCTCCCCTACAATTACGAGCATTTCGCGTTTCTTCTTTTATAAAAGATCACATGACACTCATAAATAAGACAATAATCAAATGAGCAACTTATTGGCTGTCAGCTGTGCAACTTAGCGGCTGTTGGCAGTGACAAGTGTCGTGTCCTGTGTGAGGAGCTAATTAGATTGGAAGGCTATGGTGACATGGAAGCCTCGCCTTTCGCACCCCAGACTGGCGCCGTTGGCATGGAGGCGACTCGGTTTAATTCCGAGTTGAAAAAAAACGCTGATTCTTAATTGCTTGTCTGATTTTAGCAACTTGTTCAGCAAATTAAGAGAAATGCTTTTTAAAAAATGCATTACTATTTCCGGCTTCACCGCAGTCAGCAGTTTAGCCTCCGTCAGGCTGTACATGAGAGGCTTTGGTGAAAAGTGTCACTGTAGGACAACATGATAGGCGCAAAGTGCAAAAGTATTGTGAGGTAGCCTGCTAGCACACACACACACACACACACACACACACACACACACACCTCCGCGAACACGGAACGCTACGTGTCGGGACAAGTTAACCGGGCCTGGCAGGGGTGTGTATTACACGAGAAGTGTGCAGTTATTAAGCCGAGCACCTGGAGGCTGGAGTCTCGCTCTCCTCTCTCTCTCTCCCGCCCGCCCGCCCGCTCGCTCTCGGAAGACAGACTGGTCCGGAGCGCAGTCCGAAGCGGCCGCGCTCTAATGCGCCCGTTTATTCATCAGCCCCATTCCCTGGACTTGTGGTCCACTGCAGAACGACGCCTTGAGGGACAGTGAATTATTCGGACCGCTCAGCCTCATTACAGAACCGCATTAATATTTAACAGGCTGAAATTGAGGGAAAAACGAGGTAATTGATGGCGTCAAAATGGAAGTGCTTGAACCCTATTGTATTAATTAAATATTTGAACTAGTTGCACAATTAAGTGTTTAAATGCATCCGAGCCGAGGCCTTTGCTGAAATGTTGGTGTCCAATCAGGAGCCTAGATTCTGCTGTTGTGCTCGTGCTTCTTTTCTTCTTCTTTTTTGCTGCAGTGACTCATCTGCTCAGACCGAGGCGATGGGGGTGCAGAATCTTTAATACTTAGTCATTCGTCATTAGTATGAGTGAAGCCCCCCTCTTTTTGTTGTATGTGGTAAATTGATTCAGACAGCGACACATCAGAAGTTCCAGCTCAGATGGGCCACTTTATTAGAACTACACATTATATGTCAAAGCACTTACCCACAATGCATAGCCTCTTAATTCAAATGAGGGCAATCGACTCATCCAGCCCACCACAGGGCTCACACACATACAGATGCTGGAGGCCGCAACACTATCCACCATGCTGCTTTGCTGGCAGTGGAGGTGTTCTGGAGTGACGTAGTATCGGATAATATTGTAATATCATCTGCGGCAGTGGTGGCCTGGCGGTTAAGGAAGCGGCTCCATAATCAGAAGGTTGCCGGTTCGATTCCCGATCCACCAAGGTGCCACTGAGCAAAGCATCGTCCCCACACACTGCTCCCTGGTGGGTGGGTTAAAAACAGAGGATACATTTCGTCTTGTGCACCGTGTGCTGTGCTGCAGTGTATCACAATGACAATCACTTCACTTTCACTTTAGTATCTTCCAAGAACCTTCTCAGCCATTCAGTTGAGATGTATACTTGGGTCCCTGACCACTGTGCTGGAAAAACACTTCCAAGGATCTAAACGCACTGCTGTCATGGAACCTTCACATCACCACAAGGACGTTGCACGTTTTATAGCAAAATGACATTATAGGTGTTGACAAATAAGCCGTGCATGATATAATCAAAATGAAACTCTCATGTTGGACATAAGCATCTACAAAGGTGAGGCGTCGAGCCTCCCTGGTCGGTTTATTACATGCGACAAAAATGCACTTGGACACGCCCACAAACAATCGAAATCTGTCTGTGGCCGACTCGCTCCTCTGTGATGCTCCTGGTGAAGAGGAGCATCTTCTGCTTCTTCTGTACACGCGGTGGTTCCTCTCTTCACCAGGAGCATCACAGAGACGAGATCTGTGCAGCGGCGCAGATGGAGCGGCATCCTGGCAGGCGCCCGCGCGCCGTAGTCCGATTGTTAGCGAGAGATTGATAATCGCTGCAGAGTGGGATGAGGCAGGCCGTGTTGGTGCCTAGCCCCCCAAAAAGCTGCAATAAATGATTTTTAAAAAAATTATACGGAGTAAGAAAGCAGATTGCTGACAGATGCCGGTACACCTGTAGCAAGTCTCAATTTTTTTTCTTTTTTTCCTCGACGCCGGATTTCTTGGGTGCTAATTGCCACCCCACACCCCAAACAAATGAAACAGCGCATTAGACAGAACCACAGTTCTGCGTTTTCTGTCTGTGTTCCAAGTCATGAAATAAAAAAAGTGATGTTCATAGTGTGACTTTACCATAAATATATATATATATATATAATGTGTACATTTTACTGTTCTGAGTAGTCTTCCCTGCCCGTGGGCATCTGGCGACTCCTTTGATGATGGACGGGATCTCGGGGTCCGGGCCTTGGCCCTGCGATCATGAGCTTTTTTCACGTGTTGGCGGTCGAAGGGAAGACGACTTGTTTGCAGGTGAATGTTAGGGACAAGATTAAAAAAAAAAACCCAAAATAAAATAAAAGCACTAATGGACTGAATCCAGCCGGTGAATTTTCTTGTCGGGAGCCGGCCCCGGTATAAATAGATGGCCAATTTGTAAAATCGTCCGCCTGAACATAAGCATCTTGGGCCACTTTAATTGGTCAATTTCCCGCTTGTATTGAGTGCCTGGATTGATTTATTGCCTTTTTTTAAGAGGCCGTGGGGACCTGGGAGAACAGCTGTGCCAGACGGACGCTGCGCTGCTCCCTTTTCTTTTCTTTTCTTTTTTTTTTTTTTTCCGGGAATACAAGGAGCGGAGCGCGGCGCGTCCGACAGCAGCCACCGCGGCTCGATGAAGGCAGACATCTGGCAAGGACAGCGCCTGGTGTCTGGCACAACTGAAGAAGAAGGATTTATTTCAGCGATCACCGCTGCAGTGTGAGGAGCGGCCGGCCCTGATGGGGCTCTAACACACACACACACACACACACACACACACAGCTCGCTTGATTGCTATATTGTCGTGATCACACGAGGCCTGCCACTGATTGCAGGAGTGCAGAAGAAGCAGGGAGACGCGGTGGTTCCTCTCTTTCTTTCAGGGGAGCGGGTGGCTGGAGTGGGCTGGTGTGCGACGTCTCTCTCTCTCTCTCTCTCTCTCTCTCTCGCTCTCTCTCCGAGTTTGAGTGATCACTTCCCCAAATCTGATATCACGTCTCCTCTTGTCAGTTGGGCCGTAATGCGCGATCATCTTCATAATGTGCCACTGCGGTGGAGCCTGTAGAGCCTCAGCTCGCCTCCTTGACTGCAGATGGAAACAAAGAAAATCTTTTCTAGGAGTTTTTTCGTTAACTGAAACGTGTGGCAGTGCGTGCGCTATGTTAACAATTTTGCTGGAATGTTCTGCTAAGAAGCTGCAGGGAACTGTGGCGTGTTGTATACCATGTCAACACATGCATCGTGCTGAATGGTTTGTGGTTGGCCAGGGTTTTGATAGAGGGCAAAGGTCATTGCTCTTAAATATATGTGGCAATTCTGTGTAAGACTGTAATATTTCACATTGTAATGCGTATGTGTGTATATGTAGGTATCTGTGTGTGTGTGTGTGTGTGTGTGTGTGTGCATTTGAATGCAGGAGAGGTGTGCAGTTAGCAGCTTGCTGAACCGACCGGGCGCGTGCTGCGGCACCGAGCCGTTGCCCGGGGAGATCCTTGGGAAGCGGTGGAGGAGATAGCTGAGCACTTCCTGTTTGAACTGCAGTTCTTGGAAACTCCTGCGTTTAGCACTGCAGAAATTATGGGGGCCTGGAAGCTCGGGTGGGCATTTAAATGCAGATCTCGTGATCTCCCTACCCCTACAGTCAAAAAGGATCGGGCCCTGATGTTGAGAGAGAGAGAGAGAGAGAGAGTGTGTTCAGGGGTGGGGTGAAGGCTTGCAGCTCTTCTTCATTTTGCACTACTCAGTAGATATGGGCCTGGTTAAAGATGAAAGTGTCTTTAAGATGTCTGTTCTCTCTCTCTCTCTCTCTCTCTCTCTCTCTGCCTTAGCCCTTTGGGGCACCCAGCTGAAGTAAATTTGTGGGTGTTATGTAATCCAGGCCCAGCGCTCCGCAGCCTGCAGTAATGGTTTGGTTAGGACAGGCTAAGCAGACGTCGTGTTGCTCAGAATGTTGTCACCACACTCGCTCACTGAGGGACGAGCGATCCTCCGGTTGAGCCACTTTCGGCATTGTGGAGTTCGGAGGTCCGCCCTTCCTCTTCCTCCGCATCATTTCCTTGGGACGTGGTGTGTCTGGAGGAAGCAGAGTAGGAAGCGGCCTTGGCACAGCACGAGGGTTAACGCAACAGAGATGATGTAACCTCGTTTATCCCGCCAAATAAAAGCTACCCCCCCACTTCCCAGAACGACAAAATACCCGCATTGTCCTGTGCCCTGACTCGGGGTTCCATGTGCTTTAACTAAAGTTGAATTCAGTGAAGTTTTCTGCCCGTTCCACCTTTTTTTGTTTTATATATACACGTTTTTTTTGCTCAGCACACTAGCTTTCAGACGCTGCTCGCATTTCCCATGATGCACTCCTAGTGCCTTTGGAGGATGACAAACTGCCGACTTTCACTTCAAAGAAGAGCCACTCCCCTCTGGGGGAACATATGGCGCTCATTGGAGACGTTCTCTGTGCTGTGATGTCCATCACTCACGTTTAAGCTCGTCCAAGGTTATTCTCTGAAGTGTGTGTGATTCTCATCCTTTAATACCTACCTGTACATACAGTATGTACAGTGTGTGTGTGTGTGTGTGTGTGTGTGAGTGTGTGTGTGTGTATGCACAGCAAATTTGAAACATTAAGTTTGTGAATCATGTGTGTGAGTTTTGATTAATGCACAGGTGTGTGTTTGTTTGTGTGTGTGTGTGTGAATTATTCTGTTATTTTTGTATTGATTTAATGTATTTATATTTTAATTGTATTTACTAGAACAAAGTAGAAAGTTTATTGGTGAGTTTGGTTTTAGGTCTTCTTACAAAGCAGTAGTTACACATTTATAACTGTACTACACAGTTATTACAGTAGGACCTGTATACAATATGTATGTGTGTGTGTGTGTGTGTGTATGTGTGAGTGAATATGCTGCATGTGCAATACGTGCCGCTCAGCTTATCCACAGAGAGCAGGCCAGCTCTCCTCTGGGGGTAAAATCTGCCTTTTTAAGGGGAAAGCATGTCCTGCAGTGAGGCTTCAGCTCCGCACCCAGTGCCCTCCACACACCGCGCGTTGCTCAGCGGCCCTGGCAGGCACACTGAAATTAAGGAGGCTTTTTTTGGTAATTACACACTAGCAAGTGGCAAAGACTAAATGAACTGTGTTATGTAGTTATTAAAAAGGCGAAAGCCATTAATGTCGAAGGTTTTGATTTTGTGAAGGTGGCTGCAGGCTGCTTAATCCATAGAAAGCAGAGGTGCGGGCATTAGGTGGATAATTGACAGAGAGTCAGCGGCAGAGACCTGTAAATACTCCGCCCCACGACCACAACGGGCGCGAGAGGCGGCCTCTGTCACCGGTCTGGGCCCGGGATGCTTTAATGATGTAGCTGCTGGGACACTTACGGTTACCGCGGCGCCGGTGGCTCCCGCGGGGACGTGGTGGGGGCGGAGGGGCGTCGCTCTCTCTCTGGGCTCCCGTGCCCCGGCCTGCCAGCGGCGACCCCTGGCTGATAAATCACTGCGCTCCTCTCCCAGCGCCTCTCGGTTCTTCTTCTCAGATGTGGAATCGATGGGTTCGCTACTTCATTTCATTGACCTGTGCATAATGGCTTTCCCTCTCCGCCCCTCCCGCTCTCCGTCTCTGTCCCGCCTCTCTCCACCCGTCCCCTCTTCCCTTGCCTGCACTTTCGGTTACTTATTGTTCAGTCTGGAGAAATTAATGTGCTGTGAAATTTGCATTTCATCAGACCCCATACGCAGTAATGGAGACAATTAGAGAGTTGGGGGGGGGGGGGGGCAGTGAGGAGCTAAGGGAACCAACCGGGATGGCCTGGCGTGGCAGGTCAATAATAATTGTGGACATTTGTTATTGAAATGGCCAACCAGTGTGTGAGCGTGTGTGTTTTTTAATCACGACGGCTTCACTGGGAACCGGCCGTAAAAACGGAAATAAAGCTGATGCATCTTGCAATGTCAGACGCGCCGGGGACAGAAACGCCGATCCTCCCTAATTGTCACTAATCGCTTTTTCTCAGCCACCGCGCAGCGCACACACGGGTTCGCACATTTTTCCTCTCAGGCCCAGATCCATTCCAGACGCCCAATGCGGCCATTAGAATTAGTCTCACTTCAAATTAGGTATCGATCAGCACATTGTGTGGATGACAAATGGCCGGCGATACCCGCGGTGGACGGAATCTGGTGATTCCTATAGACAGCCCACCTGTTCTTTATTCCGCTGTTTCCTTTATAAACTCTATGTCGGGGGGGGGGCACATCTGGCCCCGCGCGGCCAGGCTTCGAATATTGACACAGATTAGTGTTACGACCGCCTAAAGCGTTCGGAGCTGGGAGCGTTCCGCGTTGGAGAGTGGCTCTGTACACTCACGTGTGCTTACAGTGTAATAAAATACTAAATAGCCAGCAAGAATGTTTTCATAAAGTCAATCATCATTAAGTTGTAAAAAAGTGAACAGCTAATAAAAATGGCCCTAAAGAAGTGGAGTGTTGTGCTATATCTGAATACTCAGAGTATCGCACTGTAGCATAAATACAAGAAGTAACAAGGAACATCTCTACACCATTTCCTGGAACACCTTTCTGGCAAACTGAACATAAAAACCCATATTAGTCTAGAATGGGGATTATTAAGTTATTAAAAAGCTCTCATCAATCCATGCTGAATAGAGTAGATGGATAGAGAAATGAAATCTTTACACAAATCAACTCAGAAACCAACAATCTTCAGTGAAACACTGATACACAGCAAGCACAGCACATGGTGCACATATCGAAATGTGTCCTCTGCATTTAACCACTCACCCAGTGTGCAGCAATGAAAGGCAAGGCAATGCAAGTTTATTTATAGAGCACACTGAGAAAAAACGACAGTTAATAACAATGTAGGATGACATAACAATGAAATTTGATTCAAAATAAATGAAATTTAAATAAATAACTTCTATTAAAACTGATAAAAAGGAACTTGATTAATAGATTAGAATAGTCATTATAATGCATATTTCATTATGGTTAGAATTTTACCAAGTAGTTATTTCTATAAAATGATCGTACACAATGTACCACACAACAGATTGTAGTGATATTAGACCATGCTACAGGCTTTAAACAATTATTTCAAGTAATCTGGGGTTAAATAGGCTAAAAACCGATCTTGAACCTCTTTTGGACAGCTCAGTCAGTGAAACAGCAGCCATCAACAGAGCCAAAGTCTGTCCTCACGCCGAACGATCGTACCGCTGCCAGTTCACCGTCTCTCTCAACGCTGCGCCGAGGGACTCGGAGGTCTGTGTGATGCCCAGAAGCGGCGTGCGTTCGACAGGCAGATCTTCCTCTTCTCTGTTCAGTTATCTTAAGAGCGCAGATGCAGAGGATGGGCTTTTCTTGAAGGCAGAACAGAGTCCTATTCCCAGTGCACGCTGAAGCCTCTCTCTTTTTCATTATCTCTGCTTTGAAATACTCCTCCCTCTCACTAGGTTATGCTATCCCTACTGCAGCATATCAGGACGTGTTCCATAAATTCAGTTCTTTAACCCGCCTTTGCTGGAATTATTATCTAAATAATGTTTTGGACGCTGCATTTCTCTTTTATTGGGCACATTTATCAAACAAGCGTCGTAATGGGCCACATTCGGGACCCCTTCGGCCCTCCCGAGTTTTTTTGTTGTTTGCAGTCAGCTGCTCTGCAGCTACATGCAGCCCTACTGGAGTGTGTGATGGAGAAGCTGTGAGATCGGAGGGATTAACTCCATGTCGCTTCTTTGCTCTCTCTCTCTCGATTTTCTGAGGGAAAGCGGCATGACGTCTGCAGTTTGTGGCGGCTGTACAATAAGAACATTATCCCAAAGGGTTCACTGGGGTCAAGACATAATGCCCCCACCCATCTGAAATCGCATGGCGGACTATAAAAAGACAGTTGCTTCTTTCACCTCTTTTTTTTCACCAGGTCCTTCTGAAGGGTTAAGGTAGCCATAGAATCCATGTTAGAATGGATTCTACATTTTAAACGGCCGAACATCAAATGACAGTTTATGCTGTGAGTTAAGGATAGTGAATCAACCAATCAGCCATTACCAGGAAGTGTCTGGTCCAGTGTTGAAACATTTTGGCGGAAAATGTAGACGTGTCTGAAATGTTGAAATCTGTTGACAATCGGATTATCAATGCGTGAAATCATTGTATACTATGCACTGGTCCCAAGATTTAAAGATGTAAATGTCAGTATCATGATAAAAAAAAGCAACTACATCACTTCCCTGTGATTGTGTGCACACTTCTCTGTATAAATGCCCTGTCCCGGGTTTCGGCAAAAGCTTGTATGGCAGTGGTGGCCTAGCGGTTAAGGAAGCGGCCCTGTAATCAGAAGGTTGCCGGTTCGAATCCAGATCTGCCAAGGTGCCACTGAGGTGCCACTGAGCAAAGCACCGTCCCCACACACTGCTCCCCGGGCGCCTGTCATGGCTGCCCACTGCTCACTCAGGGTGATGCAGCAGCTGTCACTCTGGATTTAACGTCTAAATATAGAAGCTGTGAACTGAGTGAAATCTACATGTTTAGCAGTGTGGAGACAGGTGACCTCATGCCACAGCTCCTGTTCTTTTTTTTATTTATTTATTTTTTTTGGTGTGGTGCTGCTCAGGAAGCTTGACGCCTGTCACTGACAGTATATTAACTGTTGCCATGGGTACCAAACAGTCGCCGCAAATCACAATTGCTTATTCTCTTGACGAGTTTCTCTTATTGTAATATCCACATTTTGTCAAAATAGATTCAAGCTCATTGTGTCACAGGTCAGTCATTACGCTGGCTAGAGATATGAGTAGGAATGTTCTGTGTACACGTTGGTCATACGTCTGTTTCCGTGTTTATCCCACTGGGAAGCCATCATAGCACCACACCACAGTTTTTTAAATTACGTTATTTTAAAAACGTATTTTTATACATTTTGATATAATGTATAACGTTAATTTTTTCCGTAATTGCAAATAATACATATTCTACACATCAATCTGTTTTCTGGACAGGGAGGGTGTTTGTTATGCTCACTGTGGATGAGAATGAGAAGAAGAAGAGTATAATCATGATCTGAAGGTGTGTTTCTATGAGTATTCCCGCTTGAATTACCAGTTCATAAATCCTGGCGCCCTTCTCCTCTTATTAACTGTGGGCAATCAGTGCAAACATTAACTAATCAGAACCATCATTTATATGTAATGTGTCAAGTGTAAAAATACACCGCCTTGCCCGTAGGTAAAGGTAAGCATGGATCAGAATGCTCCTGAAGGAGAGAGGGTGGAGATGGCGTACTGCTGATCTGCGTTACAGGACCGCTGATGCGATCACACCTGTCCGTCGCACTGGCCTCACGCTGCTCTCACTCTCAGCCACTTCCCGGCCGGGGTCAGTGTGAGTGTTACGGATGGTTTAGAGCAGCCGGATGCCATCAGTCACTTCCCACAGGAGCCGACACTGGAGGACGCCGATGTGAAGCGTGCAAAGACTCGCGGTTCTCTATATAGACATACTATTTTCAAATTATAATTATTTCATTTAATTTCATAATTCCAAAAAACCATCCACCCAACTTCTTAACTGTTCTGTTCAGTTAAGTGCAGCATTGTCTGTGTAGCACTGATTTGAGTGCATTTAAAAATTGTCCAAAGGGACTTTTATGCTGAATTAAACATGGGGAAATGAATACAGGAGTGCAAAGGAGCCATGTTGTGCAGGTCTCAGAGATGAGGGCTGACAGTGAAGAAGCTGAATTCTTTGTACGATTCAGCATCAGGCCTCAAATAGAGAAAGTCCTGGCAGTCTTCAGGCACAAGGCTGGAACAACCTCTAGACAGGGCACCAGCCCATCATAAACACACACACACACACACACACACACACACATCATGGTTGCTAACCCACCTCGAATGATGCAAACTAGCAGCAAAGCTTTGTCACTGACTTCTCCTCACTGGCTGTCTTTTCAATTTATGAAGATCTAAAATCAGCATCTAAAACTAAATCACCAAATCAGCATCTAATAACTACTGTTCATGCCTTTCTATTGGTTTGCTGAGCCGGCGATTGCGCTTTGCACTGGAATACAGAGAGTATGATCAACAAAAGGCTAACCACAATAGTCCAGGAAGTTCTGGTGAAATAATCTTTTAACCTTTTTTTTAATCTATTATTTATTATTATTTACTGATTATTTTATTTCTAGGACTGTGAAAGAAAAAAAAATTACAGCATTTTTCTAGTTCTTTGGTTCACATACTATGGTGCTCCCCGTTATTAATTATATTCATATTAGGAAACTAGGTAAATACTATAATTTTAGCATGATGCTTGGGGAGACAAATATTTCAAGTTCACAAACATTATGAGCAACTGCAGATGTATTTTTTCATTTTCTGCAGTTACCTTATTTTGGAAAAAGGTCACATGACATGAACGGAGGAGAGCGGCCTATAGAAGTTGAGGGGGCATTCGTGGAAATAACATCATCAACACCATTAACCAACCATAATGTTAAAGTGAAAGAGAAGTGATTGTCATTGTGAAGTGTTTGAAGCAAAGTCATGAAAAGCACCTGGGGAGCAGAGTGTGGGGACAGTGTTTTGCTCAGTGGACCTTAGTGACACCTTGGCAACTCAGGATTCGAACCAGCAGCCTTTCGATTATGTGCAGGAACTAAAAAAAAACATTTGTGTTAATTCTCACATCCAATCACCGAGCTTCACACGTTTGGAAGCCACGACGGATGACCTTTTTAGGGGAGGGGTGGACAAAGCATGAGAAACGTGAGGTAACCTTTCACCTTATGATGACATAAGGGGACAAATTCCAGATTGGACCATCTGAGTTACCTGAACGGTGAAGTAGAACGACCAAAGCGCGCTTTACACCTATCGCCACTTTACACCTTTCTAGCCACTGCAGGACAATAGACAGGCTAGGGGGTCTCGTATTAATGTTAAATAATCTCACAAAGTGAAAATTTTCATGATAGGGGACCTTTAAATTGACACCGCACGTTGGCCACTTTAACCAAAGCACAGTTCTGCAGAATGGTTCTGTTTTAGCTTTGTTCCGAAGCGTTGCTCGGTTCCTTTTGACACCCGACTCTGTTTCGCTGAATTCCTATTTTTGTTGAGTATTATAATTTCCCCCATTTTTTCTTTAGAGAGAAGGCGTAGTTAACAGAATTAATTTGCAATTGCCTTTTTTTGTTAAGCTATAGATATGCCTTAATTTTTAATCAACCCAGCTCACACTTTATACCACAGTACCATCTCATCATGGAACCGATGTATTTTGAGCTCATATATTCACAATTATGCATTTCTCCATTAGGCCCTTGAAGAGTAGGTTGCAAAACGGCTTCTAATGTGCTTGCATGAAGCATCCAAACTGGTTTCTTTGCTTTTTTCTTTTTTTTGGCCCACACTGTGTACACTCTGATTAGTTGCCCAGAAATTGGGTCTAAATTGCTGTTTTGTTGCCAAAAGAGTAGAACTGAATGATTATGGATGATAATGAAGGGAAAGGCAAATCAGAACAGTAAATACATAATAAATGGCCCAGCAGTAATGACCATGGACGGGTTATGAAGGGTTTTATTAAGAAAAAGTGTTTGACCTCCTCTAAGAAGCTGTTACGGCTGCCTGTCTCTCCCATTTCCACCCTGACATGCCGAGAGGTAACTCACTTTCAACAATGTGTCATAATTTAATTCCTTCTTTTGGATATTCTTTAATCTCTTATCTTATTAATCTTAAAAAAAGCAGTTTTTTGCCGCGGGCGGCAGAAGTGGAATTTGTGTGTGGAGGGTTCCAGCTCCCTGATGGGAAGCGCTAAATGAGTTTGGAGGCTGCCTGTATGCTCTATAATTGTGATGAGGCTCCGCACCTCTGAACAATTAAAGATGCAGGGGCTCTACCGAGAGCCCGGCCGACTCCCGCCTGCGCCGAAGAGGGGAGGAGACGCGGCTCCTCTTCCTCTCCTCCGCGCTGCCCAGCAGGCACTTAAGCAGGAAATTTCAAGGTCGACGTCGCACCCGGCGCTATGATCGATTCATCACCCCCGCCAGGGCCTCGGGACGCCGGTCTCTCTGGCCCTTCCGGCACCCTCGCCGACCCTCTCTCTGGGTCGCTCGCGGCGGCCGGGAACAAAAGCTGCGCCCACCAGGGACTGGGTCGCGTCTGACCGCGACTATGCTAATGTCTGGGCCCGGGCTGGAGCGCTTAGTGAATGGATGACTGGAGGAGGTAAATAAGCGTGTCTCTGCCTTGGCGGTGAAGATGAAGTAATAGGCTGTTCAAAGGGTCAAGCTACATGAATGCAAATATGTATAGAAGTGATTAAAACGGCCTGCCGCCTCACACCCACATCATTTGAATAAGACCGCCTTTCGCAACCGGTCCGTTTCCTACACGCGCGTCTGGAAGAGGAAGCACGAAGAGACAAAAAAGCGAAAGAAATAAACCACAACAAGGGAGAAAGAAGCCAAAAGAACCGGTGACGCAGATGTGACTCACCCGTCTTTGCCTCCACAAAGGGAAGATTAGAGCTGCGTGTGCTTTTGGGGGAAGGCAGATCTCATCCCATGCTTTTCCTGGTCTTGGAATTCTGATCCAGGGTGGGTCAGAATTCCCTACTTTCCCATGCTTGCATTTCTAATACATCTTTCAATAAATTATTATTTACAACTATTATTACACTTACACTCAGACTGATGCATTTATTAAAAAGACACCCTGATGCCCTAGTGGTTAAGGAAGCGGCCCCGTAATCAGAAGGTTGCCGGTTCGAATCCCGATCCGCCAAGGTGCCACTGAGGTGCCACTGAGCAAAGCACCGTCCCCACACACTGCTCCCCGGGCGCCTGTCATGGCTGCCCACTGCTCACTCAGGGCGATGGGTTAAATGCAGAGGACAAATTTCACTGTGTGCACTGTGTGCTGTGCTGCTGTGTATCACGTGTGGCAATCACTTCACTTTCACTTTCACTTTCATTCAGTGCCAGTACACACTTCCTCAAATCCTTGTGATGTTAACTGCCTGGAAATCTTCACACGTTTAAGGAAATTCGAGTTCCGTCAGTAATTACGAATTGTAATGCTTGAAACTGGGCCACACGGTGGCATGGCGGTTATTGATGGGGCCTCACACCTCCAAGGTCATGAGTTCGTATTCCAGCTTGGACTTTGCATTCTCTCCCCGTGTTGGTCCAGATTTCTTCCAGGTTCTCCAGTTCCTTCCCAAAGGCAGGTGGACTGGCAACTCTGAATTGACCGACCCTGAGTAAAACGGTGGTTAAGGAGAGTGAGGTGGGTGAAGACCTAGCACCTAGGATCACATAATTATTCATAAAACAAAAACAAAGCACTGAATAACATCCAATACAGACCACACAGAAGTAAAATTGCTTAAAAGATGCAGTTTAGAGGTGCATTTTAAACCATTTTATGGAGAAGCTGTGGGCAGGCAGTGAGTGGATTTGGTGCTCTAGCACTCCCATTGGTTGCTCTGTTATTGTCAGCTGGAAAGCGGTGCTATTGTTGAACATCCAGAATCTTAGTGAAAGGCTAACAGATTACCTTGCTCAGATAAGCATGCTTTGTTTGACTAATTAAAGATGTTTAAATCAGCCCTCGTTTGCTTGATTTTTATTTATTTATTTCCCTTTTATTACCTCTGCTGACTGGTCACATCTCAGCAATCAGCATTCTGTCTCACTGCATCAGCCACACGGCTGCTATTTTTGGGCCTGGTTTACATCCGACCGTGTCTGACCTTTAACTGTGGCATTGTGTTTAACTCAGACCTCGCTCTGATCCATCAAGAACCTCCACTGATTTCATCTCATCTGAAAAATCGGTGAGCATATCCTACATGAATGATTCTGCCCATCCATGCTTAAAGCCGGGGGAACAGATGACATGAGTACATGAGCAGCGATCGCTTCATCTTTTCTTTTTCGGTAATCCTGAGGTGCCAACTCTATTAGGACAGCTTTTTGATTGCTCTCTTTGATTAAATAAAGATTAGTTTCCTAGCTGCACTAAAAAATAGACAAAAACTGAAATTTCTGCTCTTGAAAAAATAAATAATGAATCTGTCATACAATGAACGTATTCATGTAGTTGCTATTATTCATTAACTGTAAATAACAACTTAAGATCATTAACATTTGTGGACTACAATTTTTTCAGTAAGTGAAAAAATAAATCAGTGTATTATAAAACATTACTGTACTTCATTACTGCGACATACTTTTTACCTACTCTGTCCATAATGTTGGGTTTACTCATTAATGTAATAGATAACTTATTGCTTACTAACAGTAATTGCACTATACCATCTATTGTAAATGTGTAGTCAGGGCTGGGATGTAACAGAATACATGTAATGGTGATATGTATTCAGAATACAAAAAAAAGTATCTGTATTCAGTCCATGCTACAATGCCGATCTAAAAATAAACTCAGCTTTGAGTTCACATATGGGTCATGGTCATGTTTATCATGTTTATATTTTATTCATGATACTGATATGCTAGTTTGAAAATATCTTCATAGTCTGGAAATCTCATTTCAGACATCTTGTGCACCTAGAAGTGGCACTAGGATTTGACATTCTGCCCTGGTGTCACATTCTGGTGTCATATATCTACCTCCATAACACATTTTTACATTAAATAATTGTAATTTGCAGATTCGCCACCCAGAAGAAAAATAAACGAATAACATGTGCATGTGCATTTCCTCACACCATGTATTTTAAATGTATTCTGAATACATCCCTTTTCATGAACTGTTAAATAATGTATTACTCGATGCACTCATGGCAATATACTCAGTACTCTGAAAGTCTGTACTTGTGTGCAGCGTCAGGCCTGATGGATCGTCTGCTGATTGAGCCTCCCCTGCTCATCTAACGCTCATTATATCATCATCTGGCAGCTTTATCCGCTGCGCACTCCAGTGCTTGGGAGAGAATGTTTGCTTTTATTCCGTTAATAACCCATGTACGCAATTTGCTTTGAAAGATAGTCAACAATTACATAAACTGGAGTTGATTAGTTAATGGCTGTGATTTTTATGAAGCATCTGCCTTTTCACAGAGCCTATTTTCATTCTCGGTCGCACATGTGGCGTGTTATTTATTTATTCCTTTATTTGGATGTGGTTCGCTTGGTTCTTTTCTGCTGATAACCACCTCGCTCTTTTCAGCCCAACGCGGCCAGATTTACTGAGCCGAAGCACGGCTTTAAACCGAGGGGTTTTCTGAAGAACTTGAATAGAAAATGTGTTCCACTACTGCCTGGGATGTTTCTGTGAATTGTTTTACGAGAGATGATGTAATTTTCAGAAAAGTGTTTCCTTCTTGCGTTGCAGTTAAGTGTCTGTTTGTTTCAGACTCATTAGGTTGTCAGAATCTGCTGATGGTTCTTTTAAAGGAAAACACTTCGTCATCATTATTTTTCTCACCCTACCATAAATCTTTGCGGGGTTGTTTTTTTTATATATATATATTTTTTTTTTTCCCCTTTGGAAATAAACAAACACGTCATACAATATGCACGTTTGGCCTAGGTATGGAACTGAGATGGAAAACGGGGGGACTACTTATGCACAGTGGGTGGATTTTAATTGCCAGCACTGGTGTTTGTAGCTGGCTGAGATGTAGGATGATGAGTTGGCTGCAACTGTTGCATTATGGGATTGACTTTGGGGCGGCGCGTGGACTATCTGATGTCAGGGCGCATTAGATCATATCGCGCTCATGGGCATGGCAGGGCTATCAGGAGGGATTAGGAGGAGTTGCAGAATTCCCTCTTAAAGAACTAAAACACTGCTTCCATTAACACACGCTGCACACAGTGAGCCTAAAACACACACACGCTCATGCACACACACACACACACAGGCAGCAGCTTTTTAAATGTACACTTATGTACACAGACATTTTTCACATGTGTCTGTATTCATAAATATATAAACATAAATCCATACATATTTACAGAGCTGTAACAATAATCTTTTTGCCGTCTTTGATTATATTTTTTATGAAATCTGTGTTTAAATAATATTAATATCATAAATATAATATCTACAATCTTAACTTCACCATTTGTCATTCATGCCCACCCATATGCACTCATTCCAAATATCCTGATGGTGAATCGCATTTGTCCTCTCTTTCCCTCTCTTTCTCTGACACACACACACACACACACACACACACACACACACACATTCAGAATTCATTTTATTTAATTGCTTGTACTCACACAATGTCTTTCTGGCCAGACAAGCCAGAAATATCACCCTATGTACACTCTCTATCTCTCTCTCTTTCTCTCTCGCAAACACACACACAAATGCCTTGAGCAACAGTGGGCCATGCTCAGCTCAGTTGTGGTCATAAGGCAACATTTGATAATGACCCTCTTTGTGCAGCTTCATGAATCTTATTTATTGAGCCTAAAGTGCTGCTTCAACCTGCCGCTTATGAGCTGCCTTCAGAGCTCATATATTTTTATGTGGCGCTGGCACCGAAAAGTCCCCGGTGTGCCATTCGCAGCGCTCTTTAGGACAGCACCGCATGGCCAATGAGCAAATCTGATGATTTAGAACTTCAGAGTTGAACACACGGGGGCCGCAGCGTGAAATGCCTCTGACTAATACAGCCCTCCGGAGCGCGTTTGTGTGTGATGGTTTGTTTCGGTATCACTCACACACACACACAGCTGGCACAGCGCGGCGCCTGGACGTCGGTGCCCGGCCTCTCCGAGCCGACGGGGAAAAGCCCATCCGCGGTGGCACTCGTCTCCGACGGGGACGTCGGGAGCAGAGCAGGGAGAAGGTGGAACGAGAGGAATGAAAGGGAGCGAGAGCGTTGCGGCAGCTCTCCCTCTGGTGGCGTTTGGTGGAGGGGAACGCTGAGGTGCTCGTGGCCTGTACGGGTAGGGGTGGCTGTAGGCTGTGACTTCTGTGCCCTTTAAATGGCATTTATCCACCCCCACAACACACAGACATAAACATGTTCACACAAACCCACACACACACGCACGTTCAGCTGCAGTGTCTCCCCTGTGCAGTTTACAAGGTCGGCGATGACGTGGTCCATGGTCCGCTTCATGTGTGTATGTAGTGTGTGTGTGTGTGTGTGTGTTTTTTCTCCCCAGCAGTGCTCCACTGACCTACTTCCGCTTAATCCCTTGATGTGACTTTAATAGACTGAGGGGGGGAGGGGGCGTGTCTGTGTGCAGTGGGAAGGGGCGTCGGGATGGAAGGAGTCAGACACCGGGGGAGGAAGGGGGAAGGAAAAGGAGGGAGTGGGGGGAACGGAAGGAGCCTCGGACCGGGGGACAAGGTGAAAGACGAGAGCGCGGGAGGATAGAGAGATTTCCTGCTCTCGCTGAGCCCAGGCCCGTAAATTCATTTGATGCTGTTATACAAACGCAATCGTCATCCACTCTAATCACATCAGTGGCTTTAGAGGCGACCCGAAATAGAGGGATTGCCGGTCGCACTCGGGGCGGAGTGAGTGTAACTACATGGGAGGATGGAGAGTGACGGAAAAGTGATGAGAGAGTGATAACATCTCGAAAAAAAAAAACTTGTGCTCGCGTACGTCCGATAACCATCTGACACGTTGGCTCATCTCGCCCCTTTATCCACCCCTCCACCCCACCCCACCCATCCCATCCTACATCATCCGCGCACTCAGACCGGAGCGAGGGTGTTGCGAAGCCTCTCCATCTATCCCAGTAACATTTCCGCGCTGGCCCCGCCTCCTCTGATCCCTGAGACCGCAGTCAGAAGTGCTGGCTGTGGCAGCCACGCGGTAAACAGTCTGGGCCGGTTTGTTCAGCTGCTTGTTTGTCTTCATCAGCGTTTCTGCAGATAGACCTCAAACGTGTGAGACTCGCTGCTGGTGGAAAGGTCTCCGCAGCCATGCACTCGCAGCTCTGTAGTGTGGGTGTGTGTTTGTTTGTGTGCTCGCGGGGGCTGAAAGTCCTCACAAGGTTAGCACTGCAAGTAAACACCTGCCTTGTGGGCTTTTTTCATAGCAGGAGCGTTGTTTCCGAACCACAGTAGTAAAAACATTTCTTTTTTGTTGCAGAACCCACGGTTAGGTGTAAGTTTGGCACATTTGCATACGTATGTGACATTTAGTACCCAGTTTGTCACTTTCTGGGCAAATCAGTGTTGATCTTGGGCCTTTATATATATATTGTTTACTTGCAATATTTGCAGTACTGTGGTTTGTAGCAGTCGCTAAAAGCATTTCACTGCAGTGTATGACTGTGTATGTGACAAATAACATTTGAAAAAAAAATTACATTTGAAATAATTAAATGACTTTTCATCTTTGATGTCATACACACAGTGAACACTTTTGAATGATTTGGCTGTGACACTGATTATCACGTTTCTGCATAATGATAAAAGGAATTGGGCAAAAATCCATATGGTCCTTTTTTTGTCGTATAGCTGTAAGGTTGGTGTTCTTAATAGCGTGGCCATACTCAAATGTGTTTTTTAGATACTAAGTTTTATTTGTTGGCTTTTGTGAGCTGGGCTCCTACTCCAACTGCCATAGTGGAAAAAGTGACGGGGCCCGGAGCCGTGAGACGTATCGAGTTAGCTCATACTTACCAGGAGAGAGCCCAAAAGCTCCGGCGGAGCGTGAAGTTGTTTTATCGAATACAGATTTCCTCGCTGGCTCTGCAGACTTGTTCGGGGACGCCAACTGGCATCCCGCTGCGCGGTGACAGAGACAGCCGCGGTGTCGTCGAGCTGTCAGATGGTCACCCCAGACTCGTTCCAGTCAGGAGGAGGGCTAACTACGACCCTCGCCTGCTCGGCTTGCCTTCAGAGAGCTGCTGAAGTGCAGACTCATGTCAGCCAATGGTAAATGGCTTGCATTTGTCTTGAGTACCGCAGGGTTCCTTAGAGCAGCCCGACAAATCCAGGCCATCTTCCTCTGTAAAGCCGTAAGACACTTTCTGCGTCTCCTTCTTTTGTCAATATGGAGAAGTGGGAAAATAAAGTGATGGGTAAAATGTGACGCGATGGAAGGAGAATTTATTTGTTTATTTATTTCTACATTTCTGCCATTCTCTTTGCTCCGTAAGAGGCTGCCGGGCCGTGTGCATGTGTGTTTGTCGGCGAGTGCGTCGTCCCTGAGTCACTGCCGAAACAGATGCATTCATGACAGGTTTCATCCGGGCTTGGGAGGCAGGGCTGCGGTGCTTTGTACCTCGTTAAAGCAACAATGTGACAGATGCAGAAGGAACAGGCATCCACTTTAGATTCGCATTAGGCTTGCTTATTCTCTGTCATGTGTTTATTATTTGCGATGGGCATGGGGTTCGGGCTCTGCCTGCTCCCCTCAGGCGGAAACCTGTCACTGTCTCCTGGGAGACGGGCCGAGGTTCGCGGGCGCAGCTGAGGCGGCCATGGCAGCCCTGGCTCATCAGGTTCGGAGCGGTGCATGCTGGTCGGCGGTGCCCTTCCTGCCATTTTACATCCTCGGCCTCTACATTTAATTAGAATCACTTGTCATGTCTCGTATATCACCTGTGCCTCTTGGTGTCAGCTGTCAGCTAAGGAAATGTGATAGTTATTCATTGCTCTGTAGGTGTGTAACAGCAAGGTCACAGGACAGAATGCAGCCTTGAGCTAACTGTGCTTAAAGTGTCAAAGTGTGTGTAAGAGTATGTGTCGTGTGTGTGTGTTGTGTGTGTGTGTGTGTGTGTGTGTGTGCTCACCTTCCAAATGGATTCAGCTTTTTTTTTTTTTCTCACACTCCTATTCCATTATCCCAAAAACCCTGGACTTTCATACTGATGGACTGTTAGCTAACATTGTGGTAAAAAATAATGTTAGCTCTGGATAGTCTGCTAAATGATGTACATGTTAGCCTTAACATAATCTTTCATTTCATAGACATCTCAGATTAAACAAACAAACAAATGTATTAGCATTAGCATTAACATAACTCGCATAGATTTCACAGATAGCAGCAAAGAAAACAATGTGAAAAAAATTGTGTAAGTGTTAGAAATTGCATTAATTGTAGTAATTAAAAATCCATAAATAATAGAAAAACTTGTCATTTTAGTCCTAGTATTAGCATTAGCATTTCTTTAGCATTAGCATTTCTTTGAGGAATATTTGCAAAAACAATAGTGCTGATTTTTGGTAAGTTTTGTCAGAAAACCTGTCGGAAATGACTTGGTCGCCACACAAATCCTGTGGAAGTGCTGTGGGCCATTGTGTGCCACCAGAGTGCATGCATCATGGATATCTGACCTCTGACCTCGGTACTCACACCACTGCACCCCATGCATATTTAACCTTTCACACTAGACACCTCTCCATTCCCAGTGCGCCGAGCGCCGATTCAACACTGTGGTTATATAACCGAAACCCTCCTCCTGCCAGCCAAGATCTCTCACCCTGGGCTGACGGCTCACATATTTTCTTCGAGTAAACAGTCTCATCTTTTTTTCCCTCCCACTTTTTTCCCCTCTGTCTTCCTCTCCTCCTCCCTCTCTCATGTCTATGATAAGGGATTGATTCTTTCCTCTGTCCCCGCACCTTCCTCTCTCCTTCGTTGGCTTCCATATCCCCCGGCCAGTTTCCACATATTAGCACCCAAGGCCATGGAAAGGAGGCAGTTACGCATTGGCTGCCATAGCCTGTGTGAAAAACGAGCTTTGGAGAGGCAATAAATTGCATCCAATTTAGAGATGAAGGCAGAAATAAATTTCTCTTTTCCGAAGACTGAGGAAAAGAAAGAAAGAAATGAAAGAAAAGCCTCCAGATAATTTGGCCTCCATCTTTTTTTTTTCTGCTTCTTCTCTGAAATTTCCTCTCGGTGTTTTTCCGTCTAATTCATGAAATAATTAAATTCCTGATTGCTATTTTATGTTTTTTCGGGGCACTGAGAAAAGAATACATTTTGTCTGTTTTGACATTTTTTGCATCTTAACTGGAAAATAGCTTTTGAGTCAGAGGCAGCGCTTCGGAACGGAGAGATTAATCAGACATGATTCGCTGTACACACATTCTCTCATCCCTTTCTCCTCCTTTTTGTATCCTCCCCGATGAACTGTCCAAGTGTCTACGGCACTCTCGGCTCTGCCTGGGTGAAGACACTGGGAATTAGCATACGTCTGAGGTAGCCTCGGCAATGATTAAAGGAGCTGTCTGGTAATGACCACTTCGACATTCCTCCACCTCCCTGCTTGCCGGCCTCACGCCGCCTAAGCGCTTCCAGAAGCTTCCGCCGCTTTTCCGTGGCAACTTCTCCGAATAGCTTTTGAAGTTCTGAAACAAATTCCAAACTACAAAAAAAAAAAAAAGCTTACACCCACAAAACAAACAAACGGAGTAAGAATGGCCCTCTTTCTTCTCCTGCCGTGGTGAAAAGGAAATGGGGGTAGGGGGGTTGGGGGGGCCTTTTAAAGGCCCGAAACTGCAGGCTAAGATGTGTTATGGGGGCCGGACGCCTTTGTGCGCAGGTACGGAAAGTGCCGTGTGCCAGAGCTTTCTTGTGGATTACCCTCTCTGGCAGGCGCAGACAGCAGCAGATGTGACGGGGACGAGCTCGGGAGAATTTCACGGAACTTGTTTCTTCTCTGTTAAAAGGAAATGTTTCAATACGCCGTTCCTCTGCTGTGACACCCCAACTGCAAGATGTCACAATTGGCCAAAAAAAAGAAAAAAATGCGGCTTATTTCGGCGCCAGTCAGGATGGAGATGCGCTGTGTGCAAGGTGCATTTTGGTGTGCGCGCTGGCGATTGTTGAACCATACCCATTTCCGTACGCTGGCTCCGTTTTAATGTTTAAAGGTGTTCTAAGAGCATTGTTGGTTCTTGTGAAGTATTCATATAGCAAAAATGACAAAATTGTGAATTAAGAACCTGAATTGAAGGCTTTTATCATGATTTCGATTCACATATCACTTTGGTCTAGAGAACAGCTGCGGTTATGCTGCATTTATTCTGACTTGTGACCTCAGGCATTGTGCCATGTGAACCTAAATGCCCTGTAATGCAGAAGGAAAGAAAAATCCTTTTACATCCCCAAAGCATAGATGGTATATCTGTCCAGGGATATTGTCCATCGACAAGACACACAAAACGACAGGGTTTTAAAAAAGGCAATTTATTTATTAATGTTTTTTATCATACAGCAACACAGTAAAATAACTACATAGCCTATTAAGTAGTCTCTCTCTCCATGTGAAGTGATTCACACATGAAACATATTACATGAATAACATCATTAAATTCAAATATCTGTTTGTGTCAAAAAGAAAGGGGGGAAGTTAAAACGGGCAGACGTAGTGAGATAAAACAATGCTTTATAAATGGACATTAATTGACATAATTTTTTTTTGCTTTTATGTCGGTCTTATTGGTACCCCAATACTGTATCTGAAGTCTCGTTCCAAAATTCATCCTTGGTGCAGAATTACATCCAGTCCCACAATGAGATTTCCCCTGGACGTATTCACCAACCACAATGTTTGGCGTGGACAGGAAGTCGTATCTGCGTTTTTTCAGAAAAAATCTTCAGAATCTCACGTGACAGAACGGAACATTTGTGCTCATTTTTACATCTAATCATCGAGCAACTGCAGTGCTTCACACGTCTTCAAGCATGATGGTCAGTGGAGATACTTTTTTAGGGGAGAGGTGGGAAATTTTGGGTGGAAAAAGAATGAGAAACTGGAGGTAACCTTTTCCCTTAAGACAAAATCCTGATCCGACTGTCTGAGCTGCTGCTCTTTGAACAGTGAAGCAGAATGACCAAAGCAGCCACTGCAGGACCACAAACAGGATAGGGGAACTTAATGTTAAATAATCTCACAAAGCGAAATTCTCATGTCAGGGGACCTTTAAATTCCATGAGGGAACATTAGAAGTACTTAAAGCTAAACTGCCAGTGGTTTGCCAGTTTATACCAAAATAGAACTAGTTCACACAAATGAAAATAGATCTTTTTAAAATTTAAAACAGCATAAAAAAATTGGCTATTTTATATTCATTTATGTTTTATTTTATTTTTATATGGCTTCAGCAGATGCGTAGCAGTTAGCATCAGCCATGCTGGGTTTCTGTGCATGATACAAAATCAGTGCATGTGCAGAATTAATGTGCAATTTTAGCTAAATATCATATGAACTCTTACAGCAGTGTCAATGAAGGGGTTGTTCTTCTTACAAAACCTTAAACTGCAGACCGACGTGTTTTTATCAAGGTTGTGCATTCAAATTCCGGCTTGGACCTTGTGTATGTACAGTGTTCATGCTCTTATGAGTTCTCCGGTTTCCTCCCGTGGTCCAGAGGCAGGTTCAGTAGGTGAATTGGTCATAGGAGTGAGTGTGTGAGTGAATGGTGTGTGTGTGTGTGTGTGTGTGTGTATGTGCACCCTGCTGTGGGTTGGTGCCCTGCCCTAGGAGACTCCCTGCTCTACACCCAGTGTCCTGAGATGAGCTCCACCAGCCGCGACTCTGAGTAGGATTAAACGGTTAATCGACAAATTTGTCGACACACACACACACACACACACACATTACACTTCCAGCCCCTGGCATTCATCAAAAAACATAATACAGTAATGCAGTATTCTTCTTAAAATTCAGTCACTTTTTCCTTCTGCTCCACACTTGACTGTTATCTGTTCTTGCGGTGGGTGCATATCTCTGCATTCTAGAAGGTGTCAAAATTGTACATCATTCATGTCCGTAAGTGAAGCATTTGCTAGCCGAACTGCACGACAAGCCATCAGCAAGTCTCTACAGAATTCACTGAGTTCTGGTGTACCGTGTACAGACACGTCCACTTCATACAAATTGCCTTTCCCTGCATCAACACCACCAGCCAGCTCATTGTATAGAAGGTGCACTTTTTTTAATGCAAGACTTTCATCTTCTGAAAGCGCCATTGATGTGTTGCGCAGGTAAAATGTGACTGGGCTGAGACGCCCATCCCAGCAGGCCGCTGGCTAAGCTCAGCTAATGAATAAATAACAGGCCCCGGGTCTCACTTCGCCGACGCTCTAATATGCTTCCGCCGCTCTCCCTGCGTCGCATCTCCCTTCTGCTTGGCTTGCTAAACGCGAGGAGTGGGGAGAGATGGGGGTCTTCGCCGCCGCTCTTCTGATCTATCGGCGGACGGGGAGGAGCGTAGCAGCACATTGCCAGTCAAATGGTGGAAGCACCCAGGGATCTGGGAGCGTGTGGTGACTCGGGGTTAGTATCGTCCCTTCCTATTGGACAGAAGGCCAATTCAGTCTATCGTTACCACACCACACACACACATACACACACACTTTCAGCTCTCAGCTCTGTAAATTATGTAAGTGTAGAAGCAAGCGGCGAGGCCGTGCCACACCATGCCTCTGCATTAGTCAACCCTCCTCAGAGTCTGATCCGGCCGATGCATTTTTTAAAGCGGGCGCTCCCCGGCAGCCTGGCGAGACTGACAGACAGAGAGCAGAAACATGCCCGGCGCGCTGGCTGGCGGAGGTGAGCGGGTTCGCCGGGGCGAGAGGGGCGCTGTGTGTCACCGTGCCACGAGAGATGAGCCGAGCCCAGTGTTGCTCCATCTCCAGGCGAGGAGATGAAGGGGGGAGTCGGGGTTTATAAGCCTAACATAGCAGAGAACGGTTCTATTTACGTGCTTCTTTTTTTTTTTTTAAATGTGGTCAGGAAATTAATTTTGTGATGCTATTTGTAGCATTTGATGAAAAAAAGAATGTAGCTCTGTCTGCCACAGAGGACGAGCAACAGCAGATTTGAGATGTGTGTGTGTGTGTGCATGTATTTGTGTGCATGGGAGTTTCTGAAACCATTTTTTTCCCTGTATGTCTGTATTGATGTGCACATTTTTTGCTTGTCTGAGTTTGTGTACAAGGCCTGCGTTTCTGTTTTTGTGAACCTTCCTTTGGTTTTTCACGTCTTTGTATCCCTGTGTGCGAGTGTTCTTGTATTCCTATATCAGCGGGGACCAAATGTTAACCCACGGGAAAGAGGACGTTTATTAATAGACAGCCATGTGTGTCTGCATTTGTGTGTATGTACAACTCCAGTCATAATTCTTTCTGTTTGCATTTCATTGCCAAACTTGAAATCTCAAAGACTATTGAACATATGTATGTGTCTATATATATATATATATATATGTGTGTGTGTTTATGGGTGTGCGGGTGTTATATTAGTATGTCTTAGAGCCGCAACCTCTCATGGCATCACCCACACCTCTGTGGCGGCGCTATCTGCCACTATTTCACCAGTGTGCCTGTAAATACACCTAACACGCGGGTGCTGTCCCCTCGCACCTTTGGTGCTACAACACTCTCGCTTGGCCCAGACAGACACACGGACCACGCACCGCGCGCTCTTATCTCCCGCCTCTGATAACAGGCATTCTCTCGTGCTTTCCGATCCCGGCTGTCATGTTCGTTATCACGACATTAGAATTAGCATCAGTGCTGCACCGGACATTGACGCGTGCATGCGTGCGTGTGTCTGCCGGCCCTGTAGCTCGAAGATAACATCCTCCGCTGTGTCTCTTTCACGTCGGTGACACGCTGAGGGGAAATCGATACGCTTTCTTCTGGAGGAATAATTAGAAGAAGGAGGCCAGGATGACTAATGCAGTTTTGAGGAACGCCTCTCTTACATAAATCAAGGGTGTTGTGTTTGCTCGTGTATTTATTAGTTTGGCACTCTCACACGGTCCACCCATGCGCTCCAAACCACGCTGCTCTCGCCTCGCCGTTGTAGGTCAGTGTGTCAGTGTGTCGTTGACGGGGAGCTGATGCATTTTGACAGGAGCCTCGCGCCTCCTCCCTGCCTAAAATTCCCTTTCCGCCATCCTCCTCCTCTCTAGAACGTACCACTACCGCGTCAGATGGGGGGGGTGCAGGGAGGTTGCGTGTGAGGCACGGACTAAAGTATTAATGATGAGCGAATTCATGCCCAGAAATGCACCCTCCGTGCCTCCCATGGCAGACTGAGAAAACAACTAGATGAAGGACCACCAGGCGAGTCTAAGGGCACCAAGGGTCTTAGTTCACAGTCTTTAAATCAAATTGATAAACAGATAAAAAGAGCCGACACGTGGACTGGGTTTAAATCATCCAGAATGAGGAGTGCGTATGAGAAGTGTCAATCATTGGGCTCCTCCCATTTCAAACTTTGATAAAGCTCATATTCTTGGTGACAGAAATAATTTCACAACCACAAAAAAGGGCAGTTATATTATCTTCTTCAATATACATATAAACTACCAATCGCTTCATTCTTGTTTATTCTATTTACATCAATCATGAGAAAACCTTTGACTTGCCAACAAGCTGTACATGTAGCTCAGAGAGCTGTGCTCAGTGTCAGTGCCCTAATTTTAAATGAAGCAAACACCCTGGAAAAAACTCACATTTGGTAAAAGGCCATAAGTGTCTTTATCATCATCATCCTCTCCAATGCCTCTCTTTTTCTGTTTGTGGCTCTTCCATCATTGTCTTTCTGGTGCCAAGCTGTGGTTGAAGGTTGGAAATTTCCCTTCCTCATGTCTTCACAGTGTAAAGTACCTTCGTAATGACCCACCCAACCCAACTCCAGTACCGGTGATTGTATTCATTCTCAGCTGAATGTCCGGTGTAGGAAAGACAGTTTGATATGGCTAGCGTGCACCTTAAGCCACTACATAAGCACCCTCGCGATCCTGGGCTGCGGTAGGTCCTCCGAGTATTAAATAAAGACCCACGAGCATGAGATCCATACAATTGGGGGGACTGGTTGGTTTTTTTTCATCATGTGGTACAAACTGGTGTAAAATCACTGGAGATTCACACGGATGCAGGTAGAACGTCCATCTGTGCATTAGAAGTATTTGAAAGATAATGTTGCTGAGACTGAGTGGTGAAGTTGTAGAAGAATGCATCAAGTTTGCAAAGAGGGCCCTCAACATCAGCACCGCCGGGCAGCTGCTTGGACGCCATTAGTGGAGTAGTTCAGCCATACGAGAAATCAAACCCCCGAGGTGCTGCAGGCAGATCGGACCAGCACACTGGCCTGCCCCGCCCATCTCGTATTTAACTGCAGCTTTAGAGCTCATGTCCCTGAACAAGCGTCAACCAATGATTATCTCAGAACAAGCTTTAGGACTGAAAAGGGCTTATTGCTGTGATAGTCTTGATTGCACATTCTCCTATAGACTTGTATATATGGTTAAATAGCATAATAAACAAATGACTTTGTTGTTTTTTTCAAAAGAGCTGTTTTATTTAAATTAAAACATTAACTAGATTAATTTGACATTGAAAATGAAGGCCCCGTCCACAAACAAAGCCACTTTGCCGTCCACAGACTCGGATAAAGAGAAATTCATTTTAGAAAATAACTATTCTGGTTCTCTTAAAATGCCAATGCCGAGTGGATGCTTAATTATGCGAATAAATGTGCATCTTGTTTTTTCAGCTAAACACCGTCAGAATTGTCACAATGCCACCCAGCGGCAAAAATAGAACTGGTGCATGTTATAATCGGGGCATCGACTAGTGTCACTGAATAATGTGCCACACCCCCATGTAGCGGTCAGGTCCAGAGTCACTTTAGTGCCATGCTAAAACTCACCTTTCCAAGGCAAGCAGTGCAGAGGCTCCTGGGAAAAGCTCCTTGTTATGCAACGAGAACAGGAAACAGGTGTTGTTTTTGCAGTGACGTATTTCTCCCGAATCAGATTCTTTAATGATTTGCCTGCCACGTTACCCTTTCGCTATTAATGAGGGATCATCCATATTGCTGAAAACACGATAAAAAACCATTGAGGTTAAGACCTCGTCTGTAAAGGTCATGGTCAAGAGAAAGAGACAAGGGGAACATTCAAAATAGGGAATAAACAGCAGTGGCAACGGGGCAAAAGGAGAAAAGGAACATCCAGCACGATAATAACAAAAGGAAGAGGAGCAAAGAAGGCGGGGAGACAGAGAACTACGGAGCCATTGATCCCGAGCTTTTAAATCCTGGGCCAAAGCTTCCGTCACAGACTGAAAGGAACGCCGGGACGACCGGAAGGTACTGGGCTGCTAGGTGCATCTCCTAACAAGCTGACTGTTCAAAGCCTTTTTCGTGCACTGGAGAACATGAAAGGCCTGTTTAAAAATTTAAAAGCCCGATCTGTTCCAGCGCTGTGGAGCGGCAGAGGGAAGCAGATTTTTACGTCGCCGTAATTCCCCAGTTGCTTGCTTTGTAAATTAATTAAGATGTTTATGACAGCTACTTGCACCTAATGGAATGCTTATAGACTCTGTCATTAATTATTACTGCTCCGCAGGGCCACTACTCTTATGGGCTTCCGCATAGGTGTGGTGAGGGTCCGCAGTCGAGCCCCGCGCTGGACTCACTCGATCGAAAGTGGCTGGGGGTGGGGCACATATTTCTCCGTGCATGTGTGTGCCGTACAGCCGATGTGTGAGCACTTTAGCGAGTGTGTCTGTGTAAATGTAGGTAATGTATGTATAGAGAGTGTATAGAGTACCTCACTGTGGCAGTGTGTGTCAATATCTGTGTATACATGTGTGTGCATATTGTGTGTGTTCAGTTTGTATATGCATGTACATCCCTCAGATGTGACTAGGTTGCACTCTTTCAGGCATATACAGAAGCAGCACTGTCTGTGGTAATGCAGTGTCTATGTGTGTGTGTGTGTGTGTGTGTGACAGAGAGAGAGAGTGGGCGTTCTGATTTCACTGTAACTGTATATGCTTCCATCAGAGCGTTGGCACATTTTTTGCGGCGTGGTCAGGTTTGTTTGTTTGTACACCACCAACTCTAACCCCCCAACAGTATGTTGCCATGTAACGTTTCAAACAGCAGCAGAAAAAAAAAAGTCTACTGTCCCCTGAGTCGCTGGCTAATGTAAAATCTTTGCTGATTACCTATAATGTTAAATCGGTCACATGGCAACCAGTGACCAAAAAGCAGCCCTCAGATGGGGGAGGACAATAAACTAAGAACATGCCGAGCCTGTACAGCCCTGTCTTCAGTGATCTATATTTTTAATCACACCTACTGAAGTTTAATAACGGCAGGAGGGCATCCAGAGCCACTGCTGAGGTGGAAATTGGGATGCAGGAATTATGGTTATTGGAGGACATAATGGTGGTTCAAAAGTTTTTTCAAACTAACAGACTTTTCTTGAGAAATGCATTACAAACCATTACTATAACTAGGTCAGAGGCTTGACCTTTCTGTCATGACTACTGTTTTATTAAAAGTATTGACGGCTGAATCCTGTATAAATTGCCATAAACAAATCTAGAAGTGTATTCTATTGTGGTACATAAATAGAATAAAAATAATACAATAAATAAAAAAATAGAATAAAAATAAATTTCATAAAAAGTAATGTATTCAGAATACATATATAATACATACAAAATACATTTGATGCATTTGATGTTAGTCAATTTCATTTGATGATTGTCAATTTCAAGTAGTTGCTTACTCTTTGTGTATCAGTATCAACTTCTATTTAGTGACATATGTATGAATATTATTTATTATTGTCATCCACATTTGAAATAAAATGTTTTTGACATGACTAACCATTGCACTAACCATTGCACATCCTTTAAAGATTATGGCTGGTAGTAGTCTAGTGGGTAAGACAACTTGCCTATGAACCATAAGGCCTCAAAAATCACAGGTTCAAACCCAACTTACTATCATTTTGTCCCTCAGCAAGACACTTAAGTGCAGGGGGACTGTCGCTGTAACTAGTCACTGTAGATCACTGTGGACCAGAGGTAATTGCGGGTTGCATGTCCCCACCGTAACCTGTCCTTGCTTCCAGCGTTCCCAGCCTACAGAGACGCCTCTGAGTGTGTACTGGGTCTGTCGCCGTGCTCAACAAGCAGGCAGCTCCTTCCTGTTTCCTTGTAGCCTTCTTGTTGTTTTCCAGTGAACTCCAGTTGACCCCAGCCAGCCCTGGGCGAACCAGCAGACTTGTCACCTACAGTTCATATCCCCCCACAATAGTCTTGCTTCATCCAGGAAGCGCTGTCTAATTGGCGTGAATGAACGGAGTGTTAGGCGCGGCGATAGCTGCGCTCATATGACTCGGGGTTTGCTCCCTTTCCCCAGATTTAGATGTGATACAGCTCAGTGGTGAAGATAGCTCCGGCTGGCTGTAAGTGCACAGTTTGGTATTTGATGGCATGGTGCAGTTTAAAAACATTGATTTGGACTCCGGCTGCTCCACAGCTGTAGAAATGTCACGTTGACAAGCAATTTACCCGCCCCCACCAATTATGCGAACTGCGCCCTTTTCTGGGTTAATGGTAATGTAATTTTGTTAATATTAATGTTATTTTAGCTAAAAAGACGTTGAATTGTAAAAGGCCCCATGGGCTTGAGTCACATAGAAGACAATCTGCAAATAAATAATTATGTCAACATTCCATTGATTACAACTCTCCTTATGTGCAGGACTAATGCAGGCAGCCCGTCTGTTATCAATTCTATTAATGCACCGTTCGACTTTGCACAGCAATTTTTGCACTATTTCACTTTGCACATTTATTATTCATTTCACCTGTTTAGTGCCGTCTGTCTCATTGTTGTCTACATGTTTTTTTTTGTTAAATGTTATTCTTTCACTGCCTGAGTCCCCTGTTTGCACTTCATGGAGCCCAGTTTGTCTGTTTCGCACACGTGCACTTTATGTCGGTATGTAACCTTGTTTGTTCAAATGTTACATGTAGCACCAGGTTCTGGAGAAACGTTTATTCGTTTCACTACGTACCTTCTAACATGTATATAGCTGAAATGACAACAAAGCTCAACTTCAACTGTGTGGATGGAAATCAGGTTTAAAAGCGCTGAAAGAGAGCAGAGTCGGTACATCTAAATTACAGAAAAGCAGCCTAGTTACAGACTGACAGTGGTGGACAAAGTATATGAAAGTAGATAGCCAAGGAAACATTTTTTCTCCAAAAAAGTTAAAGCCCGTCTGGAATTGAACTCCTGAAACCACAAATCCTTTAAAAGAAAGTTTGATGACCATTAAAATTGGTAAAAGCACAAAATGTTCTTTTAGGTGATATATGCTTACGATGAAATAACATTTCAGTTTAAAATGTAATTATAACTTAGGTACAAGTTTCCTTTATTGTCTCATGAACAGAAACATGAACATGAACAAGTCCGATTTATAATAGGAACTAGAACAAAGATGTGATGTTAGAGGGAGAATTCAGATCCGCTGAATCTTGGTCCACTGCACTGTACACACACACACACACAAAAAAAAAAAAAAATTTAACTGATGATATTTAAAACAGCAGAACTTATAATAAAAATAAATGACAGATTTTTGCATAATGTAGTAAAGTAAAAAGTATTTTAAGTGTTTATATAGGAAAAGGAAAGAAACTTTGCACGTATGCTATGCGTTAAGGCAGTTTGCCTGATGAACTCTTCTCTTGCGGTGACACCTTTGATCTCGGCAGCGCAACCAGTGATTCCAGAGCTCGCAGGTTTTAATTATGAACAGCATAAAAAATGGATGGCGCGCTGGCGACCGCAGCCCGACGCATCCCTTCCCCGGCGCAACGTGAGAGCAGCGGGCGCAGCGCCACAGTATTAATTAGAGTGGTGAGTGACGCGTAATTCATCTCGGAGAAGGGCCTTTATTACCTGAGGGGCCTGCGGGGGCAGTTTGCTTTATTGGCCAACGCTAAGTGCGGAGCTTGCAGAGTGGCGCCCGCGCTCCCATCCCGCCCATCTGCAGCCTGCTCCCGTCCCTCCACCGGCAGAGAGGGCCGGGCGGTCCGGAGGAAATGTTCCCCGGGGCCCGGCCCCCTCGGCTCGCTGTCTGTCTGTCCTGCCAGAGTCTGAAGATGTGTGTGAACGTGTGTGTGTGTGTGTGAGACAGAGAAGGGAAGGGATGCGAGGGGGAACTAAGTGAAATGAAAGGAGGAAATAGATGAAAGATGAAATGTCACGAGTTCAAATGAGGTGACAGATGAGCCCTGGTGTACTGTGTCCGTGTGGCCCTGGATTTTTTTGCGTCTGTGTTGGCTGTGTTAGAGTGCATATTCCAACTTGGTTTCATTGTTCATCTTTTTCATCAATTTTTTATTACTTTTAAAAAAAGGTATTCTTTTATCTGGGACGGGTTTTCTTTTTGTCATAACTACTAAAGATCAAGCGCTGGGAACTTCGCGAGTGGACTTTTTTGTTGTTCTCTGTAATGACTCACAAAGGTTATTGACAAATTTCTCGCCGAGATGAAATACTGTACAGCCAGTGGCCCGACGCTGCATTTGCAGAGACAGTCACCGAATGCCATGTGACATTTTCATGTGGTTTCCTGCTGTGGCTCTATTTCCTCCAACAAGCATCATTCCTCCTTGCACACAGAAGACACAAGTGGCGCCCACTGTTCAACACCTAAAAAAGAGCTGAGAAAGAGAACAAAAGAACGGAAAATGTGTGTGTGTGTGTGTGTTACCTGGCCTTTCTCTGCCGGATTCAACGCGGTTCCACAAGTTGCGCAGAACCACAGAGACACAATGGGTAGTGTCTTCAGCATCCGCACTCCCAGTTCACTGCCATTAAGAATGATTAGATGCAGCGGGAGGCATCTGTGTAGATAATCATATTCTGCTTTACATCCCTCCTCATGGGGCTCTCATTTGAATTTGCTGCATTTTTAATTCACAAACACTCATCCGAGGGGAAGCACCTGGCTGTGCTCTCCCCACGCCTCCCCGGCAGAGACCGTGGAGCGCGGACGAGACTAGCAGCATGAGAGGAACACTGTCTGCCATCTCAGGCTGCAAACAGGGCCATAGTTCAGAAAACGGTGTTGTTATGTTGACTTATACACATACCTGCATTACTACAGTGTACGGTTATACCCTCTACCCCACTCATTAATGGCTGGTTTCTGGCCAGTCATCATTAGGAGTTTGGGGGTCGAGCACTTCTACTTCTAAATTACTTCAAAAATGCTTTATATATATATATATATATATGTATGTATGTGTGTGTGTGTGTGTGTGTGTGTGTGTGTGTGTGTGTATATATGTGTGTGTGTGTGTGTGTATATATACATATATATATATATATATGTGTATATATGTGTGTGTGTGTGTGTGTGTGTGTATATATATATATATATATATTACTGTGAAGCATAACAATAAATACTGTCTACAATACAGTGCAATATTGATTCTTTTACAAGTACCCGGTGTAATAAAACGGCAATATAAAGTCATGTATCTTTAATACCCAGCGCTGATTAGGCAAGCATATTGCTGCCGTTCTGCTTTACGCCTTTTGCCATTTTCCACCACGTTATCAGACAGTACACATTCATTTAAGAATAGTGTTGAAATACTGAGACCTAAGAGATGGAACCGAGGCGAGATAATGTCGTATGACCCCAGGCAGCTTTTACCTCCATCAGCTGCATCTTTCTAGGAAGAACCATTTTGGAACTACGTGTATCCTGCCGTTCGCTGGGTTTCTCCTCTTCTGAGATGTTGCATGGTTGAGCAAACGGAAGGGAACCGAGCGCTGAAACTCGCCTCTCCGACTGCAGGCCGCTGGCCCGTTCCTCTGCCGTGTTTCAGCCATCAGCGCGGCGTGGAGAAAATCCCGGGGGAAGCGTAACAGCGTTTGCTAAATAAACAGATAAATAAATAGACCGAGTTACTGGGGATTCTCCCTCGCCAGGGCGGCTGGGCCTCGGCTCGCAGCTTCCCACAGCACAACAGACACTCGACACAGAATATTATGCAATGCTAGACTTCTTCTCCAAATATGGACGGAGTAAATGAGCTAGTTATATGTTGGGGTGTGTTCTTGTTTTTCGTGTGTGTGTATATGTGTGTGTGTGTGTGTGTGTGTGCTAGACGGGGTTTTCAGGGTGGTCTGATGAAAGCATCGCCACTTTATTTTTAGTGAGGCCCGTGAAAGGATTGGGTTTCATGTGAAGTTCATGCCTAGATCAGGGAGATTATTACAGGCTGGGAATCGGGTCGAGTGGCGCAACACACACATAATATTTCACATTTCAACCATGACAATAAGTATGTGACATGAATAATAATGTTTTATAATGTTGCAATTTAAATGTATTTTACATGAAAATGTATGGTCTTACGGTCGGTTTTGATCTGTGTGCTCACGTCTCCACCTTCATGAAGCGAAGGAAGGTGAACCAGCGGCATGTTCTACCTGGCCTCTGCTCCCACGCCGAAACCATTCTCACAGTTCCGTTTCACAACCACAGTGATATTATCTGAAATACCCGGTGTCATCTCGGCACGTCCCCTGTTGGCGCTGGGAGTTTTTCTGAAGTCCCGCGCATTATTACAGTTGTTGCGACGGCTGTGCCGAGTTGCGGAACGTTGCAGCGCCGTTGTGGGACTGTTTATCGCTAATCGCCATTTGTTTAAGAGCTCGACTGAGCAGGTTTTCGCTACGGCGTTGCGCTCCGCAACGGTGCCGCTTACCGGACCGTCTCCCTGCGGTGCAATTAAAATTCCGCTGGAGTCTCTGCTCTGCCTGCGAGCCATGCCTGCTGTTGCCATGCCCTACCAGGGCCAAACCGGTCCCTGGGCTGTGATATATAATTCAAAAGGCGCAAAGTGGCGTTCCTGACTCACCCAGAGACTCCTGGGCCGAGTTAAACCGGCAGGTACTCCAGGGGAGGGTCTCCAGCAACAGGACCAGGGCCGGCGACCTGAAACTCTTTTGACCTTTCACCCTGTTGTGTTTATTTGTCTGACTCGGTTCTGCTTGAAGAAGAATCTTCTCTCCCCTTCGTTCTTTCTCTTGACATTAAGGTGGCGTAATTTCTGTGTCCTCTAAAACTAATTTGGATGTAAATTTGCTATTTGTGGATTATTCCGCGGCGATGCGTCTGAGAAACCTGTGGATCCGGTGGGTGGGTGTCTTTTAGTTAAAACCAATTAGAAATGACCAGAAATAACAGCGCCTGGAGATGGAGAAGTCATTTTTCTCTTTAAGCTCCCCGGAGAGATGGCCCCTCCACGGATTACTTAAGTGTTTTAGTATATTAGGGGGCAGCAGATTAGAATCATTGTGCTCTTTTAATCATTGCATTTTTGCATTTCTAGTTTATGAAAGTATTATAAGGCTAAGTGTGTCACTGTAGATTGGGTGAAGATTATTGTAATGACTTTCGTGAGGGGAAATTTTTATATATATATATATATAAAAACTTTGCTGAGAGTCTTATCCGTCCTCCTCCCGTTACGTTTGTCTGTTTCTGGTTTACAGTAAATGATTTTGGGAGTTAGGACTGCGGCCTCGTGTGAGGGCTCGGTCCACCCTGATTCATTCTGAAGAAAGTGCATGAGTAAGAGCGAGAGCAGGGAGGGTTAACACGTACAGTATCGGGCTGGCACCAGTGGGCGACTGACAGCACCGGAGCGGTTCTGAGAAAATCCTCTCCTTTCCCAGGTTGTAATTTATGTTGTTTGAGCTCCTTACGCTTGTCTTTCAGGCAAGCGAGGTGTTTGCAACTGAATTAGTGTAGGTGTTAAAACACTTAGTCATGTCTGCTGCATTAGATTATCTCACCGTATTTTTTATTATGTGTACATGCACATGTTCTCTAATAAATGCACTTAAGGGTTTCATCTGATAAACATCTACTGTGTTTTGACGGCAGATGCCAGAAAGTGTTATAGGTGAGATCAGTATCCTCACGTCTCCAGTCTGACAGAGGAGTAGAGCAGTTCATGGATTTTTTTCCTCCATCCTGATTCTTACTTAATATGCTTTTATCAATTTTATTTTTAAAAGCATGCTTTTTAAAGATGCTGTGTAAAAATGAGACCATTTTTATTTCTGTAGAAGTTTCTGTCCATTATATATGAATTTAGTACTCTGAATATCAGCTAAATCTCATCAAATAAGGAAAAGTTTGAGAACCGCTGCTGTGGACTTAACCCTCCTTTTTACTTCATTTAATAGTGGGTATAAAGCTATTTAGCATGATTGTATTCCTATCATGTGTAAATAGGAATAAAAACCCTGAGAGTCTGTGGTAATATTGAACGTGGCGGTAAGTGTCACTCAGGAGGAGGTCTCCCGGCGGGGCGTCGGCAGCGGCCGTGTCCTTGTGTGGTGGTCGGCCTCCCCGTCTGCACACCCTGAGCAGTGAATGAGGATAAGTGAGGAGCAGCAGTCAATGAATCAAGAGGCAGGAAAAGGGGAGCAGCCAGGGGGGAGAGAGGCAGATCTCCCCCACGGGATCGGCCTCACATTAGGAACTTCCTTGTCTGTGTGTTTCTGCCACAGGTTAAATGGATCGCTCCCATTAGCAGCCTGAGAGGACAGCTCCATTACATGAAGGAGACTGTAACTTTGAATGTCACGGAGCGCCGGGCCCCTGAGCAAGGCCCCGTGTCCCCCAGGAGCCGGGGAGGGTGACAATAACCATCCATGATAATCATTCCCTGTCAGGCTTTAAGGAACCTGGAATGATGACGTACAGCCCTGCCTTCACCGCTGTCACGTCTGTAACTCCGGCCCCCGCCGCCTGCCCCCCGTCGTTCACCGTGGTAAAAGGTTAACTTGCAGCAGTCATCACAACTTTTTCTTTTGCTGCCAGGGGGAGGGGGGGTGAATGAATACTTTCTGTTACCTCCAGCAGACGCTTTTCCAAACCTTCTCTGACTATTTAATTGGGTCCAATACAAAACTGGTAAATCTACTGAATAAGGAGAGGGTTAGTTTCCGGCTGAGATTGTGTCACCAGGAAATAAATAGAAGAAAGTCTCACACGTGAGTCACGTGTAACTTGGTGCCAAAGATCTTCTCTACATAATAATTTAGTTTCAAAACTTGCCTCACATGACTGACATGGCCGCTAGTCAGTCTGTGCACAACTTCTTAATAAAATGTTATCACCGGAGCAAGTGCGGCTGGTGCTGGAGTGGAGTGGAGTGGAAGAGGTCACTCACAATCGGGACACAGACTGGGACGAACAGGACATACTGTGGAGTCCTGGTAGGAGAAGGCAGCAGGACGTTATTGTGTCAGACGGGCGTGGATTGGGCCAGGAGTGGAGACGTTGTTAGAATACGTGATGTAATCGGAAACAGGAACCGACCGGGCAGTCGGCAACATCGAGGTCCAGAGGGCAATCCGGAGGGCGTAGCGAGGGCATGAAATAAAGTCCAAACAAGAGATACGGGATGGACGAATGAGTTCACGTTGTAGCCTGGTTGCGTCATCCTTTTATGTGTGCACTTGACCTCTGGCTGAAGCCCTTCCAGGTTGGGCGCCCCCTGCTGGCCAGGTAGACAGGTGGCATCCATGACAAATGTGCATAATGTAGATTTCAAATTTAATAGATGTAAATGTTGGGTTGGGTTGACACTTGACAGGAATCAGGAGACCTATCATCATAAATTTGGTGAAACATTGATATCATATCAAAATTTGCCTTGGTGTGTGCAATAGTTCTTCTTTGCTAAAGTGTTACATTGTACAATCCAAATAGGTTTTGGGGTCATTTCCACCACAGTTATAATTCCATTTTCTTAAAATGTCTGGTCCTTTTAGACCAGAAATGTCTTTTTCCCTTCTTTCTTGACCAAGCGAAAGGAGGTGTAGCTCTAACAATATAGACATGCCGATAATAATAAAAACGGGGGTCCACATGCATACCAAGTGGAGCTGTTTTGGTGAGATGTCTCCCATCTGTCAAGGATGAACTCACCTCCAAAGTGACCCCTCAACACCCCATCCAGTAGAGCGAACATAACCTGGCAGGCTTCACCGATGTCAGTGCCCAAGCCCAGCCCCCTCCCGCGCTGAGCCCTGCTCACCCATTGGCTCCCTGGCCCCTTCACCCCTTCCTTCTCCAATAAGAGACCTCTGAATGACATGTAGAGGAGATTGTGGGTCTGCTCCCCACCCCTCCCCGCCTCTCCTAGCAACAGGCCTCTTCTGTGAGTGAGCAGAGGTCTTCTTCTGACAGGAATGCTGTCCATTCAAAGGCGCCTTTTTTTGTTGTCCTGTGTCCCGTGTGTTTAAAATACTTTTCAGATCTCTCGGTGACACTGAGAAGTGGACACTGTAGTGGTTTGGGTAAAAATCAGATGGCTGATTGGAGAAGGACAAAGCCCAGCCGAGACAGACCTCAAGTTGGACAGACAGATGCCTCTCTGAGCTACTTTGTGATTGATGTGGTGACAGCACATGTGCACTCCAGTTTTTGTGCAACATTTTGACTGATAGGTGGTTGTGTGTGTGTGTGTGTGTGTGTGTGTGTACAACAATGTAAAAAATTCCAGTAGCTCCAGAATCTGCTCTGATGAAACTTTAATTTGTAATTCATTGAATACATTGGATTTACCTGGACAAATGAGTTGCTTTTAGAGACGTTTCACTTATTTAAGTCCAAACTTTTGCTGTTTTGAATTAAGAACAGGACTTGGTTAATGTTGCCAATTTAGGGTATAACTGGAGAGCTGTCCCATGAAAGACAAAAGATGAATTCTAAAATAAACAGAAATAAAATGATAATCGGCAGATGCGCTGAAATGGAGGTGGCCGACTTCTGTTTTATACGTCTGTAAAAATCCGAGGGCGCGCCAGGAAAAAGGAGAGGGGGAGCCCGGGTTCTCCACTGGCCGAATGACTAATTCTCCTGGACGCCTCTTCTTATAATTCCACTCCGTTACACCAGAAAATGTTCCATCCGTGGGGCTGGGGAGTCTGGGATGGGGTCATCCTGCTCAGAGATCCGTTGGCGAAATGTGATGTCATTGTCCTTGCTAATGGGGCCTAATGCCAGGAGTGAGGGGTTTGCGGTGTGACAGAAGGGGCCGGGGCTTTCCGGAGGCTCTTGCTGTGTGTATTATGGCGGGTAGATGTGTAAGTGTGTCTACTGTCCTCCTATACTCTGTGGTGTGGTGAAGCCCCCCCCCAGTCCCACCACCCCCACCACAGCGGCAGACCAGCCCTGAAGACACACTGAGTCTGAGCCCATCCAGGGGGACATGCGAGACGCGCACAGCATGCACACATGTATAACATAGCAGAGCCGAATTAAAACACACATGGTCACACATTCACTGTAATTTTAAGCTTAAATGCACACACACACACACACACACACACACACACACACACGATCCCGTCTCGAACATCCAAACCTTTTCTCACAAAGTCTACATACAATGTCACACTTTATTACGCCACTCTTCTGTCTGAGGTCAAACATAAAGGTGCTCATGGGCTTTCTAAGCATCCCCAAACACACACACACACACACACACACACAAAGCTATTCCACTGATTAGAATTCACCAAACATATTAGCCTTTCCGGACGTGCCCTTGTGTTAATTTGCCTCCTGTGGAAGGTCGGCCGCGCTGCCCGTGCCGCTGCCTGCTTGATTTTGCCCTGGCACACTGACCCGGGTGATCTTGCTGGGCCACGGCCGGTGGCATCTCCAGGCGGCACGGGCACCGGCTGGTTTGACCTCTGCCCCCGATGTCAGCAGCAGGGCACGTTGCACACCTCGCTGCCTATTTTACTTTCCTCGCGCTGCATTTAATGGGTTTGTTCTGAGAGCAGATCCTACGGCCGAGTGGCATTTGAAATAAAGCGCGCTGTTTTCATGTGAGTGTATTTACATGGTTTTTCTGTCTTTCTTTTGCAGGTATTTCAGTAACAAAGAAGACACATACCTGTAAGTAGACTTTTTATTATTGTTATTTTTTATTACTAGAACATCCGCACAACAGAAAGATATACAGTCGGATAATCCAGATGTTACCGCCAGAATTTACACCAACATGATCCATTGATGAATCATTCTTTCCTTATGTGATTGGTCTTGTCATTTAAAGTGTGTAAATCATGCACTGTGACCTTCAATCACCAAGTTCAATCAGTACTAGTGGCTTATTTGTGCTATTTATTTAATTGTCCAGTTCATCCAGTAGAGTGTAGAAAAAAGTTTATGTGCTCATATTTTCCTGCTCAAATGCAAAACTCGTGACCTTTGGCACTGCATTACATGTCTGTAAAGCTCTCCTCCCGACAGCCCTCTTTACTGGTGTAAATTGATCTCAGAAGAGAGCAGAAAATAAAAAAACTCAATTTTATCATCCACAGCGATTAGTTACTTTGGCGACGGACACGAGTATGTTTCACAATGAGAGGCAGTTCAGTCCTCCGTGTAACAGAAAAACAAGGATGTGGTTTGTGTGCGAGCTCTGGAGCCGCCCAGCAGCAGAGATTGCATCGGACCCACAACTTTCTCTAATCTCGCACTTTCTTCGCTGGCGACTGCCAGTTGTAGGCTCCACACACTGTGAGCTGTGTGTGTGTGTGTGGTAGGGCAGTGTATTACTGAGTAGAAGGTAAATAACCAAATGAAGTAATATTTACACTGGTTTCCCCCCGTGCCTCTCACTCTGTCTCTGACTTATGGATTTATTATTTTATTTTTTTTCAGTAGCTGCACTTGTCTGTATGCGTTTCATCCTTGGCCCCGCTGCTGTCTTAATTAGTGCAGCAGTAACCACTTCTTTATGGGGCCGGGTGGAGAATCAAAGAGCATGGTGTAGGAGCCCGGGTTCAAAGCGGCGGGCGCAGGCCGGACCTCAATGTTTTATCTCAATGAGGAAAATGCAAATGACATTTAAAAAAAAAAGCCTCAACCAGTGACTGATCGAAGCTGTGAAGCCGTGTGGAGTCAAGCTGGGCCTGTCATCTCAGGTCAAAGGGGGCCTGTTCAGGACGAAGAGGGTTCAAAGGATGTCTCGATGGTCAAAGGAAGAAGGTTGTGTCATTCACTAGGAGGACACGTCCGCCAACTGTAATTTAGTGCCAACGAGAGACGCGATGTTACTGATGTGGTACTGTGTACTCAGCTCTTGGACTTATTTCATTCGCTCCACGATGAAGTCTATGTGCCATTGTGGGCCATGCTGGAGCACTTATACACACATGCACGAAAGAACCCGATATGCTGCAATTTAGACATAAACAAAAAGTACACAAATATAAATATACACAGACACACACCCCAGGCTCATTTTTGTTATTCCTGCCTCAGTGATCAGACCCCTGGAAGCGGCCCGCCGGTCCCTTCATCAATATAAATTACAGCTGCCAGACGCTCCGCTCTTCCCCTCTTTCCCCGTCTTAATAAGATGGAGGGCTTTTTTATTTTTTCCCGCCTCTGGAAGATAATGGACACTTCACCCCGCGCTTGATGACCGCCCGTACCGGTGATACTTCTCTAACGGGTCTCCCATGATCCGGACGACGCACCAGATGATGGGTGTGCGCCTGTAGCAGAGGGGAGTGGTTGAGCGGCAGCTCGCCACTGTAATTTACAACCCGAGATCGTGTATGAGGTTTCTGCTTTACATGCGCCCTGACAGGTTTACGGCCTTTATGTTTTTATGTTTTACCAATTTATTGGTACTTCCAGGCCTACGTGCGGTATTTTACTTCTTTTTTTTTTCTCTTGTTGTTGTCTCTCTTCTAAAGACAAACTGGGCAATTTAAAAGCTATTAAATACGAGAGCCAAGTTGAATTGAATGAAATGCCCTTTAGAGGGGTAGTGTTTTTAATACAAGAGGTAAAGTGAAGACACAAGTGTTGTTGGAGGGAGAATCAGGCTGTTCAAGAGCCTCCCATGTAAACAGCATTACGGCCATTCTGGATTTTAATTTCACAGTGTCTGTTCAATTTTCTGCTCAGAGAGCCTCTTCATGTGTGCATGTTAAAACAGGAGGCTTCGGCACTAACAGCTAACGGCATCTAACGAACATCATACTGCAGGTACATCCACTTTATACAGACTGTAATATCACTGAATACAATCATTTAAAAAATATTTAAAAAAATATTTATTAACTGATATGATGTCTCACTGGCTGCCACATATTTTCAGCTTCTACACTCTCAAATTATGACAAATTATGCACAATATGAAATATATCACATATAACATGACAAGAAGAATGTTCATAACAACAGGGTTGTTCTAATCAGCTAACCTCATCCAAAGAAAGAAAGAAAGAAAGAAAGAAAGAAAGAAAGAAAGAAAAGTCTTGCAAACAACAGATCCATAGAGTGATTAGCTATGATTACACTCCCATGTCTGAGACCAGACATCTGCAGTATCAGCTTGGGTTTCATTACTTCGCACCAGAGCAAAAATATTCTCATTGGCTGCTTATTTTTAGAAATAGTTTATAATATTTCACAAAAAGGTGAATTGTCACAGTCCACTATTATGTCACAAATATGGTTGCCCTGTTGCCCACCTCTAATTCCCACTAAAACCTCACAGTGGCCAGTTAATCTCCCCATCAGTATTTAGTGAGGAATCAATTGTGCAGTAATTACTAACCGAAGGCCCCGTCATGTGGCTCGGTTTGCCTTTTCTGTCCAGCGTTCCCTCCAGCATCGATCTGCTCGCACGTGTAGTTACTCATGAAAGACAACTGTCGAATTTGTGGAAATGCCCTGCATGGACTGGCAGCTGCAGCAAGGGATGAAGGCTTGTGTGCGTCAATGGGGTAGTGGAGTCATCGATCCAGAGGGGCTGGGAGGGGCTTATCGGTCTCCGCCACGCAGACAGGCAGAATGTAGGCTTATTCCACACCGTTGCATCGTCCCAGACGCTTCATTTGTTTACTTCTGCACTGACTTCCCTGACACCGCTAGCAAGATGCACCTTGGCTCTAAGATGATTAAGATGATTAAGACATCAGAGCTAATCTTTTTGCAGTATTAACAATGACAAAGATTATCAGAGGCTGCATGACTTTTGTGCTCTATTTCTGATTCATTTCATCCAGTTCTCAGATATTTAAACACTAGTATGAAAATTCGGTTTCATGATAATAGGTCACCCGAAAAACTATGTATGGTAGTGCCACCCCAGACACAATTTTTCTATACATATTGTGCTGATTCCTAATCAATAGGTTTGTAGAAATATAGGTCAATCCAAAAAAGTCAAAAATTTAACTACAAATTTCATATAGAATATTTATAGAACACGGCAAGAAAGAATTTTTCTTACTGTAGAATTTTTGATACTAATGCAAATATTAATACTGTTTTATTCCACACACTTCTGATTACTTACTTGCATATTGAGAATTAAGACAAAGACAACTGTGGGAAAGAGGCTCAGACAAGAGGTGATGTGGAGATAATCTGGTCACATTTTAAAATAAAAGACCCTGCAGTCTCTGGCAGTAAAAATATGGAATAAAATTTCCTTTTTACCTGGTCACGCCTGATTCTCTTTTCCCGCCTGAAAAAAAGACACATCAAGACACATGCACAAGGGTGGTGCTCCCACTGTCAAGCGTTCAAACATGTCTACATAGCAATAATGTGCATACGAATACAAATTTGCATTCCCACAGAGGATGTCAACAAATTGCAGCCTCATTATTTGCGTTAAATATTGATAAGTGAATTGCAGGAAATAGCATGTCAAATTTGTGAACAGGAGGAAATCTATATTAGTTTAACCGAAATACACACTGTGTAGTGAATAAAAGTCTCATTTTTGATTTCATGATAAAAGTCATCCTTTTCAGATCAGAGCTGACACTCGTCTACCATGGTATGAACTTAGCACCCCTAATCACTGTGCACACTGCCAGCTTGATGATGTGTCACTGATTCTGTCTTCATTTAGGCTGGCAGCAGGCATTGCTCTAGCAAAATCGCCTAGGGCAAGGATGAGTCGCTCCGTACGGCCCCTCGTTTCGCCGTTTTGAAGGTGTTTCATCACATCGTTGCCTGGCGCTTTAACCCAACAGGGACCATTTGGGCTCAAGCAGGAAGTGCATTGCTGGCATTGTTTAGTGAGGTTGGTAATGAAGTTTAAGCAGATTGAGTTCTGCCAGTGCATGATGGGATGGCCCTGAGGGACCCTCTCATCATATTCAGAGCAAACATGACTATTAATGGTATAATAACCTCACAAAGATTGGCTTTTTGCAGAAGGCCTTTAATATCTCCCAGCGATTAATCATGTATCTAATAACATTGTCTTGGCATATATACGTATTTTTTTGTTTAATTGCCCAATATCATATGTAATTGCCTTCACTCATAAATATTCAGACTGTTCCGTTTTAAAACTGTAGGGAACATATAGATAATTGAGGAGATAAAAGTTTCCAGGAAACTGTTTTTTCATGGACGTAACATCTTAAAGGGCCATGTCTTTATTCAACACAGGCTGTAAATTGTACCGGGAGCCATCTAGCACACGGCAACTGTAAAAGCACTCTGCCCAAATTGACACTCTCCAGTTTCAACAATAGGTTATGTTTCATCGCAGCCTATTTGTTTGTTTCATGAAAGGAGTATTTTTTTTTATTTGGACAGTTTGCTTTAATCCATAATAGGCAGACATTTTTTATGTGAAATAGGTCAGTATGAACAGAAAAGGATGGGCAGCCGCGGTAAAAAGGAAATCAATAAAGCCATCTATTTGTCGTAAACCAGGACAGCGTGATTTTTCTCAATTTTTTCTGCCTCTTCCACACAATGTGACAGCTTTTCTGTAGAATGCATTATGCTTTTTTTCTGTAAAAAAATGCTCTTTCATTGCATACATTTATTTCATTTATTTACTTAATTAATTTTGTGCCCGTTTTCTTCCAACAGCTGCCGGTTGGTACGGAGTGGCAGTGGGGTGGACGGCATCTTTTGTGGTGGTGGTGGGGGGTTATACTATGGGTACTGGTGAAAAGTAAGGAGTTGGCGGCTGCGGTGATGGAGGCGTCTCTTTGTTGGTTCCTAATCAGAGTCGGCGCGAGGGCTTTTTTGTGTACCTCTCCGCTTCGTCAGCTCTTCTCCAGGACCCTTCCCTTTGTGTCGTCCCCAATCCTGAAGGCTTGTGTTGTGAAGCCCTGTCAGAGAGCGACGTATACTTGCCCTGGCACGTGTCAAGCATATGGAGGGCTGCCTCAGCAGAACTGGCCTGGTCCTGCGATAGAGCGGGTTGTGGTATAGGATTAAGTTTTGGATTGGGGTTTATAGGGTCATGGATTAATTTTCAGTTAAGTTCTCCATTCAAAAACACATTTAGTCTTAGACTAGGCTGATCTAATTTTTTTTATCTTTAGAATTGTTTTAGCATGGATGATGACTGAGGATGGGTCAGGAAGGTTTAGACTGGTATCTTCTTAGGTTGGAGTGGATTGTGTACAAATGGTGTTGGTTACACTTGTGCTGTGTGTTTGTTTAGCTTTTCTAGGATGATCTGATCTGAAATTGGGTTTGGTTGGGTAATTTAAGCAAGGATGGGATTTGCTGAGGTTTTGGTCAGTTAGTCTTGTGGTGGGCAGGTTTGTATGGCTGCTGGAATTGGTTGGGTCTAAATTAGAATTGGGATGGGATGGAATGAGTTGGGTTGGACTGGATTAGGCTTGGCATGGGTTGGGAGTTGTATGTGCTGATTTGGTTTAGTGCTGAAATGGGCAAATCGAGATTAGGATGGGCTTGATTAGATTACAGTTGGACTTGGTTGGGTTAGCACTTGAATGGAGACTATTTTACCAATCAGCTTTGCTGGAGCTCAGATCTGTTGCCTGTTTTAAGTAAGTGAAGTCTGTGCTGAGTGGGCACAGAATGGGCACATCAGCAGCCAGAACTAGTCACATCACACATGTGCTGCCAGAACCACATACACCTGTATTCAAACAGCTTGTCTGCCAGTCTCTGCTGTTCTCTTGGACTTTTCTCTTTAACTCTGTGCCTCATCACTTTGTGGACAAGATTCCATTGTCAGCAGGCTCTGAATCATGAGGCCAGACAGAAACAGGAGGTCATGGAGCTCCTCTGCATCTGAGTGTGACTGGAGCTGATGCCAAAGTATGTGTGTGCGAGAGAGTTTGTCATCTGTGGTCTCAACATATACTGTACTTTTGAAGAACAGAGAGATTCTGAGTGAAATAAGTACCCTACCCAGAGAACTTATCACTATAACGTCTTTGCAATGCTTCTCAAAGCAGCTTAATAAAACTGAAAAATAAGTAAGAAATACTTAAATATAAAAAAGTACATCTGCAGTTGAAGTTGAATGTAATTGAATCCTGAATTATGTTGGCATGCTGATTTTTGAGTTTGAATGTTGAGTACACGATATGTGTGGGTTATGTCATGTTTATTCCAATGTGTGTGTTCTCCAGTGAGTTTTAAGACATCTTTGCATCGGTGGTAGTTTTCACCTTTTACCTCATCTGCAGAGCTGAAAGAGAGGGGAAATCCCCTCCCCCTTGTGCCACGGGACTTTTTTTTAATACATCGGCTGTTGTCACCGAGGGCCGCACCTGCGTAGTTGGCATCCTTTCTGATTAAGTGCCACTGGCCTTAATGATGTGGCTGGCTCGCCTTAAAGATCAACTTCATTTCTCACACGAGAGTCATTAGAGCGTGTTCCTGTAATTTAAACTCTCCAGCATGGAGTTTTCAAAGGCAGCCCAGGAACATGCATTTAATTATTTAAAAAGAGAATCTGAAACTAAGTTTAAGTAACACTCACTATTAAAAATTAAAACCAAACCTCAATATTTACCAACTGTATTTTCTGTATCTTGGACTCTCCTGTAAAATAACACACCAATAGGCCTCGTTATTAGATTTTACTTTTATTTGGTTATTGTTGTTGAAAATTCTCCCCATCATCCAGTTTTTGGGTATTTATTTATTAAGGATGTGTGGCTGAGGGAGTTTGGTCTTTCACAGCTGCTAACTTTGGGAGAAGAATGTGTTTTCTTTATATTTTGGCCATCACACCTCTTTGTTTCATTTGTTAAAACCACATTTTCATTTAAAATGTCAAGCATCTGTGCTTCTTTTACACCCCATGGCATGACTTAAGGTAGAAACGCTTGACACCTTAATTTGGTTTCAAATAGTGTTTCTTAAATAATTATAATAATCTATGCAAATACATTGACAAAAAATGAATGCTGAGAAAGGTGTTGAAAGAAGGTGTAGAATAGGACTTCCAGTTCCTTTTTTTTTTTTTTGTTAAAAAAGATTTTAAAAGATTTTCTTAGATTTTTTAAGGGGGTGGTTTCATTTGTGATTCATTTATTCCTCACCATTTTGAAGAGCTTTTTAACTCCAGAAATAAGGCTCCATCAGCGGTGTAAAGTTTTAACTGGGGGGGGGGTTATGTCATACCATGGGGTGTAAAGGAAGCACAAACGATTTCTGTTTTAAATGATAACGTGGTTTTAATAAATGAAACAAAGGAGGTGTGATGGTCAAAATACAAAGAAAACAAAAGAACAGAAATCATGCAGCGTACAGAGTGAACGCATCAATAATGCAGGACCGGGGTGAGGGAGAAACGAACGAGCGGTAGCTGGGGGTGATTAGAACCCATGCATGTGTGTGATTTGGTGCCAGGAGCACCTTGGCATCACAGGCACAAGCCTGTTTGTAGGGCTGAATAATATTGGACAAAAAAAAATTTATTTGTTCTACATTCTATTCCAAAAGGATTGTTACTTAAGAGAGTTTTGAAACATTCTGCTCTTTTTTTGGATTCAACAGCTGCTTTTCTACTAAATTATAATACAGGGAACCAAACAACGGTTTGAAATATTGTACATTCTGTGCCCTTGTCCTCTTCTTATGGAAAAGTTTGCACTTCATGTAAAATGACATGAGGTTACTAATGGTCACAGCATGTTGAGTCCACTTGTGATGTCACTTTTAGGTAAATGTTCTTATATCTGGACTAGTGGCCTAGTAGGCAGCGAAATCACCCAAGAGCCAAATGACAAGTCACAGAGGTCACCAGTTCAAAGCCCGTTTACTACCACAGCACCCCTGAGCAAGACACTTAACCCTGACTTCCTCCGGGGGGACTGACCCTGTAATTACTGATTATAAGAGCTAAATTGAATGTAACGATGCTGGCACAATGCTTTGTACATATCAGGCTTCTTGCCAGTTCTATCTTTCAGTCCTGTTCCTTTAACAAATCATGGTTTCTAATTAAGGGTGGTAGAACAGTGTAGTAGAATGAAGCCACAATGGGCTTCAGTCCCAACGACACTTTATAAAGCTTCAGTCATGGATCCGTGTATCCAGAAGTCCATGCAGCACTGAGAGGGTGTCACCGGTGCACCCGTCCCAGACTGAGCTCAGGGCTGCGTGCGGAGAACTTAAAGGTGCTGTGAAAGACTAAAAGTGGGCCAGGCGCCGGGGCCTGCCAGTGACCTACCTTGTTGGAAGGGTCGGGGAAGCGAGCTCTGACAGGCCTCCTCCTCTGCGGACCACATTACTAATGTGTGAGGGTGCAGGAGTAGCGGGCCTAGTGATGAATCACTCCCGCACAGCCCTGGCATCCTCATAAGTCAAGAGTAAAAAGTGGATGTTGCGCCATTGCTGAGAAAGGCTACGACCGGCCGGCACCGGTGCTCTGGAAAAAAAAAAAAAAAAAGGGCCTGGACCAGGCAAATGAGCCCATGCAGACCGGCCAGAAACGCTGCACACATCGCCCCGAGATCCCTCTCAATCTGCACGAAAGCCCCTCTCCCTCCGGCGCACTACTTGTTTTATATCGCCGCCCGCCATGAAACCCCGGGAAGCATTATTTGGTGTCGGAGGCAATGCTCATTTTAATAAACGAGCGTAATATCTGCTGTGGGATATGCCAGGCCTCTCTGGACCTCCTCGCCGAGTTCACTTAAGAAAAGAGGACATTAGACCTGTGAGTTAAAAGGCGCGGCACCATAAGCAGCTAGGACCGGCATTCCCTCCAGCGCGCAGCCCCATAATCAGCATGTTTGCGCCGCCCCTGCCGTACAGACAAAACTCGCACTCAGCTTGACCGAAGGGCACATTGAGCACACTGAATTTTTTACTTTTTTTTTTTTTTTACGCGCGTGTGAAGAACATCTCTGCTATCTTTCTTTCTTGCGTGAGCCAGAAGGTTAACTATTTTAGTTTACAAGCAGCCCCCCCCCCTTCCTTCCACCATTTCTCCATGTTGATATTACAAGGTAGCGGTGAGGGTGCGGGAGCCAGGTAATACATCACCAGCTCCAGGGGGTCTCTGTGGCATGTTCCTCAATAATGAAGTTCATTCGTTAACTTCCTCCCCCCAAAAGGCCACGTCCCCCCTGCTGCCCTTTTCAGCAGCCAGCATGACTCTTACCAGAGTCGCAGTGTCGAGGAAAAACAACATAATCATGCTTTTCCCGGCGACAGGCCCGGCTAGCGCTGCAGCAACGCATGAAGGATAAGCAGGGCCATTACCAATCCCTCATGCCTGGTTATGACCATAATTATCACACCAAAAATGACCTGCCCTACTTCACTTTTGGAGTGGATGCACGGCTTCTCCCCTAATCACCGCCACGGCCGCTGCAGTGGGTGAGGAGGGGTGGAGTCAGTTTGTGCCCCTCCCCTGCTCTTCTTTCCTCTCCTTCCCTCTTTCACACTTTCACTCTTAACATTTCTCACTCTGTCCAACACACATTTATATATAAATATAGGAGACGGATGATGCACAGGAGGGGGGTTTAAATCATCCAGAATGAGGCAGTAGGGCGCATGAAAGCAGTCAATCATCATCACTGACTCCGCCCACTTTAAAAATAATTAGACTCCATAAAGGGCTATGTGGGGAGTTAGTTCCTCCTGTACATGATAGAGTCGAGCAAAGTCCTTTTTCATGAAAGTCTGTTTATTTCTATGCACCCAGAAGACATGTGATGTGATATAAATTAACCAGCGGTAGATTACATGTCACTGGGAAATCACGGCCTGTCCGTTCACCTTCTGAAAACTCATACATCAAGTACTAACAGTCTGTTTCAATGCTGTTTTTATATTACATGTAGATATTTGTATATCGTACAAATTAAAAGGCCGTTGGAAAACGTGTTTTTTAAGCGTTTTTCATATCACATTTACAAAGTCCCAGAAGACAATGGAATCGACTTGACATCACTTCTCTATTAAAACTAACGGAGCGATGACAACAGCGACATCAGCCACCAAATATCTGCTTCAGGGCATCGAGTGTTTTCAATTAGTCAACACAAGAAGAGTTTCATTCTTGTCATATTGCTTTTCCTGCCAAACGTCGCCATTTATTAATACCTGGAAGGGCCCGAGTGTTCCTTTTTGGGTAAACACGCTCTTTGTGTTGAGCAGCGGTTAAACAGACCCGTCTGCCTCCTCACTGCAACCCCGGTGACCCTGCTAGACTTTATCACTTTGCGCTCTGTTTGGACGATTCGGTTTCCATGCCTTCACAACAGTGTCTTTGTTAATTTGATATTTCATTAAAACTAATCAGCTGTAGACGATTGGATTTTGTGTGCAGTGCCGAGGCGCACGCTGGCTGAACCCGGCTGACGCAGAGGCCCGGAAAAGTTTATTCGCTCTGCAGTTTGAAGGGTGTTGCTGCTGCATTAAAAACTGTTTGGTGGACTGTAATATTTTCAGATAAAATGTAGTAAAACTTGTATGTGGTGCACTAGGTCACGGTAAGAACGTAATTATCTGTGGAAACTGCCGTGCCGGTTCACTCTTTAACCATTGCATGGAGGTGCCAGTGAGCCAAATGTCAGCGGTTGCCGTGGTAATGATTTTTGTTGATGTCAGGTTGGCCCTCCTTTGTGTGCTGGCAGCGGATTTATCTTCAGTCCCCCTTTTGTTTTTGCTCCTATTGCGCTATAAATCTATAAATATGTCTGGCGTTATGAGGGGGACCACAGATGGAGACCAGCGCACGGTCTCTAATGAAGCCGAGCGCATCCGTGCCAACCCTGCACACTCCCACACACACAGACACAAACACACACATTCACTTACTCAGACGCCCACTCTTAACATCATCCTAATAAACACACAGCCCCGCGTCTCATTCAGTTCCGAATCCACGGTAATATATATGTAATAAATATTACAAGTTGGATTGTGACTGTACATAAATAAAGTGATAAAGTGAAGTGATTGTCACTTGTGAAACACTGCAGCACAACACACGGTGCACACAGTGAAATTTGTCCTCTGCATTTAATGCATCACCCTGAGTGAGCAGTGGGCAGCCATGACAGCCGCCCGGGGAGCAGTGTGTGGGGACGGTACTTTGCTCCGTGGCACCTCAATGGCACCTTGGCGGGTCGGGATTCGATCCGGCAACCTTCTGATTACGGGGCCACTTCCTTAACCGCTAGACCACCACTGCCCCCATAATCATTGATAATATATCATTTGTTTATCTATTATAAATAGTATTATAGTATAGTTATGAAGACCATCCTAAGACACTGGGCACAGGGCGGGGCTTGACTCAGGACCACAGTATAAATATTAATATTATTGCCATATGTAATGTATTAGGAATATGTAACTAAGTGTTTATACCATGCTTTTACCCTAAACTCAAAATTATTTTCTTGTTTTCATATTTTCTTCATATTTTCACATTGATTCACTTCATAGTTATAGCAAAGGCTATAGTGTGTATGTTTATGCACGCATTCTTCACGTAGCTCTGATGCGAAGTCTTAAACGGCTCACTTTTCCTCGACAAAAAACAGTCTTTTCTCCTGAAAATAGATATCCCCCATGTTGCCTCTGTGATTTATTGAAGTCCTCCACACAGGTGGAAGCCCCAGGAAATTGCCTGGAATGACTGGAAATTGGTTTATGATTGTCTCATGTGACATTGTGCTGTTCTGGTTTGATCCTGGGCATTGAACTTGTAGTACGTTCAAATTAAACTCCTTGCTGTGGTTTTCTCTGAGCGAATTAAGACCTTCTTAACTATCTGATGCAGGGAGAAGCTGATTCTGTCAGCCTGCAGAATAAGGTCCATGCCAAGTATTGTACGAGATACTCATGAGGTGAGGCGATATGTCACCTTCTAGAAGGCCGTTGTTCGTCTTTAAAGGAGCATTCGAGTAAAAGATGCGTGACATTCTGCAGGGAGTTTTGAGGGCCGTGGCACCACCCCCATGTTTGGCCTGTCATGCTGTAGCTGCCCGTTTCCTCCGGCGAGGCTGTGGCACGGAGTGCGAAGCGTGTCTCAGCTGGGTTGTGGTCGGCAGCTTGCCTGATGCATCGAGGGAGAGGAGGGGGGGGAAGGAGCGAGAAGAGGGAGAGAAAGGCCGTCCGGGAAAAGTCAGCAGTCAACGAGTCACATGTCCGTCGGAGCGGGGGCTCATGGGAGGAGTCTAGCGAAGTGGGAACAGCCCCGGCGTGATCCGGGGGAAAAGAGGGAGAGGAACAGCGAGAGACACAGGAGTTAAAGTGGATCATCTGCGTCCTCAGCTCCAGCGCGTGGGATGCTTACTGACAGACTGCTAATGAGGCCATTATCGGCTGCGGCCCCGTCTCCCGTCCTCCGGGGCACCAGTGGATGCTCACCGTCTCCTCTCAATTGAATTCGGTCCCACAGGGCTTGTTTACAATAAATACATTGGCTTGAATTAATCGGAGAGGAGCGTGAGACACTTGACTCCGGCCTCGATGTTTAGCCCCAGAGGAGGTGGAGGAAGAGGAGCCCACGGTCCAGGAAGATGCCAAGGGTACTGCCGGCTCCTCACGCCCAGTGGAGATGACTTTGGTGGGCATCCGAGGATTCACATGTACTTCAATGGAGGTGCACTGGGCTTCTGAGTCGCTTTTCCTCGTAGGTGGAAATCAAGTGGATATTCTCAAGAACAGCATAAAGTGTCTCAGAAGTGCTGCCTTCTTACACTTCAGACCTCCTTATCGAAAGCTCTCCAGTCTCTTTCTGAAGGGATAGACACTATTCCTCCAAGAATGGTGCCCATACCTCACTTGTATACTCACTAGTCAGGGACACCTCTGTTTTGTAGTGGAGCATTGACTTGCTGGGGAGGACATGATATGAGTAGAAGTGCTTCATTGTAAGATAAACACATCATAGGATGACACAATGCCTCAACGCATCCTGAACCAAAAACTGGAAATGAAGCTCATAATTCAAGGCGGGAACATGTAAAGGACATACTAGTGCAGCTGACTGATGTTTTTTTTTTTTTCTAGGTTCACGCACTGACTGCTATAGAAAAAGTTCCACATTGACTTCAAATGCTGTAATGATTTTTCACTGCCAAAAAGAACAATAATGTTCTTTACATCTTTGTTCTCTGTCTCAATCTCAGTCACTGTTGAGCATTTAGTCCATACTTTCCTGTCCCGTAATGTGCACAATTACCTCAATTGCACTGCATTGGTGCTCGGCTAGTGCTGAACTGGGAACAATGGTAATACGTCACAAACCACACCCACTAAACAGAAATCCCAGCACCGAATCCATTACATTGTAATAGAAAACTGCCACATTTACAAAGCCCGTTCTTTTTGTCCCTTTATACTTTCTTCAAGTTTATTGACTACTTGGTCAGTTGTTTCAGTGAAGCCTGTGACTTTAAGTTCTTCCCTTATTTCTTCATACACTTTCTTCTAGTGCACTTATTATGGATTAACCCTTTTTGGATTACAGTGGGAGTCCATATATAGGGCCCTATGAGTTCTGGAAATCATAGCGGAACCCAACAAATAAAACTGAATCCGCTTTATCCGATATTCGTGTATAATTTGCGTTTCTGGCTGCTGCAGTACACTACAGGTAGATTCAGGACTTTTTCACACCAACGCAACGTAAACACATGGTCAGCGATGGCGAAGAGGCTGTCAGTGCCAAATCTGGACCACTTGCCCGACAGGTTACGTGCATGCACAGTGTTTAGGTTTGGTTTGCTATAACACCAATGTCCTTAAAAAAATGACAGAATTGTAACTGTCTCCTCAGTCTTTATTTATTTGCTACGTTTTTATGTTGAGGTCAAACCTGAAGCATAAAGTGCCCAAGCACTTTATTGTACAGTGATTAAATGTGAATTGTATTAAAATGTTATTAAATGTTAAAGGATTTAATGTTATAGCATATTATTTTTCCCCTCCCACTCCATAATCACATAATTTTTAGGTGAATAAATATGTTTATAACAGGAAAAATTTAATGGATTTCATAGGGCCCTACATATAGCTAGAAGAGCTGGAATTTGTAAAACTGCCAATTATTCCGTCCACCACTCCTGACATCAAGGGTTCTCGCTATGAGACCAGCAAAGTTTAGGGGTCAGTTCGATGCTTTTCCAGAGCAGTGGAAAAGGGGTAGATACAGACAGATACAGAGCCAGGAGCTGGTAGAGCTGGACCATGACCTGCTGAGCAACGTGTATCATCATCCTCTTCCTCATTCAGGATAACAATGCACCGTGCCGACACTTGCCTTGTTTCACCACCGCATCTGCCTTCTCGTAAAGATGTATTCCATTATATTTATACTAATAAAGACAACCAGTTAACCCTTATAATGAGCACATGTGAGACACTGACAGAAGATAAACTAAGACACAGTCTGTGGGTTTCACATGTCTGAGATGGTAAGTGCTAAGGGACTGAAATGAATGTTTTAATTTAAATGTCCGCTCCCCCTTTTGTAAGCTAATTTGCATGAACCTCCCACTTCACTCCCACGTCCCGCCTTCCCTTTGTGGGAAGACAAAATTAAGAAGAATGCCTAGCACCATGATTCAAAGCGGGCTCAACAGACAAAAGCGGGCACAAGCACAAACAGAGCCCAGTGCTTCTATTCCATGTTCGATCACACTTAAACCACAATGGCCACAATAAAAGTTTATTCATTTTCACACTCAGCCGCCACCCTGCAAACGCAGGCGGCAAATAACAGCGGAATCTCCTGGCCTTTTTTAATAACCTTGATAAGCCCTGACAAATGTCCTTTTCTTGTTTTCTGAACGCCTGGTCAATCGAGCCACCTTTATAGGAGCGGCAGTAACAGAGTCCCCCCCTGCAGCAGCTGCTCTTATTAACACCAGCCATGTTCTCGCAAGCATATTGCTGTTTGTAGATAGTAGGATAAAGTCCATCACGTCACCCTGAAGTGTTCTCAGAATGTTAGACGTCCCTGACAATCAGTCTCTGTCGATCAGTTTATGGTCGGGCCTTTTCACACGTCCACACACAAAGAGGCCGGCTAGCTGCACTTTCCGGTGCATGGCTTGCACTTTCCACTTTCTTGACCACTCTGTCTGTCCTTGTCTGAGACGCACATAAGCACAGGCTGATTTTTTTTACCCACGTTCTAGATAAACCAACCTACGACTCAGAATATCAAACAATGATGTCAGTCAGTGTAGAGTGTAGAGTGACCTGAAGTCACTCATGTCTGTGTGTGTGTGTGTGTGTTTGTAATGGAGAATTTGCGCATACGTTGCCAATGCTCAGTTTTTAGGTTTTTGCCAATGAGACTGACAAAAAAAAACATTTAAATACATGAAATGCTGACAACTTTGTGGCTAATTCCACTTTTTATAAGTTTTCAGGCTTAATAAATTATTGTTCGCCCTTTTGTCTGTAGTCATGATGACATTATTTAATATGCTTAAATAGACAATAATTATTATTATTATTGTAATGTAAGATGGGACATTCTGCAGGACCACAATACTTCTGCAGCTGTTGTCATGTGGAGAGGCCAACACCTCTCTGTTCTCCATGTCTTTGTCATACGGCATTACAGCATTTAGCAGCCTTCCCCCGACCAAAAGGTGTGAAGCGTCAGCCATTTGCTTCGGGATAGACAGAAACAACTAATTCTGATTGGTCTGTGACAACTTCCTGGGTGTCAAATGTATAAAAGGAATTTCTCTTGTGTTCTGGGAAGGCCATCTTCTTTTCCATCTGGAGCTGAGGAGAATTTTCCCATCAATACCTGAGTCTTGTCTATTGACCTATTTTGTCATGGCTTTTCTCTCTCTTTCTCTATCTTTTCTCCTTCTTTTCATTTTGGTTTTCTCTGTAACATTGGTACCTTTTTTACGTACAATATTCACATGTAACTGCAATAATAATCTACTGGTGTTAATAAATTAGAAACTGTTCATTCTCTTGATTTCTTGATTTCTGCCATGCCTCTTTCTGCCAGGAAACATCAAGTTGGAGTGGCTTAAATACAGAGTTTTTTATTCCATTTACAGTAATGGCAGAGAATGGAATTTGGGCAGAGATAAAGGAAGGACCGTATCTGTGTAGTGTATAGGTGTGTGTAGGTCCAGCCGCCCCCTGCTAAACACCAGCAAGAAGCAGGAGACCCAATGGTACCACGGTTCGCCAGCCATCGCAAGCTTCATTTCATTATCAGCACAGCGAAAAGCGGTACTTTGTTTATTACAGCGCGCACTGACAGATTACTGTTGAGATAACATGAGTTCATTTACTTCCAGCACCTCTAATGGATGGTGCGAGAAGTCGTGATGAAACAGTAATTTGAGGGATCTGCGGCATCAGGCGCGGGATGCACATTTGCATAGTTGATGTGGTGGGGTGCGGTCCTCTGCTACCTGCCGGTTTGGGGCTAAATGATTACTAGAAGTGTCCCCGTGGACGCTATTTCGGGCTAATTTGTTGATTCTGTAATCTCCATTCAAAGGAGTCGTGCTTTATTCATTAGTTCTGTTGCCGGTGTTGGTTGTTATGTTTTGCCGAATCTATTTCAGGAGGCAGACAAAGAAAAAGATTTAAGAAACACAGTTCCACAGAGCGCTGAAAAAAAAAAAGATGAGGCTGAAATAAATAAAGAGGTAAATATAAAACGTGGTAGGTATGAACCCGAGCTTATTTATGGAAATTCAAAATGGAGCTCGGTTGTTGGCCAGAGCAGCTTTCTGTAAGAGCGGAATCACGGCGAGCCAGCTGGTTAGGGGTCTGAGCAGATTATCATACGGGAGCGGGAGGAGGACAGATAGATATAGAAACTCATCAGACAGGCAGTGTGAGGCTGGGCGGATGAGTGTGAGGAGGGCCGGTGGGAGAGGAGGGGATGAGGAGCCTGGAGGGAGGTCAGATGCTCCCCCACCCCTCTCTCTCTCGCTCTCTCTCCTCGTGCCGGTCCCTAACATCTGGACATACTTTACCCTTCATTGACATGGACCTCATCATTAATATCTGAAGCGGGAGGGAGGAGGTCTACTGTCACACTGAAAAACAGTGCGAGAAGAGGGAAAGAAAAAAATGGGCTTCTTTTTTTAAATTCTCCCTCCTGCTCTCGCAGTCAGCAGTTTCACTCTCCATTTCATTCGTCATCCTCTTCCTCACCCCACCTCCTCCTTCTGTAAACTCACTTTCTTTCTTCCCCTTCCCCTGCACTATTTCCTGCACTTAGACTTTGTTCTTTTTGCTCTTCTCGTTCCTTCGCATTCCAGCGTTTCGCTAACGCGCTGACGTAAAGAGGAGGAAATATTGCCCGGCGCGTGTTTTGACTCGGTCCCCCCCGATAAGAGGGGAGATGAGAGCGGGCCGATAGCGGCGGCGTGCTGCGCCTGCCGAGCCCTCAGACAACAGACACTGCACTGCAGTCGCCGGGAAGCCGGCCAGCCCCCCCTCCCTACTGGCTGCCTGCTGTGCCAATCAAAGAGGCTAGAAGTGGGCGGGGGGAGCGCGAGAGCGGGGGGCGGCGCTCCGGGCCGTGACGTCACCGTCACATGGATGGTGGTGTGGTCATGCTCGGAGGCGGCCAGGCAGAGCTGCGCTGGCCAGCTGCTGCTGAAACAGCAGTGGAGGGCGCTTTGCTCTGATGGTAGTGCTCTCTTATGGACTCGGAGTTTAATGATGTATTTTGTGATTTCAGCTATGAAAGGTAAGCGTGTGTGTGTGTGTGTGTGTGTGTATATGTGTGTAGAGAGAGAGAGAGAGAGAGAGAGAATGCATGGCTGTGTGATGAGAGGAGCACGGCTGTCTGAGTAACAAGTAGGCTTTGGGAGGCTTTGGTATTCACACACTGCCAACTCTCCGTTTCAAGCAGCATGCATAAAACAAGAAAAGAAAAGAAGAGTGGGAGAGAGAAAGAGTGAGAGGAAGCGAGAAATTGAGGGATTGAAAGAGAGAGAGAGGGAAAACTGAGGCTAAATGTGAATGTGTTTTTCAGCAGGCAATGTAATGGTTGCAATCTCACTTTCTCTGCATGACTCGCGCTCTTCTTTCTTGTTAAATTCTGTGTGCAAATCAAGTTATTCTTATTCCATGTGGATGGCGGTGGCTGATAACCCAGAGTGTGCTGAGCGCTGAGAGGGGATCAGTGCTGAGGGAGGCTGAGGAGAGGGGGTAATGATGCTGGAGACGTCTGTATTTGATGCATGGAAAGCAAGTTAGAGAATAAATTAAGCAGATTTTTGTTGTTTTTATTTTTTTCTGTGCATAACACAGTGCTTTACCGTAATTTTACATTTTCTAATTTTATTCTGTTTACCGAACGTTGAGAGGAAGAGCCGGTATCTGAAGATGCGTGTGTGAGCGCGTGTGAGCTCTCAGTCAGAAGGAGCTGGTAGTCGCCTGTGAGGGTTCAGGGAGAGGGGGATCGGCTGGCTGACTGACTGGATGTCTGCGATGGTCTTTTGGTTGATGTGCAGAGTGTCTTGTGTTCCACTGACCTGTTTTTTTGTGCTTTGTACTATTATATTTTTTTTTGCCCCCGCTACCATGCACATCCATGGAGAGGAGTGTGTTCACCCCATCACACCGATGCTGTCCATCTCTAATCCAGCTGCCCCCACCACATCCACATCTAAACTCCCTCTGGGCTTCTGCACACACTCAACTGTGCAAGCACATTTGCTTATATATGCAGAAAAATTACAGCGAAATCCATGCACACATGCATACATGTATATATTCAAACATAGATCCCTACACACACACACACACACACACACACACACACACACACACACTCCTGGTAGAAGGGCCAGGGCAGCTGTCAGCATGCATTAGCTGAGAAGTGTTGGGAGCAGACGCTGCACGGGGATGCAAACGTAACATCGGCGGAGGGGTTGCGGCCCCTTCCCTGGGTGACTCAGACCCCGTCTCACCCCCCAGCAGTTAACTGCACCACAGTGCATTTAACCCCCCACAATAACAAAGAACAGCAGGCCGTCTCGATGCCCAGTGTCCCAGAGACACAGTAGGGTTTGTGTGCCTGCTGCTTGTTTTCCATGCCTCATTGCATGTGTGTGTGTTTGCAATATTTTTGCATGCAATATTTTATTTTAATTTGCTTATTCAACCTGTGCCTTTTGACCCCTGGAGGCGCCATGACTGAATCCCCTCTAAATTGAGTGGCATCGTTGAGGTGCTTATTGCCCTGCGTGTGGTGGAAGCTAGGCAGGAGGCAAGGTTTTAATATAAATTTTCACAAGACACCCCCTCTAAGGCTGTAAATGATGTGTTAATACTGATATGAGAGGGCACGGTGTGAATTATTTATTGTGTGATCTCTCAATACATCTTTGAATGTGTGCAGAACTAGAAATGACTTTTGCAGTTTCCTACTAATGTGAAATTTTGCACCTTACAGTGAAATACTAAACATTTCATTATTATGATGTTCTTTGTTGTGAGTAAATTCAAATGAAAGGGAGAACATTGTATTTGATGGAGTGGCATGTTCTGGAGTTGGAGCAGGTGTAAAAGATAACCCTTGACCCCCCAGCTCTTTTGTGTGGGCTGGACTGGAAAAGATTGCTTTGCTGAAAATAGACCGACATGCAGAAGCCAGCCAGACTTCAGCATATTTCACATCACCCTAAGTCAAATGTTACCTTGGTGCTTTTCCACCGCATGTCTAACTGCCGGCAGTTCTGTTTTTTTTTTTTTTCATATCTCTCCCTTCCAGTCCTTGTTGATAAGGAAATTGATTTCGGCAGCTCATGCCAGTTTAATGACCCAGTCATTGTGCACATGTGTAAATATAGAGGTGAGAGTGATTTCCTGTGTAGTATTTTAACATAGGTGTAGTCGGCCTGTTCAAAACTACAAGAACCTCTCACAGCCACGCCACCACCTTTCAAGCAACTAATTACCTGTAATGGAAACATCCCACTCATTACTCCATGCAAATTAGCCTGCCTACTCAGCACAATTACCAAAAAAATCTTCAAATATTCATTACATCATTAAAGAAAGACAGAGGAAAATAACCTACGCTACGCTAAAGTTAACTCCTTTCAACAGGTTTTAATGCAGGGCAGAAAAAGGGCCATAGTGAGGCCTGCATTTACATATAAGTTTACTCAGTATGTTTTAAAATGGTAAATTTTTTCTGTAAAATCGTGAGGACCCAAACAAAATCTAAACTAAACTAAGCATCGTTGGTCATAGCGTTAGCTGCAGTAAGCGAAACATCGTTTGTTTTAGCAATAGCATGCTAACGCCGGCCAGAAATCGTCTGTCGAATTTCTCCTCTGGTTTCATTAGCGGCCCAGCAAAGGAGCACGCCGCTGCCACATCACAGCAGAGGTTAACAAGATTGGCCTTTATCCAGTTAACCAGCGAGAACAGAGAGACCAAGAGAGGCTAAGTCTCCATAGGTTAAGGTGAACGCAAAATATAGCCTGGTTGTCAGGGTTAAAAATAAAGAGCCCAGTTACCCAAGGGAACACGCCAACAAGATGCGTGAATGGGCATAAAAGTGTTTTGAATAGTTAGTTAGTAATTTATTAGCAAAAAACTGAAGTTACTTTGTATCTTGGCAGAATAGATTAATATGTCCTTTTTGATAAGTTGTCGGTGTTAAATGCTCTGGCGCCTAAACAGAGGTGAAGAGGAATGTCAGAACTTCCCCAACTGTACAGAATGGCAGTTGGGTCTGAGACATACTTCAAATTTCTCTTTTTAACCATGATCTTAATGTCATAAAAGTAAAAGCTATATATATAAAAAAAAAAATCTTTGCTTGTGTTGCTTATTTAAAACCCATTGGCAAAAAATCATGAGGCCTGCAAATTGTCTCTTCATTTATAACAATACAGACACACGCTCACATAGCAGTTAATTATTCACGTGCATTACACACACTAATAACCTATGGAGATAGTGCTCAGCACCAGTGTCGTAGGAGACAGTGGTGTGTGTGTGTGTGTGTGTGTGTGTGTGTGTGTGTGTGCCCACACATGCATCTTCACAATGAAATGTATTGCCTGTCAGTGTGCACAGAGGGACTGCCTTATGAGATATTGACTAGCCATTGAATTCATGGATTTTCTATTTAGCCGTGCAGCGAGAAGGAGAGAGCAACAGAAGGTGGAAAACTAAAGAGCGCTGTGATCCTGCCTGGCACCGCTACCATGGTGATGCCCTGTGCGGACACACCCAGGCTCCGCTGGCATCTTGGCACGCGTCCTGGTTGGCCATTTTAGCTCACTGCTTTGGCAGCCCTGGTGAACCCACTTACTCGTTACTGTTACATCAGACTCTCCTGCTTAAATCGCCGCTTGCTCTAATTCCTGCCTGATAGAATTACCTTTCCTCTTATAAACCCCCGTAAACATTCCCTGCACCAGAGTCACTCTTGGCTGATTAGTCTTAAGCAACATAATTAAAGCACCAGGTTTTTTTTTTTGTTTTTTTGCATTTTCTGAACTGTATTATTTACATTATTCAGAATCTCAGGCCATGGGCGGGCACCTTTTCACTTTGCAGTAATTTCCTCTTTCAACTTTTCACTGCGTATTTAAAGACATATTCATATGGACCCTTTGAAGTGCCTGGCTGTCAGACGGCATTTCGTGCCTGCCAAAATTCCCCCTCTCTCAGCTCTGCTCTGATCATACATTCACCACAGGTCTGGTTGCACCTACACCCACTGTCCTCTCAGGAAAGGAAAAAAAAAAAGAGATTATTTCAGTCTGGAATTTAGAAGAGAGAGGGGTGGAGGGGATTATTTTCATTTTTCATTTGGAGAGAGACTGAGAGGGAGTGATATAGTGAGATAGAGAGAGAGAGTGTGTGTGCGTGGGTGAGAGAGACCGATTAGGACTTCATAAGACAGTAGCCAGCAGATCTTGGCCTAAGAGCAGTGACAGGATTACTGATCACACTTCCTGTTGGTCTTCAAAGAAACGCCCGCAGCTCTTTATTTCACCGCTTCGATGTTCAGCGCCACTTCTCGGTTGACATCCATCCCCTCCACCTCCAGTGCTTACCGCCCGAGCCGGCTTCCCCAAAGCACAGCGAGCTGTGGCGCCCTAAAAGGACGGCGGCGGCTAACAAAGAGATGCGCGGTCCGCCAGCGCCGCTATTGTCTTGTTTATCTATAGTGGTAAGTCGAGTCATTTTTCTTGCGGCTGCTGAAGCGGTGCCCACAGTGCAGAAAGCACAGCAGGTGCGCCGGGTGAAATATGAGAACGCCACCCCCAACTCTCCGCCCGACTCTCCGCCCCGACTCTCCGGCCGGCGAGAACTTAACGGCAAAAACAGAAAAAAAAAAAGAGAAAAGGGTCATACCCCTCACCACTTTTTTTTAAAATATATCTTTTGTAGTGCTTTTATTCAAGGCATGTTTACACCGTTCCTGGTCGAACTTTTTTTTTTCTTCTGCGGAGTCCTCGGGAGGGCCGTCCACCGGCTTTTTGAAGTTGCATCAAAGAGGAAATGGGGGAGAAAAAGCGTTATCGATTTTGCGTTTTGTCTGACTCATATACGGTGGAGCGGAGACACTTTGTTGGGTTTCGCTTGGCGAGGTTGGGGAGGGAGCGGGCCTCACAAGGCCCTGAGACGGCTGCTACCCCCCCCCCCCCCCCCCCTTTACTTAACCCGGAGTCCCAAGCTCTTGTCCTCTGTCTTCTTTGTGCTTTAATCCCATAGTAAATAAAGCCCATTAGGAGATGTTAAGATACAAGCCTCTCTGTCTTTTTTTTTTCCCCCTCTCTCTCTCTCTCTCTCTCTCTCTCTCGATGTCAGATCTCTTATCCCCTTCTCGATCTGTCCAGTGTCATCTTTCCGTACCGGATTGTAAATTGACCTGTTTACTTTTTCCCTTTTCTCGTGGTTTTCTTCGTAATCGGCGTGCCGGGCATGCGCAGAGTCGCATGTTTGTTGCTGTGTTTGTGTTACATGCGGCCCGGGAGAGAGAGAGAAAGCGAGGGAGAGAGAGAGACGGATGAAAGGGGATCAGGCTGCCGCGCTTTTCCTCTCCCCTGGTGGTGACATAAGCGGGTCCCCTCCTGGCACTCCAGCAATGCAGGAGGTGGGAGTTCATGCCAGGGATGGTTGTGTCTTCCTCAAACACACAGTCAGATAAGCCATTAACGGTTGGGAAAAATTACAGAACATATTAATAAAAAAGGACCAAAGCTATTGTTTTTGGCTCTTTCGAATAAGGTCTAGGGAGGTATTTTCACCACTTTTTTTTTTGCAAATGAAATGCTTATGTGTGTGCCAGAGGTGTAGTCACGTAAGAGGGTTCAAGGCCAGTGGTGGCCTCGGTGTTATCACCCCAGATCATTGCAGCACATGCAGCACCCACACGCGATAAACAACTGAAGGACTGGGAGGCATCTGTCGAATTTTTATGAGATTAGGAGGAGTGAGTGTGGTGAGAGAGAAAGAGAGATAGAGAAGGAGAGAACAAAGTGTGAGTGTCAGGACAAGTCGCTCACCAGGAAGTAGCTTGATTACAAAAGAGGAAGGATGCATTGATTTGTTTGATTGGGTGTCCCTGCGGAGGCCATCAGGGGTGCTACTTGTGTAATTCCATCTTTTTAAAAGTTTGCTGATCAGGCACCAGAACTCCCGCGAGGCCACGAAAGTTGGTCTCCTTTCCGTGGTTTAGGCTAGTGGGTAACACACTCGCCTATGAACCAAAAGACCCAGGTTCAAATCCCACTTACTACCATTGTGTCCCTGAGCAAGACACTTAACCCTGAGTTGCTCCGGGGAGACTGTCCCTGTAACTACACTCGCTCTGGATAAGGGCGTCTGATAAATGCCGTAAATGTAAATGCATGTAAAAGTTTGTCCTCCACTGCACTAGGTTGCGCTGTAAGCGAATGTGTTTTCTATGCCTGCCGACTGTCTGTGGTCGCTGTTTACCAAGATTCACTACCGAGTGGTAGCAGTGTTTCTTCCAACACTTGTGGTGGCTTGTAGTGTGGCTGGTGAGGAGTACAACAAACAAAGAGCTTCACAGATGCAGAGCTGATGTGAGAACATACCTCAAGGTTACTATGATTAAGCATCCCGCGCTCCTGACCTAACTTGGCAATGCAATTCAGTTGCTTCTTGAACAACAAAGCCAGGCGCGGTTATGGTTACTTTCCTGCAAAACTGTGCTTTATATGCACATATATTTATCAGAAATTAAGTGCTGCCTGCTTATTAATGTTGAAGATGAAAGGAATTTAAATTGGCTGTAGGGCGCAGTGAAGCCGCTAGAGCTCTGTTCTAAAAGAGAATATGCTGTTTTAGCATATGTGCTGTGCAGGTTGGGGTCTCCATGATATATAGGGAACAAGATGCGTGGAACGTACAGTGACGGTGGAATGTGCGGACATTGTGCATGGGGCCTGTTCACCAGTCCTCTGGAGTTACATAAATAATGAATTGAACCAGAAGGAACTTGTCTGTGCCACTTTTTATACTAATGTCAATATGACACATGCACAAAGTAGTGCCAGCCATGTTGCCTGATTTCTACCAATTTCAGTCCAAAAAAGCAACACACACCCATACTGATAAGTATGTATCCTCATAATAAAACTTGTTCACTGGGACCACGACCGCCACCAAACCAAACACGCAAATAGTGTTTTTATTCAGAACTTCAGTGTGTTGAATTTGATATTCCTGCGATATATCTGATGCATTAAGTCAGGTTGTTGTTGGTGTGTGTGTGTGTGTGTGTGTGTGGGGGGGGGGGGGGTTGTCGCGTCTGCCGGTAACCCAGCGTGGCTGTTTGTCAGCGGGGGAGGTCGACCGCGGCGAGGCCCTTGACCTTCGGGAGAGAGGAGCCCGGCCCCCGCCATCGAAACACAAAGTCTGATTACAGATGATGAGTTTGTTTCCCCCCCACCCGTTGCGCCGAAATGTTTGCATGTGGCCCGCCCCGCCCGCCTCCCGCCCGATCCGAACTGATTAAGAAGGAGGCAGAGATGGCGGATGTGAGAAGTCTCTCTTCTCCAGATAATGTGGAGAGTGGAGAGGCGCTGGCAGCCGACCAGCTTGGCTCCGGTGGAGTGCGGCGCTTGTTTTGTTGTTGTTTTGAAGTTTTTTTTTTGCTCTCGTTCCCTTGGGCTTCTTGTTTCTGGATGAGAGCTCTCCCGGTGCTGAGCACAGGTCCTTGTCTGCTCTCTCTCTCTCTATCTCTCTTTCTCTGGCTCGGTAAAGAATAAAGCGTCCCAGGCTGAACAATGGCCGCATCAGCAGCGGCGGCAGTGGCGGTTCATGGTCGCAGTGTCTTCCTGTGATCAGTTTTCCCTGGATTTAGGCTAAGAAGTCTGAATGAGCCGCAGCCCCGGAGTAAAAGACACGGACACATCACACAAATTGAAGGCCATGGTTCCTTCTGGCCGAATGTTTAATTGATCTTTCTGCGTCGGCGGTGCATCTGGAGAGAAAACAGCTGGCGGGACCGCATCATTTGTTGGCCGGCAAGTTGCAGATCAGCAGCTGTCTTGCCGTTGTTTTTTTTGTCAGCAGTTTTGTGCGGCCGGCGTACAGATGACTGTTGTAGGAACCGCTTTTTGCGGACGGCTGTTGAGAAAGGCCAAGTGTTTTCTGTTATAGTCCACAAATTTCCCGACTGTCATGCCACGTTGGGTAATTGAGGCACAGGCGCACGACATGGTGAAGGGATTTTAATGAACATAAAACAACTCAAAGCTACAAGAACACAAAAAGACAGTAGAAACACTCCAATACTTGAATGGTTCCAAGTCGAAGCAGCTGTGGGTGATTAGGACCCAAAACACACAGTGACGTGGTGGCACCTGGTTGGCCAGGGCCATCGTGGCGTCACACTGTTTTTTTAACACCATTTAAAAGAGAACAGCACATTCATTCAGACACTCTGTGTAGTATGTATGAGAAGCAGTATACATGACTGTTAACACTACAGGCCAGGCCAGAAACAATTTACAACATTTTATAGCTCAAAACATCAGAAATATAACGGATTTCAACATTTATTAGTCTGCAATGATAATATGCTGTCACAAAGGCTGAACCTACTGATTGTGTTTGAGTTTTTAGTAACCATCCTGGGAGGGTTTGGGCAGAAGTTCTTTCCAATAATATATGTTGTTACATTAACCTTCAACAACCAATCATCAGTTATGTTGTTTGTTCTGTTTTAATACAACTTTTTGTAGAAATTGCTTACTATTTAAAAGGTGATCCTGTAGTGCATGAATATGATGCCTGCACAGGTAAACATATGCACATGAGCTTAACACACAAGCAATGCATCATGCATAAATCCACACACAGTGGAGAGCTATGCGTATAAAGCCAGTTTGTACATATGAGTGCGTGTGCAAGAGAGGTTATGCGTCTGTCTGCATGTGTGGTCAGTGCAAAGGCTCTCTGCAAGGGTGTGTAACCGCAGCGTGTCAAATGGCCCAGGCCTCCCGGCCTCCTTTTTTGTCACCGAGTGCGTGAGAGAGATTGACGGGAGGATGTGTTTATGAGCTTGCGGTGGAGGCCGTGTGTTTTTGTCTGAGATGGGTGGGAGGAGAGATGTGTGTGTGTGTGTCTTTCCTGAGTGCAGCCATACACTTTCAACTCTTACTTTTTATATGATATATACATAAATATAGTAACGTGGTCTCGTTTTATTTAGATATTTCCATTGTTGCATGTTGTGGAGCTGCTTTGAGGGTCTGTTGTTAGTTATTATCACAGCATCAGGAAAAAAAAGCAATATTTACTGCTGAAATGAAAGAGGTTCACCTCGGTATCGGGGCGGTTCCCGCACGCAGCTGCCGGCCTCGCCGCTGCCCCGGCCGCGGTAAACAGAAGACGGGGGAGAGTTAGGAAGGTAATGGGCGAGGCCGAGGAGGCTGTTTTGATCTCTGACACGTTCCTTTTTTCTTTTTGGTGCTCGGCATTGATTAAATTGTGCCTGCAGTCTTTGATCTGAGAGGGGAAATGTTGCTACTTGTTTCTGCGGTTTGGGGATTGTTATAATTTATACAAGAGGGATTTGTTTTTGCGTGCGCGCGCGCGTGTGTGTGTATGTATTATGATGATATTTCATTTTTCTTTATTTATTTTTTATACCCAACTTTGAGGAGTCTTAAGTAAACACCGGCTCCTATTGTGTTGGTTTACATTATTCCCCTCATTAGGGCTCCCTGCGGTAATTAGGCGGCGGGTTCTGCGCAGGGCCAGATGCACAACACTGAGTTCATCGCCTCTCTGATGCACCCTCGGAGAGGGAGACAAAATATTTGATCAGCGTCTCGGTGATTTCTTCCCCCTCCTTTATTTCAGAGGAGCGCGAAGGAGAAAAAAAGTGCAGCGTCTTGGAATTGTTTAAGAACGCCGGTACAAGCACGCCTCTTCGTGGCTTCAAAAGACCGAAATGCCACCACGTCTCCTTATTCTCCGCCCGAGGCCAGCTTCTAAATGGCAGGCCGGCAGCGGAGGAAAAGTCCTCGCCTCCTCCTCCACGAGGCACGCGACACCGGGGTCAAAGATAACGGGGACCCCGATAACCTTCATGGAAGAAGAGAGGAAGGAAGCCCTCACCGTAGCAGCGCTACAGTTACAGCGCCGGGGTTTCCATTACCTGGGAATGCCGTTGACACACAGCCACGGTGTATGGTTGTGTGTGTGTGTGTGTGTGTGTGATGTCTATATTTAGCGCCGGGTATTATGTGGTAATATAGAGCATACATTAGTGTTTACCTTGCGTGTTATCCAGACTCAGCAGGGTTTTTTTTATGAATGTTATGCGTATAGATGCATTTTTACGGTGGATCTTGCCCGCCGATCAGCTTCAGAAGGTTTATTTTAAACGAATCTACAAGAAATGCGTTCCTGCAGATTAATTTTGGAGCGCATTTCTTAGGGAGAAGTAAATAAATTGGGCTTTATGGAATTAGTGGTATTGCTTTGCTAATCTGCTCCCAGACCCCCCTCCATGTATTATTGTGTTTAACATGATTGCTTGTGTGTGTGCGTGTGTGTGCGTGTGTGTGCATGTTTGTGCGTCCAGTGAAAAACAGACTCAACGAAGGAGACGAGATTAGATCCTGAGGTGTGGTATCGACAGCAGGCCGCGCTTGCTGTCTAAATACAGCACGAAGGTGAAGGGGGCGGGGCTCTTCCCGCAGCCTCTCACCGTTGGCACAAGGTCATTTGGGATGACAACGCGGCATTATTAATTTCCCCAAATCCAGCGTCTCCATCTGTCTTGCGCGTCCGACTGTTCATCTTGGCCTCAGAGAGGAGCCTCGCGTCTTCAGCCATATGCTTGTCGGAGGTGCCGCAGATGCATTTTGGTGAGAGCGCCTTGCCACGTGAAGCTCGTGCTCCTTCGTGAAGATACAAGGTGAAAGTGTGTCTCGGTGCAATCCTGCAGTCTCCAGTGGTCCACGTCCCCTCCCAGCCCAGCAGTGGATCCGTGGGAAGCAGGTCCTGCTCCCCCAGAAGCCTGTTAGCGCCGCATGACAAGGTGTTACTAGCGGAATCATCAAAGGCCGACTTTAGACGATGCATCTAATTACCTCGGAGCCTCGTTTGCATACAGGCCCGCGGCGCGAGTGTTTGTACGCGGGTGCCCGAGTCGACCCTTGCCGACTGGCCGGGTGGGCGGTGTGGGGTGGACCGGTGGATGGATGAATGTGTTTGCTCAGCGGGCGAGGAGGCACTGCGAGCAAGTGTGTGTGTGTGTGTGTGTGTCGAGAGATGGCGAGGTGCCGTGCACGCCGGAGACAGTGACAGGAAGCAGCGAGGGCCGAACCCCCGCCGCCGCGCGCCCGCCCAATGATAGATCTGCAGTGCAATTCCTTTAATAGCAGGAAGCCTGAACTCATAAACCCACAGAACATCTCTCTCTCTCTCTCTCTCTCTCTCTCTCTCTCTCAGTCTCTCTCTCTCTCCGAGCGCACCGCCACTTCAGAATACCAATCATTAGCTAAATCTGCGGCGTAGTTAACCTGCAAATTATCCTTGAAATTCTTTATTATGGTAAAGCCCTATTAATCAAGTTAATTCAGCGAACTGGAGATAGCGGCGTCCGATCCCCCGCCGTCTGGCGTCGGCAGAAACAGAGACGGCTAATGCTGGGACCGGGGCTCAGATTAACGCGATAGAGGAGGGACCTGATTGGACGTGGCGCACGGGAAGCGGGAGTCGGGAGGTCGGAGGTTATCTGAACGTGTCGGACTCCTGTTCCCACTCATTTCCTCGGCGAAGGCGGCGGCCCGTCGGAAAATAAAATTAGCAATGCTGATGCGCGCGCGGCAGGCCCCGGCGTGGAAAAGCGCGGGCGCATCCTAATGATGTGCTTAAATTTTCATACGTGTCGGAGGGAAGAGCCGCATGCCCGTGCGAAGCGCTCGCTTTCAATTTCCACGCTGCGCCGACGCAGCGCCGCGGAGATGCGACGATGGGAGACCTTTCGATTGGGGTTAAACGGCGTAGGCCGGGGGGAGGACATGTTGCTCTGCCGTGCCTGAGCACGTAATATTGATGTCACAGTGAAAACTGGCTTCCCAGAAAACGACATGCTAATAGCATGTGGTTATTGCGACCGTTTCTGTGCCTGCTGCATTGGCAGTTTTTACTTTCTGAATGTGTTGAGTTCGACGCCTTCAACCTAATTTGATGATCATAGTAAATGCCTTTCACATTATTTCAAATGCTAAAATGATGTCTATTGGCAACATATTTACACATATTTTATGTCTGTTACACACACGTTTGCAATATTTGCATATCGGTCTTCATTGTATACTTGCAATATTTGCAATACTGTGGTCTGTAGCAGTCGCTAAAGCATTTCACTGCATATCATACCGTGTATGACTGTGTATGTGACAAATAAAATTTGAATTTGACTGTGTGTTGTCCAGCGGGCTGAACAATTAGTTTTTAACTCTTGGTTAATATTGTCATATAAATAGTCAAATGCAAATAGGCACATATGATATGATAATGGCAGGCAGGGATGACTTCATCACTGTTAGACTTGAGTGTGTATATTTGTGTGACCATGTCAGTCCAGACAGCCCAGCCAATAAGTGACTGAGTGACTATGGGCCAGTGAGCTTCAGAGACTAATAGTAGTTACTGCATTATGTAACCAACCCTTATCAGGCGCTACCGCCTGCTGAGAAGTTCCCACATCCCTCCATCACACACACACACACACACATACAGACACTAACATATACAGAGCTCTGCCTGGACTCGTCCCTTCATTAAGAGGGCTAGATATCTCCATCGTGCCTCGTCCTCGGGCGGCCCGGTAATTACCTGCGCTCTGGTCAGCGGGGAAGTGTGCCGCGCCGCATTCATTTGTATGAAATATTTATCTGAATCCTGCACATTTCCCCGTCCCGCCAGCAGCGGCCAGCCGGTGACTGACAGCTGCCACGCGTCCACCTCTCCCTCAGTGCGCCTCCGCTGCGCCGCTCTGCCATGCAGGGGAAGTTTAGCCAGCGCCCGGAACTGCGCTCTTCTCTCACCAGCCGGTTCCTGGGCAGCATTATGTATTGTTTTGCAGTGGACCACCTGTGTGTAGGTGTGTGAGAACAGGAAGGTTGCGCGAATGTAACCTCGCCGCTGCTGTTCTGTCTGAAAAGCTGGCCTGCTGGCTGACTTCACCCGTCTCTACAATAGCTGTGGGGGTGAGAGTGTTTTTTTTTTTTTTTTTTTTATGGGATAGTTCTGTTAAACTTCGAGAGGAAAGGTGTAGCTGTGTATGCTGTGGGTACAATGCATGAAGATGTATAATAATCAGAACGCTGAATAATATTCTCGATGCTATTCTCTGGACTATGTTCTTAGAACGTTATAATAATGTTGGGCATCATTTCTGGAAAGGTTAGCCACGATTGAGCCGCATCCAGAGCCCTTTCACTTGAATTCTTTTCAATACAATACCTTCCACTTGAATTTTGCATGAACTTGCCAAGAGGTGCTTTTTCCTTTATGTTGCTTAGCAACCAAAAACTGCCAATGAACTTTTACTACCTGGAAGAATAACTGATTGCACTGATAATATTCCCAGTAGTCATAAGCAAAGGCAATGAGGTACAAGTGTGGCACTTTATTTTTCTTTATTTGCAAACCACAAAACCAAAAAACCAAACCAAAAAATGCAAGCAGATAAAACTTACACGAAAAACTGAGTTACACTGAACGATTACAAGGACTGGAAAGAAGGACACAGGTGACCATGTGACGGGGAGAAGACTGGGACAGTTCCCAGAGCTGGGCCTGTGGAGCACAGACGAGAAAAGATGACACGTGTGCACTAGTATTCAGCAAACAATTTAATCAATGACTGAATGTAACATTATGATTCATCGTAATTATTAATTGATTGATTTACTTCAAATCATGCTTGACCACACCCCTCAATCCAGATAAAAATTGATCCCATGAGCTGGAATTTAAATGTTTTGAGGAAATAAATATTAATCACATGAATTTGTAGGTGACCAATCCAAAATGTAATAAACTTGCACCACTGCATGGGTTGATACTCCAATTATTAAACCCACTATTTGTTCATTTTTGTTCATTTGCAAACACTTGCTTCCCCAAACCGTAGCTGGCCGCCTGTAAGCGCTGCTCTGCTACTAGAACCGTATCTTTCTCCAGAGCAGCCATCACACATGGCGTGGATTTTCCTGAAAGCTCAGAGCCAGCCGATCACAGCAGGGCGCCACAACTCCTGAGCTGGGGTCTGCAGGAGTGGGCTAAAGTGCACGCCGACATCACGCCGCTCGCTTATCACACTGGCTGCTGCGGCACAGCAGGCGTCCCAGCTTCCCCCTCATTTGGCCAAATACTCCGTAATCCTGCATTCACGACTTGGTAAATGAACTCAGTCAAATCAAAAAATGACAATGAAGGAGAGGATTCATCTAAATGGCAACTTCCTCTAGTCAACATTTTGATCCATTGGTCTAGGTGTCAAGGAGTAAACGAAAAGCAAAAATACGAAAAAAAGAGAGAGTTGCATTAACCGTTGGTGCACATTAATGCCCTTGCGACCAGCGGGGTCTCGGTGGAATAAAGGAATAAGTGATGAGCGAGTGAGGGCAGAAAGTGACGGCCACTTTAATCTCTAACCAGCCCCAGACCTGTGGCCCACGCCTCAGCAGCCCTGCGAAGCCCCGCGGTTGGGGGATCGGGTCGACTACGCAAACGCCTGAACAAAACCCCAAGACACCCACAAGCTGTCATTAGATCCTTCGAATCAGAGGGTGAAGTGGGGGAAGAAGCTCAGCCACCACACTCATGAAACATTCATCAGCGGCTGAGATTGAACAGAAGCCCTCCTCGCCGTCCCAGTCCGTCACTCCCTTCGAATAACCGCGCCCCCGACCCGGTTACGGCTCCGGCGCTGGCCTACATCACGCCGCATTCAGCCGGCTCTTACTCAACTGTTTCCTTTATAAACCTGTCAGCTGGTCACCGCCGAAAAAAGACCTCATTCAAGCAGCCCTTACACAAGCGCTCCCAGGATATCCCGGGATCCGCCGGTGAGAGTTCCGGGGGGGGTGGAGCTTTATCCAATTTGACTCTAATCACGACACCATGACAGCATGCGCTGTTACAGCATGTGCCTCGTGCTTAGAGAGCTGCACATACGGACGGACAGAAAATCAATGGGGAAGGACTCCGCTTGGGGGGGTGGGCTCTGTTTTCTCGCGGGAATATTTCTTCTCATTAGTCGCACTGCAGAAATGAAATTGTTTCATTCGTGTGTAATGACAGACCAGACAAGCTCCTCGAGAAGCTTCATTTGATCATTTTGGACCTTCTGCAGTCGGTTCTTGGATGATGTTTGTTTATTTCCTCCTTTTTGTGAGTTCCTGCGCACCATAAGCGGCCTAGAGACCGCTACGTGAATCGCTCCGGCATGCAGAGGTCACCAGAGGTCACAACTTACACGCTCGTGTGTTAGAGCCTTCACCATTTGATCGGGCCCCTTGGTGGCGGTGCTGGTCTCCTCTTCTGGGCTGGACCTCGCTACACCATAGCAGGAGAGGAGCTCCGATGGAACTGAGATGATTAGCCCTGTAGCGCTGCCGCAGTCGGCCAGATGACGAGTTTCGCAGCGCAATTAAAATAATCTACTCCGCGACCTTGATTTTCGCTTTCATTGCGCCGGCCGGCCACAGGAGCGACGAGGCCGCTGTCAGATGAGGGAGGCGAAGGAATAAAAGAAAGAAAAAGGGACCGCGAGACTGTTTAATGCGCCAAGATGAATCTCCTTGTTGCCCAGTCATGGTCACGTTTAGCGTCTCGTCATTTTTGCGATTATCAGGGCTTTATTATTAAGTGTTCTTTACAGGATAAGGGACGGGCTGTACAGTTCACCGTTCCGACAGCAGGGCTTAAAGGCCTGAAGTGCAGTCAGTGAAAAAAAAACCTTGGTTGACGAGGCGAAGGATTCTGTGTGTCACTCCCAAACATGTAGACGCGTAAACGTGCACGTGTGACGGTGGTGGGATGAATGTTTGCATTCATTATATTGCGATATCTATTTTTCTAACCCATCACACACGCGCTTTCGCCTCTGTTCTCCTCCACCTCCGCGAATCCCACGGTGACGGGGCGTAGAATCTGTCGCAGTGACGGCATAAGCCTTTCATATGCATAGCGGAGATAAGAGGGAGCCATTTTATCAGCAGCGCAGTCGGTCTTTACCCACCGTCTCCGCCATGCCCCGGGAGCGGCCCCCCGTTCGCCGAGAGGAGACCCGCTCCCCTTCCCGCGCCCCGACCTGACAATTACGCCAATTACACCGATGTCGACAAACACGCCGGGAGAACTGGAACCGGCGGCGCCGAGCGACACAGGAGTTCCCCTGCCGTGACCTCCACCGTAATTTAACTGGCGCGGAGAGGAATCGCAGTGGGTTTTCGAGAGAACTCCCCGAGCCATGTGTTCCTTTCACCCTCCTCCTTAAACAACATGACACCCATCCGCCAGAATCACGTTTCTATGGTCTGTTACGTTACCGTTGCCAGAACCCCGAGCCTCACTGGGCAAGGAGAACATGTAGAAAGTTGTAGCTGGGGGGATCAAGTTCCGAACGGAACCCTAAAAATAAGGCGGCGCCGGCATTAGGCCCCGTATCACGTAACCCTTAAGGAATAATGAGGTTTTGGCACCCGGACGTGTTGACATCTTGCCATGTGAGATGTGACAGGGGATCCAGACCATAAACAGGCCTGTAAACAACGCAGCAGCTCAATACTCGGCGTGGAAATCTGACAAAACGAAGGCGCCGCCTTCAAACATCACAGTCCTCCAATAGACTTGAAATAACCGGCAGAGAATAGAGGGGAACTTTGAACGTTCGGGGTAAAGCTCTTTTTTTTTCTCTTCATGTGGCTAACTGCTATCAAAACACGATAAACTCTCTGGTATCAAAGAGTTTCTTTCCTCTGTGGGATTGAACGTAGAAGAAGACAGAGAGCGCAATGACGTTGAGATATTTCTCTCGTTTTTATTCTTCTCTCGCTCTGTCTGGTGAAAAAGTTTCCTACCAAACTTTATTGAAGCACGAAGAACAAAGCAGATTCTTTTTTCGGATGGATGGATGTGTTATTTCAAGTTCACATATATGACCCCAGGGGCACTAAGTGCAGCATTATGTCCCCTAAACATGGCACTTGTTCAGTCGTGTAAGGTCAAAAGCATCCTCAGAGTTTACATAAATAAATTCATAAAAAAAAGAATCAACAATAATCATTTTTGCACATGTGACCTATTAGTGGGAACAGGTTTCCAGAACCTGTGTCCTCTGCTTTTAACCATCACCCCTGGTGAGCAGTGGGCAGCCATGACAGGCACCCGGGGAGCAGTGTGTGGGGACGGTGCTTTGCTCAGTGACACCTTGGCGGACCGGGATTGGAACCGGCAACCTTCTGATTACGGGGTTGCTTCCTTAACCGCTAGGCCACCACTGACCCTCAAACATCATTACCGATTGCGTTCTGGGAGAAATAGTTTCTGAAAAAAATACACACATACATGAAAGATCCTGAAACGATAGAAAGCCATACAATACAGTATTAATTTATTAGTACTACTTTTATAGTAAAATAAACCCCACATATACCACACCATGTGCCCTGGAGTAAAATTACACTGGTTCAGTTTATTTGGTTTAAAAGAGAGGTTAATGTACGGAGGTGGCAGTGGTAGCCTAGCGGGTAAAGAAGCCATGAAAGGTGCATTTGGACACATCGGTTGGTGGGCAGGACATGATGCAAAACTTGCAATGTTTGAGAGGAGATACAGTGGGACGTGTTTGAAAAGGTCGAAATATTACCCTCCAGGCATAGTTTTTTTTCTTCACGATCTTCTGTCAGGGAGGTTAGAGGGTCTCTGGAGTTCAGAAAGAACCTGAGCCCTACAGTGTGAGGCAGCTGGGTCTTGCATTTATCTCCCCTTACCTGAAAGACTGGCTTAGTCCAAATCCCTCTCATGGTATTTTGAGGGCCTGGCCACCTTGAGCTTATTTCTAGAAGACTCTGGGGCAGCTAACAGTGAGAGGTTGCTGCTCAGGGCCCTGGATGCAGCTCCGTCAGGCTCGGCTCCCGTTGTGTAATGTGTGGTTATCTTTAGTGTCAAACAGGAGCCACCAATAGCTTATGAGGGCACCGGAGTGCTGTCCTGGCAGCGGCCCAGACCAGACTCCATCCTGACTGGCCACCAGAGTCACGCTGAAAACCACAACAGTGTAACAGCGAAATAGTTCCCACGTTGTGATTTTCTCAAAGCTGATAAATAGATTCATTGAACAGTAATAAGTCTGGTTTCACTGGCTCACACAAGGTTATGTGAATTACAAACCAGGGCTTCCATTCAAAAACACGAAAAAGATCAGAAGATGCACAACATTGATTTCTGTTTAAATTCTATTTTGTATTATTTATTTTTGTAATGTAAATTTGTCTTACTATTTTGCGTTTTGCAAAATCTTTATATATAAAGTTGCTTTAAATATCTTTATGCTTTATTTTTTAGTCCGGTTGCTGCTCTTGTTAGATCTGGCAACACAGTTGACAGCAGCTTCCCCTCCTCTCAGCTGTAGTTTGGTAAAATTCATGACAACATGGTCTGCGGGTTTTGATTTGCGATATTTAGTGTTTTAAACCTCTGACATTAGAAAATGGCTATTGGCCATCTTAGACAACAGTGTTTTCGGGTGAAACGTCCCTTTACCGACTTCTTTTGCCTCCGTAACCCTGGTCTAATTACATGTTATGTAATGTAATGAAAATACCTATCACCATACCTTACCCTCCACGTAGTGCACTGTAATTTATTTTAATTAGTCTGTTAAAGTGTTTCTTCTGTCTGAATTGATTCCAGGGGAATTTCTGGTCCAACGATGGCCACCTTAGTTACACCAAGGGCTTTTCTTTAACCCCTCTTGCTGCAAAACAAATACCACAATCAAGGCAGTGCCAATGCTTTCATCACCATGCACCCACAAGGGCACTTTAATTTGCACCGCCACCAGATGACGTGTCTTGGCTGTAGTGGGCTCAATTAAAATCAGTCGAGAGAAAGATTATGCCACGCAAGCTCCGATTCGTTTTCCCTGCCATTCTGCTGTCCTGGTAAAGCCACTCGCTCTGTGGATTATGTAACTGTGTTTTTCACCGAGTGTGTGTGTGCTAGAGAATTAACTTCCCATAAACCCCCTGGAGCCTCGAACCGATGCGGCGCTTCCATACGATGACCGCGATTTGGTGGAAAACCTGTAAACGGAGAACTCCGCCGTGCACGGGTCATGTGGCGAATTGTTCGGATGTCATGAAAACATGAAGAAAATGTCTTTTATAGCCTCCTAGAAAGGCCTTTTTTTCCAGAATACTTCTTCCTTTCCATTTTAAGAAACAGTCAGCTCTTCCGCGTGAGTTCTAAGAAGTCTGTAGAGTCTGCAGTCGTTACCATGGTGTTGCAATTATTGGGAAGGGATGTCAAAACAGGGTTCAGAGAGCTTTGGGAAGACTCCATTTCAGTCAACTCCTCTCATTCTTCTCCCTCTTCTTGTTGTCTTTTTTATTTTTTGCTGTAATCTTTCTTTTGGTTTTGATTAGGGGGAAGAAGAACCGTCAATCAGGCAAAGTAATGGAACGTGCAATTTCTAATTTGCTCAAAGCGAACGGCAAATTGAAAAGCGCGTGCAACCTTTTAACACAAACACACACACACACACACACACACACCGGCGCTGACAGCGCGGCTCCATTATCTGACAGCTGGAGGAGTTAAAAATAACTCTGCTCGCAGCAAATTAGATGTATCATTTGGCTTCTAAAGTGAGAGATGAATACGAGTGAATGCTGCTGCCACAGCCTGACACGAGGGCAATATATCAGCCCCCGTTTGTCAGTCTGTTTCACGAACCCCCCCCACTAACAGGAATAGTAAACAGACACAGTCATTTTTTACCAGGCGGAATATTTTCTGCGACTCCCGCGCCTCATTCGCCAGAGCACACACACACACACACACACACACACACACGGTCCTCGCTCCTCACAAGTAACTCCCAGACCAGAGTCCATTAATCACTGCTACGCACAAGGTTATTGCTATCGCTCAAAGCCACCTTCTTCTTCGCGTCTTATGTTTCTATCGAACAATAAATCTGGCATCGTGCCGTGTACGCGTAGAAGAATCGAAACGCCGCGCCACCCCCCCGTCCGCCCCACTCCCCACCCACTATCTCTCTTCTTCCACAGACGGACCTGGCAGGCCTATGAATCTCCATCTCTGCTGTCATGCAGATGTGTGTGGGGTTTTTTTTCTTTTCTTCACGGCGTTGGGCAGCGTCTGAAACGGCGGTGCACGACTGTTCTACGTTACACGTGGGTCGGGTCTCCATTTAGGGCCATAACACACGGGTCTGTGATGCCGATTCCGATTCCGTTACTGTTATCGTGAAGAGAAGAGATTTCCATTAGTGCCTGCATCAAATATCGGGCGACATCACCGTTAATCTAGCTCAGCCAAATCCCCGACCAATGGGAGGACGAGACCGGGAACCTGGGGTAACCACATGTCCACGCTGTAGCGCGCTAGCGTGGCGCGGGGGTCTGTGTGAACGTGCGAGACAAGGCGGGATCTAATGGTGGCCCGACTGAAGCGTCTCCCATGGCGAGCATCAAGGCCGCATATGTTAGTCTCTCGTTAGAGCCAATTAATGCTCGAGGCCAGAGAGTGTGGGAAGCCGCCGCCCACCCCAACCCTCCCCGTTCCTCTCTGTTTAATCCCTGCCGCGCTTACACAATGCACTTAGCCGGGCTCGGTGCGCGGCGAGGGGCGGCAACGTCAGGGCGCGCGGTCCATTAGCACAGACGTCAGACTAGCCATTAGATCAGACACAGGGGCGAGGGCATTGATTGTTTAATTAGCGTTCAATTAACACGGGGGGCGTAGGGAGCGTTGCTACACGCGGGCCGACAGCTGGAAGTGCCGCCACGCCCCCCTCGTGTTGGGTTTCCGCCCCGTGGCCACCGCCTGCTCCAAACACAATGTGTCCTAAATCGCCCCCAAAATAATGAGAGGCAGAGAGAGAGAGAGAGAGAGAGAGATGGGGGGAAAATCTCATCTTTGCAGTGGAAAAAAGGAAAGCCTTTTCCTCCTCTTCTCCCCCGCCTGGACGTGCACAGCGAGCTCTTGGCTCCGAGTGCGAATTTTGGAATTCGGTGTTAACTCTATATTTGGATTCCACTGGAGTGGATTAAGCACTCTGTACCACAAACCCACGGGATTCTGGCAGACATAAAAGAGGGAGGCTGCATCCCCGCTATACAAATAATTGCAGGTTTCAGATCGACTGTAATTTCCAGCACCGGCTATACGGGAGTGTGCGCTTTGATGTACAAATCCACAATTCAGAGGGGATTAGCACCCCAAAGGTTAGGAGTTGCTAATTACGGGAGATTGGATATACATATCTAACAAGGAAAAGAGACAGTCGTAATAAATAAGAGGATTCATAAAGGCTGCGGATGAGCTGTGATAACAGGGGGTTGGGGGTTGTCTCCTTGTGAGATGATATCCCATGATTCCCTCGCATGTAGCTGCATGAGTGAATGGAGACGTATCTATTATTGTGGCTGCTGCACACGAACACAGGGAGTCGTTCAGACAACATGCTTCTGAGAAGTGCGGTCTAAGCGTCTTATTATCAATTTGCCTTTTTGCTAATGGTATCGAGTTTTATGCACACTTCCACGTTTTCCACCCACCACTATCTCCTCAAACAGAATAATCCATTATTCAGCCTTTAGGAGCAAAGGGGGGCTGAATATTACATAGTCTGCTAAATGATTGTGAACACAGTGCAGTAACCATAAAGAGTGTGTGTGTGTGTGTGTGTGTGTGTGTGTGTAGTAAAAGCACGCTGGAGGAAAACGTACATACAGTACAACTGACAGGGAGGGGGTTTATTCGGCATGAATAACATGTGGGCTTCACCCGTTCACCTCTGCGCCGAGCTCCGCCTCCTTCATCGCGTCCCCCTGCCCTGTCCTTCATTGGCTCCCCGTGGTCCACCAGAAACGTCTGTAGCCAATCTGGCCTCTCTTCACATGGGCCTAAATTAAAAATGTGCAGGTCTCGTCGGACGGCCGCCCCGCCGCTGGAAACACCGTTTCATCTCCTAATGAATGTGCCTGGGGGGGGTCCCAAGGAGGCGCTTTGCTTCACCCCTCATTAGACAGGGGGTCCACTTACACTCTCATGCCAAAGAACAGCCCCTCCGTTGGGGAAGGGGGGTGGACGGCGTTTCTGCACAGCTCCCCTTCACCTCGGCCCCCCCCCCCACGGATCGTGAGTCTGAGCTCCGCCTCCGACCCCCCCCCAACACAGTATCTGCTTAGATTGGCCAATCACAACCCTTCTCTTCACACTCCTTTTCTCGATCACAGAGGGAGGCTTCGTGACTGGCCGGGTTGCCAAATGGCCCTCAGAAGTAATGAGTTAGAGGCCGGGATGCCGGTGCACGGCACATGGCACGTTAATGGTCCGCTTGAGGTCATAATGATGATTTATGGCCGGTCACTGATCTGCCCGGAGAATTCTATTGTCTCTCTTGACATCTGCATAGGCGTGCCGCACCTCCACCTAGCCGACAGCACTGGAAGCGTTACACAGACTCCTCCATTGCCGTGTTTGTGTGGAAAACGGGTTCAGAGTCTGGTGCCTCCATTTTTCCAGGTTCGCATCCGCCATCCCTGCTGGAAACTCTGAATCCCGCCACTAATGAGGCAACAAAACGATGTCCGTTTCCTGGTTATGGAGTAATGGCGCTGGGGTTTGTGTTTTCCAGCCGTGGGCTGACTCAGAAGAGCCGTCGCCTACCAGCAGAGCAGATTATTATTGCAGGGCTTCTGGGATGCGTTTATGCAACCATTAATCTTGGCACTTCTTTATTTACCCGGGATTAGCGCTCCATGGCCCATTCACTGCTCAGGCTCCAAAAGCAGGTTCACCCAAAGGTAGCCGCAAATGCTGACACACACACACGCACACACACACACCTCCGCCCAACAGTCTTCAGCAAGCGCTCCGCCTTAATCCCGCCATGCTAAACGAAACCAGGCCAGCGTTATTGTAGGGCTGTGAAAACAGAGGTTCACCGGGAGCCGTCTGTGAACTTGGTCTGACAGCATCGGGCGGGGGGGACTACAGGAATGTGGGTTTCGGTGGCTGCTCCGCATTAACTCGGGATCGGGAGACTGACGCAGCACTTTCACCGTTTCACCGCGGCATGTTTACACCAAGTCACGTCAATTAAAACCTCTTAATACACATGCTCACCAGTGGCGGAATTTTTTATGAACTGCTTGTGGTGGATGTCGGTGTTCGGGAATTCTTTCATTCATTCATTTTGGCTCTGTCAGTTTATTACTAAGCCAATGTACCAGCGATTTGTACAATTTGTGGAATAATTTAGTGAGGGAGGGAATGTATTGGAATCTTGTTTTTATAGCACCTAACACACAGTAATAGTCTGTCAGCAGGAAGGATTTTACAAGCAGACTCGCAGCATGTTTAAATCCAATATATTTTTTGATTTACTGCTAGCAAAAGTGTAGGACACAGATTAAAGGTAAAAAGACAATATTGGCGGTATATCCAATATTAGACGTTTGTCTGTTCCGGGAAGGGTGGCTTATATGTTTTATATCAGAGAGGACGAGTGATCATTAGAGCTATCAACTCTGAGAATAGAAATGAATACCCGTTCTTTATGCTGTAAAATCCGAGCGGCAGAAACATGGTTCACTGTTCCTCCAGCTAGTTTACGCTTGCCAGAGACGTCCAGACCCTAAAGGTCAGGGGTAACCGAGTAAGCCATGTCCAACAGAAGCCCATAGTGGGAGGAGCCAGCCCTGAAAGCATGAGAAAGAGCTTTTTTGGAGGTCCCATTACAGTATGTCTTTTTTGTTGTTGGTAGTAGTAGTAAAGGTTGCGTTCCTCTCCTTACAGGCCTATCTCCCCCATATCAGAGGGCTGCAAGGATTCGGTGTCCCCCTGGCCTCCACCCTCCCTTCCTCTCCTCCCTTCTAATGTAACCATGTCCATTTGTCTGGGCCACACATCTCCATGCCAGCGTTGTGTAGCCGTCGATGTCACCCGGCTCCCCTGTCCTGGCCGGCTCTTTTTCTGTGGAAGCCGAGAGCGCTGAGGGGTTTTCAGGCTCGCCATTATGTGCTCTCTCTCGGCACGGATCTAGAATTACTCCAAGCGTAATGGAGGCTCAGCGGTGTAAACAGCCCCTGGAACGTTGCTGAAAGAACCCTGGAGTTCAGGGTGTCTTCGTTCTGCATTTCTTCAAGCGCCCGTGGTTCTCTGTAAGCTCTTATTATCGGACTAGCGGTTCCCGACCTTCGTCTTCTATCTGCCTTGTTGCGGATCCTGCTACTATGTTCCAAAAAAAAAGAAATCTTGTCCCCAGACCTGTACCCCCTGATTCCTTTAATCTTTTTCTCCGTGGCAGCGGCCACTCGCCTGACCTTGAGGTGCGGCGTACAGAGCATGTTATGCAAACCGATATCACGCTTAACAGGGTGACACGTTCTGTGAGGGCCGGAGCCGTTATTGTGTCTGACAGGCCGAGCGAGCTGGGGCAGAGGCCGCAGCGCTGACCCCGCCCTCCTCCATCTCAGGCATGGTGAGGATGAGTCTCAGATTAGTCCACGTTGAATCTTGGGATGTGCATTTGTTGCTTTTCCATTGATCGGGTTAATCCGCTTGAGCATGATGATGACTGCATTACTGTCCTTTGGGTTGGGGTGGGGTGGGGTGGCAGTGGGATCGCTGTGGAATTTGCCGCTGGGCTCTTCTTGGGGTTTCTTAACACAAGCTCCTCTTGATATGGTTGGTTGGGAACCAAAGTCCTCAAAATATAAATATAATTTAAGTAAATGCAGGGATATTTTGCTGGTCTGTTCCTATTTTTGACAATATATTATAGGGATAGGGAGAGGTATAGAATAGGTATATATTCACATGTGTATTATTCCTTCAAGTATTTGTGTGTGTTGAGTAGAAGTTATGGTCCCAAGCCTCCCACTTGAATCCTCCCCTTTCTCTCCAAATGGCAGCTTGTTCCACAAGCATCCATCACCATGTTGTGCTGTCAGGTGGTATCACACGCAGTCCCACGTCCCTCCGTGCGGTGGAGAGTCCTATAGGGAAGATCATATTCAATAAAGCGCAGCAGCAGTCGGGTCTCTCTCAGAATTGCATACTAATGCACCAATTACCGGGGTAAAGCCGGCGCAGTGCGTGGCGGGGGCCAATTCCCTCGTGCGATGGAACAAGCCTCTTTGTTGTTATGTAAAGGTTTCTCGGTGTAATTGCACTAGATGCTTTCATTATAAATATATATTTTCTGCTGTATTTTCTGCGAGTGTGTGTGTGTGTGTGTGTGTTGCTGCTGGATTGGCTTCCCCTGAGAGGACTGTGGGGGCAGATTGGTGCTTAACTAAAGCGTTGGCCAAACACGGGGTCTCAATCAAGGTTTTAACCACATTCAGCCTGGACCAGCTGTGACGGACAGCAAAGACGAAGAGAAGGATGCAGGATTGCATCTCTCCCTCTCTCTCTCCCTCCCTCCCTCTCTCAGCAGTCAGTCAGCCAGCATCACTCCGGTTTGTTTCAGCTCCACTGACTTTTTAGTCTCAGTCAAGTGCAGTTCCACGCAGCCGCGAAGACAGGGCTGCCATCCGTAAACAAACAGAGGCGCAGAGTTCTGCTCCCACCTCGTCCCGTGGCGGCGGGCCGGCGCCGAATCCCAGGCTTGTGCAGTAGGTGCTGTCGGTGACCCGTGATTTCCCTGCATAACTTCACTGGTTCAACATCTGCTTCGGCCTTCACTGGAGGTGCATTTGAAACCTGCTGCAGGACGCAGGGATGCTCCAGCACTACAGTACGTAAAAAGGTTTTCACCGCATTAGTAACAACATTTATTACATATTACAAAATTGGAAGGTGTCAGGGAAGGGTGCAGGGCGGGATCTACTTAGAACAGACCAAGACACAGAAACAGTGGAACAGGAACAGTGCGGTGATAAAAACACAGACATGACAGAGCAGGATGCATTTATACACTTAAACACAGACACAGACAATCAGGTGATCAGGGCGACATGTCAGACAAACACAAATCTCCCACAAAGTCAGGTTCAGGACAGAAGGGAATGTGGGGATCAGTAGATCGGGTAGATTATAAAGGCCCTGTTTACATGTTAAGAGCGGCCTGTACACCTTCCCATCTGTCTATTCATCAGTGACACATTTCCCGTGGAAGTGCAGAGTATTGTGATGGTATTCCTGAGGGAGGGGAGGAGCGAGGGAGGGAGATGTAGAAAGGATCTGCACTTAAGCTTCAGAGAGTCCAACTTCATCTATCAGCGAGAGAGCGGGAGAGGAGGAATGGAAGACAGAGACGAACGGAGGAGAGCATTAGATGAAGAGCGATGAGAGAGCAGGGCGGGTGAGAGGGGAGGAGGAAAAGAAGGTGACCAGTGCGAGAGAGCGATGGTGGGGCGGAGTGGGGTGAAGTGGGACAGCGTGCACATGCTCCCCTTCACACGGCTCGTCGGCTTGCTAAACCTGCCCTTTTGTTCTTTTCCCCAGAGTGAGCGCACTCAGACCTGCAGCCAGGAAGCTCGTCAATCTTTGCCACAATAACACATAAATTAGTGGCCAAATGACACTTCCTCCCATGGAAGCTGGAGGGGGCGGGGTCTAGGGAGGGCATCTTCTTCTCCCAGCTATGCAGGACTGGTGGGTGATGTTGATGGGGCTGTGGTGGAGCTCTGTTTTTGTCACTAGTGTCACATTAAGTATGTGTTCAGGACTTACAGAAATATAAATAAATGAATAAATCCAGATGAATGCATCTCGAAGGGAAATAACTAGCCACCAGTAATTTCTGACACCCTACTTCCACATTCTGGGTGATTTAACTCCCCCTCCTGTCAATACACCCTAATAACTCAAAAAGGGGGGTCAGTGCACACTAACACCACACTAAGTGTATGTTGTTCTGGTACTAATTGTTTATTCAGTGGGTGAAACGTCAATTACAACTTTTAGATATTGATAACACCAAAAATATGTTTTTTGGTTGTTGTGGGAATAAATTAGTGTTTGGTTGTTGTCACATGTATGTAGTTAAGTGTTGGTTATAGTTGTACAGTGTGTGTGTGTGTGTGTGTGTGTGAAGACAGTGATGAAATGCTCTCCCAGCAGCGTCTGCTCTCTCCCAGCGGTCTATTCTACGATCGGCAGCCATCATGGTAATACAGCAGACCTGCGCTGCCCTCGTCCCCAAACAAATCACACAGTGGCGCTCCTCCGCCTGTGTGACGCACCGCCGTCCTGCCACTGACATTCAAACAACCTTCCATACGCTGCCGAGCGTGAACGAAAGCAGACGAGCGCGAGCGCGGTCTGGCCGTCTCGTTAGGCCGTCTGTTTTTCTATTACATCTCCCCGCTTGCCGGAGTGTCACTTCATGCCCCGCGTCTGTGAGGTTCACAGATGATTCTCATCGCCGTAGTGGAAAATGACTCTACTTGTCTGGTGGTAATGGGGGCCCAGTAACCCACACTTCCACTGACCTCACGCGCTCTCCCTCGCTCGCCCACACTCCTTATTATTACCCAACGTTTTGTATAAACGGCCATTCGTCCCTGGCTCCTTTGGACCCTGTGCCACCCTTAATCTGACTGTGTAAAGCTGGCCTGTACGCTGTCCCAGCCCCTTTTTGTCCAATCGCTTATATAATCCCCTGACATGAGCCCACTGGCTTGCGTCACTTGGTCACTGACAGCTGTCAACACACACCCACATACCAGGCTGGCCACCACCGCGCAGAAGGACAGAGAGGGGACAGAGCGGCTCTGTCCGATGTCCTTCAGCAGAAGGACGTTATTTTGGGCCTGTTTGAAGATCTTGCCTGGTTGGCCCAGTCATGTGTCTTTGCATAAATGAAAGTGCAGCCACACCCATCGGTGACCTGTGACATCACCGTTTGTCACTCTAGCTGCAGTGGGTTAAGCTTTCAGAATCATGACCACACTGTGTGCCCTGTAACACTGAATATAATCTAAATTCTGAAGGGTTGTGCCAATAATCTGCTGCTTTGTTTTTTTTTTGCCGGGGTTAGCGAGAGATTTGTGTTCAGCAGCCGGGCCCGAGCCGATAGCGACGTCGGCAGCTTGTTTCCCCGCTTTGCTCGCACAAAACTGCTGGACTCAGGCAAAAAAAAGAAGGTGTCAATCAGCGGCAAAGCGGCGCTTTCTGAAGAGGTGCTGTGGTAGGAATTTAGCCGCGGCCTAAATCGGCGTAGTTAGCAGTCGGCGCTGCCGCCGCTATCCGCCGTCATCGAGAATTCACCTCGACAGCGAGGAGCGGTTTAATATTTCACACTCGTGAAGTGTACCGTGTCAACATCACACGCCGAGCCCCCCCGGTTCCTGAATGACACCCGTTCGGGTACAAATGAAGGCGGCTGCGCTACGGGGCTGCTGTAGTCAGCGCTCCTGCCTGCTATAAAACGCGCCGCGCTTTTACTTATTTACCCGCTTGTTTGTGTTTTCACGGGACAATGCCGTATCCGTTTTCCTTTTGGCGGGGGGGGGGGGGGGGGGGGGGGGGGGGGTGAGAGCTCCTCCTAACTCCTCAACTTGCCTGATCGCACCAGGGTTCTTCAGTTCACTGCTCTCAAGGTCCAGGTTCTAATGGTTTTCTAACCTTCTTCCGTCTGAGACCACAGAGGTGTGAAGCAACTACCCTTAAAACTGGAGTTGAAGGACCTCTTTTAAACTGCATTCTCCATGCATCTGTATATGTCCCATAGTCCTGGAGCTTGAGTGTAATTCCATATCCGCAATGTGAGTAACCTGACTTGCAGGTCCTCTTCCTGCTTATTTGGGCTTTTTCTTCTGGACAGGTTAAACATTTAAGTTTAAGATACAGGCACCCTGTCTTGTGTTTCTTCATGTATTTCTATGAAATCTTGAAATCTTGGTGGGATAAGCACCACCCTGACCTGGATGAAAGCTTTTAGAGAATGGATGGAAGGACGGGGAACAGCACTGTGAAGCACTGTGAAGGGCTGAAATAGCCATTTAGGGTTCTTGAAAAGATTAAGTGAACTGGAAACGGAAACTTGAAACTGTTTCTTGGTGACAATATTACGTATATACCCTATATATTACGTTATAAACTTAAATTACGTTATACGGTATATGTTTTTCAGGGGTTAAAGTACTTATCTTAGTTTGTTACTATACTGAAATGTTCTTATTGAATTGTCCTCATGAAAATGACATCAGCTGAACTGAACTCAAGCACCTTAAATACATACATTTACATTTACAGCATTTACCAGACGCCCTTATCCAGAGCGACTTACAATCAGTAGTTACAGGGACAGTCCCCCCTGGAGACAGTGTGTCTTGCTCAGGGACACAATGGAAGTAAGTGGGACTTGAACCTGGGTCTTCTGGTTCATAGGCGAGTGTGTTACCCACTAGGCTACTACCACCCAACTCTCTCTTTGACTACTCAGGGGACGTATTCAGGCCTCCTCTAATGATCTGTTAACAGTCTGTACTCTTCACAACACACACACAAACACAGCACTCAGCACAGCCTCCCACCCTTTACATTTCCAAACTTCTAACGTTGACCTCTGCCCTCCCCGCCAGTGAAAACACGCTTGTGAAGCTGAGCTATGATCCGCATTGCCCCTATCTGGGCTTTTTGGTGGCTGGGGCGTCGGACCTTTGATGTGGCCCGCGAGCATGAGCGTCTCTCTCTCTTCCATCGCCGGAGGGCAGCACCAAGTGGGCCTTAACACGGCCGCCCGACTCAGTCCTGGCAGGCTTTGATGTCATAAACGCGGGCCGTGCCCCTTTTTCTGCAGTTTCGGGGTGCAGACGTGGCGCCAGGAGTCAAAACTGGAAGGTTGATGGCAGTCGGTTAACCGCGCGCGTCGATAGATATTGACTCGCTCGTCCTGAGTGCTTAAGATTCTGGGATTTCTTCTACCTGTTTGAGCCCCCGTGCAAATTTACAGTAAAGAATATTTCGGAATATTTCAATGGCTCCTCGAATCGGGTGTGATGTTTTTTTTGTTTTTTTTCCACCGAGAGCTTTAGTCTTACATAAAAAAACCACAAAGCCAACCGTAGCACGTTGATCTGCTCTGACCGCGACGAAGAGCTGTTGGACCATGGCAGTGTGTGGGGACAGTACCTTCATCAAGGGGTCCACAGTGATCGGGATTCGAACCGGCAACCATCCGATTACAGGTCCACTTCCTTATGCCCTAGGAGATGGCTGGGCTGGATGTAGAGTTGGTGTGAGTCCACCGCCTGGCTCTCTCCTCTCAGGGGCTGTAAGTCATGTGACCCGTGCTCCACCCAATCACGCTGCACTGGCTGACTGCTCCCTCTCTGCCTCTGCCTCCCATGGGCTCCATCCCTGGCCAGGCATCCCTTAGCGCTAACTGAGAAGAAAGAAATGAAGACGGGGCAGGGAGTGCTGGCTGCAGCCCGAGCCTCCGGGCCAGTCACGGCCCTGCACTGCCACCTGCTGACCGGGTGGCTGCAGCGCGGTCCCGCGCCGATCCTGGACCACAACCGCAGCCAACCTTAATTACAGCATGCTTCAGTTGTTGTGAGTGCATGTCAGAACAAATTATGCAAGTAATGAGGCTGAAAATGCTAAAGCGGAGGAAACACGGCGCACCACTAATACTCATGCCGAGCGAACAGAAAACAAACAAAGGAGAGGGAGCACTGGCCGTCTCGACAGACAGATCGAATTTACCAAAAAACAGCTTCTCTTTTTTTTTTTTTTGGATAATCAAGAAAAAAAATTCCATTAAATATTCTCTCCAGAGAGATCACCGGATCTGCTCTATTCAGATGCCTAATAGAGCCTTATCACACTAATTATAGCTGATACCAGCACACACCGCTGTACCTGCCCCTCCCTGAGGAAATAACACTGTGTGTGTGTGTGTGTGTGTGTGTGTGTGTGTGTGTGTGTTTTCCTCTGGAGCACTGAGGTTCAGCCTGTGTTTCTGCCCTCTCTGATCTCCTCAGCCTGATGTCTGCTGACCTGAGATGAGGGACACACACAGAGGGGTGGGGGCTGTGTTGTTATTGTGTGTGTCTCATCTGGGACAACAGTGACGATATTTTGCTGCAAATAAAGGAAATCTTAACAATCCAGAAAATCTTGAGATAAAATGTTATTTTGTCTTATTTGAAGAACATCTGAATTGACTAGTTATAGATTATGGATTATCATCTAGATAATTTTGCAGAATTTTAGTATCTCTTCTGTGTTTTTGGTCTGTTGTTCTTAAAACAAGAACAAGAAGATTATCAAGAATTTCTGGCCTGTTTACTTTCTTTGGGCTTGGAGGTCTTTGGGTCTGTGTGGCTATTAATGCTACTTTATTGGGTTCATCAGGAAATAAGCTTGTGATGAGTAGTGATGGATTGTGATTGGTTAAGGGGTTCACCACAGGCAGGGCAGCACCTCTCCAATCACAACACTCTATACAACAGAATTTTCTCTGTAGTGTGACTTTGTTATGTGTAAGTGCCTATATATGTGGGAATGTCTGGTGCATCCTCAGTGGTCCAGAGGGACCCTGCTGCGTTCCTCTCCGGCCCGCTGGTGCTCCATCACTGCTGGGCCCGGATGGAGAGGACCATCTCTGTGGGGATGTTCATTAAGAATGGTCTCCACATCTTCATAATCCCATCAGGCCTTTTCCCTGTTGCTGTTCTCGTTCCTGGTCCAAGCCCTGCTTCCTGTTGCGTTGATGTGAATTAGAAGTCAGAGTTGTGTTTTCCCTCAAATGGGAAGTCAGAAAAGTGGAATTGTGTGGCCTGGGGGGCTCGGTGGAACACTCGGTCTTTATTACTGCTGAGGTCTGCGGCGAGCAGCGGGGATTTGTAGTGACACGTACAGAGTCTGTAGAGTAAACCAGATGCCGAGGTTCGGTGGGTTGACTGGGTCTTTGTCGGAGGGTAAAATGACCCCCTCCATCTGTTCGGCTGCGTCGTCTGATCTTTCTTTTTTTTGTCTTCTTGTTTTTTTTCCATGAGGAAAGAAAGGCCTCGACGCCCGTTGTATGAGAGGCGTTTGAAGCTCCTTGTCTGTTTCATGTACAGCGTGCCGCCATGGTGGAGGTGCTCTTCTGTGACTGGTGACAGCAACCAAAAATATATATATAAAGAGAAAAAGAAATCTGATTTTCTTTCTTTGTGTTTTCTTCTTTTGCAGCTCAAATTGAAATTATCCCCTGCAAGATCTGTGGAGACAAATCATCAGGCATCCATTATGGTGTGATAACATGTGAAGGCTGCAAGGTAAGCTCCCAAGTGTGTGCATGTTGTGTGGTGTGCGAAATAATAAACAAAAAAGTTGAGAAAGTACAAGACAAAGGTATAGAGAATAAGAAATGCCTGTCTGAATAAGCTATATCTCCATAAAATGTGCAATATCTTCACACATTGTGCAATAGACTGTAAAAATCCAGTGCAGTTTGTTTTTGAATATTTTTTGTACTTCCTTCCTGTGTAATTTGTAAATATTATGTTTATTACTATGTTATGTGTTATTTAAGTTATTTAAGTTATTTGTGTTATTTAAGTCTTTCTTGTTTCCTGTCTTAACTACATGCCTCACACCGAGTCGACAGCATCTTACGTGTTGTTGTTCCTTGAGAAGTGACAATGACAATAGAGATTTCTCTTATCTTAGGCACACTGCTCGCTACATCCAGGCCCGGCTCGTAAGCCAGCAAGACGCGGGAACTAACTGCTGAAATGTGCCTTTAATGATTGCTAATTACTTCAGGCATAGAGGCGTTTAATGATATGTACGAGTACGCTGACTCGGACCATAAATCATACGATTATTAAAGGCCCGCTTGTCACCGGCAGTTACACCCCGCTTTTATAATGGTGGCCATTAGAAAGCAACTTGGCAGCTGTCAGCTGTTTTCTTATAATTAAACAGCCAATGAGCAACTAATTAAGACATATGTGTATCAAGCAGTGGAGTGGAGTATGTTAATGATGTTCTGGAATCAATTCATTAAGTCAAAAGATGAAGAATAAACACGGCGTACCGGCTGTGGATCACAGCGCTATTTGGCGGGACAAGCTTCTGCGTGAATTTCGTCGTCATCAGCAGTAAGAGGACGGACTTATAACTCAGCACAGACAGCGTCACAACAGCAACACCTCACAGCTGGGAGACAATGGCCACCATTTTAATTAAAAGCTCATTTTATGGGAGGGATACTCCAGAGGGGTCACGTGACCCGGAGTCTGCAAATGCAAATGTTGGGCAGATGTAAAGAATGTAAAGAAGTATAATTTAAAATTTTTTGGGCAGCTATATCATATCATACGAAACTATGATGAAAGGTATTTTTAAGAATCTAGTATATTTATGTTTTTTATGGTAAATAAAGTATGCTTTTACCTTAAGGACTAATTTCCTCACTTTTGGCATTGGCATCATCATCAGTGGAAAAATTCTGCCAACAAATGCAGGAATACAAAACTCTTTTCGAACATCTCAACTGACTAAGTTGAGGTGGTTGATGGAAACAAAGAATGTGAATTAATGTCATCACAGCAAAAGTACTCTGTTTTGAAGAGCCTTTGTGAAGAGCTTAAATCTCCATGTAATGTTTAATCACCACCAGTTTCATGATTGGGTGAGAAACTCTTCACGATCTGAATTGCATTTAAATGGAGTTTATTCTCCCTTTTGTCTCTCTCTCTCTCTCTCTCTCTATCTCGCTCTCTGCAGGGTTTCTTCCGGAGGAGTCAGCAGAGCAATGCGGCGTACTCCTGCCCCCGTCAGAAGAACTGCCTGATCGACCGCACCAGCCGTAACCGCTGCCAGCACTGCCGGCTACAGAAGTGTCTGGCGGTGGGCATGTCACGGGATGGTACGTGTGCCCGGCCTCTGCCAGCCCTGCCCCAGGGGAGGGCGGTGACAGTGTCGGTTCAGGGGTGGGGAAGGGAGGGGGCGGAATTAAGACACAGGAGAGTCTATATAAGGCAGAGCGAAGAGGACACTTCCATGAGGGTTTAAGGTGAATGCTTATTAGTGCAGAAATATTACGCTTTCCCCCTACTACCCATCAGCCACCTCTCTGGTGAAAGACAGCTCCTCGGCTTGTGTTGGGAGCGGACGTCAGGTAGACATCTAAACTAATTATAAAGTCGGTGGGCAGCTCTCAGCTCCCAGGATGGGCTGCAGACACTCAAGGCACAGCATTCGACAGCAACGAGCTTTTATCAAATGAGGGTCATTAGGCAGTCTCATTAAAGACAGAGCAGGTAAGCACAGGTGTGTGTGTGTGTGTGTGTATATATATATGTAACTGCACGAGTGTGTGTTCTGTGGCCCCCCTGCTGGGCCCCCTGGCAGGGCCGTGTATCTGTGGCCCGTGACAGGAGGCAGTAATCAGGCCAGCCCTTCCGAGCCGCTCAGCACCCCTCTCACACAACCAGGACAGGCAAGGTGACTTCTGACTGCGGTCCCCACACCAGTCCTCACCTGCTGGCGCACACACACACACACACACACACACACACACACACACACACACAGTCACAGCTACCTTCTTAAACACTCATGCTGAAAAACCACGTCTGGAGATAGATAATAGGTGCTCACACATACACACACATGTTGTATTGTAAGAACCAATAATGCTTGATAATAAATGGTAATAACATATGCATATGCCCTGAGAGTCTTCTTCTTCTAGCCCTGCCCATTTACCTGGGCTTGATAAAGGCACCAAGAAATGCATTGTCACATGCATTCCCAGACCTGACCCTACCATTAATCTTAACTTCTGTAAAGATTTCATAACTAAAATGCAGTGCTTAGTTTTAGTGAGGACATCAATGTATATGTAATCATTAAAATTTGCATGAATGTGGTAGGCTAAAAAATTCCCACTAGAAGCCCACCCTCCTGATAAGGGACATCCATGCTCTGAAAAGACTCATGAAAGTAGTGTTCAGTTTCTAAGGCAAAACAGAAGTGGCCAGGTGAGGGGACGGGTGCAGTAATGAGACCCAGGAGCCGTCATAGCTCAGTGTCATAGGCCTACCTCATATCTACTGTAAACAACACGTTCCTGCATCACCTTCGCTCCTCAGACCCCGCCCTCAGGCTGTTTAACCCCGCCCCTGCATGCATTACTGCCCTTCTTCACCCTTCACTCGACCCGCGTGGAAAAAACAGCGGTGTGCTGTTTAGTCTGCTCCTACGTGGAGCGTAAACGGCGGAGTCCTGTCTGTCGGACTCGCTCTGACTCATCCCGCCTCGGCTCGCTGTGCTCCGGTTTGGCAGGTATAGCGGGGGGGGGGTCTTAATGCTGTAAAGATGTCAGGAGTGAAATGGTGTTTTTACGCTCATTATTTCTCTAATGTCTCGGGAGACACGTAACCAACTTGCTCCCTCCAGGCAGCCAGGCTTGGCTCCTCGCGCCGCAACATCACGAAGCTCCCGTCTCGTTGCAGTCATGCTCCATGATTTGTTCTTTCTCGTCGTGCTATTCAGACAGTGTAATGTTACGACTTTGCCTGTCGTCAGGCTCGCACACATTCTCTGAGTCTGAAAGGCTTTTTTGTCGCTGTCAGCATTTGCTACATTACAGCTCCCCGGTGTTGTGTTCTGTTGGGTTCAGGATGGGCTTTTTACCGCTCTCTCTCTCTCTCTCTCCCTCTCCACCCCTCAGCGGTGAAGTTCGGCCGCATGTCGAAGAAGCAGCGCGACAGCCTGTACGCCGAGGTGCAGAAGCATCGGCTGCAGCAGCAGCAGCGCGAGCACCAGCAGCAGCCGGGCGAGGCCGAGCCGCTCACGCCCACCTACGGCCTCTCCGCCAACGGCCTCACCGAGCTGCACGACGACCTCAGCGGCTACATGGACGGCCACACCCCCGACGGCGCCAAGCCCGACTCGGCCGTCAGCAGCTTCTACCTGGACATCCAGCCCTCGCCGGACCAGTCCGGCCTCGACATCAACGGCATCAAGCCCGAGCCCATATGCGACTTCACCCCGGGCTCCGGCTTCTTCCCCTACTGCTCCTTCACCAACGGGGAGAGCTCCCCCACCGTCTCCATGGCGGAGCTAGGTGAGGCGGAGCCAGAGGAGAGAGAGGGGGGTAACTCAACCGTGGGGCAAATGACACAGAGGTGGCTTAAAATAGCAGTAGGTTGGAGACTCATCTGCGAGACTCATTAAAAGAGCCACTTTTTTTCTAATTAGTTTCCATTAATTAGGGCCAATCAGGATCCAGCAGGGCACGCGTCGGGGGAAATCATTTTTTTTAGGTTTGCCTTGTGCTTTGGGATTCCTTTTAACAGATGTGTTTTCAAAATGATTGAATTTTTTTGAATGTATTTTTTTTTTTTGTGATATTGCCACACCCATACACTAGCTTTCATACACTTAGAATGTCAACGCTGGAGCTGACTGTGGCTCTTTACGTTTGGAGGCAGTTGGGTTGATATAAAAATCATGCACATTTGTTGATGATTGGCTCTGCTTTTTTCTGCCCCATTCAGTTCTGTTTTGGTGTGTTGCAGAACATCTGGCCCAGAACATCTCTAAGTCCCACATGGAGACGTGTCAGTACCTGCGGGAGGAGCTTCAGCAGATGACCTGGCAGGCCTTCCTGCAGGAGGAAATGGAGAACTACCAGAACAAAGTAGGGCTCCTGCCAAGGGCGACCTATGCCAGTACCAGTATAACCACTAAATCGCTTTAACAGTAAATTTTAAAGTAAATTGATGATTTTTATTATTTAATAGATTGCTCCTGTAGTGTAAATGTAATACAGAGAACCTCACAGACAGTCACAATAGTCAAAAAGTTAGTTTAGTTTAACATTTACTGGTTGTTTCCAGCAGTTTTACACGTTTTTATTCAGATAGTAAAGTGGCGTGCCAATCTACATATTGATGAAGAGCTGTGGGCACAACAGTGAGACCAGGACGCTCTCAGCTGGCATTGGGGCAGCAGGATGCAGGTGTTTTAGTAGCCGGCAGTGCAGTGGCATCCCTCCCTGGTCTAACCACCTCTGTCCCCTGTGTCCCATCCAGCCTCGAGAGGTCATGTGGCAGCTGTGCGCCATCAAGATCACTGAGGCCATCCAGTACGTGGTGGAGTTCGCCAAGCGCATTGACGGCTTCATGGAGCTGTGTCAGAACGACCAGATCGTGCTGCTGAAAGCAGGTGTGTGGACCAAAAGACACGCTCACATGGTCTGTTGGTGCAGGCTCGTGTTTCTGAAGAAGATCCAGAACATGCGAACCAACAAGCAAACAAACACAACATTCATTTGGTTGCGTGTTTATAAGTTGTGCCAACATTAATGATGGAATGTGCAGCGATTCCGCCGCCCCCATGCCCCAACCAATCTGATGTGACATTTTAAACCCACGCCATCTTGTAAAGCACTCTAATGGATTCTATTACATCGCTTCTTATCCTGTAATCCAGTCTGACTGTTTAGCTCTGCACCAATCTCCCACTCAGCAACAACGACAACAACAAATAACCCACCTTCCACACAAAGCCCCTGATTTCAGCCAGGAATCATTTCTGTTTGTTCAAGGCACCCTAGTGGGGTTTTTTTTCCACATGATGGGGCGATAAAATGCCGGCTTTTCCAGTTGGGTCAAGGCTGGCATGTCTAGGTTGACAGTAATGGCTGACAGGGAGGAGAGGGAGGTGGTGTGATGTCATTGTGCTGCTTGTGTGTCCTCTGCAGGCTCGTTGGAGGTGGTGTTTGTCAGAATGTGCCGTGCCTTTGACTCCCAGAACAACACCGTCTATTTTGATGGAAAATATGCCAGCCCTGATGTGTTCAAGTCATTAGGTGAGTTGTCTGGTGTTCACATGTGTCTGTGTGTGTGTTGTGGGTCCATTATGTTGATCCATGTTGATGACCACACAACTCAGTGAAGAACAAGTATGCACTTGTATATAATTAACAATACACACACACTCAGACACTCCACACTGATGTCTGGCCTCCACAGTGGTGCGCTTCATGTCATGCATCTCACACAGGCAGGATCCTACAGACATGGCTCATGTCTGGAAATAACGTAAGGAAGATTGAGAGCAAAGTTTCAGAGTGGTCCGGTTATGCGTGTGTCTGACTGTGACGCGTGTGTGTTTGAAGTGTGAAAACAATGCTGGAATAGTGTGTGCTGCCAGCTGAACAGGGAACCGTCTGTGTTTGGGAGGTGTGAGAAGGGGCCGGTGATGGGGGCTTCTGCCTGGGCACAGATACCCCCTCCACCCTCGCTCCATCCCCATCGCGCCATCCGTCCTCAAACTTACTAAATTCCCATCAGTGGTCTGATTCAGACTTGTGTAACGACCCCAGCCTGCCAAAACATTATTACGGTGTGTGTGTGTGTGTGTGTGTGTGTGTGTGTTAGACAGACACTTTTGAACACCCCCTCGCTGTTTCTCTGTCAGGCTGCGATGACTTGATCAGCTCCATCTTTGAGTTTGGGAAGAACCTGTGTTCTATGCACCTGTCTGAGGATGAGATCGCCCTGTTCTCTGCATTCGTGTTGATGTCTGCAGGTATGATGTTTCTCACACACACACACACACACACACATACACACACACACACACACACAAACACACCTATTACCACACAAGGCACACTACACATTCAGCACAGGATGACATCATATTCACCTTTGACCACATATTCCAAGACAATATTAGGTATTTATAATAATAATTATTATTATTATTATTATTACAAATATAAATACATGTATATATTTTTGTAGTTAGAAAATCCTGTGGATTGACCATGTGAGTTGTGTGTGTGTGTCTGCAGACCGGTCCTGGCTCCAGGAGAAGGTGAAGGTGGAGAAGCTGCAGCAGAAGATCCAGCTGGCCCTGCAGCATGTACTGCAGAAGAACCACAGAGAGGATGGCATTCTGACAAAGGTGCGCTTTCGTAGGACCGCTGCCCCCTGCTGGCTCGGAGTTCGGACACTGTGACCAATAGTCATTTACTGTTTCGTCTACGTGTTTAATGACTGCTGTCATAATTATTTAACACTTAATATTTCAATATTACCCTCATCACCATGTACAGAGATGAGTGGGATCAGTATTTGCACTACGGCAGCGATGTGGTGGGTGAATAACAGGCTTTTCTCCATTTCTCTCTCTCTCTCTCTCCATCCACAGTTGATATGCAAAGTGTCGACGCTGCGGGCGCTGTGCAGCAGGCATACAGAGAAGCTGACGGCCTTCAAAGCAATATACCCAGACATTGTGCGTGCCCACTTTCCCCCCTTATACAAGGAGCTGTTCGGGTCGGACTTTGAGCAGTCCATGCCTGTGGACGGGTAGTGGCCCGTCACGCCTCCGGTGGGCAACAGCAGTTGGGAATGTTGAGCATGAATCTGAGACACTTTAACGGTGCCCTGCACACACCAGGATGGCCGATAACGCTGCACACACCTTTTTTTTCTTCCCAGGATGGGGAAGGATTGAATGGAAGAAGGGAGGGTGGGTGGGTTTTGTGGGGTCTATCAGATTATGTGGGTTTATTTCTTAGGTTTGTGCCCTCGTTTTCTTTCTTTTTTTTTTCCTCCTTTTTTGTCGTCTTGACACAGGTGGGATTCTGAGCCCAGGGGAGACAGGGAGAAGATGAAAACACAACGTTTTCACTCTGGCTGAACTTGAACCACTCGTGCATATAATTTCAGGACGCTCCCTTGGCGGTTCAAAGTGATTAGCCACAATTGTTTTGACTTATTACACGGGGGTACGAAAAAAAAAAATCCTTAGAATATTTCATTATTATTAAAAAAGACCCTGTTTACTCCCCACTACCTGGATTGAAGAATTGTAATTATTTATCCTCTGTCTCCTTGAATTTGACATTAAATTGAATAAGGCATTAAATTGAATAAGGATTTTTAAATTGCAATTCAATGAGGAAAATATTGTAATTTTTTTTTTCTGTTTTGCACATGACCACAAGTTCAGCCATTTTTCTTCTCTCTTCTGTTTGACTCTGACCTTGGTGCTCAGAATTAAGCTAGCAGTGATTTTTTTTGTTTTGTTTGTTTTCTATGAAAGATACCACTGGAGTGTGAAGTCGAACTGTCGGCACGGTGACATAAATGGCACCTTTCAATGGACAATCGTCTAAAGAAAAAAAAATGGTAGAATTCTGGTAATTCTAGTAAAAAAAAATAAACGCAATGACTTTTAGCTGTCTAAAGACTCCATCCACCATGGTTGCATAGTAATATCATGTAAGGCCATCTGCTGTTTATCCTTTTCCTCTGGACAAGCGTCCTCCAGTGAGACTGAGGACGCAACACAATGAAAATGGTCCATTCCACCTGTTTTTCTAATTGTGCTACAGGGTATATGGTCATAAGTACTTACTATACAGAAAAAGTAATGTTTATAGATTATATTTTAAATAACATGTATGATATTAGTAGTTAGACTCTTCTTAATTGTTGAATTGATAAGGCACTTTTATTTGCACCTTTCTTTAATTTAAGAGTTGTATATTACCTAGTGATGTGTTGCATGTGCAAAAAGAATTACAACTGAAACCACAGTCAGGAAGGCTAGTCAGAAACGTTCAAGATGCTGCAGTTGGGATCGTGTTGTTTTTTTTTTTTTTTTTTTTTGTTCTGTCAACGCTGTTGTTGTTGTTGGCAGGATGGCTGCTGGGGAGGCTGAGCGAGAGGCAGAGCGTTCGTGTTGACCTGACCTCCCCCCACCTGCCCCCTACATTTTCTCAACAAGCCTTATGCGTCTTGCTCTCACCCTTGGTGATGGTGCCCTATTCAAAAGATTCACTGAATCCAAGACAAAATTTTGAAAAAGAAAATTCTTATTTGCTCTTATTAATTCTTTTAATCTGTCAAGAGAGAGTGTAAGTGAGTCTGTGCTGCAGATCTGTGTTGTTTTGCTGGTTCCCTCTAGTGGAGGTGAAACAGAACTGCAGCAGCTCCCTGTCCACTGATCTCTCCTCCAACTTCCAAATCAGAATTTCCCCTTCCCCGCGTGTGTGTTTGTGTGAGTCTGTTTCTGTCTGCCTCAGCCCAGCAGTGTTTATTACGTGGACTGCACAGAAAAGAAGGACAGAGTCAAATATTCAAAGCCTTGTCTGGTAGTAAACTTCTATTTTTGTACCATGTACAGTGCATAAGCTCATGAAAGAGATGAAGAGAGAGAGAGAGAGACATAGAAAAGCACTTATTCCTGCAATAATTTACATCTGACATTTCTATTGATCGATTATCGGAACAGAGTGCTATTTTTCCGAGCATGATGAAGCTTTTCTGTAACCTGAATCTCTGAACGTGCCATAAATGTTCTAGTTCTGCGTTCCCTCTGTCCTCGACAGACCGTTGTGACATTCCAGTAAAAGTATGAGGTGACTTTTAGGAAACCCCAACCTCTCTGTAGATCAACTCGCCTACATCTGTTTTTTTTTTTTTTTTGCGCTGCCCCTCAGGGAAGAGCTTTCCATCCCGGTTCTGGTCTGACACAGTGGCTGCTGCAGTACATTCATTTATTTACATTTTTTGTCTCTTTCTGGCATGTAATCAGATTGGACGAAAGATCCAATCTCTGATAGGGCAAATTCCCTCTTTAACAACATATATATTGCTACCATCTGAGATATATATATATTCTGCAGCCACAGTTCAAAGTTGAGTAGCGGTGTAGACAACAAGCCTTTTTATGAGCACAAAAGCCCGCGTGTTTCCATGCTTGCGTCAGTTTATGTATGACTTCCACTGGAAAATATCATATAACTGGGAGCACAGTAGCGCATGCTGGCCACCTGCATGTCTGACAGTATTTAACAGTAATACCATATAGCTCAGCAATGAAGCAGCACAAGCACAAATATGCAAAACTTTTATACATGCAAAATATGAAATATGGTCCAGAGGAACAGGATACATTCCTCCTGTTGCATGGAAAGCCATTTGAGATGATGAAACCTTCTTTAGTTTCATTTAGCTGTTCAAACATAGATCTCAAGAATCCACATTTTTCAGACTAATTTAATATTGATTTTCTAGATTTATGTCGATTGTTGGTGCGTATAGGCAGGGTCAGCATCACTCCAGTCCTAAATGAAACTGTGAAGGATGATCCCGCCAGTCACCTTCCGTCTTGTCCAGTGAGAAGTGAAAGGAACTTGATGTTAAAAACTCAGGGACATTTTTGTCAGTTCAGCACTGATAAAGCGCAGCGCCGTAAGGTTGGCAACACGTTGCCATTGGAACATTGTTCCCTTCAATCCTCTGTTCTAAACCATGACCAATACAGACTAATACAGACTCCTCAACAGTACAAACACCTTTACTGTTGTCGGAAATAAAACTAAAGCCACTGAAGTGTCCGGCAGCAGCAGTAACCCAATGTCTTTGGGGGGGGCGGGTCGTCCTAAAAGTCACTTCTTCAAATCTCTAGTGCCAAATACCTCTGTGTGTTTCCCCACTCGCAGAATCTGCCCCTCCATGCAGGAATCCTTCTACTTTTTCTAATACGGGTGTCAACAGGGTATGAGCCCTTAATTTATAATAAGCGTTTGTGCACAGAAACACATTCTGTTTGGTTTGGTTCCATTCCTGTTCCTCGAAATGAATCATTGGCGCTCTTTTTCCCTGAACTGAACCCTGCCACTCTGTTACATGAAGTCCTGTCAATGTTGTTGCCGTTTGTGTTTAGTTTAGACCGGGTCACATGGTTGTCCGCTGTGTTTTAAACCAGCTTGTTTCCTGTCTAGCCAAGATAATCTCTGTAAAATAAGCAATATCTGCTTGTGGGTGTGTGTGTGTGTGTGTGTGTGCGTGTGTGCTTGTTTTGTAGGTGCTGATGGGAGTTGAGCGATTTTACTGATCTGAGATCAGGAAAACCTGTTCCATTTCAGAAGTGTGTTTGTACGTGTAGTTTTAAAACCCCAGACAAGGCTTTAATAGTTTCAGGAGCAGCAGGGTCAGGTGGAGTAAAGTGTAAAATATTATCATTTAAAAAAAACATTTTGGTAGCAAGGAGCTCCGACTCTCTCATGTAGCTGTACAAGCATGACAGAAAGCAGCTCAGCATCCTCATCGATTGCGTTATGCAAATAAACCCACTATTTTACTACCCTCATGATCTATGCAGGCGCCGACATTTTACAGAAACGATACGAGTGCACAGAATTTAGCACAAAAAATGGAAAAAACGAAAACAGCACTAGCGTTGAGTTCTCACTGCCTGAGCCATGGCACCGTTGTTGTTGTTGTTTTTTTACTGACATGACATGTCATGCTTGTCACAGCGTCCCATTGGAGGTTCCGCCACGACAGACGTCATCATTGCATTTAAAAACAAACAAACTGTTTTTGTTTTCCAAAAGCACAGCTGATACCGTATTTGAAAGTGAAATATGTTTCAGAATATAGTTTTTAAAAATAAAAAAAAAGGTTTAGCCATAATCGAATGTCAAGCAATAATATATATTGTGTACTATTATTGTTGTTATTAATTTTGTGCATAGGCTTTGGACATCTGCATGTAAATACATATTTTATTTATCACGTGTTACGTTTGAAATTTTTTATGTGCCCCTATCCCCCTTTTTTTTTTTTGCCTCATCTGTATAACTCGCTAGCTATGTTCCTGGGTGGAGAACAAAAGAACGTCACATAGCCTGTATGCTGTACAGCTTCTTTGTTTCTCTTTCTCTCTCCTCATGCTTTCCTGCTTTTTAATTCATGCGATTTAATGTTATTATTGATCCACGTGTATAAAGTTTTAACTTTGAAACTTCTGTCTGTATAGTTAAGATGAAAATACTGCTATTAAGGCCTACTCAGTGCAAATATTTATCTGTTTTATCAAGAACATCATGCTGTAAAAATATCTCTGTTTTTAGTAGTCTTCTTCTCTCTCTTTTAGAATTAGTTTGATTAGCGGTAGGCTGTGGACATTTATTTTTGTGTTATCTAATGTGTGGTGCTAGGTAAGTTACTTTTGTGAACAAAGAATCTTGAGTCATAGACTAGGCCACCCTTTTAGTCCATTCATTTCACTGAGTACCAATGCGTTATTAATATTAGGACTTGGTAAATGCTAATAATAATGATAATAACGATGATAATAATAATTATGATGATGATAATAATAATAAAGATAATGATAGTGGTAAAATTCCTTTAATACCCAGCAAGTACCTGTATCAGTGTGCTAGTCTTGGGATGCAACTCTTTTATTTCTCACTTTAAGATTATTAGCAAAAAGCAGTATCGATTAATGAAAAGGCTATTAAATTTTTACATTGCTGATTACATTTTGATAACACAGAGGAATGAGTTTGTTCATGTTTTAAAAAATATAAAAAGTGTTGTGTTTCTCCTTATTCTGATTGTGAAATCCACTGGGTAGAAAATGTTGCTGGTCCATGTTGTCGGTGCAGTTTTTTTTTTTTAATGATCATTTTCATTTTTTTTCTCGCAGTATGTACAGCTTGCAAGAGACGTACGTCCTTTTAAATGATCCTAGGAGTTAAGCTCTGTTTTTTTATTTTGGGGGGGGTGGGGATTTGATCCATGTTTCTGAGACCAGCGTAATTTTTTTTTACACCTTCTATAGACTGGCCCGTCACAAAGACCACAGAAAGGTCATGTTTTATAAAAAAGCAACCACCGTTCCAGAATTCTTTTTCCCTCTCTCTCTGTAGCAGTCTGATAAAACTTGCAATAACTATTTTTCTCAGCGGGGCAGGATGCAGACGTCACAGTATATTTCACTGTTGCTGTTATTTTCTTTTTCTTCTCCAACATGTACTCGAATGACAATGTATTTGCACATGTAGGTGAACTATATCTATCTCCTGTGTCCAGCCTTTCATTTTCCATATGCTGTCTTTATGAGTAATTGAATATTTTTCCACATAAAGAAAGAACCCATAGAAGTAGCCAGTTCCCATTGTTTCCCGTTGCAATGTGCTGTATATTTCACTCTCCAGACTTTTTTTTTTTTCTGAACAACACAAACCAGACTTGATCACAATAATAAAGGAATGCATAATAATACAAAAAATCATGTGCAGTCTGATAGGAATAATGTTGTCTGTTGCAGAGCCCAGTACGAATATCTGTAAAAAAACAATGGATGGTAGACAGTCCACTCTGTGTGCCCCCTTCCCCAACCCCACATCCATTTTTTCAGTGTTTGAACCTTCGGCTTTATTGCCGCAAAAAAAAAAAAGACTAATGCATTGTATTTTGAGTGTTTATACGTGTATGTAAATTATGCATACAACACATTTGGGTTCCTTTTCCTGTCGTCTGTTAAACATGCGGTTTTTGGGCTGGGGATACGAGTTGTGTAGGGTAGGGGTGGGTCCCTCCACGTTCAAAAGCAGCATAAAAAAATGTGGAAGAGCTGAGACCAGTTTGTGGTTGTCACAAATTTTTACGTCACAAGTTTGCTACTGATCTTAAAATGGGGACTGATGATCATATACCTTTTTACCCGACTCTTTTGAACTGTTTAGGAGGTAGTATCTTCACAACTGTAGTTTTGCTCCTCGTCTGATTCTTAAATATGGAAATAAGTATTTTGATTCATTTTGTAAATACAGCTGTAAAGAAAAATAAGAAATTTAATGTTGTCTTTTAAATACTTTTCATTCTAATATGAATGTTGTTATATTGTACTTAGAAACTGTACTTTTAATATTACCTTTATTAAAAGTGCATTGGACACATCGATTTTAGATGTGCTTTATGTGCTGTTATCCCATAATAAAATTTACCGCTTGTAATGGGCTCTTATTTACTGTGTTGTTTTAACATGGAGGATATAATGGGTCACATATTCCACAGTGGCACGTGGAATTGAATGCCTCTGTGTGGGCTGCAGCGGCTGAGAGTAAGCAATTACACTCTAATTCAAAAATTATTCTCGTTACAACTACTAATTCTGCAATTTTACTTCATAATTCCATATGAAGTGAACAGAACAAATGTATGCCTTATGTCCTTTTGTTGTTGATAGCACCTAACAATACATTTTGGCAGCATACCCCCAGCAAAGTATGATATATAAAAAAAAAATAACAACATATTATCCAAATATATTTGACATTATCACGTAAATATAAAATTCTATGAGAGAATTAATGAAATCGCTGAAAACAGTCGGAACCGCGTCGTCGGCGATCTTGTTCTCCACCGGAAGAATCTGAGCGCTGCACCGGCATGGAAATGTCCGCCGATCGAGGCGAGTTGTAGCCTGCCATAAGATACCAGTTTCCAAACTCTGCCGTGGAGATGGACTGGTAAGAGTCTGCACGTGTGCACATCTTACGGGTTTATTCGTTTTAGTTTTAGTCTTAAGATTATCTGGACCTGACGCGACGCGGTCTGTGTACGTGTAAACTTTTTTTGCAACTATATATTAATACTGACACTTCTACAGAGTCTGTGTTATTTTGCCAGACAATTTACAGACAATGTTAATGCGGACATGCACCAGATAGAAGTACAGCAAAAGTGATACATTACTTCATACTTTTATGGATTTATGTTAATGTATTCGGTGTTCTGTCACCAGCACTGCCTGCTCCTGGGCTTTGGTGTCACGTTGTGACGTCACACTGACGGTCACTGCTGCTGGATGCTGCTGAGTGAGCGTGTGTCTTGATATATATATATTTTTTTTATTTATTGTGAAGGAAAAAACCCCCTGTACCTGATGGTGCTTTCTTCTCCCGCGAAGTTTATGAGAAATATTCTCTGGCACTGAATGTTAAAGAGCTCTGGAATAAAGTTCAGAGGTGAGACCCATGTGTTCCTCCATGACCGTGAACACTTCCCAAACCCGCTTCACAGTTTATGCATCTTATGCAGTCGTAGAGCGAAAGCTGAGCAGAAGGAGCAGACGTCTGAGGTGATCGAAACCAGCATCATACAAAACTCGGGCGGCCTGGACACCGCGCAACAGAAGACGGCGTCAAAGGAAAGCAGCCCCACCAAACAACTCAACGATGAGTCTGATAACATCAGCATGAAGAAAAGAAAGAAGCATCCAGTGGATCAGTTCCCCGAGCCCAGGGTGCCATACCGATGCTTCTCCACCCTTAACATGAAGGAGAGGCAGTTTTACCTCCACTGGCTACAGGACAGGAGTAAAAACCCTCCCTCCCGGGTACTGACCTAATCTGTCATCATCATCATCATCATCATCTCAGACTAATGTGCACTGACCTCTGTGTTGCATATAAAGTTTCTTTTAGATCAGGTGGGGAAAGAAGTGTCCGAGTTCATGTGGTACCTGCAGGACGTGTCCAGAATCTGTGCTGAGGATTACAACCACCTACCCCCTGGTGCTGTGCAGTATTCTGAGGTGACATTCCATGGGTCCCTTCCTTTATTTAACCAAAGCTTAAAGGTCCCCTGACATGAAAATGGCACTTTGTGAGTTCATGTAACATTAATACGAGGTCCCCCAGCCTGTCTACAGTCCTGCAGTCCGGCTAGAAATGGAGATAGGAGTAAACATTGGTTTGGTCATTCTGCTTCACTGTTCAGAGAGCGGCAGCTCAGATGGGTGGAACTGGAATTTTTCCCCTTATGTCATCACAGGGGGATTAATTATTTTCTGGAAATACTCCGTTATGACTTCCTGGTTGCTTCTGTACTTCTGTAAGTCACTATTAGCATTTCATTAGCAATTAAAGCAACGGACACCGAAATGGTGCATCCTGGGAAATCTCATTGTGGGACTGGCTAAAAGTGGTTGTAATTCTGCACCAAGGCTGAATTTCGGAAAGAGACTTCAGATACACTTTTAGGGGACCACTAAGACCGATATAAAGCAAAAAAAATAGATTAAGTTCAATAAAGACTAAGTAAATGTTTGTACATTCATTCATAGCCACTGAAATACTATTGTGGTCCATCCATTTCTTTCTTAATTCATTGAAAATGAAAATGGACATAACACTGCACGATACCTTTTTTATGTCACTGTCATTGGAGTCAAATCGGTTAGCAGGAGGAACAAAAATAGAAAAACATATCTACGTTTTTTTTTTTTTCTTTTTGCTGTTGTTTAATGAACTTTCATTTGTACCCTGTCTTCCCACTGTCAGGACTTCCAGAAGAGCTGTTTGAAGCACGTCATGAAGTACCCACAAGTTTACTCCATCCATGAAAGCACCAGCCTAGTCAGGGGAAATTTTTTACCAGAGGTGTCATGGTTTTCGGAGAAGCAGGTTCTAGCAATGGTGTGTCCTGTAAGAATCCTGACCAAGAGTGCTACTCATGTGACGCAACCACCATCTGACACTTTGTTTTGTGACCTTAATCCAGGGAAAGGTTGACATGGTGGGACACAAGATGCTGACAGAAGATGCACAGTTAGCAGTTGATTATGAAGGCGTGTCGTTGATTATCCCTCCTGATAAAAAGGCCGCTAAGTTGCATGAGGTGATAGTATGTTCCTTCATTTTATTCACTGCTGTCCTGAATCTGCTGTGTAGTGTAAAATACTTGTATGTCCAGCAGAGGGCGCCAGATCGCGTTCTTTTTCTCATAGGCAATGTGCAGAATACTTTTAAATAATTAATATTGAACATAGCGCCTGGCAGTGAAGCAACATTTTGATTCTTATGAGTTCTCTCTTTCAACAGGACATTAGTTCAGACCCTAATGCAGAAAAGCTGAGTGGGAGATACCAACCACATGTATGCCTGAGTAAGGAGGCATTTCTCCAACTCCTGGACAATGGCCCGGAATTCACAGAAGCCTGGGAGCTGCCGATGTGTGTTAAGATCAACCACAGTACAGGTATGGAGGTTTTCCTCCTAATTAGATGAAAAAAATATTTTAGAGTATGGACATATTCCAAATGGACATTTCCTTTTTTTTTTTTAGGTAGTGAACAGAGTAAGACTGTCTACATAGACTCTCCCCTGCCGAGGAAGGAGATCACCCAGCGACAGAAGAGTCACCTCTTTCATGAGGAAAGTGTGAAGCTGTTATTCAAAAAGAGGGACTCCAAAATGGTGTTTTTTGTTATGGCAGACAAACACATTGAAGAAGTGGAGTCTCCGCCCAAGGTGAAATGGACCCTTCCATTGATAGGCCTGTGTTTTTATCTTCTGTCCTCACTGTTCTTGTTTTGCTTTGTTTCACCCAGCATTCCATCCTGAATGCTGGAATGGGTGTACTGACATTCATTTCATTAATTCTTCAGTTTTGTTGTATCCTTTTAGGGAGGTGCAACAAGGAGCCTTATATCGTTTGAGGACACTGGCGCTGAATTTGATTTGACTGACCTGGAATCTTTCGGAGAGTCGTCAAGTTCCTCCATGAAAAAGACGAGTGTAGATGCATCAAGCTCTGGTTCTGCCTCTGTGAAACCCAAAGTGCCTCATCCTAAACCTTCATCCCCAAAGCCCATCACTAAAACAGAGAATGATGAAGAAGCTTCCTCAAAGGACAACAGTTTCTCCAAAGCACCTGAGGCCGACTCGTCCTGGACGGATGTAGATGATAGCGCTGTGGAGGGGAGTTCAGAAGCTGATAGTAGTGTGCAGATAGAGGAAGAACCAATCAACTCCAGCGTAAAACCACAGGAGAACCAGAAGGACCACAGCAAGCATGCCTCAGACCCTCCCCCTGCTAAGCGCAGGAGAAAAGCCAGCGGTCAGGACTCGGACTCCGACGTTTCTGCTGATTCTGATGAAATGAGGCTATTCATCGCTGACATGCCGTCCCCTCCCATGGCAGAAAGCGAACAGGTTCCTTCTCATGTTAGAACTCCACCAGCAGCTCCATCAGTCCTGCCCGATGTCCAAACTTCTGTCCCAGACACCACAGCAGAGCAGCCCGGGCCAAGTCCAGGGATCAGAAAAACGGTGAGGAGACCCCGGCAACCGGGCCACTGTGACCAGCTGGGCCAGATCCTCCGCATGCAGTCCGCCATGCTGAAGCAGAATACCCGAAAGATTCAGGAACCACTGAGACCCCCAGAACCCAAGCCAGCCACTGCCCCACAAGGGACAACAAGTCATGGCAACCCCCTGTCCCTGGTCAAACCCTGCGTTTCATCATACCTGGAGACCAGGCAGAACGAGGACGGGGAGAACCCTGCTGCTGTGACCTTCACTGGGTTCACATCAGTCTCCCAGAGGGGACAGAAGAAAAGTCAGTTCCTTCTCATTCAGAAATGTTCTGCTCCCGTTCCTATGAAAGTAGCCTTTGGGTCTGGTTAAAGCCTGACTTTAATTCAGGATGATGAACCCAGTCCATGCAAGTTTTAATCGAGATAATTATCGAGGCAAAAGAGGTTGAAGGATTTACATTTACAGCATTTATCAGACATCCTTATCCAGCGTGACTTACAATCAGTAGTTACACTCAGGGAGACAATGGTAGTAAGTAACTAGTAAGTATCTACTACCACCTCTGGTGTGGCTGTGTCACATTTGCATCATTTCTAACGACCACGATGATGAACAGTCGAGTTGGGTCAGTTTCAGTAATTTGGCTATATTTCAAGTTAGCTGGATAGTTTGAATCCTTTCACCCTCGAAATGGAGGGATGTTCATGTTCATATGAATCAGAAAAGATCTTGTTGGTGATATGCTCAATGCTGAATTATATTCCCACGGCTAATTTTCCCCAGTTTACTTTTTCTGCTAATTTGCTTAGATCCCGTGCATTACAGGTGTTAATCCAAGTACAAATAAAATTATATTTCCCCTCCTCCACCCTTATCTCCCCTCTTTGGCCCTTGTAGTGGTGTTTCCTGTTCATATTCCAACATTATTTTGCCAAAAGGCCACCAGAAAAATGCCTGTTCAGGGGAACATTTTTATGAACCTAAATTGGACTGATAAAAGGTTGTTGTGAACAGTGACAGGACTGATGTTTTATCTGAATGGTGCACCGCCAATGTTGTCTGTCACCTGCAGGGCTGCTAACCGAGGATCTGCTGGGCAGCACTGAAGATGAGGGGGATTATGATGCTCCAGAGGAAGGGAACACCTTCTACAAACTCTACAGCCTGGACGACCTTCTCATCATGGTGCGCAGCTCCATCCCGTTGGCCCACGGCAGCAGTGTCAGCAGCGGCTCTCACTGTGTGAGTGAAGCCTTCCGCTTACCTCAGTTATCAAGGCATATTTTATCTATAAATATATATAGGGATGGACACACACATATATATATATATATATTTTAGTTTAGTTTAACCCAGTTGTTAGTTACAGCAGCGCTCTAATTAGGGGGTGGTAGTAGCCTAGTGGGTAACACACTCACCTATGAACAAGAAGACCCAGGTTCAAGTTCCAATTACTACCAATTACTGTCCCTGAACAAGACACTTAACCCTGAGTGTCTCAGGGGGGACTGTCCCTATAAGTACTGATAAGTCGCTCTGGATGAGGGCACTGGATAAATGCCGTAAATGTCCCAGTCCCATTCACCTCTTCTCTACCGCAGAGTGTGTCTGTGTGTTTGTGATGTCACTCTGAATGACTGTGTGTAAATCTGTTTCCTCAGGCGGTGCCCGTGTACGTTTTGCCCAAGCTGGAGTACCAGCTGTGTTACGGCGCCGAGTGTTTGACCCCCAGTGAGGTGTGCAAGTTGTGGGCTGAGAAACTCCTCCACTCCAACACGGTGCTATATTTGGGTAAGTCAGCACATTATGTACATTCTGGCGCTCTGGAAAAGCTTTTGGCAGGAGGTCTGATCCCGAGTGACTTACATAAGTGTCCTTGAAATCCCTCATTTGGTTAATTAGGACCGGATCTGTAAATGCCACCAGCTTAATAACTCAAAACACACCCATTTTATTTACGTAATAGCTCTTTTTAACCTACGTATTTCCTAAAGAAAAGATTGAATTTGAAGATCTTTAGTGACTCAGCCATTAGAACATCTAGAAGCAAAGACAGAGAAGAGTCTCGATGAATGCTTTCCTAGTACCTTGAGGGATGGTGGGGCTGTGGAGCAGTGCTGGAGGATCAGAGAGATCGAGGTGCAGAACGAGGAGTGATGAGAGACCTGAGGTAGGAGGCTGCTGGTGACCCTTCCTTGGCTTTGTAGTATTTTAAAGCTACAGGAAGCCGGTGGAGGGAACGCAGCAGTGGTGTGGTGTGGGAGAATTTGGGAAGGCTGAAAACAAGTCGTGTTGCAGCGTTCTGGATCAGTTGGAAAGGTCGAGTAGCGCCAAGAGGAAAACCAGCCAGAAGCGAGAGTCACAGTAATCCAGTTTGGAGATGACCAGAGACTGGACATATAGCTGGGGAGCAATGATTTGGTCATAACCTTGATTTTTATTTTTTTGAGGAAAACTTGCTTTTAGTCAATTACACATGAAACCATCAGTTGTATAGGCAATCATATGCTGTCAATTCAAATTGTGTCTTTAAACATAGAACACAAAATGAAAAGATGTGCTTCTGCGATAAGACAAAAGAAACAAGTCAGTTACATTTGAGTACTTCAAGTGTTTATTGCATATATTTGTAGATTAAAAATATTATAATCTGAGGGTGGGACCAAACTTCCACCCTGGATAACCTCTAAACTGCAGAACGGGCTGATACTTCTGCTCGATTCGTTGCTATCCTATCATGTACTGCACTCTGTAATACATCCGTATATACAGTTTATACAGACATGGAATTGGTTCCACTTCCTATTGCTGAACCACGCCCACATCCGCAGCAGTCACCCTGACACGGTGACACAATTAATCAGTGTCTGCGTCACCGGGGCTTCCACAGTTTTATAGCAGCAGAGTGATGTGCATTTTAGCGTTTTATTAATGCGGTATTCAGGTTTCAGCAGAAGCCGTTTCCCTCTGTTTTGCAGAGAGGACCGCGAAGGCCATTTGGGAAAACTCCCACAAACCTTTAAATGCCTCCAGCATGACGCCAATTCCCATCTGCCTGTTTTGTGTTTTGGTTGCCGTGGCTACCGATGTAGTCATTGCAAGTTTATTGTAATACTTTAACTGTTGTTTTCATTTGATAAGTTCCTTTTATCAAATTGTATTTAGTATAGTTCCAGAACTGATGCCTGAACATGCGCGTAAATATATACACTGAGTAGTTAATAATGGATGTTTCTGATGCTCAGTAACTTCTTTAATTTGTTAATTCAGTTTAATTTGTTTATGTGCTTGCTGTCTTAAGACAAAGTATTGTTTTACTGGGCATTCATCTGATAGACTGGCTAAAGGCAGTTACCCAGCATGCCATGCGTGTTGCGGGGAGTGATCAGAAATTCAGAGCATGCACCCTGCCGAGAAATCACTCTCGGTACTTTTCCAGGACTTTGCACTCTGTGGGTGTTTCTGTTTTTTTTTTTTTCTGACTTGTGAATACCACTCATGCCTTGTATTATTAGCAGAAGAATGTGTGTGTGTGTGTGTGTGTGTGTGTTCAAGGGATGTCTTCTCCTTTCTATCAGCCACTTAGGATTTGTGACTGAATCCTTCTCTTTTTCTTGCTCTGCTGCCGCACCCAAACATACAGGCAGACCCCTAATCACATGTGCCTGCTGCAGTTCACACACCAACACCCACCGCGACGTCAGGGCGTTGCAGCTGGACCTGATCCTGCAGGGCAGAGTGTGTTCCAGGAAGTCTGCTGAACCTGGCCTTATCTCCACTCCACGTTTCCTGAACAACGACACTGAGCAGGGGTCTTGCCTAATGCATGCCTGAAGCCTTATTTGTATTATATGTTCAGTGAATCAAGTGTTTGGGGTTGTTAGGCTGGGTTCTAATGCAGATGCTGCTGTGGACGCTGCGTAATTGCACAGCGATAATTTATCACTGTGGATGAGCTCATGGAACAAGACCCAACAGGTGCAGCGTATCTGTTTGCTCATCATCTCAGATGCTGACGCGTCTAATGGCAACTGATCCCTACCTACTTTAATTTGTTTAATATGCAGGTTGATGAAGTCATGTTAATCGTTGTTAAAGGTCCCCTATCATGAAAATTTCACTTTGTGATACTGTTTAATTGTGAGAACATTAATACGAGTTCCCCTATCCTGTCTATAGTCCTGCAGTGGATTGAAATGGTGATAGGTGTAAAGAGTGCTTTGGCCATTCTGCTTCGCCATTCAAAGAAGCGTCAGCTCAGACGGTCTGATCTGTAATTTGTCCCCTTATGACATCATAAGGGGAAATGTTACCCCCTGTTTCTCATGCTTAGTCAAGCCAGAGAATTTCCCGCCCCGCCTATAAAACATTATCTCCACTGACCGTCATGGCTTCCAAACATGCGAAGCATCGCAGTTGCCAGATGATTTGATGTTAAAAAAAAATATATATATATATATTTTTTTTTTGTTGGTCTGTTACACCATACTCTGAAGATCCAGTGACTTCATTTTATTTTTTCTGGGAAAATGTTGACACTGCACCCAACATTGTGGTTGGTGAATGGTGTTGATGACGTAATTTCTGCGAATGCCTCATCACTTCTATTGGCCGCTCTCCTCCTCCTTAGCATTTAAAGCTACAGACACCGAAACGGCGTGTCCTGGGGAAATCCCATTGTGGGACTGGATCAAAGTGTAATTCTGAACCAAGGCTGAATTACGGAAAAAAAAACTATATAAAAGCAAAAAAAAAAAAAAAATAAAAAATCATGTTGTGGGACCTTTAAATCATTGCCTAATTATGCATCTGCTCTCTCGTTTCAGCCCGCATCAATGCGCTCACATCAAAACTGGCTCAGCTACAAGAGCTGCAAAGCGATTGGATGCAGAACCTTTCCTGTGACTTCCAGTAAGTGTCCGATGACCAGCAAATGACCAGCTAGTCACGCCGGTATTTGTAGTAACATTAATGTTGAGTACAGTTTTTGTGTCTTCTACATTGAACAAAAGGTTCATAACCTAAAAAGAGTTTAGGCTAATCAATTTCAAACACGAGGAATAGAGCACCAGTGTCATAGCTGAGACTTGCAGGTATCTCTGTCCCACTAATGCACAAGTCCTGATTCAGACTGCTGACTGAAACGTAGACTGCACACTTGTACTAGTCTTATTGAGTGGTGTCTTGATGTCTTGATTACAAACATCCAAGAAAGAACTGAACGTGTGTCTTTTGAACATACAGGCCGACCAGATTGCTTAATATCCTGCAGCATGTTCTGAAGAAGCTCACAGGGTGAGTTCATTCAAACCTTCCCCTCTCACAAACGCCGATTCTGCGATTTCCAAACGTTCGTCGCTCGACTTGCAGTGTGTGAAAAGACATTTTGTGTGGGAGCTCCCTGTGTGAGCGTGGCTGGAATGGTGCTTGACGACTGGCTGCTGTACTGAGGGTGTGTCATCCTGCTCAGGCAAGGCAGGCAGTTGAGGGTCTGTGCTGGAACACGCAGACATAAGTTGTATGAGATATGGCAGGGTTTCACAAGCATCTCCTGGTGTTATCTGTCATGGTGTTTCACAAGCCACTGCCTCTCCTACTTTCCATAAATGGCATGAATGTCCACGACTGGAGGGGAAAGCATGGTCACATGGTACGGTACTGATGATCAGTTCTGTTTTCTGCCTGTAGGTTACCGGAGGGACGGTACCTGCTCAGCCACAAAGCCAGAGATGGTCATGTGAGCATCCTTAAAGCCAGCGATGGCAAGTCAGCGGGAAGGAGTACATACGACCTCCAGCTGGCCTACGCCCAGCCACCCACAGCTCAAAACACCGTCCCCTGGGTGCCGGTGGACCCCGGCCACGTCCTGCCCTTCCATGTCAAGTTCTGCAGGCTGCCATGCACTTTCCCACCACGAGATCAGCAACAGTGGAAGCAGGTACTGGCCCATCAGCATCAACTTCACTTCTTGTGTCCACAAAAGTCCCCAAGTCAATATGGACCAATAGGAGAAAACTTCATCTTTACGTTTACAGCATTTATCAGACGCCCTTATCCAGAGCGACTTACAACGTGCTTTCAAGTTACCATCGATGAAGTGATCAGTTCTAGTTCATTAGGACCCCAACTATGAATACAATCTTTTTATTCACTCTGTTGTAGATTCTGTGCACAAGTTCGACAATAAGAAAGTTACAAGTTAATCTAAATATTCTCTAAAGAGGAAGGTCTTTAGCTGTCATTTGAAAATACTCAGTGACTGAGCTGTTCTGACCTCGAGGGGAAGTTCATTCCACCACCGAGGGGCCAAGACAGAGAAGAGTCTAGATGAATGGAGGAGAGATGGAGGGGAAGATTGAGTGACCAGGCGAGCAGTACTGGAGGCAGTACTGAAGACTTACAATCAGTAGTTACAGGGACAGTCCCCGCCTGGAGCATCTTAGGGTTAAGTGTCTTGCTCAGGGACTTGAACCTAAGCAGGATTTGAACCTGGGTCTTCTGGTTCATAGGCGACTGTGTTACCTACTAGGCTACCACCACCTAAATCTTTAGATTGTTTGTTTAGTTAAGCCGGTGTTCATTAGATCTTAGTTTTGTTCATTATTACGCATTATGCAAACACACGGAAAATAAACGTGTACAGAAGATTGTTTGATTAAGAAGTGAAATTCCCTTCATCATGTTTCGCAAACATTCCGCCGGTGTCCTAGCGATATCCAGAAAAAAAGCCACTGTCTAAAGGTTGCTTTGTGCAGGACACGCCTCTTCACAGCTCCTAGCCGTCTTGTCACTCCCAGCCAAGGTAAACAGCCCCCCACCGCCGCCGCTCACTCCAGATTAGACACCCTTAATCATCACTGTCCTGAGCAAACAGTGCAGGAGAGAGTCACCTATTCTCTCCCTGCTCCATTTATTTCAGACTCTCTTGGTGACTGGAGGGTGGGGCATGTGTCATTACCCATGAGTCACCATTTACGAATTAATCACGGTAATATAATAAAATATATACAGTACAGGCCAAAATTTAGGACACACCTTCTCACATTTACATTTTCAGCATTTATCAGACGCCCTTATCCAGAGCGACTTACAATCAGTAGTTACAGGGACAGTCCCCCTGGAGCAACTTAGGGTTAAGTGTCTTGCCCAGGGACACAATGGTAATAAGTGGGGTTTGAACCTGGGTCTTTTGGTTCATAGGCGAGTGTGTTAAAACAGCCGCCCTTTTCTCTGATTACTGCTTTGCACACTCTTGGCATTCTCTCGATGAGCTTCAAGAGGTCTTCGCCTGAAATTGTTTTCCAACAGTCTTGAAGGAGTTCCCAGAGGTGTTTAGCACTTGTTGCCTTCACTCTGCGGTCCAGCTCACCCCAAAACCATCTGGATTGGGTTCAGGTCCGGTGACTGTGGAGGCCAGGTCTCCACTTTCTGTTAAGTACATAACTCCACATGTGTTCATTCATAGTTTTGATGCTTTAATTGAGAATCTACCAATGTACATGGTCCTAAAAATAAAGAAAACACATTGAATGAGAAGGTGTATATATATAGGTTATATATATATATATATATATATATATATAAATATATATATATATATATATATATAAATATAATTTTTTTTTTTTTTTTTTTTTTTTTTTTTTTTTTTAAGCCGTGTGTTCAGCCTCATTGTCTCAGAGATAAGCAGTGCCATCCACTGCCCGTTGTAAAGCTGCTGGGTGTGTTGAATCTGGAACATTCTTCAGCTAACTTGGCCCAAGCCCCTCTCTGGGTCTCTGCTGATACTCGTCTAGAGGATTGCGGACACACCCGGTTTTCATTGTACTCGAAACTCTGTCCTGGTGTCAGCCAGAGGGCTGCTGGGTGAGGGCTGCCAACCGTGGCAGTGGTGGCCTATGGGGAAAATAAACGGACTCCGCCCCCACACACTGCTCTCTTGGTGCCTTTCATGGCTGCCCACTGCTCACCAAGGGTGATTGGTTAAATACAGACGACAGATTTCATTCTGTCACCGTGTGCTGTGCTGCAGTGTTTCACAATGTCAATAACAATCACTTTTAACTCTGTCCTGGTGTCAGCCAGAGGGCCGTCATGAGCAGCAGTCAGGGATGGCCAACACTGATCTTGCGGTGGGGACATTGTTGATATATTGTCATTAATTAGTGAATATAAGTGCCATTGGACAGTCCTCTACAGCCATAATTTGAGGTCTCTCTTTCTGAATATGATGAATAAGACAACCGGCAGCCATCTTAGCTTTTATCCTGATGCAAGCTTGGAATAATGTTGGTTCTTTTCCCCATTACTTCCTGTAGTCCACGCAGACACTGTGACTTACTGTGATTCTCCCTCCCACCCCTGCAGGCTGGAGGCGTGAAGGCTGGCGGCCGCGGTGCTGGAAGAGGCCGTGGAAGAGGAGCCGCGCAGCGGCCAGGCCCGGCCCAGCACAACCAGAACCAACCAGGCAAGAAGAAGAAGAAAAACAAAGGCAAACGGCTGAAACGGAAGGAAGTATGGGAAGCTAAGAAAAAAGAGAAGGCGGCTGAGCAGTCAGCCAATCAGAATCAGGGGACCAGAAGCAGCAAGAACCAATGAGATGAAACTGAAAGTGTTTCAGTTATTTTGTTAACATTTAAAAAGTTATAAATACTGTTCAACATAGTTATTGTACATTTTCTAAATAACTTATTTAATAAATAGAAGAAAAAAAACTGTCTTCTGTGTGGATTAATGGCAACTATTACTGAAGCCTGAAAGAAAGTGTAAGATGGTTTGGCACAAGCAGAACTTTCCAAAAATCTGATGCGAGAGTCTGTGGTCCGGTGCAGAGTTGAGTTTGAGTGTCACACAGTGGAAGTGGGTGGGGCACGCTTGCTGGTGGGGGCGGCACCTTGTCCCCACTGGCAGTGGGCTGCTATATAAACACCACACCCATTCGTCTGGGTGTAGCAGAAGCTGCAACGTGCTTCACCCTCACAGTCCACGCTCCTTCAGGTAAGAAACCTCGCCTGCTTCCTCACTCCTGCAACTCTTCATCTTTCCAACTGATCAGCCGTGTGCGTGTTTCACTTCACGGGATTGCACACGAGTCCAAAATGTTGCATCTTGCTCGTCCCGAGGCGAGATTTTTACAGCGGTGCTGCTGGTGGGGTGTTAACATTCCTCTGAAGATCCACGTAGCCATTCTGGGTGGGGAGGTGGGGGTGCGCGTCTCTGAAATCAACTTTTATAAAAGTGCTCAGAAAGTTCTCGCTGTGTTTTAAGATGCCTGCCCTGTGGGTGTGAGGCTGAACATGGGGACGTTGCACAAGGCTTCTGCTCTGCATTCCTCAGATTCTGTTCCATATCGGGTCTTTTTTTTTTTTTCCCCTCAAGGCGTGTCTTTGGTCTTTGCTTTTCTTCTGATAATGTTATAGACGGCTGAGGTCCAGCTGGATGACTGCAGCATGCGGTCAATGCTTTCTGTGAAACTTCACATCCAACATTTTATTATTATTTTTTGCTGTCTTTATTTCTTCTTATTTATTAAGCGTGGATTTTTACTTATTTATTAAGCCTGGATGTTTTGTGGTCAGGGAGTCATTTTCCACACTTTATAAGGTGGCAAAAGAAATAAAAATCCTTGCCTCGTGTTGAAGTTGGTGGACTCTTTGGGAGACCGTGGCGCCCTGACTCATGACTTGCCGAGTCACAAGCAGTCGCTAAGCAGCGATGAATCACTGTTGTTCTGGCAACGCAATCAACAGAAGAAGCTCCTCTGATCCTTGTGGTTGTGCCCACAGTGACCTTTGCCTCCTTTAACCTGATTGCATAACGGCCTGCTATGATTGGCTGGTCAGGAGGGTTTTACAGCAATTTTATAATCATATTCTAATTCATACCAAGATATATTTGGGTATTTTTTTTATTAATCTTTCATTCTTTCTTTCCTTTTTTTAAGATTCTGAAATGGCACTGGTATCGGAATTCCTGGGTCAGCTCACCTTGAGTTTCGGGGTAAGCCCTGTATCTTCAGGCTGGTGATGTTTTTTGCTCATTATGTTGCAGTAAAAAGAGATTTATGGAGAGGGCAGATATTGCGGAATGGAAATAAAAACGGCATTGTTACTGTTTGGCTCCTCAGTCTGGTGAATCCACTTACCCCACGGTGCTGCCCTACCCTGACTTCGACCCCGATAAAGATGCTGCAAGAATTGAGACCGCAATAAAAACAAAGGGTGAGTGGAGGGAGCATCAGCACATAGATCTGGAAGCTCTTTTGTTGAGTTCCCCAGGACAGGAACATCCCCTGGACAGGAACAGGACTTTTTTTTTTTTTTTTCCATTATTGGACTGGTTTCAGTGCACTGGTGCAAGTGAGTCATTTTCCTGTCTGGGAACCCTTAAACCACAGAGGCAATGTTCCCCAGGCAACGCCTTAATGACTGGCTGTATGGCTGCATTTTGCATCTCTGTAATAGTCCAGTGGTTGCGGAGTCACATGACATCCTGCACACTGGAACGGTGGACACACAGACAAAGTTTTAGTTTTTAGTGTTGAATTATGGACATTTTTCATAATGAATTCATGATGACTAATGAAGTAGTGTGTGTGTGTGTGTGTGTGTTTGTATGTATGTATGTATGTGTATATATATAATATATATATATATATATGAGAGAGAGAAGGGCGTCTCATGAATGCTGTAAAATGTAATATATATATATGTGTGTGTGTGTGTGTGTGTGTATTATCACTATTATATTATCATTATATGTGTGTGTGTGTGTGTGTAGCTTATATATATATATATATATATATATATATATATATATATATATATATACACACACACATTTTACAGCATTTATGAGACTGACAGACTGAGTCATTTTTTATTAGAATATTATAATACGCTGAAACGCTTGGCAGGCAAACCACAGCTTTCTCATAGCTGTAGATTTATCTTAAAATTTTCATAGTCAACCAGGAGAGGGCGACAGAGGATTGACCAAAATCAAGAGTCTCAAATCGAGATTGAGACTCAAATGAGATTTTTTTTTCTTCATTGCAGGGGTGGATGAACAAACCATCATTGACATCCTGACCAAACGCACTTACGAACAAAGACGGGAGATTGCATTTGCTTATGAGAGGAGGGCTAAAAAGGTACACATATGCAGAAAATTAAGTCCCATAATAGATAGACTGTCATGGCTGATGAATTTATGAACACATTTATATGGAAATTTTCATGAGCATCAGGCCTCATTAAATTTAGACCTTATTTTCACTTCTAATGAAATGAGTGAATACTGTAATTGTAAGATGGAACCTCTATATCAGTAGCATAGAACCTTTGAGAACTTTAAATTGTTTCTGTGCAGGACATGATCTCAGCCCTGAAGGCAGCTCTGTCTGGCTCTCTGGAGGCTGTCATCTTGGGTCTGATGAAGAGCACATCACAGTACGACGCCTCAGAGATCCGGGGGTCCATAAAGGTAAGAATTGTGCATTTCACCAGCCTCTAAATTTCAGCAATAAACAGCCTCATCAGTTCATATCCAGACTTGTAGCGTATCAGATGATCCCTGACATGCATGAGCACCATTTTGTGACAGGGCCTGGGAACAGATGAAGAAACGCTCATTGAAATCCTATGCTCTCGCAGCAGCACAGAGCTGCAGGAGATTAAAAAAGTCTACAGAGAACGTAAGATCAGTTCTAATCGCCCATCTCTCACAAACCAATGAGGCGAATATTCACCAAATCTTCTCCATTGCAGTGTTCAAGAAGGATCTAGAGAAGGACGTGTCTGGGGACACCTCAGGGGACTTCGCCAAGCTCTTGCTGGCTCTGGTGGAGGTAAAGTCCAGTAATGTGGCCCCATGAAGAACGATGGACTCCCTTTGACCAAACTTGACCCCCGTTTGCTTTTTCTCCCTGATCAGACCAAGAGGGATGAGCCCAGCAGTGTGGTGGATTATGAGAAGATCGATGAGGATGCCAGAGTGAGTACAGAACTGTTACTTTTTGTCTCTCCGGGATAATAAAGTTCCAACGACGTAAATAAAACCCACAGCCACACACCATACTGAGCGTCACTGTATTCTGGGTTGTCTTTTTTTCCAGGCCCTTTATGATGCTGGAGTGAAGAGGAAAGGAACTGACGTGAAGACATGGATCTCCATCATGTCTGAGAGGAGCGTCCCTCACCTTCAGAAGGGTACAGAGATGTAGAAACTCCATAGTCAGGATCATAAAATGTGCTGACATAACAGACAGAACTAGAGTGTGCACATCAACAGACGAATTTAAGTCAAAAGTCACTGGAACCGACTCTAACTTCCCTTACACCATCTATAGCAGTGTCATCCTTGCAGAATTCTCAGTTGAGCATGTTCATATTAGGAATGAAATAAGCCCCGGTGTACAACTAGTTTAATAAACTAGGCTAAATAATGGACCTGGACATACTTGGGTAGGCCAAACTTTTGGTAGGCCAAAGGTTTGAGAACCACTGACCACATGGTCCAAGTTCTCTTTGGCCAATCGGAATCAGAGATTGCCTGAGAGAACGGACAAAAGAAAGGTCTGCATTTGCATTCAAGGTTTGAGGTTGTTAGCATTCTCAAGTCTGACTGCCTATTTTGCTGTATTCCTGCCAGTGTTCGAGCGATACAAGAGCTACAGTCCCTACGACATGCAGGAGAGCATCCGGAAGGAGGTGAAGGGAGACCTGGAGAAATCCTTCCTCACCCTGGGTAAGACTTCCCCGGGTTTACAGCAGGAATCCGCCCAGGGATACATGTAGCTCTAATCAGTATATGTAATCCAAAACCATTACAACACAGAGGTCGTAGGGTTGTAGCCTAGTGGGAAAGATACCTTCCTATAAATCAAAATATCATATTTACATTTACATTTAGAGCATTTACCAGACGCCCTTATCCAGAGCGACTTACAATCAGTAGTTATAGGGACAGTCCCCCCCTGGAGCAACTTAGGATTAAGTGTCTTGCTCAGGGACACAATGGTAGAAAGTGGGATTTGAACCTGGGTCTTCTGGTTTATAGGCTACTACCGCTACTACCATATCACAAAGTCCCAGGTTCAAACCCCACTTACTACCATTGTGTCTTTGTGTCTCCAGGGGGGACTGTCCCTGTAACTACTGATTGTAATTTGCTCTGAATAAGGGCGTCTGGTAAATGCTGTACATTTAAACAGGGAATGACACCCTGTAGTGTTTAAAGGACTGGAGCTCGTCCCAGAGATCTGCTTCATGAACAATCCCACAGTTTTACCCTAAATCCCCCTCAATCTCTCCCTCAGTTCAGTGTTTCGAAAACAAACAGCTTTACTTCGCCAACAGACTCCAAGACGCCATGAAGGTTAGTGGAAAAACTTCCCCTGTTCTCCAGCAAAACTTTCCAGTTCCTTTCTAGTTTTTTTTTCATTGTTATTTCTTTTAGTTTGTGAGAAGTAACCAAAAGTAAAGTTTGCTCAGCAGCACAGATACTTGTATTGCAGACAGTTTACACTGCGCTTGCATCATGTGGCGCAGAAGTCGTTAAAAGGCTTTGTTCTTTCTTTCCCTCCCGATTTCTACCCTCCCCTCCACCCTCCTTGGCTGTGATCAGAACAAAGGAATCAAGGAGAAGGTGGTGACGAGGATCATGGTGTCACGCTGTGAGGTGGATCTCAAGAAGATCCGGTCCGAGTTTAAGAGGCAGCACGGGAAGTCCTTGTACCAGACCATTGCTGTGAGTATCTGCGTAATGGACGCTGCCTGGCTGTGGGTGGACGTTAGCCAGTGTCACAGCGAGGTCTTCTGGGTCTTCAGAAATTCATACAAACGAGAAGAACAACAGGCTCTACCCAGCAGCTCTTACATCACCATCTGCATTCAGTTATAACCGCATGGATGGTGTTCATGATGCTCTACAATATTAAAATGTGTCCCCAGTAACATGCCCAACTATTGCCTTCCTCTAGGAACACTCAAAGGGTGACTACCAGATGGTGCTGCTGAGCCTGTGTGGAGGAGATGACTAGAGCCACCCAGACCTGGCGTATCCCAGCAGACCTCAGCTCCCTGCTCCAAATATGCTCCAGAGGCACCAATGAAGAAGGAGAAGATAAAGCAGACATCATCTTCAGAATCCCAAACACAAGCAGCTTTAGGTTCTCCATTAACTGGACACTCGATAAGTCCTCCATGCGGAGGGCAACAATACACTAATTCTGTTAAATTCTCAACTTTTGTTTCATTTAAGCCTGTAGGCGTACCGAGCTGAGATGTTCAATGAGCCTGCTGCTTTTACGTCAATTCTGCCTGCTTCAGCCCGCTCTGATGCAGTGCTGAAGAATTGCCTGCTGGCACATATCTCATATGTTTGAATTCTTTTCTAGCAGTTCAGTAGCCTGGCTTCAACTAAGTCCTCTTTACGCCCCTTCCACTCTATATGAACAGGCGAAGACAGTGGGGTCGTCAGTTACTTTTCTAAACGTACTTTAATGGAATTAAAGTTATGACAAACAGCTCTGTGGGGTTTCTCCAACGTGTTTTCTTCACTTTGAGTGGCTCATATAATAATCTTTTACAGTGCATCCAGAAAGTATTTACAGTGCATCACTTATTCCAAAATGGATTACATACATTTTCGTCAGAATTCTACACACAACACCCCACAATGACAATGTGAAAAAAAGTTTATTTGAGGTTTTGTCCAAAAAAAAAAAAAAAAAAAACAAAAACTGAGAAATCACATGTTCATAAGTATTCACAGCCATGAAGCTCAAACCTGAGCTCAGGTGCCTATTTCCTCTGATCATCCTTGAGATGTTTCTGCATCTTAGTTGGAGTCCACCTGTGGAAAAACTGTTGATTGGATGTGATTTGGAAAGACTCGTGTGTGTGAGGACACATACCTGTCTATATAAGGTCCCACAGCTGACTGTTCATGTCAGCTTGAACAAAGAAATTGTCTATAGACCTCCGAGACAGGATTGTCTTGAGGCACAAATCTGGGGAAGGTTACAGAAAAATATCTGCTGCTTTGAAGGTCCCAATGAGCACAGTGGCCTCCATCATCCATAATTGGGAGAAGTTCTAAATCACCAGAACTCTTCTTAGTGCTGGCCGGCCACCTAAACTGAGTGATCGAGGGAGAAGGGTTTAGTACCAAGTGACCAAGAACCTGATGGTCACTCTGTCAGAGCACCAGAGGTACTCTGTGGAGAGAGGAGAACCTTCTAGAAGTAGAGCCATCCCTGAAGCAATCCACCGATCAGGCCTTTATGGTAAAGAGGCCAGATGGAAGCCACTCCTTAGTACAAGGCATATGGCAGTATGCCTGGAGTTTGCTAAAAGGCACCTGAAGGACTCTAAGCCCATGACAAACTCATTTCTGTGGTCTTTGGTGTGAATGCCAAGATGTCACATTTGAAGGAAACCAGGCACCACTCATCGCCAAATACCATCCCTACAGTGACACATGATGGTGGGATGGGAATATTTTTCAGCTGCAGGAACTGGGAGACTAGTCAGGATAGAGGGACAGATGACCGCAGACTTGAATCCAATTGAACATCTCTAAATGTTCAGGCAGTAATTGCTGCCAAAGGTGAATACTTATGTACATTTGATTTCCTAGTTTTATTTTTTAATACATTTGCCAAATCCTGAAGTAACCATTTCATATTGTCATTATGGGGTGTTGTGTGTAGAATTCTGAAGGAAAATGCAATTGGTCCATTTGCAATAAGACTGTTAACGTAAAAAAAAAATGGAAAAAAGTGATGCGCTGAGAAAACTTTCCAGATGCACTGTATAATATGGCAGTCAGTTAAATGGCCATCAGCGGTTCAAGATATGAGGTCCATATCACCAACTACATTCATACAAATACATTGTCATGCAAAATCCTTGACAATCAAAATTAAACCAAAATCATTGCTTTAAAAGAACACTCACCCAATAAAGTAAAAATAGCAACAAAAACGACCATAAACCTGTGAGAGGAAAATAAAAGTACTCAGCAATAGGATATCAATGCTTTAGTTATTTGGGAACAGTAGGAGTTTGCCTATTTGTGACTTGTAATGTTGATGTGAGAACATGGTCCACTAGAGAAATGTCGCTAGAGGGCGCTAAAACACCACTGGATCACAGTTAGACCCACATCTAAATTGAGACCTGGCTTTTAATATTTTTATATATTTTTTTTTACTTTATGGTTTTTAAATGTTTGACCACACCTTATCCTCTAATTAAAAGTAGGAAAAAAAGTTTAATACTTTGCAAATTAAATGACACTGCTTTCCCTTTTTTAGGCATGTATCCTCGGAACCCGGATTAATTTCAGACCTTATTTGCGTTCATGCTGAAGTCAACTCTGCTTGGCCAAGGAAATAATTGCAGTCTCTGAAGTTTGTGTATCCATGGATGACATACAAATTAAAGGAAGGAGTAAGAATCTAATTAAAACCAGCGTGTATAAGTTGCACTGTCTGCATGGAAGTGCTGTTTAAATTATACAGAATAAATGATCCAATATGGATGAACCTAAGAAACTTTAAAAAAATATTTTTCTACCCCAAATCCCGCCTCCCATTACTGGAGAAGAGGCTTTATTTGGTTGTTTTAATCATTAGTGTGTTTTGCCGTGTTTGTTTGGTGCTAATTTTTTTTAATTAAAAATGTTAATTTTACCTCCAGCAAGGATGATTTGCATACCAGAAACAAGCTTCTATGCTGTATACATGTGCTGTGCAGTCTGTGGTCTCTCAGGATGAGGGATCCGCCAAAGAGTTGACAGTGCAGTTCTAATGGAGCCCCAAAAGGCCCCGGAACCCAGACGGAACAGAGGCTGCAAGAAGAATCAGGAAGACGTGTTGGTCCTCACTCTTCATTTCTGCAGTGCCAGAGGTTTTAACAAAGGAAAATATTATAGCAGCAGCAGAAAAACCAGGATATAAGATGCAACCCAGCCCCCCTTCCACCTCAACCAAGAGGCCTGACTCCCATTTCCGGGCAACCATGCGACTGCTGAAATGATTTTATTTCAAGGAAATGCGTTACAACGGCACATAAAGCTGCTACACAGCGTGCTTCCTCAACATGGCGCCAGAGAAATTCCTTCAAAACTTTATAAGCCTTCAAATTTATTATCATTTTGTAATAATATTGATGAGAACATTACCCCTTTGTGATGTTTTATGTTTATTGGCAATAAAATATAAAATACAGTGTAAAGGAGGATAAAACAGTATTTTGCGAAGCAGATTGGAGATTTATGTTTAGGTGCAGTGACAGATTAATTTCTGCATCATAAAGAGGGAGAACACCTCCCATATTTTTCTCCTTTTTATGTGGATGTACAACATGCTGTTCTGTTCAAGGCCAGCATGTGAGGACCTCCAGCGAGTCCAAGGGGAACTCTCTGTCCCTCACTCCCTGTGATTGAAATGACATAATTCAGCGCCACAAACGCTGCCACTTAATCACTGTGATTGGTCTTCAGCCCCATGAAAGCCACATCCAGAGCACACCCTGGGACAGAGCAGGACTTCCGCAATAAACTGAAGAATGGACGAGGCAAATCAAAATACAGAGTTTAATTGGAATACAAGCGATTCATTCAAAAAGAATACAATTAGCCTTACGAACACTGTTTAACGTGGTCGGAAATGTCATCAGAGAATCAGATCTTGAGTTACCATTTGGACAAAAATTTAATAATTTCATTACATTTTCTCCTACATAGATAAGAAAAAAATAAGTTTTTTATATTGTTTATTTATTTACCTAAATATTCAGAACTATAGATGTATAAAAATAATAGGTAATATTATCATATATATTATGAAAATATTACCTATTTTCATTATATTATCAATTTTTAAAAATATATATTTGTATTTAAGTAATGAGACTCAAACATTATGTGATACCGGTTTATATTTGTATGGGGCACTGGCGGTGTATTCCATAATCTAGTGGCCTGAAGTGGTATCGCAGTTCTTGGCAGACAAAAATGGGTTACAAAAAAGAAAGTCAAAAGGAATCTCTACTTTTCTAATAAAACAAATGACTGCAGTTCATTTATGTAAAACGTGTGGCTAGGGAAGGAAATATGAACATGTTGGAAGGGTTCATTTAAAAAAATGCCATCTGAATCAATAATGACAAGACACTAATTCTACCACAATATTTTTAGTGAGGTAGCATTTTACAAAGTATTTATTTTTCATCTATTATGTTCTAAAGGAATTTGAAGATCAGAACAGAAGTTCCGTCATCTGTACCAGTTTCCAGAGGCCGAGCTGAGTTCCCACAGACCCTCACAAGATTAAAATTTGAAATGTGCAGCTGTTGGATGGAACAAACTGATAAAATGTGACTGCAAGGATTGACAGATTTCCTCTCGCTTCCCTTTCTTTTCATTCTGCTTACTCTGCCAATGCCAGCGGGCAGCCTGATGGCATGCACGCTGTACCAGAGGCTGTTTAATTATGGACTAGGCCAGGAAGGTCCTGTGTGTGTGTGTGTGACTGGTGTTTGTGCCCCATCCTGGAGCCCTGTGGCTCGCCAGCGTGCAGGAAAATGAAATCTCCTACAGGCTAGACTGGAAGACCTGTTCCCCCCGCTGAAGAACAGAGAGTCAGCAAACAGCGCCAGAGTTTGATTAATTTTTCCTTAATTATTATTATTTCATCTTTACTGAAGGATCCCTCACCAAACGCGTCCCTCTCTATCCAACCCCGGCTGCTCGCTGCCAAAGATCCTGGCTCATTAGCAGCGCTGAGGATCCTGGGTATGGTAAACACGGCCCCCTGCCTCTCAACTCCGCCCTGGAGGCAGCACTGGCGCGGTGGCGAAGGATGGCCCGTCTTAACGACCGCCGCTCCGCCGGGCTCCCCAGGCTTTTGGTGCTGCCACGGAGCACTTCCTTTCATGAGGCTGAAACACTCCACCATGCGCTCCTCCGCCCTGTCATGTCTGTAGACACCAGCTCACCATCACTCATCATCATCATTATCATCATCATCATCACCACCCAATCCCCGACATTCTGAAGATGCCCTCAGATACAAATCCTGCTGCACAAACGCACATTACTGTGTCAATGCATTATACAAACACGAATGAATTAGAAGGATGCATTTTATATTTCATTTTATAGGCTCATTCCTGGAAATTCCTGTTTTTCCCGAGCAGCAATTTTCTCTACAGATTTAGAAGCTTGTTTAGAAGCTCTGAGCACTTCAACTGTCAACTTATTCCCGTGAATATGTCTCTTCAGCAATTTTCCATGCCCTGGGCCTCCTCTGGACGCTGATTTCTGCTGCAAGCACCACCTTCATCTCTGCAGACTGAGGCTAGTGAAGATGTGGCCCATGGCATCAACCCCACCCACCCCCATCCAGCCCACAGCCAGAAAACCAGCAGCATGCACTGCACCTCCTTAATCACACCATCACATCCACACATACACACACACACAATCCCAGCAGTGATCACACTGCTGGAGAACCCAGTTGATGAATTTCAAGAATTACCAGCAATTCACAACACATTCTGTGTGTTCATGTGAAATATTACAATTTCATCAGATTTTCTGATGCTTTAAAAATGTATGTATTATAATAACAATAATAATTACTTTATTTAATGACTAAAAAAGTATTTACATTGTTTAATAATAATTTAAATGAACTATTTAGTAAAACAATATAGATAAAAGATTATTTATCAGGAAAAATAAGTAGAAGTTCTGCAAATGATTATGCAAATAATAAAGAAAACTGACCAATCTGCTGATATAAGTAATGGGGTGTAATGTAAAGGCTTAATGCATTATTGCTGAAGTCAGTGGTCTGCGCCGCTGGTGGGCGGGGCTCCGTGGCTCTCAGCCAGCTGGCCTAATCATGAGTGGTTGTGAAGCGGCTCTAATCATCGACTCCAGCCAGCAGCCGTCTGCTGGTTTGTTTTGTACGATCCACTAGCTCAGTGCATGGTGGGCACACACACACACACACACACACACACACACACACACCATCATGTTCTGAGTACTGGTTAGCACCAGCATTACAACATTACATCTGCTCTGTTAAACATGGCAGCTGGAGCTGGGCCCACTTCTCCCCATGGCTGTAAGTGATTTTTAGCGGCAGGCTGATGGAAAGAACCGGGAGTCCGAGCCACAGAGCCGCCATTCTGACCAGCAGCCCTGATCACACAGTTGAAGTTACAGTTGAGGTTTAATTAGTATTTTTCATTCATAAAGTACAGACAAAGAAGAAAAAGAACAAATCACAACATGAATTTAAACAATGTAGAAGAAACACAATCCATGTTGTGCTGGACAATGGTTGTGGTTAATTTGAATATTCAGAAATAGGAGAAAAAAAGAATAAAACCTTGAAATATGCCATAGTCAAAGCATGTAAAATGAATCAACCTTTTTTTAAAGTGATGATTTACCTGATGGCTGATGAATTTACACAGTTAGTGCTTGGTTGGGCCTGTAGCTTGAAAGTTAACTTGTATAGAATGAAGTGGATGGACTTGGACCGAGAGTTTGGTGCAATTCCCCTGTCTTTTTAGCAAACTAACAACTAAACCGTGATTGTTGAATTATATTTGAACAACGGGTTCAGGTCAAGTTTATTCACGCTGTTAGCAAAACTGCTGTACAAATCTCAGACCCCACGAAATGAGAAAAAGGCAGGAGCAGTGTCACCTTCCACTGTGGTGGTGGCCCGGCGTCCCCTCATGTCTGTGCGTGTGTGAATTTCAACGTTTGGCACTGAACCCCTAACCTGTGAATGCACTGGGGTCGGCTGGAAGTGGCTTTAATCCACAATTGTCACACCATCATAATCCATTCTCTGGGAGGCAGCCCTGACGCCTGGTGTCCTTGTCAGGCAGTGTGCTGGACTTCTCAGGCGTAAACACACACACACACACAGCCTCACCTTCATGCAAGAGATGGAAATCGGCCAGGGACGCACTCAAGCATGAACCAAATGTCAGCCTGAAGACTGGCAGGGAAAAGAGCGGCGTGGATTAATTAGAGGAGAGGAGAAGCACGTCCCAGTCGTACCTGTGTGACACGGCGTGCGATGATCTGCGTCTTTAAGAGGGATGTTCCGGTTCTAATAGAGTGCTGAAGAAATGAACCTCGCAGTGACGGGGACAAATGAAGTTGATCTGGTGTTTGGTGGTGGAAATGACGAGAAAGCGCCGCTCTGTTGTTTTTTTTTCCCCATCGTGAGGTGAAAAGTTTTCTATCAGAAAACTTGGTTCTGACTCCCCCCTCCCATCAGAATCCCTCAACGTGTCACATTGTGAAAATGTAAAGGTTTTTTCAAGGCCCCCAAAAAAACGTGAAGCCTTTTCTCTCTGACAGTGAAAAACGTAAAGTTTTGAGAAGGTATCTGTAAATCCTCTCACTTTTCTCCTCCCTCGGCGCCGGCGTCTGCTCTTTCATTAGACTTTGAAAAGCAAAAGAGAAAGAGAGAGGATAAAAAAGGAAAGAAATAAAGAGAGAGAGAGAGAGAGAGAGAGAGACATTGCTGACAACACGTTTCCCATGTGACACTTAACCTTTGGAGATTTTCTATTCTCTCTGATCACTCACTGTTTGGTTCATGTTAATTAACCCTAGGGCACTGGAGAAACTTCCCGGCTTTGATGAAGGAAATATCAGAGCGAGGTACGGAGGAGAGATGGGGGGGGCGGGGGGTGGAATCAGTGATGTTTTCTCTTTTTCCTGCTGCTTCTTCCTACTGTATTTGGGTTTGGTGGGGGTGTTGGGGTGGACAGTGGGGGTCTCTCTCCCCACCCTGGGTCACTCTCCCTGTGGGTAACGTTGGGTCTGAGCCGGCTGGCCTCCCTGCAGGGGTCTTGTCTATGGAAATAAGAACTTGTAGCCTACAGCTCTCGCATGAAACAAGAGGAAAGATTTGTCTTTTTTTTTTTATTTCTGGCCTGTTGCCGTTGGATATGGGATCTTTTATTCTTGCCTGACAAACACAAAGCTTTCTTTCTTTTCTTTCCCCCTTGGGAGCCAAGAAATACTGCATTCCACTGCAATTATTTTATGAACCAGTTCACTACTAATATCTAACTGGTTCAATTTGTACTGCTCACCTGTTACTGCTCACACTGACCTATCGAAATAACCAATATCCACAAATTCAACAAATTCTATAATATATCTATAAAAAATATCTCTAAATCTATAAAATATACCTACATGCATGTATGGAAAGCTGAATATAGAAACCAAACTGAGGAACTTGACACTTTGCTTTATTGGAAAAATATTTATGTCTGTCTCTGAAAGGACCGGAGGGTTGCTTGGTTCTCTCAGCCTAGCCAGGTCCAAGCTACACACACACACACACACACACACACACACACACACACAGAGAGTAAGACAGGAAGCCTGATTAGCCTCTGAGATCTGCAGAGAGCTGCTCGCTCCAGGAGGAAGTCAGAAGGTGAGACGGATCAAAGCGAGGCTTGTGGACAGGGAGACGGGAAGCCCGGCGTGGCAGGTTCTCAGCAAGGCGTGTGAAGCAGCAACAAAACACATGTTTTCATTACAGACCAACCAACTGGCGTCTGACAGGCAGGACGTAGCGGCGTGAAAAAAAGCAGAATTCTTATTTAACAAATTTCCGACCAGTTCCACATTCAGGAACGAGAACAAAATGAAAACGATTTCCACTGAAATACGACACACGCACTCCCAATCAAAAGTTAGGACACAACCACTCTGTGGAGCTTCTGGAGAATCTAACACAGCAAATAAATTACGAGTTTAATCACATAGGGTGGTGGCTGTCACTACTGATTGATTGTAAGGCGCTCTGGATATAAGGTGTCTGTTAAATGCTGATAAAAGTTACCTTTATCTTGACACCACCACAAACAGCTTAATGGGACGATCTTTAATGTGAGTGAAGGACAAGCAACCAACAAGAGTTCCTCCTCATTGTCTGGCTTAAGGTGGCTGAGAGAAACCAATAGTGTGAAATGTTCAGCTCGGCATCATTGCTCATTTGAAGGGCCTTTTTTCTTCTTCGGTTTCTTTTGTTACTACACAACCTCACGTGTCTTGGTTCCGAGTTGTGAGTCTTCCGCTGTGTTCTAGAGAGGCCTGTAAATGTATAGATCTGTTGAAACAGATCTATACAGGTCAAATCAGGTTTTTCAGGTCAAAGTTAAATGTCACTCACCCCTCCATATTATATCGGTATGAATTTATTATGAAGTTTCTAAATACCTGCAGCAGTTATAAACTCCCTCCTCACACACACACATAAAATCCCTCCTCACACACACACACACACACACACACACGTACATGGTGCAAACAGCGCACGAGCTGTCGTGCTGCCGGAACCGGAGGAAGATGCTACATTTGCAGCGGAACCGGAGCAGGGCGAGCGAGAACATGGTCCTTGAGCGGTGTGCACAGCTAAACTACTTCATCTGTCAGCATTCCAAATACAACCACGGCGGGGATTTTAAAAGCCTGTTAATTAAGACCCTTTGTAAATAACAGCATTCTGAGCTGGATGTACCCTTAACACACACACACACACACACACACACACATTCAAATAGGACCACGCACTCATTATGTTCCCACAACTTTTACACACCACCAACAAACCCCTGTGTTCCTGACTTCTGCTCGCTGATTTGCATGTTCTCTTGATTCTGTTTGTGTTTGTGCACGACTGGAGGGGCTTCTTCTAACACGAATCTATTAAAACAGTCAGGAAGCCATTAAAAAGACGCGCTGCGGATCCTTCCTGCAAGGCTGTCTGGAGGTTCCAGGGTGGAGCCGACGCGCTTGTCAGTCATCATTGAGGCCTTGACCTTGGATTCACATCCTTCAGCGCGGTTTTAAATGTGAGAACTCACATGAAGCACGGCCAATTATGTTCGCCGTGTGTTCCACCAGCATTACATTCATTTATGAACGAAGACTGTGATCTTTTCTGAATTGTAATTTCGGACAATGACACCCATTACGTTGGATGGCGCTGGTTCTCTCGCCTCGCGCCTCCTCTCATCTTCTCACTTTCTTCTCCTCCATAACAATTGCAAATGATGCCGGCGGAGTCAGAGGAGCGGCTCTTTAAAAATGTTCATAGGCGCCTGCCTACCTAGCCCCCTCCCCGAGGTTTAATCACCGCCGGTTCTCCAGGAATCCACCGGCCGCCCTTTCATGTGCTGCCGGCCTCGGAGTTTTCGGGAGACGGAGGAGGTTCAGGTGCCTTTAGACGGGGCCCGGGGCTACGGGTCGCGAAGGCGAAGGCTCCTCCTGCTAATTGACAGAGACGCTTTCCTCACAAAAGCCTCCTTTATTATAGATATGTTCTCGGGGCGGGGCAGGCCTCGTCGGCCAGGAACGGGACACGGGATATCAAAAGGCCGCCTTTGATATTCAGGTATCGGCAGTGATTATGATAAAACCGACAGCCGTGGTGACAGTTCCTCCTCATTTTCGTCTCTCCTTCTGATGAGGAAAGTTTAGACATTTAATATAAATATTTCATCTTCACAATTTCACAAGGACGTCAGCGCAGATGGAGGTGTGAGGGCCACGCATACAGTGGATTTGAGGAGTGTACACACCCCGGTTAAAATGAGACCCCGATACATCTTACTGTAAAGCAAGCAAATCTGTTAAGGGAAAAAAATCAAGAGCAATAAGCTGTGTGCACATCCTGTGTGCACACTGTCACCTTCAGGTCACCCTGCACTTTCTAGCTTGGATTTGGGTCTGGTGAAGCCATTCTTTTGCTGATTTCTATGTATTGTTGTGCCGAAGAGTAAAATTCCTCTTCAGCTTCAGCCTTTTATCAAACGCATGATCCTGCCACCACTGTGTTGGCATTTGTTGGAATTGTGGCCAAACGTTCAGTGTTGCTACAGGTCTCTGGCCAGCCTCCCTGACCAGTTTTCATCTGGGAAGGATGTCCGCCAATTGCCAAGGCCACGGTCTTCAGACTGTCTTAACTGCTCTAATCTATATATTCCAGCTTTATTGCTGCTCTCTTCTACCGACTGACACCTTTCAACCATGACAGCCCTTTGATGATCTGTCAGCTTTCTCGTGGTTTTTGGAGGAAAATACTACCAGGACGGCTGAAGCTCGTCTGGGGTTTATTTAATCGGTGGCTGGAATTAGATCAAAAGAATAGTACAACGTATTAGTAGGAGGGCGTTCAAGCTCATTGTATGTTTTTGTGTGTTTGGTTTGTTTCTCAGTTGCACAGCTTATGTCACAGTTTTGAAATGACTTGTCTGCATTTTCATCTCGTCACAAAAACTCTCTTTTAGTGGGTGTGTGTAAGATTTTATAACCACAATATTTAATATATTTAAGTCTAATATATTGCTACACATGTGTATTAAATTATAACATGCATGATGTAAGTAACTTTAGTTCAAACTTTAGACATGTGATGTTTTATAAATCGAGCCCGAGTTGTTTTGGGGCATTATTAGCCATAACTCTGCACCGGCGGCCTGGTATTTAATTCACAAGCCGAATTTGTAGTTCTGAAAAGGCCTTCAGTCCTTTAAACTATAAAAATAAATATATGCTTACTTCTTATTTCAAAGGGCTGCGAGTGGCCCTCTCTGACTGGGGTGCGAAGTTAACTCCGGCATCGGAAGCTCATCATTAAAAAACAGGGGAGCGAGATTAAACCAGGATATTAAAGCGGGAGGCTGTGTTCGCCCGTGGCTACTCTTCAAAAAACATCCACTCCACTCCACTCCTCTCCTCTCCACTCCCTCTCTCCCCGGCTTGTTTGACTTCTGTTCCACGGCTCTAGAATTTTGTTTTTGAATAATCAATCAAATAGAGGAGCAGCATGAAAAAAAAACTTTGTAGGCAGATAAAAAAAAAAAAAAAAAAAAAAAACGAGGGAGGGTCGTGTGTTTTCCCCACGTCAGGCTGGCAGAGAGCGTCATGGCCGCCTGCTGCCAGACATGTTTGGCTAATTACGGCGCACAGGATGTGGCGGTGATCACCTGCTCTCTCACCGGCAGGCCGGCCGTTAACGCATTACTGTCGCTCCCTCATGGATTATGGAACAAGGCGTTGGGTTTGATGGTAAACGCCCGCCCCGGCCCCACACTACCGTACCCCCGCTGCAAGCCTGCAAGAGGCAGACAGGCCCTCTGGAGTTCAACCCTGCCGCCTGCATGTCTCGGAGGCACGTTGGACAATTACGAGGGCCCGGAACAAGGTGCTAATGCCACGCCCGGATTGTGATGCTGCCGAGTGCATTCCTTTAATCCACGGCCACCTTCTTTACCTCATTATACAGCTCGCCTTTACACTCTAATCCAGTGTCAGGGAAGAAGAAAGAGGCGCGGCGTGCGTGGTGATGAAAGATGCTGGACTTTGTCACAATATGACACACGGCGGAGTGAATTATTTATAGGCGAACCCCCCCCCCAAAAAAAATAAAATAATAAAACACATTCACGTTGAGTTATTCAGTTATTCAGATCCAGCTGCATATTGTTCCCACTTTTTAACCTTCGCTGTTTATTTTCATTTATGAGAACTTTCAATTCAAAACAAACTGCAGATATTTTAGTGTGTTTTGCTACCAAAACAGCTTTGGGGGGTTGTGCACCGAAATAAATAATAATAATAAAAAAAACGTGTCGTTTCAAGTCACCTGAATCTCGGCGTGGAGGCGCGCGCAGACGAGGCGCCGCCACTTTTGAAAGGGGGGGGGGGGGACTCAAAAGACGAGAAACTAAACAGAAGAGCGATGCTGAATATATATTGGTTAAATGTTCTTTAATGACGGGCGTGGGCGCGGGCTTCAGAACCCGCTCCGGTAATTACTTACTCCTGCCAATCACGCGCTCGGGCCTCAGATCCCGTCAGATCCCGTCTGATGCCGCTTTAATACCTTGTGAGTAAATGTGTGCGTTTTTTTTTGTGTGTGTGAAGGAGGGTGGGAGACACTGTATTTACTGCCTTTTTTTTATGTGAAAAGATGCGCGGCACAAAGACTACGACGTCTGGCAGAGGAAAAAAAGCCTCCCAGAACATAGGCGTGAACTACCAGTGTGAGACGTCTGCTCCAGCATGTTCGGGAGAAGAAGAGGACGACGAAGGGGGAACAAGGCCGTGTAGAAGTTTTAACTTTTGAATTATGTAAAACCCCTGCTGCCATATGCCGACTGGGACAATCCGTTCCTCGCTCTGTTCTTCGGTTTCCGGTCCTGTCTTCCTTCTAATTGAACGTCTGAGGAATCCACGCTCCGCCTGTCCAAAGACGCCCATGGTGTTGGTCTACGGGGAGACCGAGCGAGGAAAGTATCACAGGTCTCACGTGGCCGGAAGCGCTCCAGCTCGGCCGAAGCCAGTCACGTCACGCTCGTCCTGCCGTGATGCAAACTCCCGCAGACACCGGTCCCCTGTCAGCGGGACGGGACGGCGACTCGCCTTTAATCAATGTTGACCAGCAGGTCTTTACACGGTTCCGCTGGAGTGGCTTGTGGGAACCGGCCTCCTCCCGGTTCTGCGCTGACTTGGGTCACCGAGTGTGCTCCTCGGAGAGCGCACAAAGGAAAATACTCTGAAGGTGTGTACTTTCTCTTTTCTTCGGCCCTGGGAGAGGGGAACCTGCTAATAAAGCTGGACCCTCTGAGGATCGATCAGCAAAGCGCCAGGTTGGAAGGAAATCCCCATTCAGATGAGCATACAGCTCGAAACAAGTGAGACGAGGCCTTTGTTCCCCGACGACAAGGCACCTAAGACCTCAACTGGCGAATGTAAAAGAGACGAAGCCGAGGTGGGAGAACGCCTTTATGTCCTCCTGTTCTGCCTCAGTGAGCCGTGAGACGGAGCCGAGGTTCGCAGCGAGGAGCAGAAAAAAAGAGCAGTGGCCAGAAGAACAGCCACAATATCCCGGGCGCATAATGAATTATGAGCTGCAGTCACACTGCAGTGAGAAGGACACCGAGTCGGGTAGAAGTTGCCAGAACTGGAGAGAATAAATGAAAAGCTGAATGGAAATGGGCAAACACACACACCTACACTTGCACCATGCAAACATGGTGTATAATATGTGTACATTATAACTGATAACTGCCCTTAAATTACATTATCTTGTTAAATTAAAAACATAGTTGTAACATTTGCGCAGAATAAAATCCCAGAAACCCAGAATTGGTAAAATCAAGTTATCTACTTCAAAAAAAAAAACAAGGCCAAATTGCATGGTTCATTTTACACAATTGATCGTCATATTAAATGAATTTAAATAAATAAATGGACCGATAATCTAACGGACAGTGTATTGTGTGCACAAGGCGCTGCACCTATAACCCCTGTATTATGGCGGGGTCAGGGGTCAGAGCTGCTGGATCAAGTCGGCGCCTCCTCTTCCTCTAGGGGCAGTGGTGGCCTAGCGGTTAAGGAAGCGGCCCTGTAATCAGAAGGTTGCCGGTTCGATTCCCGATCCGCCAAGGTGCCACTGAGGTGCCACTGAGCAAAAGCACCGTCCCCACACACTGCTCCCCGGGCGCCGGTCATGGCTGCCCACTGCTCACTCAGGGTGATGGGTTAAATGCAGAGGACAAATTTCACTGTGTGCACCGTGTGCTGTGTATCACATGTGACAATCACTTCACTTTACTTTACTTTACTTCCTCTTCCACGCGCGGAAGTGTTGTGTGAGGAGGAGGTCTCCTGGTATCACCCTTCGCCACGGTAATAGGCGGCCATATATAATTCATGGAGTTAATTTCGCCGCGGGCTCTGTTTATTCCCGCTTTGTACTTTGTTTAAAGCCAGTTGTTGACAACTCCTGAGCATGTCAAACCATCACCGCTAATAATTGCTTAAGGAGATGGAACTTTCGCAAATGTTGGTTCCAGCGCGGAGCCCCATTCTCCTCGCCCCTGTCTGCCGCGCTTTCTCATCCATTTTTCATTCTTTCCCCTTCCCGCGCTTAACAAAGATTCCTCAGTAATTCAAAGGCGCCGCTGTGAGTGAAATCTAATAAAAAAGAATATTGTAGCGCGCCGCTCTCTCTCTCTCTCTCTCTCTCTCTCTCTCTTCTTTCATTCCTCCTCTCTTCTTTTTTCCCTTTTTCTTTTCTTTTTTTTTTTTGGCAGCTCTTGACCAAAGTGAAGTGAAGACGCGGCCCGCGGCGGTACCTATCTCTGGCGGTCACTGTCGCCTCGCCTCTGATCGCGACTGTCACTCTCTTGATTAGGCCCAATTAGACAGCCTGTCACTTTCCCCCGCGACCCGGGACACGCCCACCCGGCGACGGCGACGCGGGGCTCGAGGGAGGACTTTTGAGAAAAATAAAATAATAATAAAAAAAGAGACAGAAGTCTGAAGCGACGTGAGGAGAGGAAAGTCTTGACAGCGTGATGTCGCACTTCCGGGACGGTGTCGGGAGGATGTCACCCCGGGGCGCCGCCACCCTCCTCCAGACACCAGCAGGCCCGGATAACGCGCCTTTTATTCATTTATTTATCGCTTAGATTACAGATGATGAATTCAAATACAAAAAATAAAACAACAAAAAGATCTCTCTCTAGATATATTTCTATATGTTAGTACAACCCCTTGACTAATACAAATATATTATTTTACGCATAAAAATAATTTGCTTGTGTTTACTCAACACTAGTCATGTTTGTTTGTTTGATTATTTATTAATTGTCTGTCCATCCGTGTTCAGCAGAGGTGGTTTTAATGTTGCCGTCTGCGCAGGCGCAGCCGCGACGACTCCTTCGTATTTAACGCCATTAAAACTGCATGAGCGAAGAAAAGAATGTTTGTCTGTTAACTACGAGACAGCAAATATTTCATGCGACAGACTGTAGGTCGGTATTCGCACTTGGGATTAATTCCTCATACGCAGATAATATGCAGACAGAAATCAATACAAATATACTCGTCATATATATCACAGACAGACATATAACTAAAATATATATAATTAGATATACTTAAATATCCAAAATCATTTTAATATAATTAAAAATGGAGGCCTGACTTTTCAAAAGAAAGGCCTTGTTTTCATCAGAAGGCTAATATTCAAAATTCGAATGAAAACAATACTGTTTTTCCAGTGTGTTAATAATTAAACATATATATGCAGCGTTCTCTGTACATCACCGCTATATCTGGAGGGGGTCTCTGTCACCCGATTCAAAGCCAGGGCTGCTGGGAGTGTGGTGTGGCCTCCCCGTGCCACCGCTCAAGGGTGCATGTGACAGTGGCGGGGGGACGGCCGGTGCGAGAGCTGTAATTGCCGTCTCTCTGCACGCAGCCACCGCGCCCGGTGATTAAACCAGGAGCCCGTACCTCGCAGGCAGAGCAGCAGCAGCTCCCCCGGGGAGGGAGGGGTCCGCGGTGATCTGGGGGGGACTGTAGGACCCACAGACACGCGCTGGCGTGGGCAACTGAATCGTTAGCCTTCAAATTTCAAGTCTGACAGTCTTCAACTCTTACAATCTCACACTAAAAAATTATCTTATTTGATTAAAAATATGGTTTAAATAGACTAGAACAGGCAAAGGCCAAACATAATTAAAAATCTGCTCTCCGATCGTCCATAAGCACTCTGCTCCAAAATAAGCAACTCCTGTCCACATCATTAAAGCAGTCAGATGTATTAATAAAACAAATACACCACAGCACATGACAAAAAGCAGGAACGTTCCACCAAGAGGAACGTTTCAGGGGCAAATTAGCCTTCATTAAATGATCCATTAAAGGCCTGAAAGAAGGGACGGGAAAATAAAACTTGACTTAATTTCCACCTCGCTGGCAGAGTTATTGTCCTCAGAACGGCCATGGAGAACACAACGGTGTGCAGTGGCGCCATTAGCCACTGAGTTACTGGCTGTGCTAATACGGAGAGGGACAGGCACGCCACTATTTCCAATTAGCACGGCACACGGAGACACTTCTTTGCGTTGCGTGGCCAGGTTAGTGGCGCTACCCGTAGATTAATACCTCGCCTGGAAAGCAGCTCAGCGATCTTGCCACGGGTTAATTAAACATTTACATACAAACACCCAACAATCTTTTGTCCTCTGTAATTTATACCATCAATATGCACTTTAATCAGAGACGAAAGGGGGTGGGACATGTGTTTGCTTGAAACATGCTAATTGGCACCATGCTGATTGGGAGGGATGCTGTTTTGCTGGGATGAATGGGGGGGGGGGTGCAATTCACTGGACTTGTTTATTAGTGTGGAGAGACGTGAGGACAGAGATGGACGGAAGTGGTACCCGCGTCCGCAAGTCAGATTTATGAGTGGGCGACGCGCCCTGGACCACAGTCCCAGCACGCCCCCTCCCCATCAGCCTACCCAGCGCTTATGCCAGCCAGCCTCGTCTCCGGGCGAAACACAAAGAGACGGCAACCTCTCGCGTATGCAGCCTTCTTTATTCCTCTCTGCAAAAATTACCCACAAGAGAAACAAACATACCACTTTTACTTTTTTCCCTCAGTAGAGTTCAGTAGAGAATGTAGCCTTTAAATTTGCCCACTTTTCACCTCCTCTGGCATTCTGGGGTTGTTCTGATTGTAATGTACCTCTGTGTTTTGTGCATCTTTGCTCCAGAGGGGACTTTAGGAAGTGCAGTTGCAAGCATCAGTCACCAGGGGGCTCCTGCTTAACAAGCGTGTGATGATGCACAGCAGTTGCGTGTACAGGAAGGGCATTAACCGGGCTAACATGCCTCTAATGTGATGTCGTGGGGTATGTTCAATCCTCTAAAGCACTAAAAGAAATGGGACGGCGTCCAGGTGTCCATTACACGAGGCAGCAACCCCCACATACCCCTCCTGCCATGTGGGGACTCCAGGTCGGCTGATGGTGCTGCTGCAGATGTTTTCCTGCTTGCTTTCAGAGTAAAGAGGCCATTAACCGCTGTGGGTTTTCACATTCTAAGCATCATTTTTACGCATTAAACATCTTCTGAAGTAAAACCAGTATTCCGTCAAGGACTGTAATCAACTTTGCCTATAATATCATTATGAGGACCCATGAATCCTACTAAAACATATTGACTATAACTTTATTATTGCTTTTAGGGTGGTTATATCATATCATATGTTGTGAAGCACTTTAGTTAAAATCAATAGATAATTAATGTTAATAATAAAAATTAATTATGCATTTGGAATGGAAATTAAAACAAGTCTTAATAGTGTTACACATTTTCCACAATCTAAAGCCACACAAAGGTGCTTCGTTGTCTTGAGATTTATAAATTATGCAATGTTTAGTATGCAATGTTTATTATATTATATTATAGAGTACATGAAATACGAAATGGTGTTCTTTGACAATACTATAACCTTAATTTATCACAAAAGTTGAATTATGCAGTATTAAAAAAAAAAACTTAATAAGTACTATCATGAGGCCGAACAGGTGTGATTAAGCTGGGAAAGACATATTTGCAGAATTGATTAATTTTCCTGATCGTCTGATGAGGCATGTCTCATTATGTATGCAAGAAAGCATTCTGGGAAGATGTTCATCTTTCAACTGGGACCCAAAACACTCCCAGCCATTCTGGACGAACACTAACTCTCTCTCATATACACACACACACACACACACACATACACACACACACACACACACACCTAAAAAGCCTTTCATTTCTTTGCCAGGCAGCGCCCCGGGGCGACTCTTTTCAGAAAAGTCCTGAAGGGCTCTACTGTGTACCAACAGCAGTGTTTGTCCCTGTAACATGTGGCATCAGTAAACAACATTTTTAAAGCCTAAAACAATGTCAGTCCCTGATGACTGAAATTATTTATGAAATTAAACAGAATTGGGCTGTTTGCCATGTGGGACGTCGCTGTAGATCCCTGCGATCACTTTCCTGCACGCTAGGTGCAAAACAGCATCATCTAGAACCTTCTAATTCAGCAGAGGGAATGTTAGAGATCACAGTGTGAAGAGGCTTGGCCACAAGAGCAGGAAGTCGGCCACTTTGTCGAACAGCAGCATCCGTAATTGGAACATGTGTGCGTCGTCATATCCAGGGGTCTGAATGGAGTCCTGGGCGGCGCCTTGCGGGTCTCAGACTGCTAAAAAGTTAAACTGACTGAATAATTTAACCCGTGGGACCACTGCATGTGCCCCTTGCCACAAAGCGGGGAGCCCAGTGTTGCGCTTTAGGCTGCAGTTAGCAGCTGCTGCGCATGGCTTCCCGTCTCATCCAAGCTCATCACCTCGCCAAGACAGAGAAGGTAAATGAAAGGAGCGTCTGAGACATCCATCACCATTGGGCCTTTCTTTCTGGCTGTTGCTTCAGGATTTCGAGCGAGAAGATCCTCACCCTTCTGTCACCTCTAACATAGCCATCCATCAGGTCTGTTCAATCGGCGGGTTGCCCTCAACCGCTACAGGTGTGAACAAGTTCCTTACATGCAGATTTACCAGTTTTCATCTCTCTCCAGACCTGCTGCGTCCCCCACTAAAATGTGATAAGCTGTTTTCCCTGTGAAATATAAATCACACTAACCAGTACAGGCATTAACAAGCTCCAGATGTCTGGGCCATTCAAGGGTCTGAAGCTTTTTTTGACATTTTCTGCCACTCAGAAAATATGGTTTCTTATGTAAATTAAACGACTTCTATAGCTTCTGCTACAGAACACGGAACATGCGGTGTCGTGCCAGTTCACTGTGAAAAAGAATCATTTAGCACAAATGCAAAATGAAGATCTAAACTGACTGAAAGGCTTTTGTACTGCTAGCACGATGTGTAACGACTACTCAATCCAATGCGCACAGACATGCAATACATTTTTGCTTTTAGCCTGAAAGTGCCAGTGTTGATTACGCCGGCAAGAGGGAGTAGTGGAGGAGGCTTATGAAAGGTTCTTATTAGTACCAGAGCAATTTCCTGCCCTTCATATAAAACCGATTTAACTGTTTGGTGCACAAAATGATTTCCGTGAACAAAATAAAGTGACAACTTTTTGTCACTGGTGGTAGTAGCCTAGTGGGTAACACACTCGCCTATGAACCAGAAGACCCAGGTTCAAACCCCGCTTACTACCATTGTGTCCCTGAGCAAGACACTTAACCCTGAGTGTCTCCAGTGGGGGACTGTCCCTGTAACTACTGATTGTAAGTCGCTCTGGATAAGGGCGTCTGGTAAATGCTGTAAATATAAACTTCTTTTTTTTTGTGAATTTTTCCTTCTATGGAAAAAGTGCAGCAATTTATAAGCTGTGAGCCATTTTATAGTTTGCTTTGTGAATGGAAATAATATGCGTTCTTCATTAATGAACTGTCTGTGGTCTCCAGCACCACCGTGATCTGCACAGTAACAGAACATTTTCATTTGAGGGCTCCACGCCGCCAACCGGCCTCCCCAAATCCTGTCGTGTAGGCAAGTCATTTCCAGACGCGTCTGAAAAATGTGTTTACCTTTCATTATTTGTACACTCCTCCCCGCGGCCTCCGCTCCAAAGAAAATACAAGGCAGAATTGATTACCACCCATGCCCCAATTTATTAAATGTGCAATCGCTCCTGAGGGTCAACTGCCTGTACGTACAGCATTTTAATGCGGGCGGGTTTTAATTTCTGGTGTCGTGTGCAGGGGAGAACGAAGAAACCCACCAGACGCCATCAATTCAACCTGCAGCAAACTAATATGGTGACTCTGTGTTTGTGACATTTTCTCCTGTTCGGAACAGAGTGTAAACAAAGTGGCTGAGAGACTGGGAGTGTGTGTGGTTTGGTGAGACTTTGACAATGAAGATTAATAGGATTTAAAGACACATCATCTGCTGTGTTTATTTTAGCCCTGTTTACTGTGTCTACCTGCAACGTGGGGATGGTTTACGGTGCCGGCGCTCCCCAGAGAGAGCGGCACCGGGTAACCATGCACCGGCAAATTCATCTTGCTTCTGAACTTCACACACACGCTCGCAAATAAATTCAACAGCATCTCTACAAAGTGCATCCATTTCCGTTAGGAACTACAGGACCCGCCTACTGTTTCCCAGCATGCATTGCAATCTAGTTTCTCTCCGTTGTTGTAGATGACTTTTTATCACTAAGATGCAATTGGCTGCGTGTGTGTGTGGGCTGAAGGGTTCTCGTTAATAAGGTGTAGAAAGTGTGGTGACGTAACCGATGAGCAAAATGCTCAGGCTAAACACGAGGTGTTAAATTGGGTCGTTATTTTGTCATTGACCTACTATGTACAGCACACTTGTACCCTGCGAGAGAGTAATTGTTGGTCCACTTAACTTATAAATAGGGACGCAAGGTCCATATTGGGCAGGTGGGACATCATGAAAACACAGTTGTGCTCCCATGAGGTGGGTGGGGGTTGGGCAGAATTTCCATATTACAGAAAGGCGGGGGACCGGCGTACAGATGACAGTGAGCGCAAACTCCATAAATCACGGGCCAGAAGATGAATAAGGGACGGTGGGTAAAATTAAACGGTATTTAGCCCCGTGAAACACGCCGCAGTGGATCGGTACATGGGGGGCTTACAGGAAAGCAGAAAAGTTCCTGTCCCTACGGCCTTTCGGCCCCTCGCTGTTAAGGTCAAATGACTCCATGACCCCCATTCCCCTAAAAAAATGGAGCAATGGGCGCTCTCATTGAATTTAAATACATATTCACACTTGGCCCAGCTAACGATATGATCCGGCTTATCACACAGGAACGAGATGGTGTTTTCGGGGTGGGGTGGGGGATACCCGGGTATGGCAGGGGGTCTCTAAGCTCCTGTCACACCTCGCTTAATTATGATTAATTGCATACCTGGGAAGAGCTCTCCTCTGAGTTTACAGTGGAGACGTGGTTCGCTAAATATTATCACTGCTCATGCTGTCGAGGGGCGGGGGAGTGCGGTTCAGAACTGGGACTTGTTCTACGGGCCACATGTGCAGAATTAGGGGGTTGATGGGTGTCCCTTGGAGACAATGCTCATAGTTTCATAAGGAGTCTCAGTATTGCACGTGTGTCTGTGTTGTTGTTGAGCATTTTTCCACCTAAAAAAGCGTGAACAAATACAAACATACAACCACATTAAGCAAACAGCAATGTTCCGTTAGATTAAAGATTGCCATTAAAAGGATTAAAGCCATTCCTCATTAATTAATTTAGCAAACAGTGCTGACAGAGCTGTTCTTATAAGAATCACTATGAATAATGGGCGAGAGAATCTACACATAAATCAGTAATCCCCATAACAGTGACAAAGAAGGGAATAAAAAAAAAAAAAAAAACACTCACCGTCATGCTTTTTCCTTCCTGCCGTTGCTTTATCTACTGCGGCTACTGTCTGGGATTTTTAAACGAAGGGGGGACTCGGCCCGTTTAAGGTTCCGGGTAAGGGAGGGAGCCCCAGGCCTGGTCCACCGAACTGGAATCTCCTCCTCTGCATGTTGCAGGCCTCCCGCTCCCCGGGCTGGGCTGTTATAAATGCTTGTTATGATGCTGCCATGACAAGTGTGAAGGGCAAGCGTGGCAGAAGATGCGGCGCTGGATTACTTCCCCTCACTGCTTGAATATGTTATGGGATTGTAAACGACCTCCTGCCAACGTGGCTGGGCCGAGGTCCGTAAAAGGAGGCGCATCGGCGCTAAACTTTCGGTGCTCAACCAGCTTTATATTCTTTCTTCGTTTTTTTTAAGCAGCCAGGATGTATAATGAAATCATGCAACTTATTAAATTTTTATGGATGCTGGTCGGAGAGGCACAGTAAAATTGGAAAACTATGCAAAAGTACATTTGTGCTATTTTGAAAGCATGTAAGGGATTTCAGTGAATGTGATGGGTTCAGATTGCAGTCTTTTTACTTTTAAGTTACAGTGTCATCTTCGATTAAATGGGCTGGCAACAGGGGAGCCATAAAAAATAAAAAAATTAAAATCCATAATCTCCGTCTGCACCTAGCCGCTGAAAAAGTAGTGTTAGTCGACACTGTATAGCGGCGGTAATGAATGGCGCCGTTCTGAATGTCAGAGGGGGCTTATGCGTTTTGATGGCAACCTTCACAGCACACCCCGCGCCAGGTTATTACAAAGGGCTCCACAGACTCCCCATCCGGAGAGAACAATGCCCCCCGCCGCCAAGACCGGCTCGTCCTTACCGCTCCCGGTGGCATATGCTTTATAGCCAACAGTAAAATATTTTAGTGCAAAATAAATTGGCATCGTATTGAAATGGCGGCCCTATATATGTCAGCGAAGACATACAGTTATTTTTTAGCCGTTCAGCGGTGTAGTTTATCATTATGTGGACGGCGCCACTGGGCCCCGGTACACATCATTGGCTTTTCTTGCTTAGTTAGATTGTGAAGGTCAGAGTTCCGCGGGCTTTTATGGCTGTTTAACTTTGGAGAATTATCGCTCGCGAGGCGCCCCGCTGATTTACGACCACGCCCGCGCCCTCAGCCCAGGCAAGGTAAGGCATGTGCCCTGGACAAACATGCTGTTTCGGGCTCCACATCATGGACCGTGGAAACCCAAAAGCAACATGTATGTCTTGAAAGGAGACGGTAAAGGATCGGACGCTTTCTGACTTTGACTCGTCAGCCCTGCAGGCGGTAAACTCGGAAAGTCCCGCTCAGGTGCTTCAGTCCAGGCTCTTTTTTAAAAGCAGGACGGCTGTGTGTGAAATGGCAAGGTGACATTCTCTTTCCATTTGTTAATTGCTGTTTTGCTGATTGTAGCACATTTTCTGCTGATGGCGGCTGAGGCTCTGCGACTGATGCCCGGTTACCGGGCCAGACCAGGCCGTACTCCGGCTGGAAGGTGAGGCAGGACCCCAACCCACTTTTTTTTTTTTATTACTGTCAATTCAATTACAGAGACCCACTGTGTCAATAATGCAAAGAACGACTCAGGAAAAACATGGTGGAGCAGATGAAAGTAAAAGTATCTGCATAAACAAAGAGGGGAAAATCACTACACTGAAACAAGTCAAACAGAGCATAATTTAAGAAAGCGTGATTTAATTATGGAAATGTTCAATTGATTATGTGCCAGAAGAAGCAGTCCTTTCATATGCCTCCTCCACAACTCTCTCTTGCCAGCATAATCAACACGATCTGCATAATTTACATTAGTTACTTTAAAATTCGATGCTCGGTCGGCGCTAAAAAGTAAAGAAGTTTGTTTTTTCATGTTTGTGCCTATTAGCCACAAATTAATTAATCCGCTCTCCAGAACCCAATTAGGCCACAAGCTATATTAATACATAACAGTTTTCCCAGTATGGAGATGAAGTAAATGGGGAAATGCTATTATTTTCACAAACACATCCGTATCTATTTTTTATTTATTTTTTTGGTTGCTAGTGCTGTGCTATTCCAGCATGTCTCAACTGACCGCGAGTTACGGGGTCTGAGCTGCTCGACTGAGAGGGGCGTCCCCAGCAGAAAACCGTCCGGTTTGTCTGCCTCGGATGAAACAGATGGATTTTCCTACCCCCTTCACCAAGTGCCAAGTGTGTCATTAAGTGCAGTGCTGTATTCCTGCCACTAGGGGGCGAGGAAAGCTGTCTCCCCAACACACACCGAAGCACCCAGACCTATTCTGCAAAGGAGGCGGCGACAACAACTACACAACCAGGCCCCATAATAAGCCATATCGCAATATTGAAAACCAAATCAATGTTCCCCTCCTCCATAAAAAAAATATGTCTGTGTTTCTTCTTATAATTTATAAAATGATGTGCATTTTGCATTTCTCGATCAAAAAAAAAAAAAATCCTTGAGCCCTTTCACTGGAGAGTGTTTGTTTTGTTGTTTGTCAACATGACGGAAGAGATGTGCTTTTCTAAAGGCGAATGTTAAAGAGGCACCCTGAAGAAGAATATACACTGGGTTGCCATGGACCCCATTGATGTGCAAATGACTTCATTTAAATATTTTTAAGAGGATCAGTTCAGATTACGCCAAAGTTTGACAGAGATAATTCGATGGCTTGTGTAACGGCTTTGTTCGCGAAGACGATCATTCATGGCACGTCAAGCCACCTCAACAACCCACATATTTAATTAAGTTTACTTTGAGAAATGGGGACCTACGAGGCTGTCCCAAATGGGGTCCACTTTTCTTCGGAGTGTAAAAAAAAAAAATCTTGGCCGAATGACATGTTAAATGAGATCATAGGCCTTGGAGGCTAACTTTAAAATCGAAATGTCCCGTGCTGATGCTCATCCAATAGTGTACGGTATTGAGGGGGATGTATTTTACTGGTAAACAAGTAAGCCTGACAAAGCAGCACACACATCTGACAAAACACTAAACCTCATAAACACTAAAAGATGGCAAAACACTATTGCAGGACAATAAAAAGTACAGCACTCGGCAATGAACAGCAAACGGCGAGGGCCAAACCCCCTCTCATATTCGCCCTTCATCCGCCATTATGCATAAATGCACCATGGAGACCCCCTAGTATTCTGGACATGGAAGGGGTGCTTAAATATTTATGCCTAAGCCTCTTGAGGCCTGCTATTAGTCGTGAGATGTTGTACTTTCTGAGACTGTCACTCTTCTCTGGCGGCCATTAGTAAGAGGACTGACAGAGACCTCTGGGTCAAACATTTTGAGGCGACAAAAGGCCCCAATAGAATCACTCACTGAGCCCCAAATTACTTCTGTGTCATTGCTGAACAATATTTGCCCCCGTACGCATTCCTCCCTCTGTTAGCGCCATGACCCTTTCCCCTGCATATGGAAATGATTGTTTGTATACTGCACTGGGGACAGAGACCACTAGAGGTTCAAGGACAATGTTGGTGACAGGGTGGCCCCCCCGATTGGGGAAGAGTCCTCCCCTCCCCCTGTTTTGTTGTGCTTTGTGAGAAAAGTTGATAAAAACTGGTTGTAAATGAAGACGGGGAGTTGGGAATGAACATGTTGGGGTGGAGCGCCAGAGCAGGAAATCCAAACATACAAGACCTCACAGGGAACCTGCGGAGAACAGGAGCCTAGGACTCAAGGAGAAGAGGACCCAGAGAAGAACATGGAGCACATAGAGATAAACAACCAAAGAGAACACAGCAAAGAAGGTGCAGAAAACCACCAGGCCCTGTGGAACCTGGAACACAGAGCTGGGGCTGACTGCTATACAGCAAGGCATGAAATATATGGGTGGCGGTTTATATTACGCTAAACACAAATGCATGTCTAAACGCGCTATAATGTTTGACACATTTTAAATATTTAATTAAACATCAATATTTTATTTGACTAACACTTTCACTTTCTTTGGATAATTATTAGTCTAATAATATGATTTTATTGAATCTTATGAATTAATTTTTTTTTTAAAGAAAAACAAATTCAGTCATTTTTGCCTTGAATGTGTCACAATATATAATTACTTTCTAAATATATGTAAAGGATGTATCATTCATGTATATTTATAATATTGTACAGGCACACATATATGTAGTAAATGTTATTATAAAATTATTAAGAATAATTACTATTAGATGACATATGTGTGCATATGTCTGTTAATATAAATGCATTACAATTGATAATAAAAAGTGCTATTACTATTAGATGACGAGTGTGTGTTCGTGTGTATGTATGTGTGTGTGTGTGTAGTTGCAGTTCTGCCCCAGAGTTTTAATGTCTTGCACTGGATTAATATAATGACGACCAGATGACATGGATCCAGTTCTTTTTTCTTTGGTCATCTTGCCACTTGACATTACGTAACCTGTGCCTCCAATGTTTGCAAATCCTCCATCACATGCGAGCATACACAGATTTCTGCCTGCCCAAAAAGTCTGACAGTCCCTGCTTTAGCTGCATGATGCACAGTGGCAGCAATAAGGAAGGTACAATTGGATGAACCGCAGAATAGAAAAGTCTGAAAAAGGGAGACTGAAGCAACGTACCGAGAGCCTTCAAATCCCCTCTCAGCCCAGGGTGGGTGGTCCTTTCACTGTGGGGTAACCGGGCCGTCGCCAGGCATTTCGAAGGCCGCCTCTAAAGCCCCCCGTCTCCAGACTGAACATTCACCAGCCCCGGGCCCATACATCTAGAGAATGATATTCACGCTACGCTGGTTTTATTTAAAGCTCCCGAGTGCTGGCGCTGGCAGATCAAATGACAGCCAGATCTTGAGCCTCCTCGGGATTAAAATGATTCAAGAGAGAATGAGAGCGAACCACTAGGAACGGTTCAGGATTAAGTTCAAAACATGAACTAAAAATACAAGGGCTTGCAACCGACCGACTTTTCTCAATAGAGAAGCCATTCAGAAGAGAACAGTAAAGGTCAGGAGAAAATCAAAAACGTTTCCAGCAACCAATGAGAGACCAAGGATTCGAGCCTTAATATCTCTTTCAGATAACACAGCAGAATGTTTTCTTCACGCTCATCTGCAGACGGCAGCGTTCCTGAGATACCTGCAGACGGTCCACACACACACACACACACACACACACACACACACACACACACTGTCACATCTCCAGCCTACAGGGCGTGTGATGGGAGCAGACTGGCTGTTGGAGCGCAGCACAAAAAACCTGTCAACCGGCAGCACTGTGCCTCCGTCAGCCCGGCCCGATTCTCACTCGCTCAAAGCCGCAGAGGCTGAAGACATGTCGACACTGAAGTTCAGACAAGCAAAGGATCTTTTTCCGAGGGGTGGGAAAAGATAGAGAGTGGCTTTGGAGGGGGAAGGGGGTTGAAAAAAAACGAGAGACACAAGACTTTTTTTTTTTTTCTTCCTCTCAAGGCCTCCATTCACTCTCAAACACAAAACTCTCTCTCTCGGCGAGGGATTATATTGTTAACACGGCGCGGAAGCGTACATATTTCCCGTCTGCCTATTTTTAGCCAGATTTTGAAACGGGAGGGAAGAATTCGTAACGAAGCGAGTGGCACAATAGCTAACGTGACGGAGCTGGGGTAAGGCGGGTGGGGTGGAGCGAAGGAGTATCTTTAACAGAGCTGCAATTTATTTGAATTATGAGCCAAATGCAATGGCATGAGTCGTAACTTGTTTTAAAGTATGCTAAACATCATTAGTGGCGAGGTGGAGAATAATACAGTCTATTTAGGTACACGTACCTAAATCTAATCCGTCTGCAATAAAATATACATATATATTTTTTAAAAAACAGTTATAAGAAAACGATTTTAAAAAAATTCGTATTTACTTTACGCTCCTCGCGGCTCTCAAGATTGTCTTGAAAAGAACAAAGACACGGGACTGCCAAAACGTAATAAGTCCGAAGGCTGGTTTCCTTTACTGTTTTTGTGTGAGAGAGACAGATTGCCAGCCCTCCTTCAAAATGCCTCACCGTCAGAGTCAGGAAATAAAAGGGGAGCTTGCGCCTACCAGCAAAGCACATTAAAACTGTTTAAGTTGGCCCCACAAGTCACACATTTCAATTATTTCAAAGCACCCTCCCAATTAAAAGCTGCAAACACGCCTTTTGAATGCAAACTAAAACAATTAAAAGTGTTTCATGAGTGCATTAGAGGAATCAGTTCTGAATTAGGCCGGTACTCTGAATACACAAGGCCCTGTTTTCATCTCCTGTCCCCTTTCACTCTCTCAGAGGACAGAGGGAGAGGGCTCTTTTTGAAGTCGGAGGGGTTTTCTTCCCCTTTCTTTCTTTCTCTCCCTCTCTCCCTCGGTGCAAAAGAAGATTGAGTCAGCCTAATCTGCTACTTGTACATTTGAATGTGTTGTGTAGGCAGGATGATCCCGGCCGCCTGATAATGGCCCAGGTGCAGGGGACAGTGGCCGTGGCTAACTTGTTCTCGGCAGGGGCCGTATATCATGGAGGGCAGCCCACCCTTTGAAGATGCATGCCTGCTTTCAGGGGTGATTTGTGGCCAATAAGACAAGCGCTTTACAGCCCCCACTGACCGGCCAGCAAACCACCCCCCCCCCCCCCCCCCCCCCCCCCCCCAACCCAGACTAGGTGCTGGAGGGGGGGCAGCCAAGCGCTCTGGTGCGTGTTCAAGAGCCCTCCATCAAACCACATGGCGGCCTCTCCACGCCTGCGACAAGAGGGACTTTTAACAGTCAGGGAGAGGTGACGAGACAAAGTTACTGTGGCAACTCGTCTTCTCACTTACAAGAACAAATACGTCACCGCCGAGGAATCTGAGTTTATTCCAAAGCTGCCTAAAATAACCAGAACGTCTATGTAACCTGGTATGTAAAAACTGGACATTACGTACAACACGAGAGTGTTCACCTTCACCGCATGAATAATATCTTAAAGCTTCTTAAGAATCAAGTTCACTAAAATTTATACGTTAGTTTACAACAACAACAGATTAAAACTGAAAAAATGAAATAGCATGTTTGTCATTTCTTGTATCAGCTGTGACACACACTCTTGGGAAGTTGGCATTATGTTGGTGGGATTCCATACGGGATTCCTTCTGATGCTTCGTGCTGACCTTCCAGTGGGTCCGGGACTGACCAGCCCCCTGCCATGGTGAGACCTAACGAAGCCTGAGAAAAGAAATTAGCGGACGGTCGCCCGCTCCGACGCGCAGGGGCCTGCGCATTCCTCTGTTTGTCATTGAGATGCTTATTTACTCTGGTGGTCTTCAGGAGTTGGCTGGCGACACCGCAGCCATTTCCTCCCTCTGTTGGATGACAATTCACCGTGGGGAGCGGCTGCAGTGGAGGCATTCACTCCGCCGCCCGTCCTGGGAGCCGCCGATGAATCAGAGCCGCTTTCTTCTCGCACGCCCACTCCTGCCGGCTAATGGCTGCCAGTGACAACAGCCCCTCCCTGCCCCGGTGCACCTGTTAGCAGCGCCGAACCCGGGGACGCTGCTTAACTACCTCTTAATGACGGACCACTGAAGGCGAGGGCCGCGAGGACAAGCACGTCCAGGTTAAGAGTCGTAAAAATCAAGGGCGGGGCTGGGCCACGGCCCTGGGGACGTGTTTAAATTGAATAGACTCCAAAACCCTTTGTTTGTGTTAATGGTTTGGACGGGTGAGTGAGATGGAATCAGAGTGACCCTGCGGAGCTGCGGTGGAGGCAGGCCGCGGGAGAGAACGCTTCGTATAATATCACGCCAAGCGGCTGCAGGTTCGTTTGCTGCTGACAAAAACCGGCAAGCGTGGAATCCTTTTTAAAGGCTTATTAGCCACCATGAGCTATTTATTTCAGCACGTTTCATCACTCTGTGCACACTTGAATTAATTAAATGACCTACATTTCACAATTAGAGGGGAAACGACTCCTCTGAGAAAATCCCAACTTCTGAAACTGCACACTCCACGCTGCAGGATTCACCAAGAACGCAGCCATTTCTCAGCTTGTTTATTTACCAGCTCATTAGCATCCCCTTTCAGCCGAGGCGCACACACTGTAACTAACACACACACACACACACACACACACACACACACACACGTCCCCTGAGTGGCAGAAGAAAAAATCTGCAACGGCAGGCTCAACAGCGCTCGACAACGACAAAGCCGAGCTGTATGCACTTCACTAGGAGTCTGAGAGTCACAACCCACCCTTTAAAATAACCAAACCGCCACAACATTAAAACCACTGACATTTACGACATTTACCAGACGCCCTTATCCAGGCTGACCTACAATCAGTAGTTACAGGGACAGTCCCCCTGGAGACACTCAAGGTTGTGTCTCTTGCTCAGGGACACAATGGGGTTTGAACCTGGGTCTTCTGGTTCATAGGCGAGTGTGTTACCCACTAGGCAACTACCACCACTCTGACTCAGTCAGTGAATAATGGCAGCTGTAGACTGGAGATAATGTAAGGATCTGGCTCCTAAACAGCAGGATTTATGGAGTGTTCCCTGTTTGCAGTGGTTAGCACCGAGCAAAGGTGTTCCAAGGAGGGACAACTGGTGGACAAGGTCATGGGTGCTCAAGGTTAAAAGAAGTATGTAGTTGTTATAGTAAGGTGCCCGAACACACATCAGAACATCTATCTGCATATAGGGCAATGGAGCCCATGGAGGAACTTCTGATTGGATGTTTACTTTTAGATACATTGAATGACAGTGTGTGAAAGTGTGTGTGTGTGTGTGTGTGTGTGTGTGTGTGTGTTTGTGTGTGTGTTTTGCAGAGATGGTAGTGTTATAGTATATGAACCGGAAGACCCAGGTTCAAACCTCGCTTAGTGTCCATGAGCAAGACACTCAACCCATAGTTGCTCCAGGGGGACTGTCCCTGTAACTATTGATTGTTAGTAGCTCTGGATAAGGGCGTCTGATAAATGCCATGAATGTAAATACAAAATAATCTGATTGACTTTCTGTTGTAAAAACCAGACATTTCTGCAGTTCATGAGCATCTTTTCTTGGTTACTGAGTCCAACTGAGCCTTCATTTGGCCTCATTGGACCATTATTGAGCTGCATATTGTAGCATATTGTAGTTAAAACTCACCTGTGATCCAGAAGGTCTCAGGTTCAAACCCCACTTACTACCATTGTGTCCCTGAGGAAGACACTTAACCCTGAGTGTCTCCAAGGGGACTGTCCCTCTCACTACTGATTATCACTCTGGATAATGGTGCCTGATCAATTCCATAAATATAAATGCACATATATATATAATATCATGAGACTTTTTTTTAACTATGCCTGCCAGTTAGGATTAGAATTCTGAAATCTAGCTACAATATTACATTTTTAAAGACATATTTGTTCTTTCATCAAGCAAGGGAAAAAAAAAATACTCCATCATGGCACCATTATTCCCTTAACAGGACAAGGGTCTTGTTCAGTTGCCACTTGAAAATCTGCACATATGTTTAACTCCAAGAACATTAACATTCAAAACAGAATGTCTTGTTTTTACAGTATTTTGTCATGGCAGATCTCACGTTATGAGCTATCTGTGGCCTGGCACTGATCTGCTTGTCTGTTGACTTCCCCGTTTTTAGTTAATTAACTGGCTTCACAACAGAGACTGGACTGAAGGGACTGCGTCTCTTTTCTTCTGGAACTGGCCCTTGCGCTCACAGATGGTTTGAGCGAGCTGCACTTCCCGCCGAGAATAATTACACTGGGGACCCTGTCACTGGCACCAACTCACTGGCATCAAAACAGCCATGGGGAAGGGCTTGTGACTTAACATAAATTAGATCACCAGGGAATCTGAAAATCTTTAACTAAAGGAGGTCAATATTGCAATATTTTTTCCCCGCCTCACTTTTATGGGACAAGAGCAGCGAGGGAACCAGACCATGTGATGGCATCTGACTGTCCCCAGTCCCGCTGCTCTGTTCAGGCATGTTGGGATGTTTTTCATGTGCTCTGGGTGGGATATCTTTGTTTACATTCAACTTCTCATGTATTTTTGTTCAGACAGAGAGCAACACTGAAAACTTCATAGCATTCAAATATATTCTGCTCTGGAAAAAATCCAATCCACTAGCATGAACGTTTTAAACAATAGGAAGAATGTATTCATGTTTCAACCTCGCTACACAACTAACTGAACATGTTAATAGCTGCAATTAAATAACAATGCTTGAACTTGGTGATGTTTGGCTCTGACATTTGATATTTTGGCACATATTGGGGCACATTTGTGTGCACGTGTGCAGTGTATCACAATGACGTCACTTTCACTTCACTCTTATTGTTTTAAAACGTTTGTTATTGCTGTTGTGACTTGTACTGTGGGGTTTAAGAGGAGCTTTCACCACTTTGTGGCTTGAACTGTTGAATTCTATTTTAACCAAAATGTCTTTTTCAGATATAATAACAATCATGAACATATGCATAAAAATGAATTGAAGATCAGGGGCAGTGGTGGCTTAGTGGGTCAGGAAATGGACCTGTAATCAGAAGGTTGCCGGTTCGAGTCCCGAAGGGACACATTTCGCTGTGTGACCGTGTGCTGTGCTGCAGTGTTTCGCAATGACAATCACTTCACTTTCACTGATCTCATAAAAGAGGACGCCTGCACATGGCTGCATGTAAAGACGTCTAAAGCTGAACAAAACACTATAAAACAATCCCGTTGTAAGTATATGAAATTAGAAACTACCCTCAAATTGGCTGTCAAGGTTAATTCCTCTAAAACAAACACTTCATAAAACATTACGATCTGATCTGTGATTCTTCTTCCTCAGTCAAATAAAAGTGCCTGACAGCTGAGCTGTTCATGTTTAAGCTTGTTGAGGTTCCCTTTTTTAACAAGTACAAACCCACAAGATGAAGTTATTAAAAGTGCAGCGTGTTCCAGTCACAGCAACATATCAACTGTTGAAATATGTCTAAATATCCATAGAAAAATGTTAACTGATTGTAAATATAATTGTAAGACACACTGATGGGCTTGTTTGTCCTGCATTAGAAGTGTGTTGCAGCTGTGACAGTCTTCCTAAGTCCTCTTAAACTGGATCAAACAAATGAATAGATGATATTAAAACCACAATTTGACTGGGAATCATGACGCGACGTGACGCGGGTGACTTGGCGGGTGACGTGATGAGTGACGTGACGGCCATCGCGCTCCCAGAGGCGTGTGCGTGCCGATGGCTTTAATCACGGGACGTTTGTTATGCTGTTTGGTGCTTGGTGACGGGACCCCGGCCGCGTTTGAAGAGAGCCCCGCCAAGTGCCGGCCGCCATGTTTCTCGAGTGGAGAGGACACTTCAGATGTGATTAGCAGTGAAGGAATCCGGGGAGCAGCAGCAGCTGCTAATTAACCTCGCATTGTGCCGCCCGACAATGCGCCACAAAAGAACAAAGTCGAATTTAAATGCGAGAGATTATCACAATAACAAAAGACAAAGTACTGGATCATGGGCCTGATGAGAATTTTCACACTGATTGTGCCAACATGCGATTGGATCAAAGACAGATCAAATTACATTAGCGGAACAATTGGGGGCTTGTTATTCGACAAGGGAAAGCATCAATCTGCATGTCAGAACATCCCATAATGGACAACCGTTAGCTTCCTCTGTATCATTTAAATAAAGCTTTGTGTATTTCTGCGTCCGCTGAGATCAGTGGTTTCGGCGGCTTAGCTGGATGCCATCATCACTTGAATGGCGGCGAAATGGGACGTTTCCCACCTGCGTTCCTGTCGCATTCGCACCGGTGACCTCTGACCTTCCCGCTTTTTTGTAGCCAGTTTCATTATCAGTCCGCCACCGGTCGGACCAGCTAACCGGCCGCCACCTCGGGCTCATTCTCTCACCTTTGCCTGCCGTGGCCGTCTTTGAAGTGCAGCGCAAGTGTTAGTTTATGGCTGATGAGGGAGAGATAAGATGCCGGGGACGGGCGATAAATCAGCTCGTCGCGGCACCTCTGCGAGGGGAAACGGCCGGGTACTAAAATCCACAGAGGCCGTTACTGTTCTAACATATTTAACGCCTTACAGCTAAAAATCCTTTAGCGCCCAAACACCCCGGTGTCAAATCTGCTAAGTACCTTCATTAAAGGGAGTTGTTTATGTCGCCATTAAAGCAGCTCCCATTCAGATAGGGTAAGCAGCGGCGGACACTTGACGTGGTCCACTTAGCAGACCAGCCCCACGTAATTCGGCAGTTACTCAACACGTAAGACTTGCAGGTATTTACTTTCCAGCCACGAGCGGGCGGGAGGCGCCTGGACGGGTACAAAAAACTTGTTTATCGGCCGGGAAATTTGGAGAATGTCGCATTGAACGTTGCAGCCACCCGTCCGGGGCCGTTGGCGTGTTGTGCCGGTGAAGCGGCAGCTGGTTTGGTGGCGGCTTCAGACAGGGTTCGAGACTGACAGGACTGGTGCCGGCACGGCGCCGAGATAGACGGGCGAGTGTCGGTCGTGCCCGGGCCTGTCGCGAAATGCGCAGGAGCGCGCCGGCTGAACCCCGACCAGTGCAAATAGAGACAACAACAACAACAAAAAATACTCTCTGCGTGGAGCGTGACGCATGAAAGTACTTCGCCAGAAACCTCGCTCACGCAGATTACGCCCGGCAAGGCGCGTCTGGCTGGAAGCGCAGGCCTTTTAACACCAAGAGCCCGGCTAACAGTTACTGTCATCACTTCCCTGTGACAATACGCATCCCAATCTCGAATAACAATTAGCCCCTATTTTACAGCCCCCGCTATGTTAAAGCTAATTTACACAAGCAGGGGGAATATGCAACACACAGCTGTCACAGCAGGACAACCGGCGGACAATGAGGGACACAAAAGGGAGCCATTCTTCTACACATAATCTGAGATGACACAGAGTCATTTGGCTTTGCTCGAAATTTCACATCAAAGTATTTGGGTATGAAAAGGCAGATGGAGGGTGAACAAAGCCGGACAAATATTTGAACAGCGAACCCAAAGGCCTTTTTACCCATTTATAGTCAAAAAGTCATTCACAGCATGTCAATATCGGCCTTTAATTCTGGGATTTGGAGTTGGAATTTTGTTATAAAATGTCACAGCTAGTTGGTCCATCGGGAGCATCCATCAGCCACGCTGCTGCTCCCGACCCTCCCCGGAGGGATACTCCCTCCGCCTCCCACTGACATAATTTGTTTCACAGCCACTGACCGCCGGCATGAATCGGATGTTGACATTCGAATTTCATGCACACGTGGGTGTTTTGGCGGAGTCCGGCCCGCGCTTCCTCCCACCCCGGCGCCTCCGCGGCCTCGCCTGGCCACTACCTGACACGCGGCGGCGGCGGCGGCGGCCGGGCCGGGCCGGATGGGTCCATCAGCGATGGGTCAGCCCTTCCTGAGAACGGTGCTTCTGATTTACTTACTGGAAATAATTCTTTAAAGACAATGCGGAAAAGATCCATTTTGTCCGACTAGACAGCAAACCTGCCTTATTTTACCAACACACGACAGCATCAAAATATTTGTTTTCTTATAGTAGTTTTATTAAACCAGAGAAAAATAGCCACCGGCAAAACCTAAAAACATCACAAACTCAGCACTTTGTCATATTTCCTAAATAAATCTGATGCAACTTTTATTTAGCGTATGTTTTTTTTTTTATGCCTTTACAAACAGGACGTTGACAGCTCATAATATCGGCAAAAACGTTCCGACTGTGGGCCTTGTCAGTTACTGGCCCCATTCTGTCAGTGAGTGGCAGGAGGAACTGGGCACTGATAAGAACCAAGGTAAGACCTGGAACTCTGCATTCCTCACACTCACACACACGCACACACACACACCACTGATAGGGCTGGAAACATCTGTGGGATTCTGTCTGGATATTTAACGCACCAGATGTTGCTTCTGGACAGAGTCTTTTTCATTTCAAAAAGGAAATGATATGAATTGCTGCGGTGCGAGGCCTACGAGGCACCGTCAGTTCACGCAATCCGAAAAACAAATGTAGTCATCCGAGTTCAGTAAAAGCCAAGTAGCAAAGCGCAGTTCTGTCAAACATTTCCCGGCCTCCCACTGAATTATCACTGCACAATAAACAAGCTTATAAATAACAGGCCTATATGTCCATTTCATCTCCCTACTTCAGGTTAAGTCAGGTTTATTACTGGGGCCACTGCAGAAATGCATTAAGCAAATCATATATTATGCATGCTAATTACCTTGGGCTTCCACTTTAATGAATTCTTTTAATTAAAATAGCACATTGTGGTTTTGCAATGGCATGCTCTATATTTTACCCCTGTTTGAGATGACCTTCACAGGGAAAAGAGGAGGAAAGAACTTGAAGGTTGTCCCTGTTGTTTTTGGTTACACAACAGGGTTCATGACAGTGCAAATGCATCTCTTATAAAAAAACAAAAAAAAAACAAACAAAAAAAAACGTTAATTAGCGTTTCATTAGTGAGTCGTTTGCCAAAAGATGCATTTTTTTTCAGTCTGTTTGAAAATAAATGATATTGAAATTTGCGACGTGTGATTGAAAAAGAAAGAAATAAACCCAAAAAAGAGAGCGAGACAGAGCAGCGTTCTGGCGTTCTTCCAAACGCAAACAACTGTTGCACATTTCCAAAATGTCTACATAAAATATATATAATTTTAAAATATATATATATACATATATATATATATATATATATATATATATAGATGTATATATGTATATATTTCAAATATATGTTATACATATATACTTTACGGATCGAGAAAAAAGTTATTTCGAACGAATTTTAATACTTTCGGAGTTGAGTCCGTCTTATTTTTAAATATCCTTCGTATACGTATAAGAGTCGAGATAAAACGTTAAAATATCTTATGCACGCAGTTAATACCGGCGAGTAAACAAGATCCCAAAATATACAAAATGTCAAAAAAAAAAAAAAAAAACTTGCGGTGTTGTGCAAACAGGCGTCGAAAGGGGGAGGGTCGGCTTTAAATGGGAAAAGGGGGTCTCACAGGCCGTTTCCTAGCCCCCCAGTCAGCAATGTGTTTGTGAAAAATCCGCCTTTTTGTCTCGTGGAAAAAAAGGCTAAATCTACATCGGTGGCCCAGTCTCACTTTGCAATTCTTTGCACTTTCTATTGAGGTGAATGAGGCTGAATGAAGTGGCCGGAGAGCCTTTATTTGATCTACTCAACTGCAGAAAGTTGACGGAACGGGAATGTATTTGCTTAAAAGGCCGCGATGAACGGAAAGGCGGACAATGCACCTGACGCTGCTGCGCCTGCACAAAATCCAATCCAATAAAAATCCATTAAACGCGGAAACACTTTACTTACGCCTACTTTATTCGATTCGCCTTATTTCTTTCCCTCGGTTCATCTGTTTTCTCGCTCTATATTACAGTGTACCTTTCACATTTTTCAAAGTAAAATTCACTTAACGTTGTTTTTTTTGTGTGTTTTTTTTTTTTTTTTTTTACCGGTTTTGTGTAATTGATTAAATGTATTTTTTAGCGAAATTGTTCGGCAATTTCAGTTCGGCAGCTCCGCGCATCCTAATCACAGATTAAATCCGAATTAAATTACAAAATTAGGGGATACCCCCTGATACCCCCCTGTTGCTGTCCACTCTGAATTTCGGGGATATCATCTCGTGCCTGGATCACGCAGGTCATTACATTATTTAGTAAAAGGCCGGTTTTCACGTTACAAGTGTCTACAGTACTATATGCATTTTTAAAAGGTAAAAACTTAATTCCGATGTCGTAATTGATATTATTTAAAGAAAAACACATATAACAATAAACCAATTGTGATCATATAAAAGGACATATGAATAATTAAAGAGATCGTAGTAGTCATAATACTACTAGAAAAAACCCGCTAAATATGTATACATATGCGCGCGCTCGAAGTGATCAACGCACAAAAAAAAAAACCCGCAAATAAGAAGGCAAATATGTACGATTTACATCATTTTAATGAAAAAATATTCTGATGACCAAGTTTATAATTTAACCTTTTTTTTTTGTTGCACACATTTTTTTAAAGCACGCATGCTTGCAGCAAAACAACACAAATTTCGAGAGAGCATGCTTCACACAGTAAAAACGATGGAAATTGTACAAATTTACGTCATGTAATACACGTGGTCACCACAGCTTTAAATTAAATGCTCCACATAAAAAACACTTAAACTAAAGAAAAAGAAATAAAACATCCTGCAAAATAGAGAGAATCTAAACCGTCTAAATTTTTAAAAGTGCGTTTTTTTTCTTTTACACATTTCAATATCACTTATTTGTAGATATTCACAATATTTACCTCGCGTTCATAACGAGAACCCCATATTTCCATATTTCAGGTCTGACGCAGTGTTTTTTTTTTTTATATGATGTGAAAATTGCAATACCAGAGATCCAACTACCAGAGATCCACAAACAGCGGCTTGTTCATTGTTCAATTTTTATGCGATGCGTAAATCTGTCCGGTTGCTAATAATTGATCAGTGACACGCGCTGCCATCTGCGCCACGAAAACGGCCTCTTCGTCCGAACAGACGCGGCAAAAAAAAAAAAAGAAGGGCTGACAGATAACTCTAGAACATGATTTTAAAAAAAAGAAAATTATATAGCAGAATAATATGTGTGTGTGTGTGTGTGTGTGTGAGAGAGAGAGAGAGTGTGTGCGTGCGTGTGCGTGCGTGTGAGTGTATGCGTGCGTGCGTGCGTGCGTCCGCGCGTCGCCTGGAAGTCAGTGCACCGCCACCGACTGCAGGCTCGCCGGGTTCGTCAGCGCGTCGCTCGGCGTGGCGGGGCTGCTCTGGCTGGTCGCCGTCTGCGGCGACGTGGGGCTCAGCGACTGCGGCGAGTTCGACAGGAAGGCGGGCAGGTGCGGGGCCAGCGCGGCCGGCGTGGCCTTGATGGGCACGGGGATGGCGGGCAGGGTCTGCGGCCCGTGGCACAGCGACTTGATGGGCACGCCGTACGCGCCGTAGTCCGCGCCGCCCATGGCGTCGATCACGCCGCCGTTGTAGACGTGCGGCCAGGCGCCGGCCAGCTGGTTGTGCAGCGGGTACCCGGCCGCCATGGGCGGCACGGCGGAGAAGGCCAGGCCGCCCGGCACCTTGTACTCGCGGGCGATGATGTTCTCGATGGCGAACGGGTGCTTGAAGGTGGCCGGCTGCGTCACGCCCAGGTTGTATCCGGGCACCTGGGGCAGGTGGGCGCCCGTGGCCGCCAGGGCGCTGAGGCGCAGCTTGGCGTGCTGCTGCAGGTAGTGCGCCGCGTCCGGCGGCTTGCTGGGCGCCAGGTGCTCCGCGCCGAGCACCTTGAAGCGCTTCCTGCGCCGCAGGAAGCTGCCGTTCTCGAACATGTCGCCGCAGTTGGGGTGCAGCGCCCAGAAGCTGCCCTTGCCGGGCTGGTCGGGCCGCCGCGGGATCTTGATGAAGCAGTCGTTGAAGGAGAGGTTGTGGCGCAGCGAGTTCTGCCAGCGCTGCGTGTTCTCGCGGTAGTAGGGGAAGCGGTCCATGATGAACTTGTAGATCTCGCTGAGCGGGAGCATCTTCTCCGGGCAGCTCTGGATGGCCATGGCGGTGAGGGAGATGTAGGAGTAGGGCGGCTTCTGGTCGCTGTACGTGTTTCTGCCCGGCCGAGGCATCTCCCTTCCGCGGGGAAGACCGGTGGAGGGAAAAGGGGACGAGTCGGGCCGGAGTTGGCGGGCTTACTGGTCGGAAGTTCGTGGAGCGTCTCGTCTCGTCTCCTCCGTCCTGTGCGCGGCGAGCTAAGTGTCCGCCTCCTCCATGTCTGATGGCGCTCCGCGGTGACAGCGGCAGAAAAGCCCCCCCGCAGAGGCGCTTCATTAATGGGCCACTTCTTTGCCATCACATGACAATTGCCCCGGGAGGGGGGAGGAGGGAGTGGAGTGGGCGGGGTGGGGGCATAATCCGGTTTCATTTCCACCTACTTTACATGGGACACCTCGGGCCAATAGGAATCATTTCCATCTGAAGGGCGGAGGAGCGCGCCGGGGACCGGAACTGGAGCGCCGGTAAGAGCGCGTGGAGGTATGCGCCGGGCCCGCGTCACGCGTGGAAATGGCGCGCGAAACCGTGGGTGGATGGGGGGGGGTGCGATATACATTTATTTACATATAATTATTATGAATTCTTACTATTAAAACATATTTTTTATTGCCGTCGACGGTTGCAGAGTGAAAGTTGCCCACTCATATTTTACACGTTGCGCGTGTAATGTACAACTCTGAAAATGACGTTAATCGCTTTAGACGTAACGGAACCCGGCGTGCGTTACGCAGCTTGTTCTGAAACGTACGTGGCGACGTGTTTATTCGTCCGGACATCGGCCGAGATGACAAATTATGCGCGCGCACATCTCTCAGAATGAAGCGGGCCACTCGAGACCGCTCCCCACGCACCGCGCGCATTTTTATTACAGACTCCTGCTATTCATCACAAGTAACGGGAATTTTTTTTTTAATCTAATGTTTATATACGAGTATAGTCGCAAATTGGCAAATTCCAAAGCAAACAACAACAAGAAAAGTTGCCTTAAAATGAAACTTCATAAAGCGAAGATCTTTTGTGTTTATGTAAAGCAAATTGAAGGAGTACTTCAGAAATGCAAATAAAGCCTTTAGGGTGACCTTGTGAAAACTGTATAAAATATCCATAAGTCAATTATATGAATGTGAAAAGCAAATGGAAGACTATTTCAAGCAAAGGCCATTCAGACGCCTTTTTTCTCTCCTTCTTCTTCTTCTTCTTCTTCTCCTTCTTTTTCCGAGGCTCACTGAGGGCCACCTTTCCGCTTGGTGGCTTCGCAATACGGGGGACCACACACACTCGGGGATTTGCTCATAATTTATGCAAATTTCCCTCCATAAATCCACAATGCGGTCCTCGGCACCCTGACGGATTAAGAATGGATTCGACAATACGGCCGATAAGAAGCGACGCACAATGTCGATTCCTCTGCACAAGGGGGAGAAAAACACGCAAAGAACCCGGTTTTATATTATCTTCATGTTTTTAAATCATTTTTGTCATAACCGACGGAAAAGTGCGCGAATGGGATGCCGCCGCTACCGTCACGTGACGCGTGGATCGTGGATGGAGAAGTTGGTTAATGGGCGATCCTGGAACTCCTCTGCTGTTTTCACAGTTAATTACGGCCACAAAAGGCCCAGTATCAACCCGGGACGGGGGACCACCCATCTCACCCCGCGGTCCGGTCCCCTGTCCCCGGCCGGCTGTCACGCAGGACGGAGCGCTTAACCAATCGCGGAGGGGGCGAGCATGCGTGTTTGTCCACGCAGATTTATTTATACATTTTTTAGGGTCTGTGTGTGTGTGTGTGTGTGTGTGTGTGTGTGTGTGTGTGTGTGTTTGAATGCCCCAGTGTCACTCTGAAAATGCCACCGTGATCCTGAATGGATAAACTCCCGAGTTCAGGCGGCAGTAGATGAACTGTATAATGTGTGTGTGTGTGTGTGTGCGTGTGTTCGGTCATTTGTACAAGCAGAACAAAGGTTGGGCTAAGCCAAATTGCATTGCACTTGTGAACCGGGTCCCGGTCTTAAGTATCTTTTACAGCGGGGAGAGCCACGACAATTTTGTGTGTCTTGGAGGAAAAAAAGAGGGTGAAAAACAAAGGCACTTTCTGAAGCATCTCAAAGTCGAGTAGTGAGGCGTGACATTCCCAGGGCGATGGCGCACAAAAGCTGAGGTCATGGGGATGAAAAAGAGAATCAAACAGCCACTTTCACACGTCTGCCCTCCGCCGCGCCACCTCCGCACAATGGGAAACGAATGTTGTTAAAAGGGGATCGATTCCATTCAGGCCAAAGCGGCGAATGATGGCCAAACAATATTGTCCAACCTGCGATGTGCTGCCACCCAGGCCACCGCAAATAATATAAAAAAAATGTAAATGTCAAAAAAGAAAAGAAAAAGTGAAGGTCAGTGGGAAATAAAGCTTTTTTTATTCAAAGAAACTTTTGGCCTTTTAAATGGGTAAGTATATCAATGGTTAATAAACGTTTGAATTACCATTATATAGCAAAAACTCACATAAGATGTTTATTGAACAAGCTAATATAGCATATATGGCGAATTCCTTTAGGGTAACTAACTTAATAACTAATTACTTAAATAGGAACTAAATCTGGCAACAAAGGAATATTCATTCCAGTATTTTTGTATGATAAATTGTGACGTAGAATGTATAAAATGTTTGCACAATTGTTATTGTTATTATTGAAAAGCAATAATAAGTTGAAGCTACTTTTTTAGCTATCTAATGGTACAGCTACCAGAATATTTTATCTATATTCATGAACGGGTAATGAGCATTTACACCGGAGTTCTAATATTAATAAAAACTAATATAAACTAAAATGGCTAACAATGTTATCATAGTTTATTGTGACGTAGGATACCACGTAACCATGACAACGCGGTACAGTAAGTCACGATGTTCGGAAAAATTAAAACAAATGTATCGGTATTTGAGATGACGCGTTTGAGAACCTGAACGACGCACGCAACTCCAGCTCCGAGAAAAAAAAAAAAAAACCCGTAATAATTCGAACACTCGAGCGGTCCGCTTTAATGCCGCAGGTCAGAGGTCAGCCGCTGAGCGTGTCTGCTGACGTCACCACGCTGTAGAGCCCTGAGCCCTGCTGAGCTCTCCGCAAACTCCGCGTCTATTTCGCACCATTATTAGCCGCTCTGTCTGCAGGCAATGTAGGTTTACCAAAGAACTAATGAATAAACAAATTGCAATCGCTGGCGGTCTAATTGACATTGTTAATGCAAACATTTGTATACATATGTAATTAAATATAGGAAAGGTTGGAACTATTATTATTATTACTATTATTATTGATTGCTGCTGTTGTTATTATTGTGGAATGATTCTTTTTGACAGCAACTTTTAATCGTGCAGATGGCAGAGGACCTGAATGCCGGGGATGGGGCTGCTTCACTAAATGGGGTGATGCAGGCAGGTTGGCTACTTCTGTTCCCCTACTGAATCCAGCCAACGTGATGTCTGTGCTGACATCCTGTCCCCTGAGACGCTTTACGGCACAATTAGGTATGTATTTGTGATAAAGCATATGAATATTCAAGAGAACGTCAATTAATTAGCAGACAGAGGGCTCTCATTATGACGCTTTTTTCATTGTCTAGTTTAACACCATTATCCAGCATGAGTCTCTCATTTTAGTTCTTTAATCAGAACATTAATCATTAACGTTTAAAAAACATAATATAACATAAGTGCACACAAAAAATACCTCTCGTGTATGTAAAATAGGATAAGATAAGATGATGGAATTTATGTGTATGTATGTGCTTCTTCATATTTTAAATTTCTTTAACTGCATAGAACGTTATTGGTATATCGCCGTTAACACCATCATTTCATTTCAGACAAAGGTCACCCAAAGATAAATATTAAGGGCGCCCGCTAAACTGAGCCCCAGATTAATATGCATGTAAAATTAATTAGCTGCATCTCTGTGACATGAAAATAAGTACCTGGGAGAACAGCACCTTCAGGGCATTCTCAACATATGCTGGGATTATAGTTAATGGACTAATTACATAAATTAGGCATTCATTATACAGCACATCAGCTGTAAGCGATGTCTCTATTCAGCCGAGGTTGGGACGGCGAGGAAAAAGTCTGGTCAAGATCCATTTGTCCTGATTGTATTGTCTGATTGTAGTGCACGGAAAAAATGAAAGGACACACAGAGGAAAGGACACCAGAATGAGCAAAATATTTAATCTGTCAGTTTTACAGAGCAAAAATAAAAATGATAAATTTTGGTTGAATTGGCTTACACAGCGACTTTAAACTTACTCGGGCGATGAACGCCACAGATGTGCTTAATGCCTAAGCATGGTTTATACTGAGATAATCTCATTTTAATTAAGTGAAGCAATTGCATTGCTTGGCCATGAGGTGGGGACAGCCATTGTGAAACAAGATCACTGTTTCTAGAACGGTTCAAAATGTAATCTTCTTTCATACGAATGTGAACATGTACATTTAAACACAAATATGATTTAACCACAAATAAAAAAATTGAGGAAATTATGTTGTTCATTACTGCCAATTTGCATCTACTGTATGTTGCCTTGATTATGTAAAAATGAACGCTTTTAAGCAAAAGAAATAAAGGGCCTTTAAACTTTTGTCTGTTTTGGTATTCCATGAAGTGGTCATTTTATTTCATTTGAAATTATAATAATTTACCATCATATTCAAATGGCACTCCATTTATCCAAACAAATTGGCCACAATCTCAAAGGGTTTCCTATAAAATTCAAAGGTCCATTTCAGCACTGCGGACAGTTCCTGAGCACAAAAGACATTTCACACACTGCGTCCAGACGCCTGCTTTCGGATGCTATACATATCTGGGTGTCTATCTGTGAGTGCGTATGTGTGTGTGAGGGTTGAGGGAGCAGGAGAGTCTCTTCAAATCCCACCTGTGCTCCACAGTCGCATCTGGTGTTTTGGTGGACTGTAGCTACAGACCGACTCGCAGCTGGCTGCCAGGCATGGCTAAGATGAATGGCATCCGCCTCTGGTTAAAAATTGTACAACAGAATAGAGAATTTGGACTGGGCGGTTGGGTCGGATGGGGGGGATTACAGCGCCCCTAATGCAAAAAAAAAAAGGATTTTGGGAGGTGTGTGGGGGGGCTCCCTCCATTCTCACCAGTTCATTGGGTCCATATGGGGAGTAACAGTGGGACTGATGAGTGTGATACCTGGGGCCAATGTTTGTGCTGCCAAGTGTGACTAGAAATGGGGATCTCTGACCCCCTTGTATAATTCATTACAGGCATGGAACCAGCGCTTGCTCTCCTTAGGTTTGGTGACAGATGACAAAATCTGGGTCCTGGAACAACACGGTGCCTGCTCTTCAGCCTCGGGTAAGATGCGTGTGGGATGCAGTGGCACCATAAGGGACATCTGTCACGTGTTTATATAGGAAAAAGATCTTCTAATTGAGCTCAGAGGTGATCAGTGATATTAATACTAATTATCCACTTTTATCAGTAAAATATATAGGTCAGTATAAAAAAAAATATTGAATTCAGTTACAATGGTGTCTATTAAATACTAAAGGTTTATTGCATGACGCGAATCCAACATGTAAATGTATGAAGTGTTATGAATTAGCAGTCTGAATTCCTCTTTAAGATGAAAAATAATGCAGAGGTCCTTGAACTGGGTTGTAATGGATGTGGTGGGGAGGAGATTAAATTGATCCACGGACCCTAACATTCATTGAGTTCAAAGGGGGGCTTTGGAAACAGAAATCATGACATGAGATGGGAAACACAGATGTCAAAGTACCTGGGCTTACTGCAAGCCCAGCCGTGATCACCGTGGATCAATACGTCTAGTCAAATGAAATGAACTGTAACACCCCGACAAACAGCGGGGTCAAAAGTGTGTACTTAACTTTTGACCTTTAGCCCCCGTGTTTGCTTTTTCAGCTTGTCTATGATGTGTGACCACCCATAAAAAAGACACTGTAAGCACACGGAAGAGCTTACCTCCCCGGCGCTGCAAACATGGCTGTCAGCGCACAATACGACACTAAAGCAAATTTGCCAAGAGATTAGCTAAGTGCCTCCATGCATGGAAATGCTTGATAGACAGTCCACAACGTTATGCAAATTTTATGCTAAATACACTATTCTACAACCAAATGCAACAAATGTTTTAACAAATGTATTATGTATTAATAAATGTTGTTTCTGCAATATGCTGGTCCTTCAATGTGAACTGTGTTAATAAAGAGCTGTGATTTACAAATAAAAAAAATTAATAACTGATATTACTGATTTTACAAACATTATGCAAAAATACGCCCTGCTGCTGTTCCAAACCTTTACACTCCTTTACAAACCTTTAAACCCTTAAACCAGAGGAAACAGGAGGCGAAAACAACATGTCGAGATTACATACATAATGTATGCTTTGCTATTTTAATCATGAGGGATTACACCAGGTCATTATACAAGGCGCTCCCGATTCCTTAATTGAAGTCAGCGGAGTCATCCCTTCATGTTTTCCTTGATGGTGAGCAGAAAGGCGCCCATGTATGGTGTCACTGTAATTCTTCCCGGGCAATTTAGTAAATAGTAAGACATCCATCTGATGAAAAACCTTTTAATATGATCCTAAGTGGTTGGGAGGCACAGCTTTTATAAGGCCTTGCGTTCATCTAGACCTTGATAATGAGCAGAAGGCACTTAGCCAACTGGGACCTGATTGGGGGTGGTATTCTCTCTATCATTTCATCTAATGCATCTGGGACACCACTAGTCTCTCAGGATGGGGTCCAGTAGCCATGTGCCCACATCACAGCATAAATGAGTATTTACCACCACATTGATAAACAAGAAGAGCATTTTATTAATTATAATGCGAGACATTGTTTAGTGTGACCACAGGGCAATGTGGCCAATAATGAGCCAGGCACTTCTGAGGGGTCTCTATGTCCTGGATGGTTAAAATACTACTCAACAGACTGAAACTGTGACAACAGGAAAGGCGAGTGCATCAGCTGAAGCCACTACTCAACACAGCACCCACAGCGCTTTTATAAATCGCAGACTCCCCGGCCTCTACCTCAGCCTCAGCCAGCGCTCATGATCGTATGTTTACAAGGGCCTATCGCTTTAAGCAGCGATGCCCTGTCACGGATATTCAAATACTTTAATTGAGCCTGATTTATATTGTTTTTAAATTAGCAGCATTTCCACTGTTGAGCACCGATAGGCCCGCAGTAAATCAAGGGGCCTTTAATAGGGCCACGCCACCACGTACAGTCAGCTGAGCATGGCAGCCGCCGCCGCCGAGCTCCTCGGGAGTTGACCAGCCCGGCGTGCCCCCTGGTGTAAGGTAATATGCATGACACATTTCCAGGCACTAATTCATTTGTTTAATAATAAGACGGCTAACCTGGATTGGAAACAGGGGCACTGGCAGGAAGGTATAAAGGTCCTATTAATCCATGGATAATCAAAGGGCAGTGGGAGTCGCCTCGCACAGGAATTTGTCAATCCGGAATATTTGGGCTCGCGTTAAAGTATCCTAATACTGAATGCGCATTGAAGCCAACACATGCACAAGCACTTAATTATTCCAGTGGCATCCTGTGGTGCTTTTTCCTTAACGAAGAGAGCGGGCTCCTTAACTGGAAGAGAGGGACCCTCTAATGCATGTATAATGTTGGGGAAATTTGTCTATTGTATTGCCATATGAAAACAGGGTAAGTGTTGATCAAGTGGTCTCCATTGGTTATTGATTTTAGAAAGAGATTTAAATGTAAAATGAATCATTTAAAATGACAACATTTTGTGGTTAAGTGCATGCTGAACTTTTTAAGATTAACGGTTTTATTATAAGAAACATAAAAAAAAACAAAACAGAAATAAGTGTCATTATGAGTGCACTCGAGGACATCAGTGTCACTCACTCCTCAACAAACATGCATTTGGATGAACACGATTTCACAGCCGCAGAGTCCGGCTGGTCTCTTATCCTGCACACCGGCAAGCAATTTTTCATAGTGTGAATTAAACCTACTTGAAAGGTACTTGATTAGGACCTGAGACGAAGCTCTCAGCCCGGATGGGATGAATAATAGAAGCAGCAGCCATTCATCACTGCATCCACCGAGTGGAGAAGAGGGTCCGGAGCTGCTCCGGAGTTGCTTTAACTCTCAACACAGCATATTTCAGTGTTCATTTGCTGAACCAGAATTAAGATGAGCAGTATTTTAACAGTTTAGTGATGCCAACCATCCTCAGCATTGCAGAGAGAATTAAGATAGCTGAGACATTGAGCTACCATTTCAGAGTAGACAATTTTAAAGGTCAACAGCTCCTCTATTTACGGTTTATGTGCAATACATTTACAGGTTATGGTTCAATGGATTTACTTTCTTTTAAATATAATAATAACATATAGTCTCTTCCTCTAATTGCAAACAGTATAATGAATTTGAATTGTGAGGTTCCATGAATGGCCTTTAAATGAGATTGCATACATGCCTTCACTTTGGTAACTGCAATGTCAGGTTTAACCGAAACAATAGATTTTTTTTATCTGCACATGACACAAGTATGTGCTAAAAATAATATGCATGTTTGGATGTGCAATAAAATTATTTTTCACTTTTATGAATATTTGAATTAATGACTGGTTATACTATTGATTAAGATATGAAAAACATGCCAAATCCAAGTTCCAAGAATATTTAGCCAAGTTAATACTTTTTTTTATTAAAGTAACCAGAAGGATTATGCAATATATTTTTTATGTATTTTTTCAATGAAGTAAAAAAGAAGACAAATTACATGATCATTGCAGTTCAGATATCATCTGTGATTTTATTCTAAATGTTAAAGCACCAAATTTCTATCAGAGGTAGTTATGCATAAAAGATATTGAAAGTTAATAGCATTTGCATTGTATATCCATACAGGTGCCAGATATGTGATGCAGCAGACACGCGTGCCGCTCAGGTTATCAGCCAGAAACCCAACAAGCAGATCTGGGAAATGTCAAGTGCCACTGGATAGAGGAAAAAAAAACCTGTCTGCCAGAAACAGGCACAGTCACAGATTTAAGAGCCTAACTCTGATAGTTAGGGAAATGTCCAATTCCCTCATCTGAACCGAAACCATTACAATCCCAAATAATTGACTTTCAAAAACCTGTTGCCTTAGCAACAGAGCAAGGCACAAAAGAAATTGTAATAATTTCCTGAATACTCATAGGAAACAGTTTACCTGTATGGTGGTGTTTACGGTTGAGGAAAAGTGGCACCAGGATTGGGACATTAAATATTCTTTTAAAAATTAGCCCCTGGACGTGGAGTGCATGCAAACTCTGTGCCGGGATTTGAATTTGATATCTTGGACGTATGAAACCAAAATGATTGTGTTGCAATCATTTATACATTAAAACCTTTTACATTTAGTGAAAAGTACTTTATTTATGCAATTACATATGAACACATAAATGCATATAAATGTATTTACATGCACACAAATGTAAAAAAAATGTCAATTAACTAATAATGTCAATTTAAATTATTTACAGATGATATATAAATAAATAGACCTGAGTCCACAGTAATCAGTGTTTGGCTTAAAATTGCGCAGTCATCCGTGTGGACAAGCAATACAACCTAATTAACCCTTAGTCAACTAGTGCGTGCCATCTGGGGAATAAAGAACTCGATTCAGCAGAGGAAACTGCCAAAACGTTGCCGGCCAAAAAACTGCTGTGAATCTGCATGGTTCCACAGCGAGACATTTGGCGTACAGTTCAACAAAAAAAAAAGAAATTGAAAACACTTGAGTAACTTTGGTTAATTGATCTAATTAAGTCAATTAAACTGGCTATTAACCAAATGAGAACTAATTACCAAAATGAGAGGGTGGGTTTCTCAAGGAGCGAGAATGAGCCAATTACTGAAATGATTAGTATAATGCAAGGCACTCTGAATGTGGGTAAATTGAATCATCCACAAGCTCTTACAGCGGAGATTCATTACTAGGTTAGTGCCATAAAAAAAAAGAGTGATCTATTGTGCCAGGCAATTGGCTCGCGAACACAAATAAGTGTTGAGTCAATCACACGTCATGCATCAACTCCAAAAGGCCTGCCTGAATGCAGCGAAGCGAAAGCGTCGTTGAAGATAAATCTTCATCAAGGCTGAATATACAGGAACTTGTATAACAGTGTTGCTCTTCATGGAGACAAGACAACACTGTATCATATCATTACAGGCTTATGCCCATATTCTACATTCATCAGTGAAATTCTGAGGCAGATAAAGAATGTTTTAAAAACACCGACTGGCAGTACTGCCTAAAAGCCTGTCATATAGCAGGCTGGTGGGGGGGAAAAAGTTATGGCTTAATGAGACCTTTAGCCTGGATTTTATAGTAATGGACTTCATGGACATTCACTTAAAGGCATGAAATAGTGTGAGATAATGGGAAGATGACTGGAAAAGTCATGACACCAGAAAGCATATGACTGCACTTTTAAGAGATAAAGCTGGTGAGAGCATGGAATGCTAAATCAGAGGAGCATATAGGCATGTTCAACACATGCCTAAATGACTCGTTTAACATTACACCATCATTTTGTATCACAATATAATTTCTTTTTTAAAGCATTCTCTTTTGAAAACACCAACATCTTTCTGAATTTATTCTTTAAAGTTTAATATTAAGAAAGATATATCTGAGGCAGTGTTTGCCAACAGTAAAACCATCATTTTGACTTGCACCTCTGTGGTCCTAAATGATAATTATGTTGATTGTAATTTTACTATGTAAAGTCAAGGTAAAACAAAAACAAAGAATATTTTAATAACCTGAGATGTATAATGACAGTCTGTGTATAAGGACAGTCATGGGATTAAATAATCCAGAATGAGGAAATTGACTCCAGCAACTTTAAAGACTGTGACACATCATCAAAAACTTTAGGTTAAAAAAAGGTTTGTTCTTGCTTTATGTATGTATTTATGTAAATCGCGATGATGCCTTACACAAGTGAACAAGCTCCATGCTTAATGTAGATTGATATGTTTAATGCAAGGTGGAAAATAGTGCCTTACATTTTTTCCAGTATTGGGAATTTGATTGGTACATGTAATGTGATGCTGAACAGGGCATTAGTAACACACTACATCGTCATGGATTAAAATCCTTCAGCACTTAAAACATCCCCTTTGTTAAGACAGCACATGTCCAGACCCACCTAAAGTTTGCCAGAGAAGATCTGGATGATCCAGAGGAGGATTGGGAGAATGTCATGTGGTCAGATGAGACCAAAATAGAACTCGTATTTGAAGGGGAAAATATGCTGAGTTGCATCATAAGAACACCATACCAACTGTGAAGCATTGGAGTGGAAACATTATGTTTTTGGGCTGCTCTTCTGACGTGAAAAGTAAAAGTGAAGTGATTGTCATTGTGAAACACTGCATCTTAGCACACAATAAAATGTGTCCTCTGCATTTAACCCATCACCCTAAGGGAGCAGTGGGCAGCCGGGAAAGGCTCCTCACCTTGGCGGTTCAGGATGTGAACGTGCAATCCTCCAGTTACAGGTTCGTTTCCTTATCCACTAGGCCATCCACTGCAAAGGGGACAAGACAACTAATCCATATTAAGGAAAAGATTAATGGAGCCATGTATTGTGAGATTTTTCGCAAAAACCTCCCCTACCATCAGTGAGAGCACAGAAGATGAAACGTGGCTGGATCATACTGAAACACACTGCCTGGGCAACAAGGGAGATTATAAGGTTCTGGAGTCTCCAGACCTCGATCCAATAAAAAATCTGTGCCCAGCGACAGCCCCAAAACATCACAGGTTTTGAGAAGATCTGAGAAGAAATGGTCAAAATACCAGCTATAGTGCGTGCAATCCTGGTGAACACTTACATGAAACGTGACGTGACATCTGTCATTGTCAACCAAGGTTACATTGCAAAGTATTGAGGTGAACTTTTGTTTATTTTCTGCAGGATATACAAATAAATAATGCATTTATTTCCTAGATTTTTTTAGAGACATTTTGTCTCTATCAGTTGAAGTGTACGTATGATGAAAATTACAGATCTCTCATCTTTTTAATTGGGACACCTTGCACAATCAGTGGCTGCCAAATACTTTTTTTGACCAGCTGTATGAGTTTTTCCTTTCTCTCACTGAGTGCTTTAAATGAAGCAACAAAGGCAGAACAGCTCTAGACAATGAAACTGCTGTTGAGAAATGTAATCTCTATCCATCTGATGGATTCATTCCACCATATGGAGTTTAAGCCTTCTGGGGGAAAAGGCCAAGGCGTCCTCCCTGATAAATGATGTACTCCACACAGCTGTTCAACCCTCAACACGTGTGCTCTAATCACAGTGGACAACGCAGCATGGCACCTCCTTGGTGAGACTATACTACTGAAAGCAAATTCGACATTAGCTCCAGTCTGAAAGCTGAGACTCCTCCAGTGTCATCCGTCTGATTGGTGTAATGAAGACTTCTCGTCTCTCCACTGGTCAGAAATGGTTGCGGACACCAATAAATGAAGCAGATCATGCTAAACTGCAGCAATTAGCCAAGCCCTATTACAGTGAGCCAATATCTGCTGAGAGAAGCACTAACAGTTTGGCTGACACAGGCTGGCTGATTAGCCAGACTTAATTAGCCGTGTTCCAATTGAAATATAAATTGGTCTTTAAACCTCAATTGGGACCCTTAATGGGGAAAGTGCAGAGACCCACTGCAGACCATGGCAGGTGGGCTTAAGACAGAGGAGAAAACTGAATGAATCTTTCATAAATGATGCACAGTGCATTCAAATCCATTTAATGGCCAAATGGTGTGGTCTTTTTTACGCGAGGTTACTTCAGGAAAAAAATTGTGTGTAAAATTGCATTTGGTGTTTGCAGCAAAACTGTTTATGTATTTAAACTTTATTCACTTAATGTGATCTAAACCAACTCAGGTAGTGGAGTTCAATAAAAAGCAACGAATAAAAAGCATTTCATTCGGGGTGTCAACATGATTAATATCGCAGTAAAAAGGATCTGAGACCCTGAGTTGTAGGGGCTGTAGAAAAGGCATTTTGCATCTCAGCATTACTGGCAACAAGACAAGCAGTTAAGTGAGCCAACCCATGCAACAGTATGAATATTTAATTAATAATTAGTCATGTAATTTCTCCTCCGGAATTATTATCCCTAGAACTGGTTGGTGAATTTAATTATTAGCAGCCTTTTTGTTTCCATGTCCCCCTCATTACTGTCAGGATTGATGTAACATAAACTTCATTAAAAATTAAAGCAAGAGTCTTAATTACAAGGCTACCCTGACTGAAGTTAGAATTAGCCAAGTCAGTGATGTGCAAATGAGAGCATTATTTAAGGAACATGCTGGAAGTAGTTATGCTAATTTGGAGGGTTCACAGTAGCAGACCTTTTCACTTGCAGTTGCATATTCATTAAACACACTATGCAAATTTAATATAGCAGTCTTAGTAATGCCTTGTTAATTTATTCAGATTTATTGAGTACGACTTGTAAAATGTACCAATTTAATTACTCCATCTCCTTGGAAGGTAGGGGGATATGGCCAAGGTTTTTAAACTGTGTAAATCTGGATTATTGCGCTTTGATGAAGGAACAGGTTAAGGAAGGACACTGTTTTTTCCCTTTTTTTTTAATAACCAGCCTTGCAGAGACGTGTTTGATTTACTTAAGCTACATCCAAAGAGAGATCAGTTAAAACGCACCCAGTCACCCAAAAGCGTGCCCAGGAAGGGGCATGCCGTCTGCCTTCTGGTATTGACTAAGCCAGATCTGATGCTGAGTCCACAGTCAAATGGCAGTAACGACCCCACAGAGAGCAGTAAAGGATGGAGGAGATCGTCTGCGAGCGCTTCCGTTTACGCTATTTATCACCGGCAGCCTTCAAATAGACTCCAGACTCACACTCAGTAGATAAAATTTGATGGGGAGTGGAGATTTTTCATACAATGCTATCAATTTCAGAAGGTCAAAAAACTAAACTTTGAAACTAAAGAAGAAAATACATTTTCTATTTTTGTATAAACACTACATGTAGTGGTTAAATTTTTGTTTTTTGTTTGTAAGATGCAATTCTGCTGTTGACTGACCCATCTAAAGACAGACTTCCAAAAGGAAAACTTTGGTCCTCCATTTGCCTTCAAAATCATTCAAGTCAATGTTCTAGAGCAGACGTGTTCAAGGGAAATCATCTCACATGTTTTTCTCTATGTCCAAGTGTGTCCCTTTAGATCTCTGTGCCGTGGTACGTTGTTAATGACTAGCTGGTGGGCCCCGGGGACCGGCTGAGCTCGGAGATGGAGGTGGTGGAAAACATCCTGAGGACTCAGGGATGGAGAGGTTCAAAGACCCTGCTGGCTAGAGCACCGCCTGGAGAGACGGGGAACCGGCACTGGCACTGTGTCCGACGACAATTACTTCCCACTTCCTCACAAAGCACAGTCCCTGTGGGTGGCTTCAGAGACTCTCACTCTCAGTGGCCTGTCTAACATCTGAAAAGTGCTACATGGCAGCACATATCAGCAGAGCACAGGTCCACAGGCAGAAAATAGTGATGGCAGATTCCCCAAAAATCTTACTGGAATATATTCAACATATATCCTACACAATTTCTTTAGGCTACGCTTATTTCAAGGAGAAAATTGTTTACTGTGATCACATTTTTGCATAAAAAGTAAACAAGATACTAATAAGAAAAGGCAAACATTAGCGCCCGAAGGTTAAGCATAACGCACATCCTGGAAAGACTAATTCTAATGTGTGCTGCATGTAGCTGGTCCTCCCAAACTCTTTGGAGTTGATTTTTTAAATATGTACACTTTGTTCAATTATTTAACAGTAATTAATTAGCGCAGATACCGCTTTTTTCAATGTGGACAAAAGTTTTTTTTTCTCCCTTTACACCACTTCTTTTAAAAGAAACATGAATATGCATGTTATTTTATTTGATAAATTATCTTCATTGGGTCCACAGAGGTTTTCGGTTAAATAAGTCCTCCCACCCACCCATATGAACTGCATGCTGCATCCTGTTTGTTAACAACATACAGGAGTCAATAAAAAAGAAAGTATTTCATTCTAATGTTCTACTGTGGATCAAATGGGGCAGTGGTGGCCTAGTGGGAAAGGAAGTGGACTCATAATCGTAAGGTTGCCGGTTTAAATTCCGAACCGCCAAGGTGCCACTGAGCAAAGAACCGTCTCCACACACTGCTCCCCGAACGCCTTTCAAGGCTGCTTACCAAGGGTGATGGTTAAAAAGCAAAGGACACATTTTCCCACCATGTGCGTGTCACCATGTGCGTGTCACCATGTGCGCTGCTTGCTGTGTATCACAATGACAATCACTTCACTTTCACTTCACTTTCAATGGTTTGATAATATGCAACAATCTGATAATAAGGTGGTCGCCACTTCACACTGTGCATTGATATAATAAAGAAGTCTCTGATTCTGGAGTGCACAGTCACAACACGAGCGTGTAGAAATGAACGGCATTTCAGGGTAATGAACACATCCGTCCGCGAAGTGATCTGTCATGGAAATAAAGGCGGGTGAAATGCAGGAGTCGCTCGCTGGAGACACTTTGACAGATGGGGATTTGATGGCAGTTTAAGTGCCCGCTGCTCTGTCCAGCCATGCCTCGGTTCTGCCCAGTTTCCTCTGTCTGATTTGCAAGGCTGTCCCTTTTGTCACTTACATTAGTTAATTACACAGAAAAAGGACTAAAAGCGTGACGCTTTCACAGCTATTTTATGGCAGCTTCACAAAATCTGTAAAAAAAAAACAAAAAATTGGAGAACTAATTCCATATGTCATGAACTGTGGTTTTAAGAGCATTCCATAAATCAGGGAAAATTAAGCGACGAGTAACAAAGAAACCAAAGAGAGAATTAAACATTTGTGCTGCGCTGGGAAAAAAAGACGCTCTCATCAAATGGTTCTCTGACGATTGAGCATCATCATATTCATGGAAATAAATGATTCAGAGACAAGAAAGTGAGGTGCTAGCCTGAAGGTGTGAAGGTGTGAGGACCTTGAGGTTGATGTCGCCTCTCCACCTCTCCGCCGCGCAGCTGGCCTGACCGCAGAGCTGTAATTACCCTGGTGGCATGAATAATGGGGCGCGGCCCGTCCCAGCGATGCGTCGATGGAGACGAGATTGGTTTAATCAAGTCCGTCGGTCGGGCCCGGGCCTGTGAATCTCATCACAGCGACCCCTCGAATCACCCCGCCTGTCCCCACTGTGGCCTGCCACATTACCCTGATAAATTCACGACATCGTTAGTTTTAAATAGGAACTCTGTTAGGACGGGGTATAAGTTAGAATATCGTTCATCCACAGCAGCCCGGGCCTGTGTTGTGGCTGTGAGCCTGGGCTCTTTATGGTTTTTACTGTGTCCCATCATGCCTTTATTCTCCGATGATGGGCTGTGTGCAGGAAAGAAGCAACCTCTTTAAGCAGTGCCAGTAGGCTTAACCTTTAGCTCTGTGACAGCCCCTTAACAAGACTCCAAGCGCATCAGGACCAAATGCAGCCTAATGACATTTAATAAAGAACAAAAATAAAAACAACAACTGCAAACAGCATGTTTAACATTTTCACCTTCAGAGTTTCCTTAGACTCTGAATCAAGATGCAAATTAGACTCTAAGGCAGACAATCAAACGAAAAAGTATTGCTCGCATGTTGCACCATGGCATTGTGAGCAGCGAAAAAAAAGCCGCCCCCCTCCAGGGTCTGCCAGTTAAACTAAGGGATTAGCAGAGGCCCATTAAAGATTAAAGAGGTGGGTTTTAGTTTATTATCCCAAACCAACAACTGTCAGTGTCAGGGATATACACCTTCTTCATTCAACACAACAGACTGTCAATAATTTGGTCAGGGGAATCCTTTAAATGCTCATAAATAATGAATACATGCATTTTATGCCGAACATTTTGGTTTCTATGATTGTGCCAAATCCCACTGAGGCATGTATAATAGCAGAGATTTAAAGCAATGCGCATTAGATGACCTGGTAAACAGGGGACTAATTACAAACAGAACAACCATTTTCCATCTAATAAGTTGAACTGTTTAGGGGAATACATTATACCTTCTTATGATAACATTATTACAGAGAATAAATGTATAAACATAATATAAAAAATGATGTGGCTGATAAGACATAGCTCAGTATCAGACATATAAAATGTTTTGATTGAATGGTCCTCATAGGGCTGTGGATTGATGGCAAAAAGCTGTACACTGCACTATAGCCTGTTCAGAAACATAGTACAGGGTAAAGCATTCTCAGGATTTTCATAAATAGATTTAAACTGCAAAACTAACTACTGCTTTTGTTGGCGTGTGGCTTTTTATGTCACCCAGGAAATTATCTTTAAAACGGGAGGTGCCTGATGATTGATACTTCTGACACACACTGGATAGCTCTGAATGGTTGAAACCTTCAACTGTCAATACATTACATGTGCACACATCAGAAAAAAAAAACGCTTCTTTTTTTATTATGTAATTCCTGATGATGTCAATATTTCAACCTTGCTAATTTCAGGCTAAATAAACTGACACCCATTAGTTCTGACTCAGTTGTGAGAACAGCGGGCTGATTGTAAGTGTCTCTCATTAGGAAGACAAACAGAAGATTATTCATTATAATGCGTTTACCCCCTAAGGCGCCACTTTTTTTGGTAGAGACAAGTCTGTTTTTGCTTTTTTTCAAAACTGACAGCACAGCATGGGACAAAAGCAGGGACTTCTGCAAAACTTTACCAAACAAAGCCAAGAGTGAGAGGTGAGTCAAGTGTCCCCCCATTATTTTTTTCATGCTGCTGACGACACTGGTGGAGTCCACATGGAGAGACGTCTCGCTGCTGTGGCACAATTTGGGGGCCATTCATCAAGCAGGACAAGAGATTAATTAAGCCTGAAGTCTGAACTGCCCCCGGCAGCCTCTCATCAAGGTGGACTTCCACCCTGAGGCCGCTGGGTTGCAATAAAGTCACGGGGGACACTGCACTCCCAAGATTTTGTAAAGAGATGAGAGAAAATGGTTATTTCACAATGATTACTTCTGTCTTTGTCTCAGAAGGAAAGGTTACATGACAGGTGATTAAAATTTTGACTCCAAAAAATTATTTAAAAAAGAAAATATCCCAAGCAATTGAGGGACAAAAATGCTGTTTACAATGTTTGTTTTTGTGATGATAATGATATTCAATCAATATGTTCCACAGCCCTAATAGACAGTATACTACAAGAACAGACATTAGGGATTGTATGTATCTGCGTTGGATGCATCAGGGTGTTAAGAAAATTGACAATAGAAGATGTTTAATCTGTACAACCTATGATCTGTTAATTGAGGAACCATCAGCAACTTTGTCTGTGCATCCTGTTATGATGGACACCAATGGACCATACTGAATCAGTATTTACTACATCCGGCCATTTACCCTTTTTGTAACGACAGCTCTTCCATTTCAATATTTTCATTTCACTAATTTAATTATTTAAGCTCAAGATGAATGCACAACACGCACAGCCACACATATGGAGCAGACAAACACACACACACACAGATCATTTTAATGAGTTCATTAGCCCATTGTATCCATAGCTTCATCTGAGCAGGTCAAGCTTGTGATGAATGGTGTGTGCAGCTCCTACCTCCAGGGTAGGATTTCATAGACGGATGGGGGAGGGGGGTAGGTGGGCATCGAGACACAGCCAAAGAAAGAAAATAAGAAAAGGCAGGGAGGAAGAGACCAGGGAAGAGTTAAAAAGAGGTGTTTGGATCACTAGAGAATTGTCCCCCTCACCGGTCCAGAGTCTCAGAGACATTAGGAATCTAATGTGCTATTATTCTCCACTGCCCCCCTAAGCCTCAAACATCTGTCCTGTGGGCGTCAGCTGTAATAGTCTGGGGCTTTAGGACCTGTTTCTCAGACAAGACTCCGGCATTTACAAGGGCCCTTGACACGCTGGCGACTTAATCTGCAACTACTTCGACAAAATTGACATTGTCTAGAGAGTAAAGCAATCACCAGAACTGGTATTACAGAGCATTTATGTTTGAGCTGAGACTCCACACAGCAAATCTTGACCTTTCAGAGCCCAGGCCCGCTATTACACTTTTCCTCACCGCCGTCTTTCCAAACTTCCTTGAAGAATTATGTTTGTCATTGGAGGTGGCTTTTCTCAAGGTTGCCTGTGGGTTTAACTCACAGCAGCAATCTGTTCTTCTTAATACCAGCATGGCATCTGGAGAAAAAGTCTGAAAAGAACAGTGGAGAAGGGCAACTTCCTGTAACTGGAACGTATGAAAATGTTCATTTTTGTTCATTGAGTTCATTGAAAAACAAAAGACGGCCATTTTGTGATGTTTCTGGTGTGAAGTCAGCCGTGTATTTATTTTATTTGTTGCACATGAAGAGTATGCTTCTCACTGAAACTCAAATGAAAACGTTATTGTTCCCCCCATTTCCTAGAATGCTCATGGAGAGGAAATTCTATCATATCATTTTCACAGGTAACTGAAATCTCTGGGAAACACTGCAGCATCATAAAGAGAGGCCATAAATAATTACATAATTAACCAACAGGAACATTTCAAGTAAATTACAATACTCAAAATATGCAAAAACACTGGCAAAACAGTATAAAAAAAACTTTGAAAAAGGGCCCAGCTTTCATATATAATGTTAAACTAATATGTCCCTTAAGGGCACAACAAAAGGCACAAAGAAGAGAAATATGCACAACATAAATATCTACAAAAATCATTTTGAATTTTTAGAAATGCAATGCCCATAAGGCATCAAATTTGTATGGTACAAAGGAAACAAGAATCTCAGAATGATCACATAAATGTTGTTAAAAATGGCAATAAAGCAGAATTACATATAAACATCCAGCAACTCTTTAGGTACTTATGTCAGATGACACTACCTGTCTAAATGTCCCCAGGATGGAATGGGAGGTGATTATCATTTTTAATTCTGTCTGCCTCCTTTGTGATCCTTTGTAGTGTCACTGCCACTTATGACCCCCCGGCTTGAATGCTTCATCATACGCTGTGGTACAATACAGAATGACCACATGGGATTTTTGGGGGTTGGGGGGACCTGGTCGGGTGGGCTAAGCCACACAGGCATTCATATTTATAGGAGGACAATCTCTGTTATGAAGGAGGCACAGTGTTAATACCATCAAACAGGACGATTTTCAACAAACACTTTTTAAAAAGGATAAATGTGCTGCTTTCATATTCACTTAACCTTTGATGTTGTGATAATTCTTGATTTGCTACCGTCAACCCTCTTACCAACTTCTTATCAACTTCAAATTATAAACCTGTGTAAACCCTTGTAAGATAATTTATCAACTTGAAGCCAAATATTGCATTATAAAATCTCACCTTAGACAGAAAAACAGAGAGAACAGCAATGAAAGTCATGTGTAGGACATGTGTAAAGGTTGATTTAAATGCCCATCTAAAGTCCCATCTACTACATTCAGTGCATGTAACCAATGCTCTGTCCCCTCCCTACACACACACACACACACACACACACAATTATGGTTTCACTGAAAAATTTATGGAGTGCTCCTTATTTTCCGAAAAGAAGATCAATTAACACTGGTCTAGTATTTGAAGTTGTCTTTCTATTAATTGAATTAAATTTAGTCTGAGGACAGATTAAAACGATTTAAAGGGTTTCATTTCCCTTCAGGCCCTAATTAAATACCATCTTTTTAAACAGAAAAAAATCTTTAAATATTAACAAGATGGGAATATACATGCAGGGCCTGTGCAATATGGAAGAGATACTCACGTGACAGTCTGAAATGAAAACTTTTTAAAGTACTCATTTTATTTTCATTGAAAGATTATAGAACAAGCAAAGCAGTATAGATCTCTATACTGTATACCTTCTTGTATTTAGCATTGTAAAGCCACACCTCCTCAGCAGCAATTAAAAGTTTCTGGCTGCTATCTTTCTCCCTGAGTACAGATTGCAAACAGCACATGAGGTCAAATATCTGCAAGGGAAAGAGGAGCAGCAACTGTTCCACAGAGCCGGTCTGGGCTCATCTGGCGCAGAGCGGCCCGGGCGATTTACCTGTAATCGCCCCGCACCTAAGTGAATAATTAGTGCAATAATTACCGGCCTTAGAATGGATCGGCACTGCCCTCTCGCACGGTGGCATCAAGGATAACAGGTGTTGCCAGTGCCCGGGAGGGACGGAGATTAAAGATTATTTCGCCGTCCCCACATATCCTTCAGGCACAGCCATATCCTCTCCTTCCTCCCCCATTTCACCGACAAGCACGCCGAGGGTCGGCAGAGGGCTCATTTTCCTCCGCCGTGGCAGTTTTGGGAGCTGGCCGGCTGACAGAGAGTGAATATTGTTTAATCTGGGAGAATGATACGTCCTTGAGATTCCTGGACACGCCGTGTGTCACATAACCTCCAGCTATATCCTCCCCACCGCCCGACCGAACAACCCCGCACCCGCATCCTGTCCGCTGGACTAAGACTAATGAGGCAGGATGGCTTTTTTTAAAGCAATCCTCGCTGTGGGAGAGAAAAATCAACTATCATTTTCAAAACCAAGAGAAGGGCATTTGCAGCGAAATGCAGTTGAGAGCCTGTCATAATGTTTGAATGCTTATAATAAATAAGCTTACTTTTCCATTGTGAGGTCTGCTCCCCAATGAGGTTCCTTGATAAGAGGAAATAACATTCTAGTGTAGCCTGACGTTCCGTATTCTCTTATTTAATATTACAGGTCCATAAATAGAAAAAGCATTGCACATCCACAAATGACGATATATTTTGAGTGTTTTTTTTTTTCTTCCCTTCCCAACTGCAGCATCTGCAGGTTGTTCTCATTCGTCACTTTGATGTAAGGATTTCAACAACTTCTAAGCAATGAAGCCACGGAGCTCCGGGGTGTTTGTTTCTGCAAGAATTACTTAAAGACTTGTCAAGTTGCCACAGTCTGTCCTCAGGTTTCTTGTTTATTCTTCACACTGTGTGTGTGTGTGTGTGTGTGTGTGTGTGTGTGTGTTTGTAATTACTACAACAGGTGTAACAGATTAGTAACACACCCGGCGGTTGGGCATTTGTTCGCAGGTTTTTTTTTTTCACCTCCACCTTTCATTTAGGAAAAAAAGTGTGAAGACTCGAGTGCTAATAGCATTAGCGGGGGCCACAGTGGCAAACAAAGGTTACAAGTGACAATGAAGCCATCGCTTTTCCCATAGGCCCCCGTCACACCCTGTGTTAGTGTCATCTGAACATTTTCTATCACTTCCCTATTGAAAATTGTAGCGCTTTCTTCCTTTTCTTGCTAGGTGTCTTTGTCTGGAACATTCCAGAAGCATTCCTGCAGCAGAAAACTGGGTGCATCAGCCTGTCCGGCGCATTGTTTGTCATGATTATTCTTTTTTCCATTCATCACTTAAACGACAACAAAAGAGCCCCGCTACTTACAATTTAAATAAGCTTTTGTGTGACATTTTCCGTGACAATCTGATGTATCCATTTGGTGTGGTGCACAATATGTGCATGTCTATGCAAAATCAAGATGAATGTTGGCTCCAACGGACAACGCTTGATTAAGGAAGGAGCGGCTGCACTCTGTCTTTCATGGTGCCTTGCTGTCCTATGATATCTTATCATTAGTTTCCCTGACAAAGATTTAGCAGTCAGTATTCTACCTCATTGCCCTGAACCGTGTTTAAAATGTAACCTTCTTTTCATGCCGACTGCCATCTGTCACATTTGAACTGTCATCTACAAGGGCTGCGCACCAAAATTGGACACCTCCAACCATGGCCTTTGTCAGCCGCAGGTACATCGCGTGTGCAGGCAAGGGTGGAGGGAAAGGCGGGGTGTTTGGGGGGGGGGGGGGGGGGGGGGGGGGGGGGTCCCAAACGCTTTATGCATCCATAGCATTTAAATGGTCTTGAGAGGTGACACGAGTCGCTCCTGAAAGATTACCACCTCTAATGTCTTCGGGGAGGGTGGGACCCGCGTTTCGCTGCCAAGCCTTTCCCCCCGCGCTCCCCCTCAGGTCACGGCCTCCTGACGGTTAAATAAAAACCAGGGGCAGGTCAAGCTGGCAGGCCGAGGGGAGCAGAGGAGAAGTTGGCCCCGCTTCGTCTTTTTTTTTTTTTCGTTCAGAAAGTCACCATCCATCTCTGGCACGATGCTAATGATGCATTCTGGGAGGGGAAAAGGTCTCTGGTCAGACACGGTTTGCAGGTAACACTCGTGGGGTTGCCGCTTCCCCACTGTTCAGAGCAGCACCGTCTCTGAAGTCTTTGCCAGCAGAAAACACGAGGCAGCGTTTGCAAAGAAGTACAAAGAAGAGAATGAAGAAGAAAAAAAAAAGCCTCTAGTGTTCCTCGCAGACATGGAGGATGTGTTTGATGTCCTCACAGCCCCGGTTCAAGCCTGTGGTTGTCTTCTCTGAGCTACGCTTTAAGTAAATGTCCTCGGTGGTGTTACACCGGAGTTGAGCCTGGGTTTCTCTTTTTTTCCTGTTGTTGTTGTTCCTCCTCTTTTTCTTTAGCAACTTTTTTTAATAATTCAGCTGTTTCAAAGCAAAAAGCTCTCTCTGCCGATGCCCCCATGACAATTCTTTGAAGCTATTTGCCAAATGCTGAATCTGTCTGGCTGTGCTCCACGAGCAAACAGTAGTTGGGCAGGTGGAACTTTTTTCTACCACGAGCGCAGTGACTCTGGTGACATTTCGCCAGAGAACGTGTATTCCGAGTGGCTGCCATCCACAAGAAAGGTGTACATTTCCAGCTTGGATTTCAAAGACAGATTTTTGTCCCACTGGGCCTATTAAAAGAAACAGTAATTAACTAATTTAGTAAGATGAAAAGATCTCAAAAGTCTTGTATGACCTGCAAATCATTCTCTGCAAATAAAAAAAGTAAAAGAAGTATTTATGGAATTATTTTTGTTTGTTTGCTTAATGCAATGTAAAAACAATGTAATGATAGTCTTAGAATTCACTCTATCCTAATGATTTGTCATTAAAAATTTAACATGTTGCTAATTCAAATGGCAACTGGTCGTTACCAGTTATTAAATTATTACATTTTCATACCTTTTAATAATTATTTCTATTTGGGTTAAATATGATCACTTTTACAATGACTTGTACAGGAAATGTTGGATGTACATAAAATTATATACTGTAAATAATTTGATTCAATATGAGGCCACACAGTGGCAAAGGTCATAAGTTCAAATTGGGGCTCCAGCTCGGTGTGTGTGGAGTTTGCATGCTCTCCCACTCCCCAAATGCAGATTGTCTGTGGGTATGGGTGTGTCCTGCCATGGACTGAGTCACCACCATGCACATATTGTCACCGAGTGGCCTCTGGCAGCTGCGATCCTGATTAGGAATATGCGCTTATAAAAAGTGATTGAGAGTGAGATTAATTGGGAACCATTATTTGTAGAAGCATATTGGTATTATTCTCCATCTGCTCCATCCGTTTCATGACCGTACAGTTGAAGCTCAGCAGCGAGCTGAAAGAAGCCCTGAGGACAACGGTACGAAAAGACGCCTCTTCAGCACACAATAAAATCCCCGCTCTCTTGCCTGCAACTACAGCCATTCAGCAGCTCGCCCGCAGGGCAGAAAACAAGCAGAGCTACCATGAAAACAATGAGCCCAGGCCAACAAAAAAAAATGAAAAAATTCCCCTGAATTGTAATCACACTGTCACACAGGGGTGACCGTTCAGACCCTGCCACAGCAGTGATTTATCTGTGGGTAAGAAAACGAGTTGGACTACTTGAGCAAACATTTCTAGAGAGGTCTATTTTAATCACTAAGTGAATATGAGGCTTGCAGGCCTCCGGTGTGACAGCCCCAATCGCTCAGAGGATGTGACACCCCAATGAGAGAGCAAGCACTCCTCTACAGCTGAGAACACCAACTCAGCCCCAGGTAGCGCCAGCCTGCTATTATGTCAGTTTTTAACCTTCACTGAGTACAGTTTTTGCACCCTGGATGTAATATGCTTGCCTTTTGGTTCAATTAGTTGAAAGCAGGACCTTGAAAGGTATTACATTTGCATGATCCATAATAAACGTGGCACTTTTCTAAAAGCAGCAGTGACAAATGCCATTAACAGGCCAGCATGTTTGTAACTACATATGATAAAGCACACTGGGGGAGGATTAGCAAAACCCAGTCCCAGTGACCTTGCTTGAATTAGGAATAAAAGACAGGATGTAAGGAAGTATATTGTCGAGATGTTTTTTTTTTAGAGAACCAGATTGGCTTTACTGATGATTATTAGGGAGAGGTAGATGAGAAACGTATCTGATCTCCTAGAGGGATTTAAATCTAGGTCCTCTTTTACAGCTCAAATTTGACCAAATTTGACAACAGATAAATACAGACTGACCGAAAGACCTCTTCTTTCACCGAAAAAGAATAAAAGCATTCTAACAGCCAATTTATAATGAAAACAGAACTATGGTCATGAAAGGACTATATTAGGTACTTTTTGCATAGCATTACGAAACATTATACAAAACATTATACTCCCATTCATTCATTGTTATGATGCTGTTAGTGATTTTTTTTTAACATTTCATTATAATTTGCTTCAGTGATAACCTCAGAAAACCCTAGAATTTTAGCCCACTTTAGTCAGTCTTCACCTACCTCCTAATCATTCATACATTCATAATCTTATTATTTTATCTACCCCCCAAAAAGGCCACAGAATGTCACCAAAATAAGAAGCAAACAAATACCAGTCTGGAGACAACTTCCACCATCCTCACCCATCCTCTAATGGACACTATCCTCTCTTTAACCATGTGTTCTATCATTTTATCTAATTTGGCTAACAATAAAACGGCCAATTAAAACATAACTGCATTACTTTGTTAATAAAGCAGACAGATTGACTCAGGGGAACATTTCGTCGGCAGTTAATTATGCACAGTGGTCGTCTCAGACCGACTGAGCAAATGAGTGGCAATAAAACATGCTACAGTGCTGACAATTCCCACTCATATATGCACTCAGTGCAAAAAAAATCAGCTAATGCCACCATTTCCCCAAATTTTCAGAGGCAAAGCAACGCTCCGTACTACAGGCGCGTCGCTGAGACTCACCCCGACAGGTGAACAATGGAACAATGATGGAGCCCGAGACAGCCTCATTGTATAAAAGAGTCTCCCCGGTGAAAAGGTCATTTTGAGGTCACCCTGATTTTCCGACAATCCCCATTTTTACAGAACAAATTTCAAACTGTGACCTTGCAACGTTTAATTAAGGAAATGTAATATAGATTACATTTAATTAAATAACTATATATATAAACAACTATTATAAAAAAAACACTAGTGTATTCAAGTTCTGAGGAATGCTGCAATCAGCCCAGTATAATTCCCCATTAATAGTTTACAGGGTTTTACGCGACAGCGTTGACTCTAAGCGGTTCAGAAGTGTGTCAGGCTGCAGCTCCCTAAAGAAAAATAGAACCGTGGTGAGAGGAGCACCTCCTGGAGAGGAGCTGACATTTTGTCAATAAGATATCGGCATTCCACTTAACCTCGGAGGCAGGACCATCATGTTGCTGTTGCTGTGAGCAAATGGATGGTTTATTATTCTGCTTGAAAAAATATATAAAATAATATAATAACTGCACTCAAACCTCTCATGTATAACATGTTTATGAACGACATCATATAAACGTTAATATCACTATTCATATTATTCAAAACAGGCCATTACCAATGTTCATCATAGATAGATTTAAATAGTTTGATGCAACAATTACAAATAATAAACCACAACATAATCATACTAAAACATATGAAGCCTCTTAAGTCAAACAAGCCATGACCATTATTCGGGATCATTCTAAAATGCCATAAAACATATATTTTCTCTATGAAACTGTCTTTAACACAACATTTAACACTAATGAGAGAGCTGCTTACCACAACAGAATGTGGATGGTACTTCTATGTGCTCTCCATAAAGTCGGAGTGGCGAGTGAGAAAATAAAAAGCCGACTTTTGATTATCGTGGAGGAATGAGCTGTCTAATATGAAGAACAGCAGTTAAATGCTAATCTTTGAAGTGCTGTGTTAATTTAAAAACGGGGGTGCTCAAGCAGCATGGCTCTGAATGTAAACAGTGTACCTAGTAAATAATCTTTAAAAAGTACATGAATAATAGTGCCAATAATCCTATTTCATTTTACAGCCCAGAAAAAGCCCTCAGCTTTGTCATTATTTGTATTCTATCAGTATAAGAGCTGGCAGAGAGAATGTCTCTTACTGAATAAAGGCATCCTGTTCCTAAATACCCCGATCAGTCACATAGTACGTCACGAGCCGCTGCTTTAAAGCCATCTGTTATCATTCTAACTGTGATAAATGGTGCCTGAAAAGCACAAAATCACCCAGCTCACCAGCAGCTTCATTTCCAGGGGTTAATATGATGCGCCCTTTACCAAACAACGGGACTACACAGGTATATTTACTTCAAGAAATAAAACGCTGCGTCTTCGTCTGCTCATTTACCCGCGGCCTGCATGCAATCCAGAGTCCCATTACCGCCGTTTTCTCCTTTTAAACTCACAGTACATCATCGCTGCACGGATCATGGCAAGGTGTTTGGTCAGCAGAGTCGACTCGGGACGTGGAAAAAATAAAAATACGAGGCTTCCTGCGAATTTTAATTTGTTTTAATGCTCCGCAGTTCAAAATCAAATAACACGCCTAATTAGGTAATTGCCATTGCACCATGCTGTTAGGGAACAGGAGGCAGACTGTCCCTGAAGTGACTGCATCACTTGGCTGAAGATGGACATGTGGCCAGGGTGCAGCGTTAGTGATGAAGCCCAAAAATCTTCCCCCATGTTGGGGAAGAAAAAAAAAAAAGTAAAAGAAATGCAAACCAGACACACACACACCTTGCCCTCGTGATCCAAGGGAAGAGTTAATATGTGATTTGTGCCGTGGATGCTCTTATTATCCCCGGCTCTAAAGACAGGAGCCGTGTCAGGAGGAAGACCTCTGCTCGGTGCGATGGAGAAATATTGTCTTTTAAACAGCCACATGAAAGACGAGATGCTGCAAGCCACTTCAACACCGCCGAATAGCCTGTGGGGATTTGAGCAGAAGGCACCATCTCTAAGCAGATCAGAAGCCATCACGCATTCACCACAAAAGGAAAAGACCAAAAATAAATAAATAAATAAAAGAAGAAGAAGAACCTGCAGTTTATGTGGGAATTATGAGCAAATAGTTATTATTTTTCAAGACACTGCACTTCCGTTTTTCCAGCGGAAAGTCTAAGCGATAAAATATTGAGAAATCCATTAAACATAAATGTTGAATACTCGCTACATCTGTCTCCAGCTAATTGAGTTGCTACCAAGAATGTTAGGGCTCTGGAGAATAATTTGTCAGTGAAAAACATGGAATGGACCAATTTATTGCTGGCTGCAGGCTGCGGAGTTTCGGCTGCCTTTGATCAGCCTTTTTAGGTCAGTATCACTTGAAACACACAGAGAGGTCTAAGAAACGGAGAAAGAAGGAAAATATTTCATCTTTTTTTAAAAGGAAAAGGGATAAACTATATAGTTGATATATATATATATATATATATATATATATTTATGATCCTTTCTGTAGTCGCACGGTGTTTGGATGAGAGCAATTTAATCAATTGTTTATGGACGTGTGGGCCGAGAGAGAGGCAGGGAGGGGAAGGAAATTACTTCTGCTGTTTATTTGTAGTTGCGTACAGTTTGGGTAATTAGTTAAACATTTATAGTCCAAAGAAAAAAGAAAAATGGCAGCCAGAGCAATTATAAGTTTAGCTGCCTTGCCATCACTTTTCTGTGCTCCCAGTTAAGGGGGAAGAACCGTCAGGCTCTGCACACAGGACTTGTGTCTCGAGACCCTGGAAGTCGAGGGGGGAAGGAGGGAGGACATCAAAAGTAAGCCCCCTGACAACGTGCTTGTCAAGCAGCCGAGAAAAGTGCCAAAGCAGTGTTTTCAACCAAAGAGAATCAGCTCTTGACGGAGAAGAACAAACCTTTTTTCCTGTTATTTTCCAACCTGGGAAGGGAAAAAAAACAGAGGTTCTACGGCACCACATGTTTGCACTGAATTTTGCAGGCCGTTTGTAATTCCCAGATCTTTACTGATTAATCAATATTTTGAAGGCTGAAACTGCACGAGAACTATTCGTGAAAGCTGTTTGAATTAACATCACTGCTGTGTACCTTTTTTTATTGAGTATGACACAATCCGACATCAACCGAGGTGGTAATAGGTCAGGAGCAATTTACCCTGAAATTTGGTTCCATCACAATAAATTATATAAAATTGTATAAAACAGTACAATGTAAACAAATCATACAGTATGCAGACATAGACATTATAAACAAGCCAACACAATATGCAAGAAGTATGGACTTTATGAAATTTGAAGAAGCAGTTTGAGTAAATTTTGGAATTTGGAAGGGTGTAGATGCAGTGTTACAGGTCAAATGCGCTTTTCTTCACTACCTTAGCAGGGGAACAAGGAAATAGAACCCCGAAATACCATATGCAGTTCAGCCCCTGCACTTTTTAAAAATAATTTTGCAGATGTGAATTATTGCAGATTATTGACTGCCGCAGACAAGGGATATAATGAAAGGCAAATTGTCCCCTCACTGTTATGACCCATCATCCAGCTCTGCCTTCCACTGGTTAACCTTGACGACACAGTGTCGCTCTACCTTCTTCCAGGGCAGCTACAAGGCGGTCCTCATCATCTCTGGATCCCATTTATTACGGTTGGGAGCGGTCCCAAGGTCACAGGGGTGGATATTTTAATTATGCTGGCAGTAAATGGAAAGAAAATTAAGCGTTGCATTTCAAATTGCTGATCAGAGAGAATTTTTTGGGGTTGTGTGGGTGAGACCAGAGGAAAACTGGAGTTTCCGTGTCTCACATGGATTTCCATGATGATATCGGCGTACAGTCGGCTGTCTTTAGCAGGCAAACAGCCAGTTATTCTCGTTTTATGGGCACTTCTTAAAATACAACAGAGGGCCCAGAGTTTTTAGCACCTAATGCATGCTGCTCTGTCTCGCAGCGCCACGCTTCACCTTAGTTGTAAAAAATGACTTAAGGTTTACGCCAGGCCTGGCCTGTAAATTAAAGTGACATTCACCTTCACTTACATTTGGTGTCACGGCAAGAGAAATGGGCTGTAGCTCTGAGCACAGGCTTGGTCCTCTGAGGCCACCGTAGTTCAGTGATCCGGCCCGTTGTCCCGTGGGTGCTGGACATAATTAGTAAACACCAGCCATTAACTTGGCACAGGCTCTTTTTTTCTTACCACTGACCTAATGTTAGTTGCAGCTTAATCACCATAGGAGGACAGGTAATGAACAAAAGGTGAATTTAGTCAATTTGGGCTTGATTTCTCCCATTAGCCATAATGTCTCTTATTAGCCATCATTTTCAGAATGTCTTAAAACAGACTGCCTTTCTTTTCCCAATAATGTACTTGTTAGAATCGTAAGTAAATCTCTTGTGCTTGTAAATGATGGTCTGCTGATATTTTAATTGCCATTGGTTTAGTTTGATAATTATGTGTGTCAACAAATAAATAAATGAAACCAGAGTTTACACAGAAACAGCAGGTTGGCGAAGCTTGTGCTTAATTGGAACTTGTTCATTACCAAACGCCTTATCGCTCTGCACCACTGTGACCTGCTGAGTTCATCCTGTTTAGCATTATGTGGAAATTCCATAAGAAGAAAATCATAGGTTCACTGGAAAAATATTAGCAGACCGAGATGGTCAGACAATTTACTTTCTCGACACGATGTTTTACCAGAAAAGCCCTCCGGAGGACGGCAGGCTGGCTTTTCTGCCCTTAACAGTATCATTATCTGGCACGCGGAAGGAGTCTCCAAGGACCTCTGAGTAGGAAAAGTCCATTTCTTCACTACAAGGTTAGCTAAGAAAAAAGCTTCAGAGAAATGGTGCAGTTGCATTAATTAGGCAGTAACCTAAAATAGTATTTATCAAAAGGCCAAATCTTTGGGGAGTTGTCTTAGTCGGGATCCAATAAAGCGAGGGGAGGTTAATAGACACGGAGGCCTTGAATTGAATTTTAGCATATACATAAAATATCACCCTGATGTAACGAGTAAATGTGCCATAAGAACACGGAGATTAAGCCGTCCAACGTGACCATCCTTGACAAAACTAATGGGCTTTAATCATCTCAGACAATGACATACAGCACAAATCCCACATCTGAAGAACATTTAGCACGCACCTCTGAATCCCTACAAGCTCATGAATTACAGAAGTGATTGAACCTGTTACGCAGAACTTACCATGTTGGTTTAAAAAGAAAAGTCTGGACTATAGCTGAGCAAAATGTGTTGCATGTTCAGACGCATGAAAATGTACGGAAGGCGCTGTATTTCTATGTTTATGAGTAGTGGTTCGTATGCGTTTTTATATCTAAAAGTCAAGTCTCTTTGAAAGTGGCACAATATCATTTTCAAAGCTTTTTGACGTCCTGTCAGTCCTAAACCCTTCAGATCAACACTCCAGCCATGCAGCTGCTCTCACTGAAGCTGACAACGGCAGGAAAAACAGAATCCTTCTTCTTTGATCAGCCAGCTCACCCCAAAACAGCTTCACACAGATATTACAGAAAATGCAGGCCAGCCTACCTAACCAGGCAGAAAAGACTGATGGCCCATCAGATGTGATGAAGATGGAGGGAGGGTTTATGAACGAGCGCGAAGGAGCCCTTCTTTGGCTTTTTTTTTTTTTCAGATGACAGAGCCATGATAATGCTAACAGAACACGAAGGGCCATGTCCGCAGCGGAAAGCGGTGCAGCACGAGGAAATAAGGGTGTAGGATCGCGACTGCCCTCCCATCTGTCACGGGGGTAATGATCTCCAGCCTCTGGACTGGGTTATTCCTCAGCCACAATCACGCTGTCAGAAGGGGCCACTCTGTGGTGCCGGCCCCCAGACGCACCAGGCTGTCACTAGACAGGCCCGCTCTGATATATGGGGCACACGGGTCACCGCTATTACTGTCCCAACCTTCAGCAGGTATTCTAATAGAACACACGTGTGTTGAAAAGGCCACAGAGCAGGAACATCAAGATTTATAATAAGGGCAATGACTTTAAAACACTACAGCATAATTCTACTTACATTACATTACATTACAGTCTTCAATACATAAATAATATCCTAGCCCTGTGGTGGCATAAATTTACCTTATGTATGCAGGTGTCTATATGATTTTTAATGTAGACACACACAAATAATAACGCTAAAGCCATTGTGGTCAGAAAGGGGGGTCCTCTTATCATAAGCATGTGGAGCACTAGCTCCACTCAATTAGTTTCTAGTATGATAATGAACCAATTCACTATGCACATCCAATTCTCAAAGGCGTCTTGGAACTAATTGTTCTCATTGACTCAATTAATTATTTGTTTGCTGATTTAATTATTTTCTGATCTGGAAAAAGGGGAATTAAACAAGGCAACCAATGAACAGTGCCAAAAAACAATAATCTTTACTAAAAGGAACAACAGATGAGAGGCACGCTAAGCAGATGGTCTACAACATGTGGCTCAAGAGCCATGGAGGGAAAAACACACTTGGATGGGTTGTGATGAAAAGAAAACTGTAATATTAGTTCATCTTCATCAGTGGCAATATCATGCGCATTAAAAAGTAAAAAAAAAATGCTCTCTCTCTACTAACGAGGGAAATAAAGTAGATAATAGTTCCCACTAAAGGCTGCAGAAGCTGTGTCCAGTTTACAAACTGAATCATTTTGAGAGAGGGCAGGAGGAGAGGCAGGGCTCACCCTTTGCTGTATGTATCATCTGCCTGTGGGCTTATTGTTCTTGGGCAGCCTGTTTGGTAATAAAGCCACTGTCACATGCTGCTGCGACAGGGAGCTACCTTGGGGTAAATACTGTATTTCCGTCTTAAACCTCTGGCTTCTCATTAAAGACTTTACAGAGATATTACAGAGAATATGAATTCGGTCAGTCTTTATTATTCTGGATATCCCATCACTAAGTGGCAGAGACCATTAGAAACCCACGGACGACCAATTATTAATTGGGCTGCATGTTTTTTTTTTTTTTTTTTTTGTCCTCTGGCATGAAACATCCTCTCTCCCCCCCCATCTCTTGCTCGGTCCCATCCTCGCTCTCTCGCCTCTCTCTCATGTCAATGCCAACGTCCTGCCCCCAACTTGTAGCAGACCAGAGGAGGCATTAAATTGTGACTGGCCTGTGGCATCCTTCCAAAATGCTTTCAACCAAAAGCTAATAGTCCAGTGAAGTGTGCCAGGCCGCACATGCTCGGCTGTGGACCTGACGTGGCCTGGTAATGTCCGCCATATGGGAAACAAATTGCCCAGGCCAGTATCGGACTCTGGTGCATTCGTGGCACGAATTCAGAGGGCCTGGTGGCAAAGGCGCCAAAGCCACTCTCAACTCCGCACAGAGGGACAAGGCCACTTGCCATTATTTGCCATGCTGTTTTAAATGTTTTGCTGGTTTGTTTCTGTTAAATATTTCATCTTCCCTAAAATATTCATTTAACTTGCCTTTTAAATTTTTCACCAGCTCCTTTTATTTTTTTTTTCTACTTCTCCTCTGCCGCCTTTCCCTCCGTGCTTTTTTCCCCTCTCTTTCAGGCCTTGCGATCATAAATTATTATTCACGCGAAGCCAGAAACCGATTGCATAAAACATGCACATGAATCCTTTTTGTCTTTTCTCATTAAGAGATATACTTCAAGATGCCTAAATGCTTCCCACTGCCCCACTTGTGGAAATTGGATCGAGAAAGCAACCTGGCAACACCGGTGCTCCTTCCGATTACTGCCTTCCTGGGTGATTACGGTAAAAACACGACAAATCCTTTGTCTCTCCGTGTTTCAGTTCTGAAGTGTGAGCAGCCTGGTGTGGCATTCCTAATGCTGATCATGCGTTCAAAGGTCTTGGTGTGAAATACATGCAAACATTTAGCCAATTATGCTTTGAAAACCAAACGCCTGCTTTTCTTGCCCTCAGTGGGTCTTTTGCAGTAGCTGGAGCAGGGAAATGTGTTTGCTTAATGGTTTCCTTGTTATGTCCTCATAAATTAGGCACTCTCTTCATCTAGCGTTGTGCCAGACGAGAACAACATCAAACATTTCAGATGGGAAGTCATGGCACAAAAAGAAAGTTTTCATAAAAAAATGTGTAAATGTGTAAAAAAAAATGATACTGAAGAACGAGTTATGAAACCTTACTTTAAGGAAGGCCATGGAACATTGCAAGTGCACTCTATACCTAATATAGTCAAAACAAGGGCTACAGTAGCAGATGTCTTTGACAAAATATTGGAAATATTCAGCTATCTCACGTTTTTACCAGTATGTCAATAATTCATATATATTGAGGCAGAATTCAGCATAACATTTGCCAAAAACCATTGATTTGATTTTGTAATTTTCTTATACAGGTCTTCATTTACATGGGAATCTGGTAAAACCCTGTATTTTATAGTGTAAGAAAAATATTGCCTAATTCTTTAATTGTAAGCTAGCAAATGTCAAATGCACAATATTATTCACCAATTAATTTTACCGTTGATTTCAAGGCAGTTGTCAGTGTTCACCATGTGCCGCTAGAACTGTGAACACCATGTGCAGCCCAGATGTAATTTAAAACCAGTTTGCTACGTCTGCAGAAACATTTCATATTTTTTGAAGAGTCAATTTGCTTTAGTTGATGAGAAAGAGTTGGCAAATTTGAAAACAAACCTAATAGTTTGATCAAACTTGATACAAATAATGTATAAATGTGAACTTCAAAGGCAACATCGGCACTTATTTGTGCTTAATGCTACCAAGAAGCCTATGCAAACAGCACCATGTTGGGAGATAAAAAGCTATCGTAAACTTTCAATTTTATGGGATTATCTTATCCTTAAGAAGGCCTAACGATCAGGCAAAGTAAATAGCAATCTGTTAATTAGTGCTGAATCTCAGTGATCCAGTGCACACAGCGAAGGTATTATATAGCATTAGAGAACACTGATGTGGTTTATCGGAGTGGTCACAACCAATCACCGCAATAAAACAGCCTTTTGCTCATTAATCACTTTTTAACATGTGCAGCACTGATATTTGTAAAAAATATTTCACCTGCAGCATACAATTTTCATTTGTTTCAACTAGTTTATCTTTATTGTTCCAAAGAAAAAAATTGGACATGATGTCTCATCATAAGAAACTGCACGGGGGAGCTTTCAGACTGGGGTACTTCTTCATTCAACTGTCAAGAAATTGGGGAAAGCTTACCTCTCTCATTTGCATACACTAATTGCCAGTTCTCATTATCTAGTATGAACTCACCTTATTTGATAATAGACAAGTATAATAAATTATAGGTTTCATCATTACATCTACTGCAAGCAGGACAAGATTTGCATTTGTTTTGTTATTTCTTCTATAAAAAAAATTATATACTTATACTACTATATATATATATATATATATATATACACACACACACACACTACATTTAATATGCAATAACAATATGGTATTATGCAGTATTATTAATGAATAATAGTTTTTTTTAAGTGTATATATTCTATACATTTTTCCATAAAAAATATATATTAAAAAATTATAAAAAAGCACCCAGTACGAGGAAATACAGAAAGCAAGTATGACAGTTCGGTTAAAATAATTCCCCCACCTCTACTAAACCACTTCCATTTTGCCCTGCTCATGGCTGCTGGATTTGTCAGGCTATCCCCGGACTGCACACATGCACACATAATCCTTTGTTTTGTTTCGACGATACTTATGTTTGCCCCCAAGGCTGTCCCACCCATAATTACCTCACTGCTGGAGATCACCAGATTTCTGCATGAGAACAAGGTGTGTGAATATGAGCGATTGTTGCCATTGCAATGCAGGGAATGGGACTTCAGGTACTGCTAGGAAGCACTAGCATGCACCACTTGCCAGACTGGCATTTTATACAGGAGGGATTAAATATTTTAAATAATCTCTCCATTAATTAAATTAAATAACATTTTCTGCACAAAACAAAAACATCAGCCATGAATGATTGTATTATTAGGTTATATTGTATCTGTCATATGTAAATTGTGTGCAATCTATCAGTAGTATACCCTGAAGCCAAATTGTGGAGTTGTGTACAGATTTGAATTAAATGCAAGTATTACTGATAAACATCCACATATTTTGTATGTTCACATTCTACATCTTTTGAGTATTCAATAAAGGTCATGCATATCTGATGAGAATTTAAAAGATGCAGGTATATTTTTATAGGCGCATTTTTACTACATACGTAAACCACCACATTGGCGGACAGAATCAAACAACATCTAAATGCAAATTTGGTCGATGGTGTGAGTGTATATGATAATCTGCTACCATCTTGTGGTCTTCCTTGGAACCATTTCAGGAGGATACACTCAGGGAGTCCATTGATGAAAACTGTCATCTTTATATTAATTTACTTACGCATACCCATGCATGCAATGCATTCCATCATTAACGACAGACAGTTAATTAAAACATTACATTAAAATAGAGCCTCACCTGTAAAGCATGTATCTGGCAGTGGATATCGAGCTGCTATGTGATTATGATTACTAGGAAAATACAATAATTACAACTCATCCTGCAGTGGAAAGGAGACTAGTCCAGCACCACATCTACCATGATTGGTCCTTTGTGGGTGGGGCATAAACCATGGTTCCAAATAAGCGTTATTTTTAGCAACTTAAGAGATGTTACAATTGCTACTACCTGCTGATCAAGATATCTAACGAAGGAACCAGTACAGTCATCTTGACTATTATTAAACCGTAATTACAGGTATTAAAAAAAACCAACAGACTGTATGTGAGGTATTACCACTTACCTCTCTACGCCTCAGCAAAGGACTGAATAAGTCCTTGTCACACTCTGGCAGATGGTGGGAATTCCAGGAGAATTAGAATGTTACATTCTTCCCTCAGTGCACTCTAAAATTTGCTGGGAAACCATTCACAAAAGGGCAGAAATACACACTGATTCACTTTTTTTGTATGTTTTGTGCTAATAATTCTAATAAATTTGGCCATGCCACATGGTAGCGTCATACCAAGTCTCACAGGCCCATATTAATATTGCTCACGTTCAGCAACACTTGATTTTAATTTAATTAACCTTCAAGCATGTGATCAGGTCACCTTTAATATACGGATATTAACAAGTCAGTTTTGATCCCATGTAATATTTTTACCAGAACATATTTATGTTGGATCGTGACCAAACAAGGTGTGTCCCCACGCCGACAGATGGCGACCTAGAGAGCCGTGGCCCGGCCTGCCTGGAAATAGGAGATGACGGCGGCTTCATGCGAGGAGCGGAGGTGGAGACCGCAGCCCTCGTCTGGAGGAGGGACGCCGATCCTGCCCGACCGGCCACCCACCAGCGGCACACCGCAAACACGATGGAAAAGCCGCCGATTAAAAGCAGCCCGGCCCCGTGGCGACGGTAGCCGGCAGCGGCGGGATCCGAGGCCGCGGCGCTGCTCGGGCCCGTGGGTCGCGGTCTGTTCGCCGCCGCGCTTGACAGCTTGTAGCGCAGCCTGAAAGTGAGAAGAGGAAGGAAGGAACCGATCTGCGCACTGCCCGGACGCACAGCACAGCTCGGGATTGGTTCATTTTTTACCCCCGATAAAGGCTTCCGACATCGAAAACAAATGTAACGTCACCCGCTAGTCGCTCCGGAGCTGCTAGCTGGATAAACCTCAGCTAACTTTAGTCGGATTGCTAGCTGGCGTTGCGCGGTGGGTTAGCCAAATACCAGCTAATAGGTGCTTCTGGTTTAGCATTAGCTGCTAATCATTAGCCGTGGCCGAGAAGCGCTCATGGCCGCAGATGGAACCGAAGCTTCGGTGGGGCTGAGGCAAAGCCCCGCTGGGGTCATGAGTCTGATGGAAAACAGCCGGGAGCGCGACACACCCCGGATACCCGAGGCGCCGGAGGCCTGGACTGCGACTGGCGCTTCGGATGTGTCGGCGGGGCTCGACAGACGCCGGGAGAATGGGGCGCGGCTCGGTCCAGCCGAAACAGGAGGTGCTCCGGAGGCAAGGGCGACTCCGGGCACCGGGCGAGAAGAAGGAGAGCCGGCCGGGGTGCGGACGTCCACCCCGGTTACGGCTCCGCTCTCTCAGCCCTCGCCTGACGTGAACGGAAGGTAAACAACTCTCCAGATTCGTTGACCTTATTTACAGCACTTTCCGCGAAATTAAAACGAACACGGCATTATTTAACATAAAGTAATCTATGGTGAGATATAGCTGCGTGGCTGTTTCAGCGTCGAGGCGAATATTCTAAACTTTTTTAAACTCCGAGTGCGGACATGTTTCTTCTGGCCTCTGAAATCGGGCTCCCAGGCCTCTCGAGTCGTGTGCGTCTCTGCATTTCTTTTTCCTGTCTAAATTCGAGGACTCCAGCTTATTTGGTCGTGGTTTTTCTGTGTGATTCGGGGCACAGAAGCTCCAGGGTTTTGGTTGAAGCGTCATTAGAATTAATTTCGTTTCTTGGGGGGTGGGGGTATAAAGGCCAGGGTTTTGTAGGCAGAAGCTCCAGGGTTTTGGTTGTAGCGTCATTAGAATTAATTTAGTTTTTTTTTTGGGGAGGGGGGAGTATAAAGGCCAGGGTTTTGTAGACAGAAGCTCCAGGGTTTTGGTTGTAGCGTCATTAGAATTAATTTCGTTTTTTTTTGGGTGGGGGGAGTATAAAGGCCAGGGCGCAGTCCTGGTTCCGTGGGCGGCATGGCAATGGGCCTCTCTGTGGACAGGGAAGCAGTGTCCAGGTCTTCTGGCCGGCTCGCCGCATTTGGGTGCGAGTTGTCAGTGTCTCTTTGAAACGGCTAGACAGCTGTTGGAATAAATGCCTCCTTGCACCCTGTTCATTCTTAAAAAAGCAACACTCACTATCCATCTATCCTTCCAACTTTAGCCAGTTTCTGAAAGTTAGAAAACTCTAATAAGAAATTCAGCATAAGAATAAAGCATTTTCATTAAAATTCTGTTTTGTTCCTTATGCCTTAATATGTAGGCGTTACAAATCTCAAAGTAGCTTTAACGTGTCTAAGAAACTTATTTTAAGAGAGAACCTCTTCATCTGTACTGAACGTTTCCGTGGCTGATGTCTGTGTTGAGCGTGCACAAAGGCTTAACTGAGCCATGCGATGGCATTTTCTGCAGGAATTTGGCCAACGTGTTCCGGAGTGTGTTTTCGTGTTTGGGGTAATCACATCAAAGAGGCTCGGTAGGCTGCTTTTTCTGCTGAGCTGTTACACTCCGAGAGGCTTAAAGCCAATGGGCTGATTGTTTGGCCGAGCACAGGGGAAGATTGTTAATGAACTCAGCTGATGAAATCCAACCCCTCGTATCCTGTCCTGATTAAAGCAGTGGCCAGTATTGTCCTTGTCCTCCAGTCATAACAGCATATTGAAACCCCCCCCCACCACCACCACCCACACCCCCCCCCCCCCCCCCCCCCCCCCCCCCCCCCCCCGCTCTTTAATGTCATATTTAAAAATATATCTGTGTTCTAGTTTTGAAAGGGGGAGAAAAAGACAAAGGGCTTGGAAATTAAAATGTCATGACCCTTCTTTGGCAGTCTGGAACGTCAGGAGTCTGTGGCCACAACAGAGGCTCGGCTGAGGATGGAGGGCGTGGAGCTGAAAGAGGAGTGGCAGGACGAGGACTTCCCCAGGTACTGCCAGCACGTACACGGTCTACTGGACATTATAAAGCTATTCCATCTAATGTTTCAAGCCATAAACAATTTTCTACACACCTGGACAGTCTTGCATGCACACATTTTCTCATTCTCGGTCTTGCATCATCCTAGCTGCGGTGTGATGTGGAATGCTACCAGTGCTGAGGTAATGTTTCTTGATGCCTAAATGAAAGGTTGTCTTTGAATCTAAGCTCTTATGACAGAAGTGTTCAGTCTTGTTCAGAGAATCCCCGTGTCTGTGCTTCTTTTCATTGCCTTTCCCCGAGTAGATTATTGATTAGATCTGTTTTTTTGGGGGAAGGGGGGTATTGTAGTTAATGACCTTTACTTATGTACTTATAAGAATAAAAAATAGTTGATAATGTTACAAACTTTCACTACCAGTCTCTGTGACCACAGATAATTGTTTGTGGAACCAGTCCACAGGATTTCTAAATATTCATAAATTAAAAAAAGAATTATTTTCTGTCTCAGAAGTTTCCACATGTCTTGTTGAGTCTATGATATTTTTTTGTCTTCATACATTTTATCCATCAACATGTCATTTACATAGAGATGGTTTCATGAATGTTGGAATGCTGTGAAAAGACAAAAATATGAAACATTTTGCTTTGTTCACACTTATTATTATTTATTTTTTTACTGCATAACCTCACGTTATTTTATAGGTTTGCTTCTTTAGTTCTGTCCTCTAATGTAAAAACAGTCCTATAAAAGGGTCCTATAAAAGAGAAGGTGTGTCATCTTTTTACTGCTTGTGTATATACAACAACAAAACTAGTTGACTTACATTGGCAGACCCCTTCCAGAGGAAGAGGAAGATGTTCAACTTCATGATGATCTCTTCACCTCTGGAGAGGATGGCCCTGGTGAGTATTGTACAGAATGATTCCTATGGAAATTCACATTGTCTAAACTTCAACATCATCTTCTCCAGCAACACAAACCTACAGCAATGAAAAGGCCAAGAAGAAACTGCTGGCGCCTGACATCAGCCTCAACCTGGATCACAGTGAGGGCTCTGTTGTCTCAGACGAACTGGACGACAGTGCTGAGATCGACCTGGACGACATTGAAACCCCTTCAGACAACAGCAACGAGTTTGAGTGGGAAGGTGAGATAAAATGTCAGGTTAGACCTTACAGGACACACTGCCATCCTACTGGCATCATCCCATAGATTAAAATACATCACAGCAAAATAAGGCTTACAGCATGATTCAGCTTAGAGTAGGTTTCACTACCACTTTGGTTTAATCTTGGTCTTATAACCAGTAGGAATCAGGTAAGGCATGCAGGTCATAATTTTGCCCAGAATAGTTAAATGGTTCTCTGTGTTCTTTTTTTTTTTTTTTTTTTTTTTCTCCCCACACTGCTGCTCTTTCACTACTGGAAGGATTGTTTCCTCTCAGTGCCTGGAAACATTTCCTAGGTCTCCGCCGTTTGGTAAGGTCTGTGCGACAACCCCCTCCACCCCCCGTTTTACTTCCCGTGGCAAGAATCAAACCAATCCAAACCCTGTTTTATTTTCAGTCATCGACTGGCCCGGTGCATATGTATGCATTTCCACCAATCGCGTCATGTCTGTTATGCCTTTTTTTTTCATTTAAAAGTTCATTTTAACTCAGTTGTGTTTATTCATCACAGCACAGTATATTTGACACTTTATTATTCATTATTAGAATTTATTATATAGGTACTACATAGGAAATATTTCTTTTCATACATGTTCCTGTTGTATTTAGTTAATGTTATGCAATGTTATCATCTGAGCTGATGCTTTAAAGTCATTTATGTTAAAAGATCTGTTTCTGAACAGATGGTTAATAGCTGTTTTTAATTGTACTTGCTTCATGTAAAATTCAGGAAAGCTATCTATTCGTCTGGAATAATTATTTCCAGACGCAACATTTTAAGTCCTTGCTCTTTTTTTGTGATTTTTGTGCCTTATTTTGCATGCTCCATATGTCACAAGTCATCCAATCATTTATGCACTTGTCTTGATTTGATCCATGGATTAAAGATGAATTAGTTAAATATCACCCATTGCAGATATTCTTTAAATGTCACAGGAACATGTTTATTTTTAAGTCATTAATTCCCTTTACCAGATGCAACATGTGATCTTAAATGCATGATGTTTGAGTAATCATGGAAATGTCTGATTTAAGATTGAAATGAAGCCCTGTCATCTTTGATTGTGTGCCTTTTGTGGTTTGGATGTACTCCCCCAATATTATAAAGTGAGCATTTCTCTGTCTCTATCTGACCAGATGATCTACCGAAGCCAGGGAACACTGACCTCCGGCAGAAAGGTGTGGAGTCGGTGCATGAGTATTCTGCTGCTGAGGAGAGGGAGGAGGGCCGGCGCTGGAGGGTATTCCGCATCGGAGAGCAGGAGCACCGGGTGGACATGAAAGCGCTTGAGCCCTATAAGAGGGTCATCAGCCATGGAGGTATAACCAGCATGCTGTTTATGTCTTGTGACTTTATGATTAGTTCAACAGGGTTCCAGTGGTTGATAGGATAAAGGCAGCTGTTGCCCTTTGTTCGTGATTGTCATTGTGAAACACTGCACAACACATGGTGCACACTATCGTATTGATGAAGCCATGACAGGCATCAAAATCTAAAATCATGACAGGCAGCTGGGGAGCAGTGTGTGGGACGGTGCTTTGCTCAGTGGTTGGCGGTTGGGGATTTGAACCCACAACCTTCTGATTATGGGTCAAACATCAAGACTGATGTTTTGGGGGCTTGAAATGGCCAGTAGAGCTCAATAACTGCAAGATTATGGGAGAAAAATGAGAAGATAATCCTTTATTAGTCCAACAAGTGAGAGATTTCTATCGTCACAGCAGCAAAATGGACAGTAGCTGAGAGCAGTAAAGGTTTAAATTTAAATACTTTGTCATTGCCTCATTCTCTTGGTGTAAAATGTCATAATGAAGAATAGAATATTTATCTATTTCATAATGATATTATAGTACAATTTATTTTAAACTGTGATTGCAATATTTATTATGGGAACTTTTTGTATTATTTGTATGATATTGATCATGTTTTTCTGTTATTGGTTCTTGTGACATTCTAATCCTGCTTTCATCTTCACATGAGTTTTAAGTTGATAAAGTGTAACTGATCATCTCATTTTAAATGAACTTTCTTAGTAATAAATGTTGGGATATGGCTGTATACATTCAGAAAATCCTTTTAATGAGGTTTTTGTTTTTCATGGCTTGTTTGACCCACAGGTTACTATGGTGATGGTTTGAATGCAATCATTGTGTTTGCTGTTTGTTTCATGCCTGAAAGCAGTCAACCCAACTACAGATACATCATGGACAATCTCTTCAAGTAAGGCTTTCTCTGCCATTCAGTCACATGCAATCAGAGCAGAGCTGATGCAGATCCGGTGTGGCTTTTCAGGTATGTGATAGGGACTCTGGAGCTGCTGGTGGCTGAGAACTACATGATTGTGTATCTGAATGGGGCAACGTCCCGGCGTAAAATGCCCAGTGTTGGCTGGCTGAGGAAATGCTATCAGCAGATTGACCGGAGGTGAGACCATTTTTCTTTGTGTTTGTGTGTTCCATGCTGTCATTTATTGAAACAGTTTTAAATACTCTGCTGTCAATTGACTCTCATTGTGGGTGTGTTCTTTTTTTAACAGGTTAAGGAAAAATTTGAAATCATTGATAATTGTCCATCCCTCCTGGTTCATTCGTACTCTTCTGGCCCTCACAAAACCTTTCATAAGGTTGTTCAGTTTTTAGGGTTTTTTTTTGTCCTTTTGTCTCCTTTTTAGAGTTGCACCATGTAACACTTGCCTTTTTACTGTTCTGCTTCCACAGCTCAAAATTTAGCCAAAAAATCAAGTATGTTTTTAGCTTGGCTGACCTAGCGGAGATGGTTCCAATGGAATATGTGTCAATACCTGACTGCATAAAACAGTAAGTGCTGGTCGCACACTACAGATAATCTGTTTTCTTTTTCTACTTCATTATCTGTTCTGTTTGAAAGTGTGACACTCCCTCTGTCACTAATAATGTGCATGGATGAAAGCACTGAGAATAGTTCTCTCCATAATTCTTTTTTTTGTTAGATTTTTGTGTTGCCAAGCAATACCTTTCCTCTTGTCTGTTAATCAGTTTGCTCATGTTTGCTGTTGGCTGTTAAAATATTTGGCCCCAAAATATTTCTCTTTCGTAACCCGTTCTCCCTGCCTTCCTCTAAGGTTTGATGAAGAAAAAAATAAGAAAAGGCATAAAAGGTATCTGTATGTTCCCTCCAGGGCTTACTCAAGGTCTCTCTGGCCATTTTCTGCATTGCACGGAACTAACCTTTTTTTAATGTTTGTTTGCTTTATGGACCATCACTAAAAAGAACAAAAACATTGTCCTCCATGGCTGGTCAGTTTGACAGAGTTGCCTTATTAGCCATTAATTATTCACTGATATCTGGACCATTGATCAGACCTCATTTGGAATCATTGCAAACTCAAGTAGACTCGGAATGGCCGCTGTATCCTATCGTCCCACCATCTTGAGCAGTGACTTTGCAAACCTGTTACAGAGCTGACCCATAGAGTTTTGGTATTTGCTCAGAATATAACAGCTCCTGGCATTACAAGGAAATTCTGTGAAGTTTATTTACTAGTTTAGAAATTAGATTATTCAAATCCAAATGGCAAACATCAGCTGACTGGGGTTTTGTCAAAAATCTACGGAGGGACAGGCAGGTGTCGTGAGCATTCAGAAACAATTCAGCCCTCTATCACCATCCTAAGCACTGCAAAATTAACAGTACTGCTGCCTTGTGCTGCCTTCAGCTTTATTATTTAGCAGCAAATGATTCAAAACATGGTGACTGGTTTGTGGTTATGAAGAAACTGATTTTCCATTCCTCACCAAAATGACGGGACTGCCTCACAGCCTACTGCATGTCACCCCACAGCACCCCACCCCACCCCTTTTGTCTGGGAGTAACTTTTCTTTGCAGGATACTTTATCACAAAAGTTAGAAAGTTACTACCTGAGCGAGCACTATATCGTGATTTGATTAAGCTCACACATGTATGTGCTGTTTTCTGATCACTCATTTTCCCCCCTCAGAATCCTTAGAATTATATATTCTCTCTTGTGTTTGTCTTATTCTTTACAGAAATGTGCTTCCATTTTTCTTAAAAACAGGAAAATTGTCAAATGTTGGGAAAATTATATTTGGGGAATTATTCTATATAGAATGAACGGTATGGGTCTAAGGTCTCAGACATTTCAATGTCGTCCAGATGTATGGATATTATCCATAGATATTATCCTAACTGGAATAAATAGATTTTTTAAATTGAACAACTAAAACCGGAACTTGATGGTTTTAATATGTATGTATACTATATCGTGTTGAGTTCAATCACAGTTTATGTTTCACAACTTTTTCATTAATTTGGTGTTCTGGACATTGATTATCAATCTCCTGATCAGAACCTTTCAGAAATAAAAATCTGCAGAACCTAGAGAACCTATATGCTTTTTTTAAATGAAATATAATATATATTTTTATTTATTTATTTATTTTTACTGCACAAATGTGTATAAGTGGATAGCATATACAGGATTTGTGACTCATATTTTAGCGAACGCATTGTAATTTTATGTTACAATATCACATTTTTCACAATTCAAACTACAATTTAAAAATAGAACAAAAACAATGGTTAAAAAATACATTTTTAAGCTTTTGCTGATTTGTGTCTTGATCAATTAACTAAATTGATGAAATCACACGTTTGCTGTTCGCAGACTTGCTAATTGCTTTTTGTCAGTCAGCAGATGGCACCGTTTGGTTAGTGTGCTCGTCCTCTGATAGTGCTGGCTCATTATTTCCTGTGGACTGAACAATGTACGTCACCTCTGCAGGATTGACCAAGACATGCATGGCAAGGTGGAGGTGGCAGCGGCAGCCGCACCGGAGTGAGGAGAGTGCATGGAGTTTGGAGGATGAAAAAGACTAGACTGAGGAATGTACAGAGCTACAGTCTGTGGCTTATTTTCCTGTACCTGGAAAACCCCCAGGAGAACTTACGGTCTTGACATTGTGCCTTTCAAGATGCTGTTGTCTGTTACGTTTTTTTAAGTTTCCTGTACTGTTACAATCCCAAACATCTAGCTGATGTTTGAAATCTCAATGCTCTGTTTCAAGTGTTTTTTTTTTTTTTACAAACTTTTATGTATCTAGCCAATCTTAGATCATAGTCCCATCGCTGTTGCTGGTGATGTTCTCATATTTGATGCACTCTACTTTATTTCTATTAGATGTTGCATGTTCTTCCCTAGAGGTAAATATGTATTTATATTCAAAAGTGATAAAAGGAGAGAGATTAATATATTTTTAAGGCTATGATCTGAAAATTTTTTAGATTCCCAACAAGTGTGGCAGTTGCTTACAGTGGCGCACAAAACCTTTACTGTTTAATGGTGAAAGTTTTGTAAAACTCTTGCATGGGGGGGGGGATTTGTCCCTGGATGTCAGACAATGAAAAGGGCTGGAATTAATAATAAAAGAAATTCACCTGAAGTTACTGAAACACCTTTCATAATTAAAAAAAAGTTTAATTAATGGCAGTATTAGCAATAGGGGAAAAAAAGTTTAGATTAGCCTTCATTAGTCCCTTCAAGTGGAAAAGTTTTACATTGTCAGAGTAAAAAGAAGGCAAAACAAGATCAGAGCAGAAAAAAAATTCAAAGGCTAAAGTGAAGTGACTTGTCATTGTGTGCTGTGCTGTGCTGTGCTGTGTGTCACAATGACATTTTCTGCAATTTTGGATGTGCATACCAATTGCCAGGATTGGGATTTACCCCAACAGCCAAATACACGTGCTGTAGTTGACATAATATTATATTATTATATACACTGCTCAACAAAAAAAGGGAACACAAAAATTAGGCATCCTAGGTCTGAATGAATAAAATAGTCAAATCAAATTTATCAACCCATGGAGGTCTGGATTTGGAGTCACATGAAAATTAAAGTGGGAAAAACATTACAGGCTGATCCAGCTTTAATGTTTTTTTTTTTAAAACTAATCAAAATCAGGCTCAGAAGTGTGTGTGGCCTTGATGTGCCTGTATGACCTCCCAACCTACACGAGGTCTAGCATTGTCTTGCATTAGAAGGATCCAAGGGCCAACCACACCAGCAAATGGTCTCACAAAGGGTCTGATCTGAGGATCTCATCTTGGAACCTAATGGCAGTCAGGCTACCTCTGGTGAGCACATGGAGGGCTGTGAGTCCCCTCAAAGAAATGCCACCCCACACCATTACTGACCCACTGCCAAACCGGTCATGCTGGAGGATGTTGCAGGCAGTGGAATGTTGTCCACAGTGTCTTCAGATTAAATACACATTTCCATGCGTAGCACTCATGTATGGGCGTGGACTGTCATAGATGTGTGGGAGAGCCGGGAAATGGGGAACAGACTGCATAACATCACATACTGACTCTTCTTCTCAGATCTCCTCTGTCAGCACTTACTGTAGCATTTACTCACTACCTGTTATACTGCACTACCCAACAGTAGGGACTGTTTAAAAAGTGCAAATCACACACATAATACTGATTAAAAAGTGAAAGTGTCTATAATGTTCATGTTGATATGTAGAGGTGCTAGTGTCGGTCTCTGGCAACTGTAAACTAATGATCTCTACACGAGATCACTTGGTGAGGTCACTTCCTCACATGGATTATCCTACCACTGGTATGCCGATGACACACAACTCATCTTCTCTTTTCCTCCCTCTGATCAACATGCTGCTTCTAAAATCTCTGCATGTCTAACTGACATCTCATCTGGGATGGCAGCCCATCACCTCAAACTCAATCCCACCAAAACTGAACTAATATTCATTCCATCAGATTATTCACCACATCAGGATCTTGTTATTTACCTGGACAACTCACAGCTCTCTCCTTCTACAACAGCCCGCAACCTTGGAGTAACAAGAGACAACCAACTCTCCTTCTCAACTCACATCAGCAATCTTTCCAGCTCATGTAGATTACTCCGACCTTATCTGTCAACCCAGGCCACCCAGATACTGGTTCAGTCCTTAGTAATCTCATGACTGGACTACTGCAACTCCCTTCTAGCTGGTCTACCTCTATGTACCATCCGACCTCTACAACTCATACAAAATGCAGCAGCACGACTGATCTTCAACCTCCCCAAATTCTCCCACACCTACGTTCTCTCCACTGGCTCCCAGTAGCTGCACACATCAGATTCAAAATACTGATGCTGGCCTACAAAGCCAAACATGGAGCCCCATCCTACCTCACAGCCCTTATTACACCTCGCACTGCACCTCGTATTCTCCGAGCCTCCAGTACTGTTCACCTGGTCCCTCCATCTCTGAAGGTAAAAGGAAGACGCTCATCTAGACTCTTCTCTGTCTTGGCCCCTCGGTGGTGGAATGAACTTCCCCTTGAGGTCAGAACAGCTCAGTCACTGAGTATTTTCAAACAGCAACTCAAGACCTTCCTGTTTAGAGAATATTTTGATGAACTTCTAACCTTCTTATTGTCTGACCTATGTATAGAAACTACAACAGAGTGAATAAAAAAGATTGTCCTAATGAACCAGAACTGATCACTTCATTGATGGTAACATGACAGATCTCTCCGGATAAGGGTGTCTGCCAAATGCTTTAAATGTAAATGTAAAATGAATGATCTCCTACAAAAAGTCTGCATGTCTGTCATTGTTTAATTGTGCAATAAACGGTTGCGGTAAATCAATGTTTATTCAGTGTTTGATCAAATACATTAACAAAATTGCTTGCAGCTTAGATAAACCATGGTTATATGATGTGTTCATATAATATGATCTTGATACAGTGCTACTTCTATTTAATCAGAAACTGTTTCAAGAAAATATGTTCAGCAATAATGTTCCCTTATCTAACATACAGTACAGGCCAAAAGTTTGGACACACCTTCTATTTCAATTTGTTTTCTTTATTCTCATGATCATTTGATCGTTGATAGATTCTCACTGAAGGCATCAAAACTATGAATGAACACATGGAGTTATGTACTGGTGAAATAAGTGAAAACATGTTTTATATTCTAGTTTCTTCAAAATAGCCGCCCTTTGCTCTGATTACTGCTTTGCACACTCTTGGTATTCTCTCGATGAGCTTCAAGAGGTCGTCACCTGAAATGAGGAGTTCCCAGAGGTGTTTAGCACTTGACTGCCTCATGATTCTACCATGTCGGATGTGTCGGATGAACTAACTATTAGGCTGCTTTTTTCCACAACTCTACAGATATTAAAGGAGTTTGGTCCTGCATGCGCCACCATGTGTATCACCTAGGATATAACAACCATTTACTGTGCGACATTTGACAAAAAATTTACAAAACATATAATATTAACATATTGACAATCTCTTACAACCAAAACACTGTAAACACTACAAAAGAAAAATCTAAAATATAAATTTTTTTTTTTTACTTTGCAGTGGGTACAGGAAGTATTAAGACCACCTTAAAATTTTCACTCTTTATTATATTGCAGCCATTTGCTAAAATAATTTAAGTTCATTTTTTCCCTAATTAATGTACACACAGCACACCATATTGACAGAAATACACAGAATTGTTGACATTTTTGCAAATTGAAGGTGCTGTCCATTGCTTCTGATCATCCTTGAGATGGTTCAGCTTCTTCATTTGGAAGAAGACATTGGCAGACATTTGATACGACCAGAACCCTTCCTAAAGCTGTCCGCCCAACCGAAATGAGCTATCAGGGGAGAAGAGAATTGGTGAGCGAGGTCAAGAAGAAGCCAAAGATTACTGCGGCTGAGCTCCAGAGATGCAGTTCGGAGATGGGAGAAAGTTGTAGAAAGTCAACCATCACAGCAGCCGTTCACCAGTCAGGCCATATGGCATGGTAACTTATCGGAAGACACATGAAAGTGTAAGATGGTACGTCACAGGGCCATAGCATTTTTGCAGTTTTATTTTGCATGGAGGTTCAACACCTCTGTTTTCCATGTCTTTGTTGGACGACATTGCAGCATTTGGTGGCCCTCCCCCGAGCCAAAGGTGCGAGGTTCCGGCTGTCGGGATCACCTGCTCTCTTTCTCTTCCCCAGACGGGAGACACCAGGGGCGTGACGTCAGAAACAACAAATTCTGATTGGTCTGTGACAACTTCCTGTTGGTCAAATGTATAAAGGTTTGTTCACTTGTGGTCAGGGGGCCTTGCATTTTCTTTTCTATCGGGAGCTGAGGGGAATTTTTTTCCCCATCAGTACCTGAGTCTTTCCTATTTTACCTATTTTTCTCATGGCTTTTCTCTCTTTCTCTCCCTTTACTCTTTCTTTTCATTTTGGTTTTCTCTGTAACATTGGTACCTTTTTACATACAATATTCACATGTAACTGTAATAATAATTTACTGGTGTTAATAAATTAGAAATTGTTCATCCTTTTAACCTCTATTGTGTCATGCCTCTTCCTGCCAGGTAACATCAAGTTGGAGTGGTTTGAATACAGTGCTTTTGTGTGTAGAGTTTTTTACTCTATTCTCCACAGTTCTCCACTACAAATAGTGACCCCGACGTGATACCTTTGTTCAGATGTAGAACTGCGACCGTAAGTCTTTTTTTATCTGAATTTACTGCCTAGCGAGGAATAGAGTAAAGTAAACAGGATCTACATATCCTAAAAAGCCTGGGACCGTAGAAACCGAGGCATTTCTAAATCCAGATCCACTCCGACACATGGTCTAATTACTGTATCACTTAGCATGTGGCATGTAGATATGGCTGGCACAATGGATGAACTCACAAACTAAACTGTAACCAGTAATAAGCAAGATTTGTGTCATTTTAGATTACCGGTATTACATTGAACATCATAAACCATGTCCCACCCCGTTGGTTGTCGGGATCGCCTGCTCTCTTTGTCTTCCCCATCCTTTTAACCTCTATTGTGCCACGCCTCTTCCTGCCAGGTAACATCAAGTTGGAGTGGTTTGAATACAGTGCTTTTGTGTGTAGAGAGAGTTTTTTACTCTATTCTCCATGGTTTTACAAAAGCCCACATGGAGTCTGCTAAAAAAAAACCTGAAGGACTCCAAGATGGTGAGAAATAAGATTTAGCAAGAAATTCTCAACTTCTACCGCCCTACAATAGAGAGCATCCTACATTGTACATATCCAACTGTAAATATAAATACATATATCCATAGCATATACACATTTGTAAAATTCTGATTATACACCTTTCTTATACACATGTTCATATTCATAGTCAATACTAACTGTATATTATTACATACTACTGTACATCCATCTGTAAATATTATTCAGTCTCTTTCTGTACATATCACATTATGTATATGTGACGGGTTCACCTCCGCAGCACCATTCTACCGGTTCCACACACACCATTAGACACTTGGCTGGTTCACGAATTTCCTTTTTATTTTCTGTAATACATGCAAGGTACAGTGGAGTAGGTGGGAATTAGCCTACGGTTGGTCTGGATAACTCTCTCCATTCAGTGTCCTGAATTGCTTTTTTTTTATTACAACTTCATGCAGATACATACTTGATTTTAAATGTAATAAAAGGTACAAATAAGCAAAACAAACTAAATAAGGCCTCTCACATTGGTGATCATATAGTGATATGAAAAGCAATGACCACTAAAGCAGAATGTACTCAAAACTCTTAGTATCTGCATTAATACATTTTATCCGTAGCACCAGGGATAATTCAAGTGAACCCTTTTTCTTAGAATTAAATAAGAAACCACATGAACACAGTGAAACATGAGACTCACCAATACAAATACAAATACATTTACTGGGTGGTGTTCTACCGCATTACCACCTAACTAACTAACTTATATGAATGAATCTTAACAGATATAACATAACCCAAAACTTTTGGTAGAACCATATAACATTATAAAAAAACAAGAAAATCCAAACGATATTACCTGTAATACATGCAAGGTACAGTGGAGTAGGTGGGAATTAGCCTACGGTTGGTCTGGATAACTCTCTCTGGGTAGCGTGGGTAGAAGAAAATTAGCATGCTAATCAAACAAGTAAATCAACTTAAAACTACGGATATACATGTCATGGAATCATCTCAAAATAGTGAGCAAGAATCACTACCCAAACTGCATGATAAATAATGGCTTCTTTGTACTTATAACCCAGTAAAACATAGTTTATGCCAGACCTCTCAAAACGTGACCTACCCATTCAGTGTCCTGAATTGCTTTGAGCAATTTCATGTAATCTCCTACTACACTGTACCTTGATACCACTAGGGCGTCATTGCACCATTTAAAATAATTTAACCACATACTACTCTGTTACATATATCATAACTTATTCTACTTTTATCCTGCACGTTTTGCTTACTGCACTTCTGGTTAGACCTAAACTTTTGTTGCCCTCTATTTGTACATGTGTAATGACAATAAAGTTGAATCTAATCTAATGGTGGTCTAGAGGTTAAGGAAGCGACTCTGTAATCAGTAGGTTGTCGGTTTGAATCCCGATCCACCAAAGGTGATACTGAGGTGCCACTGAGCCAAAAACAAAAATAATCCCGGATTCCTGTTTAAAACTATAGCCAAACTAACCAGGAATAAGACAGAAATGGATGCGACCACTCAATATAATCATAGTAGCGATGATTTTATGAATTTCTTTAATACGAAAATTGTCGCAAATAGAGAGAAGATTAAAAGCACAACAAATAGCTCCGCCGATATTTCCATGGAAAATAATCTTCTAATAGACCACCGATTAGAACGATTCAACCCTATTAAAGAGCATGAATTAATCAAATTAATCTCATCATCAAATCAATGTACTTGCGCTTTGGATCCGATTCCAACAAGGCTCCTTAAGCAAATAGCACCCAATGTTATAAATTCTATCCTCAAAATTGTTAACTCATCGCTTAGCACCGGCCACGTACCAAGTTCATTCAAGGTAGCAGTCATTAGACCCCTGATTAAAAAGCCGGATCTTGATCGCAGTCAGCTTTCAAATTATAAACTGATATCCAACCTTCCGTTCATATCAAAAATCTTAGAAAAAGTTGTAGCCCAGCAGCTGAGCACATATCTAGACTGTAACAATATCCACGAAGTATATCAATCAGGATTTAGACCTCATCATAGCACTGAGACAGCGCTGGTTAAAGTGGTTAATGACCTGCTGTTGGCCTCTGATCAGGGACGCATCTCGCTGCTTGTCCTGCTTGATCTGAGTGCAGCGTTTGACACTATTGATCACGCTATTCTCCTTGCCAGGTTAGAGAATGTTATCGGGATTAAGGGAACAGCCCTTGAATGGTTCAGATCATATTTGACCAACCGATATCAGTTTGTGGACATCAATGGTGTTTCGTCTTCACATAGTAAAGTAGAGTTTGGTGTTCCACAAGGCTCTGTCCTAGGTCCGTTACTTTTTTCTCTATACATATGTTACCTTTAGGCGACGTCATCCGCAAACACGGTATTAGCTTTCATTGCTACGCTGACGACACACAGCTGTATCTGTCAGCAATGCCAGATCAGAGGCAGCAGCTGAACAAAATAGAGAATTGTCTGAAGGACATTAGACAGTGGATGCTCACCAACTTTCTCCTGCTAAACCCTGACAAGACAGAAGCGCTCGTAATCGGGCCTCAAGCAGCCAGGCATAAACTGACTGACTACACAATAACCCTGGATAGCCTTTCTATCTCACCGAGTATTGAAGTGAAGGATCTAGGTGTCATCATTGATGCAGGTCTCTCATTCAGTTCGCACGTAGATAATGTCACTAGAATAGCATTCTTTCACCTTAGAAATATTGCGAAAATAAGAAATATCATTTCAATGCATGATGCAGAAAAGTTGGTCCATGCATTTATTACATCAAGGTTAGATTACTGCAATGCATTATTGTCTGGATGCTCTAGTAGGTGCATGAGTAAACTCCAGCTAGTACAGAATGCTGCAGCCAGAGTTCTAACCAGAACCAGGAAATTTGACCACATCACCCCAGTCCTACAATTACTGCACTGGTTACCCATCAAATTTAGGATTGACTACAAAATCCTACTTTTAACCTATAAAGCTCTAAATGGTCTCGCCCCACAGTACCTGAGTGAACTTTTGGTTCCTTACGAACCGCCACGCCCCCTTCGATCAATGGGTGCGGGGTCACTACTGGTACCAAAGGTGCAGAAGGTCACAGCTGGGAGCAGATCCTTCTCCTATAGAGCTCCGCAGTTGTGGAACAGCTTGCCTGTCAGTGTCCGGGATTCAGACACAGTCTCAGTGTTTAAATCCAATCTCAAAACCTATCTGTTTTCTCTGGCTTTTTGCTAAAGTCCTAGACCCTCATTTCACTTGATTTTGACGCAGTGTCAATTATAAAGTCCAGTTTATCACAGAGTCCCCCTGTTAGACACAGGCAAAGTTAAATTCACCAGTTAGGCTGTCCTAGTTAGGGTACCGGGCCACTGTAGCACCAATATACCATTATAACCACAGATTTCAGTATCGGTCGTACAGTGCAACCGTCTGCCGCTGCTTCTGTTTGTTTTTCTCCGAGACACGGAATCAAGCGCCCAGACTACTGGCAGACCCCAATGAAGAGACAAGCAGATACATCCTGGTTCCTGACAACTGCTTTACAAGGACAAAACATAAAACAAACCAGAGGGTCACCACAGCCACCACCACCATTACAACTACAGCTTCAGGGATCTTCAAATGGACCAGTAACATCATTACGGACACGTAATCTAGACCATGACACTGAATACATCCTGGACTTCTCCAACCCTACAACTGTAGGACTCATTATATCATATCCAACCCTGCACTGACACCATTTGCAGGCTCACTCTACCCTGGAAGGGGGTCCCTCTCTGTATCACTCCTTCCCAAGGTTTCTTCCTTTCTTTTTTTCTCTCTCCTAGAGTTTTTTTGTGTGGAGTTTTTCCTTGTGTGCAGAAGGGTCAAGTGTGGGGGGTGTCAACTGTAGGGCCTGTCAAAGCCCATTGAGACATACTGTATGTGATTTTGGGCTATATAAGAAATAAATGTTGTTGTTGTTGTTATCTGACACATTTTGTTGTGTGCTGTGCTGTGCTGTGCTGTGTATCACTTCAATTTCACAAATTCTAAGCAGTATGTGTTGAGAAGACCAGGCACTTCCAATACAGTCCGAACAGTGAAGCAGGTTTTGGCAGCATCAAGCTGTGGGGTTTTTTGTAGGACAACTGATTAGAATCAAGGGACAGATGTATGCAGCAAAGTACAGGGATATCCTGAATGAAAACCTTCTGACCTCAGACTGAAAGTGAAAATGAAGTGATTGTAAAAATAGCTGTCCACGACGTTTACCATCCAAAACTACCAGAACTGGAGAGGATCTGAAAGGAGGAATGTCAGAGGATCCCAAATCTAGGTGTGAAAAACATATAGCATCGTTCCCATAACGACTCATGGCTGTATTAGATCAAAAGGGCGCTTCTACTAAATACTGAGCAAAGGGTCTGAATACTTAGTACCATGTGATATTTCAGTTTTTCTTTGTTAATATATCTGCAAAAATGACAATAATTCTGTGATTTTCTGTCAATATGGGATGCTGTGTGTACATTAATGAGGAAACATGTACTTAAATGATTTTTGCAAATGGCTGCATTATTAATTAAGGGGTCTTAATACTTTACGTACCCAGTGTATTATAGTCGAGGTTGCACAGATTCCCAGCATTGAGGAAGAAATGGGTCCTGAACAGGTCTCTGAAGCCTCCTCTGCCAGGACGAAAGGGGAGTGCATTGTAGAGTTGGAGACCCCCTGCCCAGTAGACTTCACCGCTTAGGTAATCACCTGCAGGGAACACAGCAAAATACAAAAATACATCTTTATAATGACATGAACTAAAATTATGTAAACAACAATTTTGATTGAGGGGGTGGAGATACACTTTCCTGAATCAGGGAATTTTTTACAGTTCATGTTATATTTTTAATGGCCTTCAATAAACTAAATATATGCTCTTTAGCCAGCATATCAGCAGCAAATAACTTCTGTGTATATAGTACTTAAGATCACAGGATCACATTAAAATGTCAGGTTATGTATATAACCACTGTTCCCCTAGGAAGAGGAACGAGGTACAACACAAGAAATATGGGATAACAACACTGCTGTGTGCCCCGCTGAAGACCCCTTTACTCACACCTACAGGCAGGAGATGGGCAACAGGGGAATGGGCCTCAACAAAACCACCTGTTGCTGCCACCTCCCCTCAGTTCAGAACCGCTCTTCGCAGAGCTAAGCAGTGCCAGGGCGGGGCAACATAGTATTGTACCTTGTTTCTCAGTGGTTATATGCATAAACTGATGTTCCCTTTCAGTCGATTCACTCGGCACAAGAAGTATGGGACATATATATATACACACCCCGCCCAGTGGAACCGAACCAGAGGTAAGAATTCTCTGAGGTGACAGTAAGCACTGCATTCCTCATCCAGCCGATAAAAATGCACAAAAGTATACACCGACTCCCAAGTGGCAGCCACGCAGATGTCCCTCACTGGCACTCCCTGAAAAAGTGCGCAGGAGGTGGACACAGGTCTGGTAGAGTGTGCCATAACACCCTTCCACAAGACCAGTTCCCTGGCCCAGGAGATGGCCTCCACAATCCAACAAACAGCTGCTCACATGAACAAAAAGTCTGAGTACAGAGCACATATGCCTGCAATGCTCGCACTGGGCAGAGCATGTGACAGCACCTCACCACATCCGTCGCAAAAAGGTGGCAGAGAATGGGTGACCAGCTCAAAAGCCATAACTTTAGGCACATAGGCCGGATTCGGGCACAATGTAACCTTAGAATCACCAGAATCAAACTGCATACACCTGGAGTGGACAGACAGAGCCTCGAGTTTGCCCCTTCGCCTGGCTGATGCCAGTGCCATCAGCAATGCAGTTAGAAATGCAGCAAAACTGCATTACTCAATGGGCTCAAATGGAGCCTCACACAAAGCATCCAAAGCATCCAGTTTATTAAAACAACTCCATACATTCCACAACAGTTTACATTGATATCATTTTACTTACATCGTTTATATTTCAGTTACCTGGGTGGTAACTGGGTTGGTACTTCTTGTGACACTTTCTGTGTCAGCATAGCTGGGACTCAGGGCTGAGGAGACCTATATCCCTTTGTCTCTGTAGTAGGTCAGTTATGTTCAGTTGATGTTTGTGATTTTGCGTTGGTTATGTTCAGTTGACCCGTTTTATTGACCTTTTAATTTGTTAGGCCCTTTGTAATGTTTATTGGTTGGGTAATAAAACCTTGCTTCTTATGTCATAAACTTTTTTTTTTAATTTCAGAATTACCAAATCCAATTTACTAGTGCTTTAAATGGAACCCACACTGTAGCCTACTTGCTATGTAAAGGACCAGTAATATACCAGCAGCCAAATATCCATCATGTTTTGAAGAAACAGAAAACACCACATTTTTTTATTCAGCCAGACTCTCACGTTGAATAAGAATAATATTTCCATTAAAATACATGTTCATTAAAAATACAATGGACAGTAGATCTTTGTGAAATAGATTAACAAGTTTGAAATGCTCCACTGAATGCCACAGTAAATCCTTACTTCCCACAGGTATCAGACTTTTTAACTCACCCCTCTGCCACTCACTCTCACAATGAGTGACCCTCTCTCTCTACCATACACTCACTGTTTGTAAGTTTGTAAGTTGTAAGTTAACACCATGGGGCTGTGCAATATGATTCTTCTGCTGCCGTTCTTCTGTGCAATATTCTTTGTTTGCTGTTTTACTGTTCAATAACTCACTTATCGACACTTAACATTTAACTCTTGCATAATGTGCAATGCTGCTTGAGATAATACTTATTTTTACTACATACTCATAAATGTATGTCTGTCTTTCTGTGCACTTGTTGTATGTCTTGTACATACATTTTATGTCTCTCCCTCTGTGCAGTTGTAGCATAAGCAATTTCCTTCCGGATTAATAAAGGTTTCTGATTCTGATTCTGAATCCATTAAATATTCTGAAAGGGATTTAGCAATTGTACAAAATCTAAATATACATCAGCAAGCATGCTTTTGTGATCAACATTATGCTTGAAATTCACACTGAATCCATCCTTGTGTTGGGATTAGGATTATCCTGATTTTCTGGATCAAATATATCCAAATTAGCACACATTTGGATACATTCTGCCCCATGGCATCACAGGTTTGCTGATATATAATTTATTTAGATCTTGTACAATTTGAACTAGGACAGTGAAAATAACGTAGGAAAAAAGACATGAAGCCTTTCAATATAGAAAAGGGGGGAAATCCTTGTGAAATATCTGTACTTAAACTAAATTTCAAATTTAGTTTAAAAGATGTACTGTCCATTGTATTTTAATGAATATGGCAATATATTTTGTGATAATCTGGTTGTATGAGAATAAAAATTTTAGTTTATTGTAGTTTTCCTGTGTGTGATTAAAACACATGATGGCTCTCTGGCTCATCTATTGCTGGTCTGCCTGTTGTACGTTAGACAGCCAGTAGGCTACACTGTGGGTTCCATTTAAAACACCACTAAAAATAAAATGCATTATCCAGATTAAATAGTTTGAACAAATGGCCCCAGGTAATATGAATAAAGCTTCCACTAAGTTTTAAAAATCTGTAAATGATTAGTATTTTTAACTTCTTGTGCTAGATGTCTGTGAAGATTCTTAGTCATCCAGGTGAATTTGTCTGTAAATTGAGTCGTGGCAACTGGACTTTCTTTCTTTAAAGTAGAGATGTTTCATTCTGCGTCCACAGAACATTGTCAATCTGAGGGAAGTTGGCTTGTGCTCACAAATGTATACTCCAGGTTGGTTTCACGTTTCAGAATGAAACGTCTCTACCTTAAAGAAAGAAATCCAGTTGCCAGGACTAAACTTTCTTGTGCTAGATTTACAGTTTTCTTATTTTAACTAATTTCCATTTAACTAATTTATTCATATTTACTTTTATTGAAGTAGATATAAATGTAAGGTACATTCACAGTTTGACTATTGACACTCAGTAATTTCAAATCCTGTTAAACGTCAGTACCATTAAAACCTCAAGTGGAGAAGTTATTTTAACCAATGAAGTAAAAATTTTGTAATCTGCGTTCTTTCTAGTTTTACCAGAATAAGGGATGTATAACTGTGTATAGTATAACTATTGAACCGGGCAAGTTAACATGCTGAGTGTACGGTTGAGTGCGCTAGACGACAGAGGGAAAAAACTACATTTACCATATAGGTGCAGACCGGAAATAAGTATCTGTGTTGACGTCACGACTTTGTCCCGCCCCCTTCGCTTCCTGTATGAATTTTGTGTCTGAGGTTCAGTAGGGACTCATCGTCAGCCTGTCGTGAGTGTACCGTTAGCAGGAAGAGGAACGGGGGCTTTAAATGGCGAAGACGTACGACTATCTCTTCAAGCTGTTGCTGATAGGGGACAGCGGAGTCGGAAAGACATGTCTGCTGTTCAGGTTCAGCGAAGACGCCTTTAATACCACCTTCATATCCACAATCGGTCAGTTCACCCGGTCTCATTTCTGGGTGGGAGGTTATTGTTGGATTCAGAGATTCATGTCATTTATTGGAGATCATTAGTATGTTATTGATTATATTAATAATAATATACATTTATATATATTATATTATAATCGAAGTGACATTCTCTACAGATTCAAGTATATATAGTTAACCAGAGACATAAGTGTGGCAGAGAATATTTTTTTGTGAGACCTGGAATTGCTAATATTGTATTTATATCAGAGCAGCTGGTGGTTCTTTGGTACCTTTCAGAGCTGTTTAAATAATTTGAATATTATTTCCACTTATTAAAAGTACTGTATGATAATTCCCATGGTAATGTGTTTCGTTGCAGTTTGCAGGTAAAGAGCATCAGGGCAAATGAAAGAATTTGACCTAAGGCGTGTTTTCATAACCTTGAATACAGTCGTGTATAAATAGTTCACTCTAGCATATAGACCAGGTCTTGCCATATAGGGCCTTTCCAGTGTTTGAGGATTAATTGTATGTGTGTGTGCGGTTCTTACGTCTGTCTGCTGTTCACTTTGAAAAGGAATTTAACATCTGGCCCCAGGAATGTTGAGGATGTGGAGTTCAGATACTCCTTTACATGTAGGAAAGAAAGAGCTTATTCTCTCATAAGTGTATCATTTTTTTTAAATTGTGTGTGTGCGTGCGTTTGAGCCTGCATGAATAATTTTGATCCGTTGTTTTATAAAATCTCACATTAATTACATTTTTTTTCTGTCTCAAAATGCTAAAAGGTGTATGTTCTACCTCCACCCCAGAAAAGGTGCAGTTCTTTGAAAGGCTGTGACATTAAGCTCATGATGTCTATGAATGTCTGACTGCAATTGTTAACTTGAAGGTCACTTAACTCGTACATGACGGATTTTGTTCTTTCGTGCATTCTCCACCACCTCATCCTTATAATTTCTTACATATGAAGTTTGTAAACCTCAGTTGAAATTGTGTGTGTGTGTGTGTGTGTGTGTTGCTGCATGTGTCATGGCTTAACAATACAGGCAGGGGGAAATCACCCTGTGTATGTATTATTGATGGCCAGATTCCGTTGCTCCTACAAAAGCTGTTGTGGAATGATAGACACAGACAAACGGCAAAGATCCACAGGAGAAATTTGTTGAAACCCCTGCTCTCCCATCGGCATCCACCGCGTGAGGATTGTCCAGAGAAATTGGACAACAGTTTGTGCAAAGGTACTCTAAAAACAGATGAGCGAAGTAAAGTCTTGGGAAGATCTGCCACTTTATGTAAAGTGTGCACGCCTGTTGTGTTTGTGCACAACCGCCCCGGTTGTCCTTTTCACAAATGCACACGAAGCCCCGAGCGCTCTCATCGGTGCTAACATGAATGCAAGTGAAAAGGGGCTGGCAGTCCGTAATGAATCTTGCGTGGTCAGAAAGGTTCGGTCATTTCCTGTTTCTGATTTCCGTCCGATTACAGCAGCGGGCCAGTAAAACGTCATTATCCGCCCTGCTTTTGTTGGAGACGGCGCCTTGTCCCATTTGGGCTCCCAAAGAAGGCATGACTTTTATTAACGAGGCTATGAACATGTCTTATGCAAATGTTTAACACTTCCACAAATACAGTGTGACCTGTTTTTTTTCCCCCTCTTTGTGCTGTCATCATGGTACGGGTCACATTTTACCCTTTCACTGTCATGACTAATGTGGGCTGCATTGTGGAAGTTCTAGAAAATTAAACGTGAATCAGAAACCCGCTGAGATGAAATATCCCCACCTTTGTTTTCACGTTGTGCTCCATGCCGGGTGAAAAGCACCCACTACTTTTTCTGAGTGGGAGTAACAGGTAAAGCAGGAGCTTGTAATGTGGTCTGAAAGTTGAGTCGTGGCAACTGGACTTTCTTTCTTTAAGGTAGATAAGTTTCATTCTGCATCCACAGAACTTTGTAAATCTGTGAGAGTGTTGTGGTGCGTTGTGTGATGGCGATGAAGAGGAAACTAAACTCCTGAATCGAGGTCTTGGGCCGTTTTCAGGCCAGTTTAGTGCTGATGATCCCAGCCCTCACCGATGTGCAACGTGGTCCTGCCTGCCTGCTCTGAACGCGCTCAGCCGTTTCGCATTTGCTTTGTGCCAGTGGGGCCAAGAGTCCGGTTAAGGGCCCGATCTGTAGTAGAGTCGCTGTGATCCCGCGGGAAACAGAAGGCCACTCTGTTAGTGGCCACCTCTGCGTCTCGTGACTCCCGACTGCTTTGGGCTTCTGTTCTTTTGCCTATGCGGCGACTGGCGGTTTCTTCAGAGGTTATTGACCTCGGTTTCTGGCTACAAAGCAGCCCCCCCCCCCCCCCCCCCCCCCCCCCCAACCTCTGTTCTCTGTAGCTGGATAGGTGTCCTTGTGTGTTTCCTGTGACTCATTCTCTCTATTTCTGTTTTTTTCCCTCACTTTTCACGTCTCTCACAAGTGCCTGTGTGTGCAGTTCACCAGAAGCCCTTAATTTGCTGAATGACCCAAGTTTAAACCAGAGGTCTCATATTAACTGGGAAGTTCATTGAAAATGGTTGAAAATGTGTTTGTGTGTCTGAACTATAAGCCGGAAAAAGGTGGCCTACTCGGGCTGTCTGCAACTCACCACTTCCTCTGACTTGTTTGAGTCAAGCGCTTGTGTCCTCGTTCTTCAACAGGATATGCTTGGTTATCCCCACACCCAATGCACATTTCAGCTGATGTGTATAACAGCGGATATGAAAAACTGATGTAATAGATGAATTTGTTTTAAGATGCTAAATGGCCATTTGAGTGGCTCCTTCCTGTGGGTTGTTCTGTGGTTCAGGCCTTTGTTTCTTCAGTGTTTTGAGATCTGCTAGATAGACGTCTTACCATCTGAATTTAGAGGAGAGGTTTGGAAAATGGATCCTCCTTGCTACTTATCAGTTGTCTCATTTTGGGGGGAACATTATCTCATTTAGCTGCATCACTGCATTATATAAAATATGACATATAAATACTTTGTATGTGTTAATTTTAATAAATATATTTAGATTCTAGTGCTCAGAGTGGTAATAAATTGTGAATGGATAATTAGAAATGGATGTCAGTCTTTCTAGGACAACGTTACATTAGGCAGTAATGGCTAATTTATCCACTTTAATTTATAGAGGCATATTGCATCCCAGTATTTGATAACCTCTCTACATAATACCTCCCGTGGCTGGGGGAATGAAGCAGCTGTGTGTTTATGGAGATCATCTCATTTTTCTGCTGCAGCCAATTTTCGAACTGCACACATGTACAGAATTAGCTTTTTAGCTAATCCTTTTGGTCCATTATCATTCTACTACTACTACTATTACAAAAAAAACTAAAATTCCACTTTAGGGATGCCTATTATAAAGTAGCAGAGGTGACCCATACACAGTACTCATGTTATAGACTTTAACCTCACTGGCAAACCTTCAGTGTGAGGCTACGGTGCTATACCAGAGGAAATCATGCTCCTGTCTTTGCCGAAGTTGCTATTGTTGGTTTGCTAGGGGGAGGCAAATAAATGTCACTATAAGACACAATCGTTATTAGGCTTCAGTATCCAAAGTGGAACTAAAACAGGTGATTTATTCAAAATACAACTGAAATATTCTTATTAATTACATCCGTCAACTCCTGGACAGTCTGTTGTGCAACATGTCGTTGGTGGATGGAACAAGACATGTCCCAGATCTGCTTGATTAGATTCATGTCTGGGGAACGGACGGGCCAGTCCATAGCATCAGGAACTGCTGACACACTCCAGCCATATGAGGTCTAGCATTGTCTTGCATTAGGAGCAACCCAGGACCACCAGCATATGGTCTCACAAGGGGTCTGAGGATCTCATCCTGGAACCTAATGGCAGTCAGGTTACCTCTGCTGAGCACATGGAGGGCTGTGTGGTCCTCCAAAGAAATGTCACCCCACACCATTACTGTCCCACTGCCAAACCGGTCATGCTGGAGGAGGTTGCAGGTAGCAGAACGTTCTCCATGCATCTCCAGACACTGTCACATCTGTCACGTGCTCAGCTCAAAAGTGACAAATATATGCCTGAGAGAGGGACTATTCTCTGAGAATGAAACATAAATGCTAAAAACATTTCTGTAATTTCTGTAATTTTACTTGTCCTATTATTTTGCAGACATTTGAAACATTCAAAGCAAATTATTATCATAACTCAGACACAGCCATTCTTATTGTTAGTTATGCCGTTATTGTCCTTGCACTGAAGCAGGACAGTATTGCTAGACAGAGGTTATAAAAATATTAATTGAACAACAACTTCAGAGTGAAATTCAGAGTGATTTGTAGCACTTCTTGCAAATGGGCTTGTCCACAATTTTTGGTTTTCCTCGTTCATCTGGTTGATATCCGAAATATGCTTTTTTACGTTTTCTACCAAGCTTGGTGCTGCAAAATTATGTTTAAAGCGTGTCTCTCACGTAATCAGTCGATCCTCTAGGGGAGGGCTGTCCATTGAAAATATTTTTTTCAATACCTGTTTGATACTAATTGATACTAAATTTGAGTATGTTGAGACTTATTTCTGGTACACATGTGCTAATGTGTTTTAAATTTGCTCTGGTTTCAGGAATTGACTTCAAAATTAGAACAATAGAACTCAATGGGAAGAAAATAAAACTGCAGATATGGTAAGTACCACCATTTCATTAAGTGAATATGAACCTCTGAAACATGTTCCATCATTTTTAAACATTTGTATCAAATATAAGCCATGTTCAGGGCTCTAGACTTTGCACTGGTTCTAACGTTTTCTTGCACCAGCATTAGAGTTAGGTGTACCATTTGTGATTGTATCGCATTTAACAGTGCAGTTTTACAGGTTCACTTTTTTCTTTTCACGTTTGTCCATATAGGCAATATAGACTTGTAAATGATTAACTAACAATCTAATTAACATAAGGTTCTTTATTTGAAGTACAATTTCTACAAGAGTAACTTACTGAAAATGTGTTGGTGCTTAAAGTGCTTCACTTAGCTGAAATTAAAACACAATAAATGAAATAAAAAGAAAATCTAAATTAAAAGTGCAAGTCTTTTAAGGGATTGAATTTTTCATTTTGGCCTTCATGATCTGTTACTGAAAGGCAGCGGGGGGCGGGACACTGGGCCAGTACATTTATCACTACATTTAATGTCTTTTATAAATGCTTTATGTGTTTTCAATGTTTAGTTTCTATCATTTTACTCGAGCTCAGATTGCGTGGTAAATGAGCAGTCAGGTGACTGTAGGCTGCTTCTGCTTTAGTTTGCACCGGAAAAAACATTGACCATGAAAAACGATGTTAAAAATGACTTGTAATGCACGTGAAGCAGGTTTGTACAGTCATGTTGACCAGCACCTGCCACGACAATAATGTCAGATTCGGACTTTTAAAAGGCTGTACTTGTCAGGCTTGAGTCTAACTTTTAAAGCCTGTTTTAAAACTCTAATCTATGGCTACATTCACTCTGTCCACCGCTGGTCAAGTAACCCATTCAAATATTCGATTTTTGTATTTCTCTGAACAACCATCTAGTGAAATAGACAAATGCAAACATTCTTTATAATGTTTAAATGATTAAATTGTTTTTAAGAAAACATTTGATTTGTTAGTTTGTGGCATTATATGCTGCGTTCCTTTCTATCAGTGTGCAGAGTAAAGATTTCAACTTTTCCCCCAGCTAACCAGATATGCCAATGAGTTTGGTTATGTTTATGAGCGGCACAGAAGCTACACTACCGATCAAAGTTTAAGGCCAAATGAATTCTGCGTTCATTAATGCAAATCTGTATCACACATTGATTATTATTAAAATATCTTAGTGATCTTAGAAGAGCTGAAAACAATTGGCTCAGTATCAGTCAGCAAATGTGGGATTACATCATTATTTCTAACTTTAACAATTATTTCTCGTTGATTTTGTAAGATTATAAATGCACCAGAAACAGAGGACAGCTGCTTTATTACAGGTTTACTGGAGGTTCGGGTGATTGGGTTGTCATTTTCTGTCTTTCTGTTCCAAGCTCCTCCTTGCTACAGTCTAGAATGTAGCCAGGATTTGAACTGTAGGGTTGAGCTCATCTAGTTAAACTGTGTTTTATATCCTCACCAGTCCACCATGAAATTAGTAAAGCTGATTTTCCGTGAACCCCAACAGCCACCTCAGACGACTTCACTGGCCAGCATGTTAATTTAGGTGTTTTTCATTATTATGTAAAGTAAAATTGTTACTGCTAAAAAAAAAAAAAAAAAAAAAAAAAAGAACTAAGGCTAGAATATCATACCTCATTATTACTCACATTTGGCTGATATAAGCCACTATTATTAGGTGTCAGTTTCGCCTGGCAGCAGCATAATTTTTGGTGGGAATATTTAGAAGGCATCGATGTATACATTTCCCATGTCGTGTGTTGAGTTAGTCACCTGGTGGACCCTGTTAGTCCAGAGTTGGATTTACGGATCATTTTCCACCCTGTGGTGTTAGCAACAGACACCGAGTACAGAAGGATGTGAGGTGTCCTGTGTGGTCATGTGAGGGGGCACAGGAAGAGGGCAGTGGCCTGCTGGTCATCAGTGTTTCATTCCCCAAACTCATACACACACACGCACACACACACACACACGCTGATAATATTTGGACTGAGCTCTGGCTGCCCCTTCCCTGTCAGGTCAGAAGACCAAGCAGGATGTGACGTAGTTCTGTTTGAGCTGACCCTTCTGTGAAAGGTCACATTGCTCACACACCCTTGTGTGCATGTGTGGTGTGTGTGTCTGAACGGCACTGTTATGTGTCCATTGTATGTTCGTGTGTGGGTGTGACTGATGTGAGGGAAGGAATCTGTGCTCAGTGGTGGAGGAGAGAGGAGCGATTTTGAGCCGCGCCTCTCCGCCTTTGCTCTTTTAGAGACCATGCAGCCAGAAAACAGTGCAGGGTTACAATGAGAGGAAGTGAAGATGGATGGCTTCTCTGCCTTACTGGGATCGACTGAATACAATTTTCTGTTCTCTCTCTCTCTCTCTCTCTCTCTCTTTTTCTCTCAGGGACACGGCAGGACAGGAGAGATTTAGGACAATTACCACTGCATACTACAGAGGAGCCATGGTGAGCCCTGTAAACATTACCCTTTGCCTGGTTCCCACAGGCCCTCTTGCCCCACCCAGCCCCACTTGGAATTCACACACATGTACACAGATGTATTATGGAACGCGCTCTGTCATATCACTCATTGCAGCGAGACTGAAAAGGAATGATTTCAAGGTGCAGACCAGTCAGAAACAAAGAAAACATTTTAATGGTTCTGTCAAGTAATGACGAAATTGTATTGGCTAACATTCTGTATATCTGCAGTCTGCACATCTTAAACCCATTTGCAGTGTAGTGTGTGAGTGAGAGGTATTTAAAACCTGTAAGAAATTATCCTTTTTACATTTTTAGCAGATTATGGACAATTTTTGGAATGTTCTAAGACACTTTATATGTTAAATTTTGCAGGCTGATAATTTAGCCTTTATCAGGGGAACATGGAAACTATTGCTGCAACACATTATTAAAATTTACTGGTAACCATTTGAAGCCAAGTGGGTTAACCAAAATTTTTTTTTTTTAACATTGACCAGAGAGTGAATAATGAAGAAAAATATCATAATGTAATACAATAATACCAAGGGTCAGTTTCACATTATGCAGTTCTTTGTCTGTTAACCTACAGAACTGTTCATTTGAATTGGTTAATCTCCTTTGTTGAGTAGTAGGGGCGGGGTAGAATTTAGACTTGTGGCCTGGTGTTGTAACAGTGCTCTTTCTTGCTCCCTAAAAGGGCATAATGCTGGTGTATGACATCACCAGTGAGAAGTCCTTCGAAAACATCAAGAACTGGATTCGCAATATTGAGGAGGTAATGCAAAATCATAATGAATGTTTGCAGAATTTGCCCTAAAATAAATTACATAGATTTACAATTCTTCCACCTAGTGGACACACCATATATTGCAAGTAGAAATTTTATGTATAAACTATGACTGAACTGTTCTCAGCACGCGTCATCAGATGTGGAACGGATGATCCTTGGCAACAAGTGTGACATGAATGACAAGAGACAGGTGTCCAAAGAGCGAGGAGAGAAAGTGAGATTACACACATCACTGGCATACTCAGTAATGTGCTTACTGCCTCTGCCAAAGAAGCCTTCTCTGCAACTGTATCCCGTACCCATTATTGACAGTTTTCCATCATTATCTTTTCTTCTAGTTAGCTATAGACTATGGAATCAAGTTCTTGGAAACAAGTGCAAAGTCCAGCTTAAATGTTGAAGGGGTAAGACTTTGTATTTTCCTTGTAGATTTGGCAAGTGGATGATGATTAATATTTGTTCTTTTTCTATCAAAGGCTTTCTTTACTCTGGCTCAAGACATCATGGCAAGACTTAACAGAAAAATGGTGAGTGTGCAAATGTGCATTTTTTTTTTGTATTATTCTGTTATTATTTGTTCTAGAAACCACTGGAATACTAGGTTTTTAGATGTCTGTATATCTCCTGTCTCTGGCAGAATGATGGCAGCCAGGCAGAAAGTGGTGGGCCGGTGAAGATCACAGAGAGCCGCCCCAAGAAGCACAGCTTCTTCAGATGCACGCTGCTGTGAGGGGATTGGCTGATGGTGGGCCCATGGTCAGTGGGTTCACCGCTGACTGCCCGTAAACTGCTGCAGTGCTCCGCTGGGCCACGTGTCCAATGACTTGAGCCTCTGAGCGGGCTGGGTACTCTGCCTTTCCAGCAGGCTTCAGAGAGAGTGGCTGGACTCCCTCCCCCTCCCTCCAACCCCCCTCCCCCAGAAGGAGCAGATGACCGAAAGGGCAAGATTCGTCTTTCACACTGGCCGCTGTGGTGTTGATTCTCTACCTGTGACCCGGGTTGGGTCTGTTTCTATGTGCAGCTGAACGTTTGTTTGTCCTGCTGTCAGTGTGTCTGTGTTCATGTTTGTCCGAGAGATGCTCCAATAGTGTTATTATGTTTTTTTGCTCTTTAGCTTTTTTTAAATTTGAAATGTTTTGTACAGCAAAAATGTTTTTATGTTTTAAGTGTCTTTAAGAAATCCTTCAAGTGTCTTATTTTTGTGTTTTCTCCACTGTATTCTTCTTCTAAGCACATAGCCTTGAATAGCACTGTAACTTGCACTCCTGTCTCTGAGCAGCCGCCTATACAGAACATACTAGCTGCAGGGCATGATGGGAAACTTACACTCTTCTTCTTCTTTTCATAATTGGGTTCTGTAAATGACACAATTTGGAAATGACCCGACACTGTGGATCAAGTCCAGAAACAAAATGCAGCCTCTCTCATTTAACCTTCATGTAAATGTGATGAGAGTTTGTGAAACAGCAGCATTTTTTTTTTGTAAACCCATCTCTTGCTTTAGAAAACTAAAGAGTATTTTAAAGTATTCACAATAAGTATATTAAAAAAATATTAGTGTTAGGCTTAAATTGGTTGTTGCATCCTGTGTATCAGTGCAAAGTCATCATGTAACTTGGCTAACACTGTCTCTTCAGTTTCAAAATGCTTAATTACAGAGCCGTCTATATATATATATATATATATATATATATATATATATATATATATGTGTGTGTGTGTGTGCGTATGTATGTATGTGTGTGTATGTATGTAGAAGGCTCTAACCTCATATATTATTACATGTGAGTAATTGTACATTGTGGGCATGTCCCACCCAATAAAGTAGCCAGTGTGTTTTGCTTTCTTATGAAGCAGCCTAAGACATTTTTTTAATGTCTCTTCCTGTTAATTTTTTTGTGGCATGGTCAATAATGGTTCATGGGAGTGAGGTCACTGATTGACTTAGTTAATGCAAACGTATTGGAAGGGCACTTAATGCATGATGTGTATTAACAGAAACCTATACCATATCAAGCTGCTTCTGATTTACCATAGTTCCTTTTATATTTGTATTATATTTTAACATTTGGCTATAGCAATTCATCTAAGATATTATCTGGTCATGTGTGATAATTTGCTAATAATATGTAACAAAGATTTTTATTTAGATTTTTTGCTATACCTCTGCAGCAGTATTATATGTGTCGCGCTGCACTTTATCATTGCGTGTTTGCTCTCAAAATGAAGAAAAGTGTTACAGCAGTGTTGTGTAAAACAGACTTGTTTCCCTGAGTAGATCAAAGGGGCTCTCACCCGTCTCTCATTGTTTCTCAGCATTGCCCCCGGATTCTTAGTATCGTATTCACCGCTGCAGAAAGTTTGCTTTGGTCTCTCCTCTCCTCACCTCACCTCCTTTGTGATTCTGTGGACGTGCTGTGTTCGAAGTAGAGAAAGCAGGAGCAGGATCACTCCAGCAATAACTGACTGAACTGCCCAGACGATGCCACACTGGATACTATGCCTATCGATGTGCACCGCTGTTCTGACACGCACAGACTTGTGGGTCATGAGGACAGCAGGTTAGGCCTTACTTACAAGGACACTGCATAAATGTTGTAAAGAATGTACCTGTGATGTTTTTCATGTTTCTGCACAAAATAGAGTTCACTCATTTGGGACCCTTGTTTTGCATTGGACTTAATATGAATGAATCACGTTATAATGATGTGAGTGTTAAATATCCATTTGGATCGAAGTGAATTAATCCTTGGTTTGTGGTGTCATCATCTGTTCAGTGTTCCATGCCTGTAGCATTGAAAGCAATCTGGATACTCAAATCCTTAACAATTTGTGGTATGATTTTGGAAACTGTGTGAACTAAAATGCATAAAAGAAAGGTTTTTACAAGTTTTGAACTTTTTTTTTTTTTTCCTACCACATGTAACCAAAGTAAAGATTGTTTAACGATGACAGGCGTGTAATGATGTTTTTTATTATGCACATGGTTGCATGACAAAAAAGTTGTGAGCATTTACGGTATGTGTGCAAGTAGTCTGAAATTGCACCTAATCAGGAGGCTCCGTGAATAGACACACTGGATTTAGCTGCTTCTTTTTTGTCACCCACAGGTGGCGCTGCTGCCATTCGCTTGGCAAATCTGGATAGTGGTTTAGATGTTCAGTCATATCTTGCCTTTATCTTCTGTAATGCTCCAAATTATTGTCTGGCTTCCTATTCAGTATGGTGGCTGCTAATATTTAACATTTTGTTTATGCAAAGAATGAAGTCAATTTAAAGATCCAGAAAGGTCTGTCCTGACTTGCCTTGCGTGTTTACATTTTCACTGCAGTCCAGTACTGTATACTATGCAGAACCTAATGTGATGAGGGACTGTAAATGACAGCCAGTCTAAGCGTGTGGTCCTTAGGTAGATGGTTCTGATGATGTTCTATGTCTAAATGCTTGGTTTATACTGAAGAGCTGGCAAGGATCAGGACTCTCGCTCTCTAGGAATCTTCTTCCTGGCTGTCGTCTTTCGTTTCTTCCTCCTTCTCAGCAGAGCCTTCACAGGCCTTCAGGATGTCCCTCTCACTAGTGGAGAACTTTGGTTTCTCTGCTACGGTCCTCATAGCCTTTTTGGAAGAAGTGCCCCAGCTCTTTGACCGCAGGTGAAGGAACATTCTATCATCAGCCACAAGTAGATGGTCAGTGTTGTTCGTATCTACAGGGCCCTTATGCTCAAGCCCTTCCTCCTGATCTATAGATTGCATGTTTGCATCATAAGTCTGGTCTTGCCTCTCCTGGTTCTCCTCTGGTTCACTCTGCTGTCCCTCAGTCTGGTCGTTTTCTGCTTCATGCTGATCTATTGTCTCGTTCCCAACTAGTTTTTCCTTTGTTTCTGTCAGTGGGACACTTAAGAAAGACTGGGCCTGGCCAGACAAGCTGGGATGTACCTTGTTGTCAAAGCAAGCCTTCAGCCGGCTCCTGGTTGGAGAACTGTTTGCTGCTAGCTCCTTCAGAGTGTTGTAGTCTGTTGCCCAACAGGCCTCATCTCCTCCATCAGCTGGGTTTAAAACTATGCAACTTCTGGACTTCCTGCTTGAAGAAGGGGAAGTGCTCAGGGTGTCTGATGGGAATGCCCTGTAACATTTTGATCTATCCAAAGGTAAAGAAATGACTGACTGTAATTTAGCCTTCTCCACTGACATCCCAGCTTTTACCGATGCAATGTCCAGTAGAACATGGCTGTCCATCTTAGTCTTCTGAGTCTCTACAGTCTGCTCTGCTTCTTCAGACTGTTGGTCACAAGGGGATATCAGAATGTCCACACATGAACTGGGCCTCTTTCTTCCCCCTGGAATCATCACATCCAGGGTTTGTCCGTACTCTTTGTTGCGGACTGAAGACTTCCCCAAGATGCTCTGGTTATCTGCAGTGAGCTCCACTCTGGGACCCTCCCTATCGTCAGTAAATAGCTGGCCATCACCTTCAAGATGGTAACGAAACAAACTGTAGCCATCTGCACTGTTGATACTGCTGTGGCGTTTCAGGTCACAATGGGAAGAAGCTGCAGAGCGCACGCGCGTCAGATCTGAGTGGTCAATGCCCACCAGGCTTTCCAGGGCATGTGCCATGCGGCTATAGATCTCCTCCAGTTGCGCCAATCGTAAGTCCACTGTCTGCAGGGACGCCTTCATGGTGTTCTCCCTCTCATTTACCTCCTCCAGGCGGATGGACATGTTCTCCACTCTGCAGAAAAACACAACAGAAAATGTACCGCTGTACTTTCAAAGATCTGTATTCCAGTCTTCCTGTCTTGGAAGATGAGCTGGTGACATGTCACTTATGTCTGTCTAGGGCTGATAAATGCCATAAATGTGAATGCAGGGCTGTGCGATATGGCATAAAATTCATATTCCTATATGAATTGAAACATAGGCTGTCATGTTGAGCTATATAATTTCATCTGTAAATTTAAATTGAACTGTTTTTAAAAGGGTAACGTGTTCATAGCACTGCAACAGAAAGTTCTATAATAAGCTTTTTATACATTCTTCAACATATAGCCACATACCATGTGTACCATATACATAATCGTATACCAGATAAAACAATATCTGGGCAATTCTACTGAAAGCGGACTTTGTCGCGGCCATAAGGCCAGTGAAGTGCCAGGCATTTGTATGATGTGAGTGATTATTTGGAATTTTAGGATTTTCTGTATTCAGCTGTAGTGTTTACATTGCAATTAAAAAAAAATTATCATCCAGTCCCTCCAGGATTCCGAGATTTTACTTTGTATTTTTAAAATCAATTTTTTTTGGTGGTGGTGAATGTTTTTTTTTGGCCTCGCACAGAACACCAAACAGGCTCGGACCGCCCCCGGAAGGGCGCAGTGACGGGCGGATTACTGACAGATTGAAGGCTTCTTTCATTTGATTTTATTGGGTTTGCAGTATTTTTAAGACCTTTAAACTGTGAATTTACGGATTACTAGTTATTTAGTCCTGATATTTAAGACCTTAATTTTGGAAAGCCGAATTTAAGACTCCACAGAAACCCTGCCGTGCGCTCTCGCCCATTTTCCAATACTAATGGTTTGTGCTGCAAGTAGGCGTGGTTTTGCATAGGTGATGTGACTTATAATGCCAGTATAATAAAAATCTTTACCATTGACCAAATTTCAATCACAATATATTTATCCTATTTCTAGCTTAAAGTATATACTTATAGATATTTATTCTTTTAATATAGGTTTTGTCCCTGCAAATATGTAAATACCCCATGTAAATATGCTTACTGTATGTTTATTTGTTTCTTCTTTTTACTGTAACTGGAGCCTTGTCTCACCTTTCTATATACTGGACAGTATACAGCTAAGATGTCTATACATTTTCTTTGACTTTGATATTGCACCTTTCAGAGGTGACCTTGATGCGTTCATCATTGGAGGATTGTTGCTCATCCTCTTTCTCCCGGAAATACTCCTCCACGCATTGTTCCTCAAATTCATACAGGTTCTTTATCTCTTCTGTGTTCAGGATGAGCTCTGGCAAAAAAAAGAAAAAATGTCTCACAATCTCCTACTGGGGTCTAAGACATCTTTCTGGACCAGAGAGCAGCTCTGACTTTTCACAGTAAGTTACAGAACGATCTGAATGTTCTAAAAGCTCATGCTCCTACTGCATGGGTCACCATGTGTCGGATGACATGTTTAAGCCGTACTCACTGAGCCCTTTGTCCTTCTCGTCTAATTCACCCTCCTGCCTCTTGGTACAGCGGCAGCACAGCTTTCTGATGAGGATGTAGAGGTGGCTAAGAATAATGAGAGGAGGTGGCAGGACGGGCCGGTCATGGAAGGTCATGATGAGCTGGTACCTTTGGAACTTCCACACCTGGTTGGAGATGGACTTCACTTCAAAGAACGTGTTGCTGTTTGAGTGTGAATCGACATGGGTCAATGACATAGAGCTAAGCCAGATCTTAATATGAACAAATGGTGCAAAAAAGACTAATGCTTTATACACAAAAAAAACCTTGATGGATGTTAGTTGCACACTTACTTGAATACAGCAATTAGTAGGTTGACAAGCAGGATGTTGGCCACTAACAGATAGCAGGCCATGATAGCAGGAGTGAGCCAGGCGCCGGGGATACAGGGAGGAAGTTTCTTTCCATCTTCATCATACTTATTCTCACCACAAGGTGCTTTAATATAAAAAATCCCCAAACCACACGGGTTAAAACATGGTTATTCATAATAATCAGGGATCTGAATGCTGGAATGATTTACTCACGGTTGATTTCCATTGCATAAACTGCCGCAGCATAGGTTCAGTGAGGAAAGCAGAGAAGCATGTTACTTTTGTCATGTACAGGATGCTCTGATGGTGACAGGTTTCATGTCCATGTTAAGTGGCCAGTCAGAAATGTACAGGACAAAATCATTTACATTTTCTCACAAATGAACTCTAGACCTAAGTGGTGGATGATTATCTTCACAGCGTATAATCTGGAAGCAGACTGCAGCCCCACGGCAAAGCTGTAGGCCTATTGCCTACTGATCGCATTTATCTCAAGTCATAGAACACTCAGGGTGAGATTTTGTCATTTGTCATTTCCCCCAATGGTTATGGCAGTAAGCAGTAACAGGGGCCCCATAGCCATTTTTATGACACTCAGTGTTAATATTTCACATGAATATTTGTGTTGTGAATGTGTGTGAATAATATGAGCAGACATCCATGCAGGGTAAAATGTTAGTGTCTCTGGTGGAAGCTTGTACACAAACATACCAGCAGGGGGAGAGGAGAGTCTTGACTGCAATAGCAATAGTTGGCAATAGTTATTGTTAAAATTGCATCAACATGGCTTTATTCAGAGATATATAAAATATAGAGCGTTTCCTGTGCTTGAAATAGTGGATGAAATCCGGTAAAACACTAAACCTCATTCCCAAACCCATTAAAACAGGCTCTCGATTGTAAAGTTAATGTTCTCTACCGTTTAAAACTCCCATGGCAGAGATTATTGAATTGACCCCTGCTATTTGTCACAGTTTGTGTGTAATGAGAAGGGAGTTTCTCTCTGTTCTATGGAAGGGGAAGTAACAGAGACAGAGAACCAAGACCGACTGCATTCAGGACAAGACAGATTTAGATGAATCATCCACCCCTGGAAAAAGGAAACAAAATCTTACTATCAATTTTTGTCTTACGGTCAATCGAGTCTGCAAACACCTCTCCATAGATCATCCAGTAGGGCATGTAGAAAATGTTCCGGGCCAGGCGCCATGTGGGCTCTTCATCAGGGTGGAGTATGGCTTGCCGCGCAACCCCAAAACTCATTAGGACCACCAGCATGATCACCACAAAGTACAGCATGTCGATCATCTGCAAGACATGGATGCATTTACATTTTTAGCCATCTGCACTATGGATGAGGTCCTTCACAAAATTCTGTAAAAAATTTTTTTTTTTTTTACCATTTTCCCAATCATCATGACATAAGGTCCCAGGTATTTGTTGACACCAAAGATGTCGAGCACTCTGATGTACCAGAAGATGATGTCCACGCAGTATATGACGCGACCATAGCCCATGTATGTCTCATGAAGCCTGAGCATCAGCCCCAGCAGGAAGGTGAATATGGCCGCCATGTCTGTGATGTTCCAGTACTCCTCCATCCAAACACTGATCTTCTGCTTGAGTTTACCAGGCTCTGACATAAGAATCTGAGGACATAAATGTAAATGCCTGTCCATTAAAGTGTTCTAGCAAAAAAAATGTATAGAGACCTAATCAAATAATCTTCAATTATTTGCACACTTGTCATTAAAAGCCCCTGGTTAAATTTATTGGCCACTAGAATAATGATCATAATTTTAGTGCACTGGTGTTTGTCGTCATTAGTCATTAATAGGGTTTATGTTCCAGTTCGTGTAATTTGGGATTAAATTATTAAAAAATTATTAAATATCAACCTGTCTGACTTTCTCAACGCCCAGAGTGAGGATATATGAGATTACAATCCACTCCTGTATTGAAGGCCAGCGCTCCATCTTCACCAGGATTACGTAATTATACAGCATCAGATAGGCCAGATACGAAATCTGCTCAAACAAGACAACAGGTAACATTATCACATTTCGTTTTTTAAATACATTTTCTACTTTTTATATTTTCTACTTTCTACATTTTCTTCACACACATACATATGCACACACACACACACACACACACACACACACATGGTCAGTTTAGAGTTGCCAGTTCAGCCAGGATTTGAACTCAAGACATTATTGGTGTAAGGCCCAGCTCAGTAATGGCCCTTTGCTAAATAAAAAAACAGCATCTGTACAATTTAAATGGTATACAGCATGCTTATCTACACCACGGTATTGCATTCGATCTCCATCTTCATAACAGATGTATTTATGAAGGCATGATCAAACACTGACCGTGTTAAACCAGAACTTGGTAAAGGGGGCATTGTAGAATTCATAGACCTTCCTCCCAACAGGAATCCTTTTCATCTTTTTAATTGCATCCTCCTCATCTCCTTTCCTGGAGATTGCATCTGCATTGACATCCTGCAAACATAACATCACACACTGTAAAAAAAAAAACTATGCTTTTCATGCCACAAGCATCATTGTCTGTTTAATGTAATATTATATAGACAGATTATGGAGGGAGAAATAAGGCCTGTGTCCATGCAGAGCATTAATATTACAAATGACATTCTCCCACAACATTAAACAATAAAAGGTTATGGATTGACCTCTCTTTGTGTATTAAGGGTAAAATCTGCACCAAATATGATTTTAATGATTAAGAAATGACTAGCTAAGCTGATATCATCATTTCTGTGTCAATTACAGTTACCCGGACATGCAAATGTGGCACTTTTGGCTGCTCACTACTGGGTGTGTATGGTCAAGACTAAGTTAACCCTCCCCTGGGCAACTCTGACCTTTGCTGTAAACAGCTATTTTTACAAATCCATCAGTTACCCTGCTGGATTTGTTGTCATCCTCTTTTTCCTTCCCATCATCCTCTGCTGCACTCTGGCCAGATGCATCGTCTCCGAGACGGAAATCCAAAAGCAAGATGAAAGGTGGAAAAATGATTCCAAGAATACCCTGGAGAAGTACGAGAAAATGTATTCATGAAAGGATTCATGCATTTATGGCTAGAGTTTCTATGCATTTATTATAGCCTTATCCTAAAGCACAATCAAATCCAAATATTTTTGCCGTTGTTCATGCTGGTGACGTGCGGTTCTCATATACTCATTTTCCACTTGAGGGAATGAGTACATATTGATTTGGGTGGTCCTAGACATGAATAGATAAATGTTTCGTAGACCATTTTTAATTCACCTTGAGGCCTGGGTTTTTGCCCATTCTCAGGCTGCCCATCCACATGTCTGTAAGAAGCATCTGGCTGCAGGTATGAGCAATGAAGTCCCGGTGCTTTGCCGACACAGCCAGTTTCAGGCAGGTGGAGTTGCTCCAGTTTTTCAGCTCGTACGTCAGCAGTTTCATGGCCACCTGCTCATCGTGCTTGTAGGACTGGTCCAACAACTCATAGGCCAACTGGCCGAATTCCCTGAAATTTTGAAATAGTACAGTGTTCCCAAATGAAGTTTTCAAGGCATTTAGGCAGTAGATCTGATGTACACCAGCATTAAAAAGTTAAGGGTAATTTAGAAATATTCTCATTTAGATATCAGCTTCAAATGTTTTTGAAATGATCTTAGTACATCTGATTATTTCATTATTTTTAATGACTAGTTTTTCCTTTTGTAATATTTTCTAAACTTGTTTAACCATTTTTTTTGTTAAACAACCTAATAATTTGAAGAATACTGTACTTGGAAAACAAACAAGGCTTTCTCTTCCTCTTCTTTACAGCGTTTGCTTACTTTGAGTTGTTATCCAGATCCTGTGAGATGTCATCCACCAGTTCGCTCTGGGAGCACTCATGGGACATGGCTTTGTAGAGCTTGCAGGCCACCAGCGCTTTGGCCATGGCCTCCTCTCCTCTCTGCCACAGGAAGAGAGCCATCTTCTGGCGTCTCATTAGCACCGCCCACACCATCAGTTCGTGGAAAGGATAATGGAAGCGGCTAACTTCAGGGTCATCGACATCTACCTCAACTTCCTCTTCTTTCTTTTTTTTAGCCTTTCTCTTGCCTTTTGGCCTTGGCTCATCGTCCTGATAAAATTGACAAGAGGAAGAAAAATTTGAAATCTCCTTACATTTTTGTGAGGAAGCACTAAAGGTAAATTTTTTTAAAATTTACCTCCATTCCAAGGAGTTTGAGGGCCTTTGGCTGTTAAAAAAGCATCCCTAAGGTTAGATAACTCTCAAAATTGGTAAAACTGCAATTAAATTGTGATAAGTTTGACTTGATGGGGCTCATACCCTTTTAAGGCCATAGAGGTTGTTATAGAGAGTGCGGAAACTCTTCCGGGTGTATTTGCAGCGATAAGCCCCACCCATAAGATATTCCACCACCAGTCCAATATCAATCAAGGTGATCTGGTAATCTGGTGGGAGGTTTCCCTGAAACGAGACAATTTCAACTAATTATACATCATACATTACAACAATACTCATTTTGGGTAAAGTTAACAAATGGAAAAGGGTCCAACCATTTGCTAAAACCCACTTATAAAGATCCAAGAAATAAATGCAATTCTTGACCGAGCAGTTCATGTTAAAGGTATAATTTATCTACTAATATGATCCATTCTGAAAGAACTGCTAACCTTTTTGACATCTCTTACAACAAAATGGAGTGTGTTTGCAGGGCCCAATCTCTGAAAGACAAATTCGAGACAATAAGTTTGCATTGCATTGCATCTGCAGAATTTACTTGCACCGTAGTTTTAACATAAAAACTACACTTACGGTGTTGTAGAGCTCCTCTAGTCGTGGGATGGTTAGAAAGTGGTGAATGTTGACGCCGTTTTCAATTAGCAGCTTGACAAAATCCACTCTGTCTAACACCAGAGCATCTAACATGGCCTGCTCCAGTGATATAACCTGTGGGGACCACACATGTGAAAGTAAACACATGTAAACCCCAAAATAAGCATGCATATACACAGATCCAACTAATTTGCTGACCTGGACATGAACAAATAAACACACACTGCTTACATTTTCGTCATTCCCATATACAAACACACTTCTACACTTTACACAAGAAGGGCATTGAAAAGTAGTACCAAGCGCTCTATTACCCAGTTAAGGATTTCTAATTTCCTTGGGTCTGTTTCCTCTGGAGGCTCTGGCTTGGCCTTCCCACCTCTCCCTTTCTTGCCCCTTGTCCTGGTCTTGCTCTTTGGGCGTGACCCTGGGCTCTTTGGCTTCTCATGACTGGCTGTGGCAGTGCTGCTCGCCATAGCACTGGCAGGCTGAGGGAAAAGTAGGGGCCTTTCTTACAATGTAAGATGTTTCCAGTTGTGGCCCAATTATAGATGAATTAGCCCATTACATTATGTTAAAAAGGATTTGACACTCACTGGCAGGTTATGTCCATACACAAATATTTGATTACGTGCTATGTCGACCCTATTCCAGGCAAGAGCCAGACTCAGCTGGTCTGGTGCTGAAGCGTTGGTGCCTGAGGATACATGCACAAAGTCAAAACAGACTCATCATGCACACATGCATCATTATACTCAATAAAACTAAATCCATTACAATACAATGGTATTTCAGAGGCATCTAACGATGGAATATCTAGTGTCTGTATGATGATACATACCATGGTATGAAAAATGACTACTATACCTTTCAACAAAGCTGTTAGAATTGCCATCTCAATATCCTGTTGTCCCTCAGAACCCATTCGGAAAACTGTTATCTGCATTTATTAGAAAATAGTGTCAAAATGGGCCAAGTGTGTTGAATTTTGGTACATGCGTGGAATTACTGAATGAATTAATAAATGTGGTCTATCATGGTCTGGCTGAACACTTGATTTTGACTCATAGTACGTTCTTTGTTTCTTTTTGGCTGAGACAAATCAGTTGAATGCAATTACCCTGGAGGGGCAGTCACATGTGTTGAAATGTTAAATGTGATTAAACTGGCGTGTTTGTCTGCAGCCGTGCCACAGACGTCAGTTCTGCTTGTAGGATGTAGCACTAATGAAGGCCGCATGCTGTGTGAAGGGGGAATCAAACCCCTCGTGGTTTGGGCTTGTGAATGGAAGTGAGAAACAGAAAGCAATGGAAACTTTGGGGTCCTGTGTCTTTTTGGGACGCATTTGTTCTTAGCTGGTCGGGTGTCTCTAATTAAGTTAATATGGCAGTAAGGAAGGCAGTAAAAGGCATCTGCTCTCTGAATTGAAGCCTTTATCTTATGTAGTTGTCAGTCACAGATGTTCCAAAGAAAACCATAGCAATGGTCAGGATAGCAATAGACTCTGGTCTTATAGCATATGACTGATAGTCATTTGAGTTGCTGACCAGGACGTAGAAACAAGGCCTGGAATATGACACACCAAAGCCAGAATATCAGATAACATCTTGCTCTTCAGCAAAGAAGAGATTATCGTAGTTGAGCCTTAAGGTTTATTTAAAAATCTGCTGAGGTGTTTTCAATAAAAAAAGGCTGAAAAATCAGCAAGAGTGTAAGAAGACCTTGATGCGCATTAGGGGAATATATCCCTTTCAATGTAAAGAGATAAGGGCGGTACAGAAGGGACTCAGCAGAACAGGTGGTTGGGCTCTGATCTCTACAGCCCAGATTCATGTAGTCTGGGATTATCTCCATCATGTGGGGTTTCAGCAACACTCACCCCCTCCTCCCCATTAAAATCTGCTGATGTAGCAGGACCACAGAATCTCTTGGGAATGATATTACTCACTATTCACAAATGTAGACTATTAAAATCCAGAGGCATTATTATGTGCATTGTGTAGTTGCGTAATGTTACTTAAATAGTGTTCTAGCAATCCTTTAGGGATGTGTTTGGCTTCAGGACACTATCATAGTGGTAATTTTCACATTTCAGCACACTTAACATAAACACAGTGTTTTTTAACCAGTGGTGAAATGCTTGTGGAACATGATTGGGGGGAATAATTTATTCACAAATAAATGGATGACCAACACACAAATGATATGCATGACAGGATGGGTTTTGCAAAGAGATGTTTTATTGTAATAAACAACAACAAAGAATTTCTCAATAAGGAATTACTCAGTGAACCAAAAAAAGCTAAACATGAGATTCTACTTAATTAGATTGATCATTATCAATCACTCAATTATTCTGCACTACGTATTCCAATAACACGAGTATAAGGCTCACCAGTTCCTAATATACTCACCAATTCTTTTTTCTTCATGCATTCTATTATCATCAGTAGGATCTGCTGTGATTGGCTTTTGTTGTAGTTGAAGGTCTTTTGGATGGTGACCAGGAGTTGATCTTTGGCATCGTCACTGATCATTCTGTAAAAAAGAAGGGTGCATTTAGTAAAAATTGCATAATCATATAGATCTCCACAAGAAAAAAAAATGTAGAAAGATTTACACTTTTTTTATTTAAAAAAAATATTTGGGTAATGTTTCATAGTTGGGTTTGGGTTAGTGGTGAAAAAAATGTCTCACCCTCCTTCCTCTGTGTATTTATGGGCAAAGGAAATGATGTCAGAGGCACGGCCGCTGCCATCACACACCACAACAGGGATGGGGGGCTCCTCGCGCAGGCTCTCCATTACAATGGAGATCACGTTTGGACCCCCCTCCACAATGAGACACACCACTGGGACTCCATGGCCCAGACCTGACGTGCAAGGAAACACACAAGTGTCAGCAGATGCCAGGAAAATGAACATCCTGTTCACGTTCGACCTTTAATTCTGCTGTAGTCATGCTTCTCATCTGGTGCCAGGAGATCGATGTGAGTGGTGACAGCTGAGCATCCCTTTGCTGTCCCTGCCTTATCACAAACGCCAGGCATAGGATGACAAAGGGAAACCCACAGGTCACAGCAAGAGTGCTTTCATCCCCCAGCTACCCTATAGAGACCTCCAGTGGACCATGCTGGTTATACTGCTGGTCAGACTTTAGAAAGCGTCTGTACATTAAGTCCCTGTGGGACTGTCTGAGTGGTGTGCGTGTGTATGAGTGTGTGGTTCACTCACGAGTGTTAATCTTCTGCAGGGAAATGTGCTTTTCCAGCTGCCGACGCAGTTTGACCTCTGCCCCATACTTCCCACATGTCCCATTATCTGCCAGGATGAAGTGGGAGTGGCTGTTGTTGAGCACGGCTAGTTTACTCAGTGGGTTGGACATGGCCTGATATGGCTTTGTGACCTGCATAGAAATTTGTCAGTTTTACCTCGGTTTACCTAATTTTATTCATTCAGAGCTAAAAAAAAATAATAATAACTACGATAGTCTACCCAAACTTACATCTTTGCCGATTAGATCTTCTTTATTCTCTAAAATTCCCCATGGAGCAATTCCAATGGCGCATACTTTCCCTCTGGATTTGGAAGAGTGGTCCTTTAAGGCATCCCCTACGTGTCTAATCACCCCTGGTGATGTAACATGAAAAGGCATAAGTGACGTGCCACATTGGGTCAACATATTTATCCCTACATTGACCTCTAAAACATCTCCTTTGGTTATTTTATCCATATGGACTAATGCTGTAGTCTGTTAATATTATAATCTTCACCCTCACATTCAAGATTAAAAGATAAGGTTCATAGAAGAGGTCATACAATGCTTGAATTTCTGGGATGCTTTGGGTTTGCTTTAATATAAACTTTAGGACTTTCATTATAGTGAAATCTCATTATAGTGAAAAGTCCTTAGCATCAACCCACCTGTACTGACTCCACCAGTGAAGATCCAGGCCCCAGTCGTCACAGCAGCCTTGATGAGACCTTTTCCAAACACTTGCTTGAGTTTTGGCTGCATTTCAAAATTCTGCAGGCCTCCATGCACAGAGATGAGAAGTGTAGGGAGTTCCAGCTGCCAGTCTTTCACCATCAGGTGAAGCAAGTTGTCAGGCTTGGAGTCAAAAGCCACCCTGATGTACTACAGGAAGCATAAAAAGAGAAATGGTTAACTGCTTAAATTGTTCTTTTTCTGTACCAGCACTTATTACAATGGCTGGAAATGCCATACATCCAAGGAAGACATAGATGTGTTTAAGCCAATGAAATACTGATTTGAATATAATTTAAAATACAATAGTACCATGGCCTTATTAACGAATCCAGCTCCTTGGAACTCAATGGTGCCATAAGAGTCGGTAGGGAAGGCCTGAGTGTGCTTGGCCACAGACCACTTGTCCATCAGAGGGTCCACAGGCACCAGCTGTCCTGTCTCATCCAGGACTTTGTTTGCAACATGCTGGGCATTCAGCTGACCACATGCACATCTGAGAGAAAATGTGACTGAGATCAATCAAATTTAATTTATACAGTGCTTTTTAAAATGTACATTGTCACAAAGTACCTAACAATAGAACAGTGCTCAAGACCCAAAGGCATAAGTGGCCAGGAAAAACTCCCTGAAAAAGGAAGAAACCTTGACCCATCCTCCTCTGGCCAGCATTGGATTACCCTGGGGTGTACAATAATGAGATTTATCCAGGAAATGCGGCATATAGAGTTTATTATAGTCCAGTTTGGTTTAGTGATGTAGTGTTTAGGTAGCATTTTAGAGTTCGGGCCAATGACTATCAGGGTGGTAGTACCCCAATGGGTAACACACTTACCTATAAACCAGAAGACCCAGGTTCAAACCCCACTTACACCATTGTGTCCCTGAGCAAGACACCTAACCTTGAGTGTCTCCAGGAGGGGGGACTGTCCCTGTAACTACTGATTGTAAGCTGCTCTGGATAAGGCCGTCTGATAAATGCTGTAAATGTAAATGACTCTCAGAGATGACACTGAACTGGAATCCGCAAGTGGTTCTCACGCTGGCTTGAACAGGGTGACCTGCTGGGAGGAATTTGCTTCTAAATTTAAATTTATAGCTGTGTGTGTCGAAAAAGATGGAAAAAATCTGGAAGCAGCCATTTATTTGCATTTCAACATGCCAAAGGGGTATGCTTGCGTAACTTAATTAGCGAGTCCTGCTGGCAGTGCGTGAGAATGGAGCCACAGCTCTTCTATGTAGGCCGTTTCCTCATCATGGGTTCGTACAAAATTGGCAAGGGCATCCCATCAGCAATACATGATTTGGTGTACACAGACTCTGTCTCTGCCAATCCGTTGCCACCTCTTGCTGGTGCCCACGGCCTCCTGCCCTCAATTCCGCCCCAACCATCCCCCAGAAATACCGGCCGTGAGTCACACACTGAGCTACACAATGGTGTCTTGAAATACTGAAAGTAAAAAACATGGTGAAGGATTATTCTTTCTTACCTTGTTGGATCTTTGCTTGGCAAAATGTGCACGCATTCTCTTTTCTGGAAGGTTCGCTCAGTCCAAGCTTTTTGGCCCTGAAAATTACAGAGAAGTTTCCTGTTAACATTCTTCTCTGCTGCTAAGCTTTAAAGCTTTTAGTGGAAAACTACAAATATACAAAATGCTACAAATATATAAGCACAGTCAACCAGTCTTTTACATAAAGCAATTCAAATGTATCTTGTTTAATGCAAATGTACCTTCCCCAGTCTGTTGCATGTATAGTATTAATTACTCAGCTCTTTGTGACCCAAATATATCCATTCCAGAGGCCATAAATGTTCTCACTAATCCAGACTAAATGCATAGACCTCACTACTAAATTCAGCACAATACTGAATACTAAATTTCAGTCTTTGCCAGTGTTTTGTTGTACCTGCTGAACTGACTATTGAAATAAAAAAATGACAATATCTGCTTCTAAGAGGACTTAAACCACTTATTCCAGAACAGTCTGAACAAATGTGAAGTAATCATGGTAAGTATGAACAATCCATTAGATTTAGATGCGGCATTAATTGTATTGCAATGATATTGAGTGTTACCAATGTCTGTGGCTAGTAGAGAGACAGTATAACACGCACCATTGGGCCAAATCACAAGGTGGGACACTGCCAGGAGAACGCATTGACACAGTTTGTTTTGCCTGGAATTATTAGTGCATATCAAATTAGACTCTGGATCTGCTCGGTGACATGCACAATGTCCCCCATTTCCAAGTTCTGAGAAAGCACCCAGGAAACTCACAGATCAAAAGCAGCAGTTCTTAAAAGATGTGAGATGTGTCACACCATTCCAGTGTTGGACCAAAATACCCCCAAAATAATATCTACCTAGGGCTTCACCCTATTTATACGAAAGACATTGCAGCAGATGTTTTTTTTGCTGGAAATGAATTGTGAAATGTAGAAACTAGCAAATTAATGAACTTAAATGTAGTAGTGTACCTAAGATTCAGAATTGTACCAAAAAAATAAAACAAATTTATAGCTTTACTTTTTCATGTTTTTCAGCCTTTTTATTTAGCAAAAAATTAGCATGTTCAATTGTATTATTTTCTGAGAATAGATAAATGTAAAGTAGGAAATAACTAATTTTTATCGGCAAAAAGTAAAAAAACAAAACTTCAGATAGCTTAAAGTTTTGAGAGAAACTCAATCCAAAGAACAAAAACTAAATAAAAAATTGCAAACAAAAAAATGGCACTCGAATAACCCTCAATATTGCCATTACCAACCCATGGAACTCCAGCCATCCACTGCCTGCCACCTTCCAACGATGCTCTTCACCAACTTCCAAGAAATCAAATCTCCTACCTTCCAGTGTGTCTACACCGATGGAGCAGCCTGGCTGTGGAGGGTGAGGCTCCGTTGTGCCGTCTCACCTCCTGACAGTGCTGCCCAGTCCCAGTCGAGAGCGTCTCTTGTAGGGGTGCTTGCTCCCAGCTCGCTAAACTTCATCACTTTATGAGGGGCAGTTCATATGATGAGCATGTGAGCAGGCCCTTTGTTCAGGCAAGTCTCATGACTCCAGTTCAAGGTAATCCTTTTGGGAGTCCCATGACCCCTCTCTCCTTGCCCACAGGGTATTTTCATCCATCACTGGAACAAGGCAAAACAAATCTACTTTGATAGCCCCCACCTCCCCCACCCCTCTTCAAATCCCACTTTTTCCAAGCCCCCGTTTCCGCCATGGGCTTTATGCTCACTGGCGAGACTGGCCCTATGGGCATGGGGAGAATCAGGACAGGACCCAGCCAAGACAGGAAGGAGAATTCAGTTCAGAATAATAAAAAAAAAAGAAAATGGGAAGAACAATCATAGGAGCTCCCCAACTTTTAATTTGGAATTGTCAGCCGGCCCCCTCACTTCCCCAACCACTTTGATTTCAACCCCATTTGCATAATTGAAAGAATTGGACGTTGGCATTCTTTTGTAAGGGGCCTTGTTAAGACAAGACTGGACTCCGGTCGGGGGTAAGGTCATTCTATGCTAATTGCAGTTAATCTCTTGTTCTGCTACCTGTGCTGTGGGCCAAGATAAAAAGTTCTGACAAAAGCAGTCCCGTCCAAGCGTGGCTGCTTCTGCTTTCATCCTCCCCACGCTTTTAGATATGCGTTGCCTTTACATTTGCAGAATGCTGTTGTTTCAAAAGAGAAAGTTGAGCCAACTTGTCTTTAATGCCTCGACTCAATCAGCCTGACAGCAGAAGCGCTGGAGTGAACTGATCCTCTCCATATATATATATATATATATATATAGATATTATAATATATATAGATATAGATATATAACTAATATAGATATATATATATATATATAGAGAGATATATATAGATATATATATATATATATATATATATTATATATATATATATATATATATATATTAAAATAAAACCACGAAGACAGTGGATCTTCTATCCAAACACTTATGTAATTGGGCACCGGTTTGGGCATCAGGCCTGACTGACCCGGGTCAGGCTTTGGCTTTGTTTTAGAGCCGAGTTCACAACAGGAGCCACACAAAGCAAAAGACGATAGCCTGTCTCTGAACTTTCCCTTTTATGGGCGATGGGACATCACGGCAGCATGGAGAGCAAGCCAGGGCTTGGGTAGGTGGGAGACAAATCCGGCCGAAGGAAAGGAGAAGGTATCTCTTCTGCTCGTCTTTTTTAGGATTAGACCATGTGGCCAAAACTGAATTATGACCGAAAGAAAGCACATCAGCTCGGACACTATGACGCACATATCTTTTGGGGCTTAGTTAAGACGATTATCCACAGCAATTAAAAAACAAAATCTCGTGGAACGGCAAGCCTCGGGTCATTAGCGTTTTCCTCCAAACCCTTACAAATACCCTTGAGCTGGAGAATTACAGTCCAATTTGTTGGCTTTATGCGCCTTGCCCTGTTCTTCAGTGTTTTATTACACAAAAAGGAATTGTACACAAAAGCAGCAAAATAGGATTGTCCCTCAGATTTCCAGATTATAAATTAAAACAGATTATGTTTCTGATTTTCCCTCAGTTTTTTTTTGGTGTTGTGGTAACTTCACTGCACACTGTGTTCCGTATTAAATGTACGATTCAACGTCAGCAAGATTTCGATAATGATGATGATGACAATAATATTAATTGATGCCAGAATGAGTGAAATGAAAGGGTTGAAGTAAGTGAAGTGAATAAGTGCGAAGACTGAGAGCAGGGGTGGTATGTGGGACGGGACGGCTCTGTGGGGAGTTGAAAGGTCAGGCTAATGCTTCGACTGGGTGGATGAGTTGGACGTTGTGGGTTAATACTGCAGTTTAAGGGATGAATGGGAAGATTTTGCGCTGTTCAAGTAGCCTCAGTTTTTTACAAACTCCTTTTTCAGTCATGAAATAGAAATTGGGAATTGGCACAAAAAGTTGTTGTGCTACTATCTGTGTTTCTTTAATCTAAACTTAAATATTAACCATTTAAATTTATTGTAGATGTATTATTATGTATGATAATAATTTTATACTTTGAGTCTGGCTTCCTTGTTTCTTTGTCCTAATAATAATTGGTCTTTCCACACCTGATAACCTGCAAACTTCCATTTTGGACTTCTATCATCTGTACTGTGCCTTCATTCTGTTAAAACTGAAATTATATCTGCTCAGGCATTCATGACTTAAAACTTATAAAAGTGTATACACACACACACACACACACACACACACATCCTCACAGCACTCCAATCACACATCAGATTGTGCTCTTTCAGTATTATATGAATGTGACCCCTTAATTTCCTTAACCCTTTTAAAATAGCTGTTTTCACCGAGCCTGCTTCTAAAAAGCCTTATTGTGTTCCCCGGCTTGGAAATCCAGTTAGGCATCACATGAGTGCAACATGGCCCTGATTAGGCATGAGTTTTCAGCAAGTCATAAGACGTGAGTTTAAGACCAGTGTGTTTGCTGGGTGTGGAGGGTCTGTTCACACTGCACCAATGAGGAAAGGTTAACAGGAGGCCATTGTCTCCTTCGGTTCCTACATTGCTTTAGTGCTCTTAGTCATTCTAGACAGCAGCTTTAAGTCTTGAGAGCTATATAAATATATATGTACATATTACATGATTACACGGTAACCACAACTGGACGATTTGGTAAGAAACTTTTTTTTTTTAATTATTATGCCTGTATTTTATGACATTGCTAGTGTTTAAGGATAATACTGCTTGATATGACATGCCTTTTTTACTTTTTAAGTAAATGTCATTAGTAAATAATAATTTTGTATTGCTTAAAAACTCTGTAAAATACTGTTTACAAATTCCTGCCTTTTACAGATTGCTTGGTGATGTAAAAATGGACATACTGTTGGTGACACATGTTCTCCATCTGAATTTTGGGAGATGCCAGTTAGCACATGGTCACCATGGACACTGGCCAGTCTAGGGCATTTGTGCCTTTGGAAATTTGCCTCCATCACTGAACACTGACTTATTTAATCCTCATTATACATTTGCATGCATTAGACAGTAGAAAAGTGAGAGAGAGAGACAGAGAGAGAGGAAGAGAGAGAGAGAGAGACTGGCAGATTAGTTGATGGATGTTGACACACCATTGTGCACAGGGCCATAATTACATTGAACATTATACATTATATTTTGCAAATATTTTGGAAATTATAGCTGTCAGGACAAACTGCAAGATAAAATGTATTTGATGGTGCTTTTTTTCAGAGGTGCAAATCCTGGATTATGGGCAAAGATGCTGCTTTGGAAAAGCAATCACACATTTTAGAGTCTGCCTTATACAATGCCTAATTTCATTAAGGCTGAAAAAAGCACAATGAAACACTGACAGCTGTAATTCCAGGAATGCACTTAGAGTTAATGTCGAATTGAACAGAAAAGTAGGCTATGCAGTTACACAACAAAAATTACAACCTGAAACAACAGCATTAACATTTATTTTATAATCCTTACTCATCACTTTATTTTTAATCTCAGAGTGTATTTTTTTCATTCTTCTTCCATGTTTTCTATAAAATAGAAATAATAAAATAATAATAATAACAAAACAGAATTATGAGTGCCTAGTTCTGTTAGAAAGGTAATAATGTCCTGAGACAAGTTCACCTCGTTTCATTTCAGTTGTCAACACAAACAGAACAATAACCAGACAAATGCAAGTATAGCACAGTTGCATAATTGTCCACCGCATACAGTACACACATAATCACACACATAAACAAAAAAGCAACAAACACACTGCTGGCATGTCACTTAAGAGTTTAATGGGTGTAGTTCTGGTTTGTTAAAGCTCTTGTCAAAGCATGAATGTTTTACCGTTCTGAATGGTTTAACAGAGCCATATAGTTCATTGTTCGGCCCTTGCATGCTTATTTATTCACAATTCTTCTCAACTGTATGTCGCCTCAACACAAATAATATTACACTTTTACATTTAACTTTATGGCACATATCAGACGGTATTATTAAGAGAGATTTACAATCAGCAGTTACCGTGACAGTCTCCCTGGAGCAATTTAGGGTTGAGTGTCAGGGACACAGTAACTGGGGTTTGAACATGGGTCTTCAAGTTCATGGACCAGTGTCTTACCCACTACATTTATACTTTTAAAAGATGTTTACATATCTTTGACATGATTCCAGTTAAATAACTGGTCAGCAATTCCCTCCTAATGTTGAATCTATTCTATCTTACAGTTTCAATCTCTACAATGTTTTGGGATTTGTTATATGTTAGATAGCTGACCAGTATATGATCTAAAATGTCCTTCTTCTGGAACAACACCAACACTACACTGTATTACACAGGCTTATGCAACATTACATTAATTAAATGTATGTTCTGGATACAATAAAATTGATTTGATATTTCTGCAAATGTGGAAAACAGTTGGTCACATTATTAAAAAAAATTTACATATTGAATAAATATTATTTATATTTCCGTGGGATTTGTAGTCTGTGCTACTCATCACTACTACATCAGTCCTCCGGCATCATATTCAGCTAAGGGGTTAAAATAATATCCATTACCCTAATAACATTTGATTAATTTGAATATGTAGGGCAGCATCCAGAATGCTGTGGTGGGCTGGACATGAGCAGACAAGACAGGAACCCAATTACACCTTAAAACACACATACGTGTGTTTTGTGTGTTTCAGGTGTCAATGTATTCCTCTCAATGTCATTTAGGCAGCACTCTACAGCTCCTCTTGTCTTAGGGTCACATGATGGCTCACAATCGAGGGCAGCATGTGCTTTCTCACACTGAAATCTGCTGCTCAAGGCCAGCAACAGAAATCTGGAGGAACAGCAGCACACCCCAAACAGGGCATTCCCATGATTCAAAGAGGTCTTTTTGTTCTACGTCCCATGGCCATGCAATGAATAAGAGTCCTGAAACCTGAAATCACCTAAAACCTCTTAATGTTATTCTCTAAGCTGAACTAAAGATTAAATTAATAATCACACTGAATCTGTACAATTATGGTAATAAGATATTCTTTATAATCCCTCCATCCATCTTAGAACATTGTAATATACTGGACTATTATGAATACAATAAAATGTAAGAACTGTCATAAAAGTTTCATAGATTGATAACAAAGTGGGTGGTAAACACATAAGTGTTTTATAAGCCTGTGTTATTCCAGTAAAACAGCACTGTGCAACTCCAATCCAGTACCATAGAGGTACTTAGGGTTAACATTATCGGTGAGTCAAAAAAAATCCATAGATAGAGAGAAAATGGCACAGACAGAGTTGGCAGTAAGAAAAATTTAGCTTTGCCCTTCCTTCTGATTCTGCCCTGCTTTCAATATAGACCCCTGTTGGTAATGCAACTCATGGTTTCAAACAGTTCCATGATGAGGTACGTGTTGATCAATGCCTGATTTGTTAAAATCAAGCGCTCCATATCTGCAGGGTCAGATTTCCCTCCCACTGTCAGTCTTGTTCCCCGACCCCAGCAGCCTTACCTTCACGGACCCAGTTACATTGCGCTTGAAGGAGTCTCGCTTAAATGAGCCGCCGGGCTTCTTTGCTCCTGCATCCCGGCCTTCCATCTTTTCCCTACAGTCAGCGCATCACACTGTTCTGGGAGGTCAAGGATTCATTTTCTTATCCTTTTAAGAATCTGCGTGGCCTTTCACCAGCAAAGTGCAATGTGGGCAGCTCTGGAAAAAAGCTCCAAACAAAAATAGGTCCGGAGACAGTTAGTCTGTCATTGCCTCAGTCTCTGTCTCCTGGTCCCACTCTTCTGAGCTCTCACTCGTCTGACAGGCGAGAGACATGCAGGGGAGGGATAAAAGTCTCTCGACAGCGTGCTTGACACATAGACCCCATTTCTCCTGGTTGCCCGCCGCTCTGTAATCAGGCTTAATGTGCCCTGCTCTCAGGAGCATCAGTGTTTAATGGAAGGAGATTTAATAAATGGTTATTGGACGGGAATCTACTTTGGTACACAGTGGTCTCTGAGAATTTTTTTTATTATATATATATATAATTTGTGTGTGTAGAAGTAGGGCTTTATAGCCAGGCAAAGAAGCGAAGGATCAGGGATTTGTTGTCGGGATGGGAGAGAGGAGACTTCCAGATGTGTCTGGAAGAGGCCGAGCAGATGTTTCACAGCCGTCAGGCCTCCCTGAGCATTGAGGCTGAGGTCAGACAGACAGAGAGCGGGCAGACATGGCAGCCAGCAAGAGAAATCTGTAAAGTGTTACTCGGTGGCCCCGGGTGGGTTTGAGATTTGGCCGCAACACTGCCTGCTCCCCTGATCCCCAACTTGTTGTACAGGGAACATCCCTGGCACGCACTCGGTTTTCATTATATTGAGTCCCCCCCCCCAAACACACACACACACACTGTTACTTATAGTCAGTCAATCCAGCACATTACATCAGACAACCCAGGTATTTTGGCAGCAAAAATGCTGCCACAATTGAAATTTACTTTATACCTTGTTCCAGTCAAAAGTTTGGACTCATTTATGGGTCCTTCTTTTTTGAATATTATTACATTGTAGAAGAAATCTCGCCTTAAGGCAATGAGGAGGGATGTCCAACAGTCCTGAAAGAGTTCCTGTGTTGAGAGCTTGTTGAATGCTAACATGATCATCTCATCTAGCTGCAAAGAGATGAATCTGGAGATTTATCAAACAAGTGTTTTCTGTATTAGATTCTTGGAAGTATCATTCATAAATAGCCTCCATACACTATATTCGTTTTTATCCTGTGTTAGTGTTAAACCTCGGAAAACATCACTTGGCAGTGGTGGCCTAGCGGGTAAGGAAGCAAACTGTTTGAATCCTGAACTGCCAAGGTGCCACTGAGCAAAATACCATCCCAACACACTACTCCCCGGGTGCCTTTCATGGCTGCCCACTGCTCACCAAGGTAATGTGTGCTGTGCTTGCTGTGAATGACAATGACAATCATTCACTTTCACTTGAAAAAAGTTTAGTTTAAGTTCAAGCAATATAAATAGAAATCAATTGATATGAAGTGTCTATCTTCAGCTGTTACACTGAGATGTAAAATAATCACTGTTTGGCCTTTATTAAAGGGCCAGTGGCTCCCTCTGTAGGCAAATTCACCCTGAGTCTATCAACAATCCAACTGACATGTGGACAAGAGGTGGGGAAAAGGGTTCCGTCGACATTGTTCCTCTGTGTCCCGTCCTGTCTACAGTTTTCTACGCTTGTAATAACGCCCCTCTTAGAAGTGACTCCAAATACCTGTTTGGACAAGGGCAGTGATGTAAACCAAGGCGGACAGAGGCACCTCTTCATCTCCCAGTAAGCGGATCAAATATGAACTAATCCTCTTCATAAAAGGGCTCCCAGACAGGCAGCCTCACTGTTAAACCTCCCCCTACATGCATGCTAGTCGTGAGGGTTGGGGGTGTGGGCTTTGGCTGTCAGATGAAGAGTAAAATCACACGTTTGAGGAATTTCTGCTGGCGACAATGTGGGAATGATTCACTTCAAAAGTTTCAAAAGTGTAACTTCGACTCAATCCAGCAAATGATCTGGAATTCACATTTGCTTAATGATTTTGGTTTAATACAATCCATAGGTCCACCCTAAAAAAATAATGAAATATCAGTAAATAATGTTATATAATAATAGTAAATAATAGTAAATAGTAAATATACAATAAATACTAATATCTGTTAATGTTAATAATGTTAATAATTCCGCCACCATCTGGTGCCAGGTAGAACACTATTTTTCCATTCCACTTATGATCCATGCAGTTGAAACACACCCACGCACTAAAACACAACCATTGACAGAGGGTGCCTGTGCGTAGTAGCCACAGAGCAGCAAAGCAGATTTACCTGTCTGGATCCCGGAGACCCACCGCCGACACGGCGACCCAAGCAGGGAAACGGCTCCGGAGCCCCTCGCTCATTTCAGAAGCCCCTCGCTGTCGACCTGTCCGGAATTTGTTTCTTTCATTCCGAGTGTCCCCCTCTGCTTTCTTCCTCTCTGCTCCTGCTGGAAGCGTGCCTTTGCCTTCGCATTACGTACAGATAATGCGTCATTTCTCCTTGTAAGCAGACACAAATGAGCTTTATGAGATGCAGATGGCTCGCCCGTTGTCAGTAGGAAACCCACATGCCCCCTCTTGATGTGGGGCTACGTGGTCTTCTGTGTAGGGCATCAAATATAACTTGACACATATAAATAAAGGTCTCCTTGTGCTTTTTTTTTTTTTTGTAGACACTAATAAGACCTTTTTTTCAGTTGTGCCAACACTGCTGAAAGGTGAGACGTTCCTCAGATGTATAACTTTGTTTAAAACATGAGATGTGCATTTACAGAATGAGGTCATGTTTGGCATTGCTGGGATTTTATGCCTGGTGTCTCCCAACCAACATCTTCCCAGTGGAAATCGGTTCAAAGATGGACTAACACCACCATGTGGGTCAACAGCGCTAGGTCAACACAAGACGAGCAACAATGGCTGCAGTGTTGAAGGCGTTTTGTTCAAAGCTTGAGGTCCAGTCTTGAGCTCCTACTGCAGACTAAGTGTTTAATACACCTTTAGGCTCCGTGCCTCCATATACGCAGTTTCAGGGCTTCATAAATATTTTGTTTTCCACCTTTACTAAGGCCTTTTTCTTTCAGTGGAGGCCAGGTTCCCAGTGTTATTTAAGAAATTAATACGACCAGAATTCCAAGATTATCTGAAACACATGTGCTGTGAAAAAATAAAAACCAAAACTGTGAACCATTATTGCTGCTCCTTAAATGTAAATCCCAAACCAGGAGAATGATGTGGGTGTATAAGATGTTTTTGTGCTTGGTTACGTTATAGGTCACACACATTCAGTTTTTCAAACACGTTCTTAGTTTTATTTTACAAAACTAGTGAATTTGTACATTTATACTACTTATACATTTAATAAAAATTAAGAGTTTTTCTAGGCACCTGAATAGGTGGGTATAGATGATTCCACCGTTAGGAATTAAAAACAGATTTGTGTGATCTGAGGATACAGTGTAACAGTAAGTCCTGAATGCTGTTGTTGTTCTAGCATACGGAACGCCACAAGATGGCGCTCAGAGGGTGGCCTTTCCTCCTGGAGGGTCTTTTTTTTTATCCCCTCTAGAAATGACAGTTGTTCTACACTACACAACGACAGTGAAACTACAAGATTGCATTCACACCGTGTACATGTGAAAATGGCATTTGTGTAGTGACACCCATTCATATGTGCAACGTTCAGTGTTGTTCCTGAGTCACGTAATAATTGCAGCCTGACACAACTGGAGCCTGAACATGGAGTCGTTTTATTCCTGCGCTTTTTACAGCACGGTCAAGTGTACCAGCACAGGTTCAGGGTCAAGGTTGTGACTCGGCGTTGTTGTGAGTGTCAATACGAACTCTTATCAGTGAGGGAGTCAAGGTGACCTTTTTGTAGCTGGTGTCAGCAGGGAAGGATCCGTCTGTCCTGCACGTTAGTGAAGGGCAATGTGACATTTCTACATTATGCATGGCCTTTTTTTTTTTTTCATGTTGCACACCACACCACAGCTCCTTCATTTCAGCGCAGCCACGCCTCGAAGTGAAACTTTAACACACCGCGCCGCTGTGACACTGGGGACACAGGGCTAACATAACAACGGCGAGAAGTGCCTTGTCACCGTCTGTATTCGTGTCCCACTTGTTAATTTGTAAACGGTTTCTGCCTTTGCACCACGCTTCATCGTTTAAGGCGGAGAATAGAAAACAGCTGGCGAGCAGGTTACAGCCAAATCCGCTCCACATGAAATGCTTCGCGAACGCTGGAGCAGCGAAATCAAAAAGCTTGCAGACGTTGATCTTTGTGCTGCCCTATTCATTATTAAAAGAGCGATCATGTTATTATACTCTTATTACAGTGACACACCCTTGCCACAGGTACAATCACAAATATATTTTCACACTAGGGGTGGGGACCGCAGAGAGTCCCTCCGTATGATAAAATATAATCTATCATAGAATCACTATGTTTCACAAACTTTCAATTTCAGAATTATTATTAAACTCTGAACGGACTGTATTGCTGTATCGATTTTATTTTCACACACACTCACAGGGACGGTGGCCATTTTCATTGAATTGGCTGACTCAGGGCAGACGGAGGGGAAGAGAATCAGATGAATAACCCAGCAGGTGTCTGGCCTACCTGCGAGCGCCACCTGGTCTCCATGGCGATGGCCGCCTCCCTCCGCGCGAACAATGAGCCCGAGGTGCGTTTAGCGCGTGGCGGTGGCGGGGAAAAACATTTTTGGTTTTGTTCCTTTGTCAACACACAGAAAATCACTGTGGCGGAGGGTGTGTCTCTTTTTTTTTTTATGCTCGGCTGGACTGACTCCACATGTCCTCGGCGTGCAGTCGAGTGGCTCGTGGGGGCATGTCGGGACTTCTCAAAAGCTGCCACATAAATACATAACTGCAACGCAGCTGCTGAACCTGCGACTCGGGTCCGGCGAGCCATTTCCCAGAGAAAGCTGATAGCAGCGTTGCGTGCGTGCGTGCGAGCGGGCGGGCGGGCTATGAATATTTAGATGATTGGGCGGGGACACTGTTGACAATGACTCAACACTGAGGACAGTTTCAGTGGAGAGAGACATATTTCTCCTATGATCATGTAAGGTGCCGCACCTTATAAACACTTTTTCCCCTGGTGACGTGAGTTTGTTCCTGAAACCCCAAAATACCAAATACCGTCTGTCCGTTCGGTTTTAACATCTGAAAACATTTCCTGTTCGCATTCCTGGCAAATAAAAGCCACCAGAGTTTCGAATTGTTGTTTGTTGAGTCACAGACCCTTCTGGATCCATTAAACAAGACTTGTTACGGTGTTTAGGAAATACTGTGTGTGTGTATGTGTGTGTGTGTGTGTGTGTGTGAGAGAGAGAGAGGGAGTGAAAGAGAGATCTAGCATCACTGCTGGGACAGTGCAGACGGGGCTCACTACTCCTCTCCTCTGCTCCCTGTTTACAGGTTGAGGCCTGGCAACAGCTGTTTTTGTGGGCCGACTGCAGTAAAATGGTGGTAATGAGGATTACGGAGGGGTTTCCTGCGAGGAGTGACCGGATAAGACCGCCTGACGTATTATAGACCACTCCAGGGATGTTGAGCTGAGCTGGAGAACTTACACACTTCTTCAATGTCCCATCGATCGTTGTGACCGTAACACTATGCTGATGTTGTCACAAATATCTTTATTCATATCAGTCATTATCAAAGGCAACAAGTGGGCAGAGTAGAAGGATTTGAGCCTGTCAGATAAGTACCAAATTGTAATGGTTAGAAAACTGCAGCTCTTGTGAGATATTCCTGATCTGCCAGAGATGATCCAGTTAAGGAAAAGTGGCAAACTGGTGGCAGGGAGCGCAGGTCGGCCTGTCGGATCCACTGGATTGACTACTGATGGCTGTTTAGCTGATATTGTTGGTTCTAAGCGTATTCTCCCATTTACTCCTAGCAGGTGCCAGGATTAGGAGATTTGCACTGTGTCTCTTTGCTGCTTCAGGGGTTTTAGGTCATGTGTGCAACACGGCCCTTGGAGGTGCATGAAGATTGGCTGGGACCAGGCTGAAGGGGGTTGTGGCAGTTCTTCCAGCATGCCGTCTGTCTCTGGGGCTCAGGATGGGGGTGCACCGAGCCTGCAGGCACAGCGGAAGGGGGGGAGGTGTGGCCTTCTTCTCTCTCGCTAACTACCTCTGAGCCGTAAGTCTCTCAAGGATCCATCCATCCATTCTCTCTCTCTCTTGCCCCCTCTTTTTTTCTTTTTCTTCCTGTGCTCAGCAACTTCACCCCAGAAAACAAAGCTGCACTACCCAGCAGAGTAAACACTTCTGGGAAAACTGCCCTGTAGGGCAAAGCACGTTCTAGAAATCCCCTTCTACCACCTCCCCAATGCCGCCCTCTCTCTCTCCCCCTTATATGTTAGTTGGGGTCTCCCTTAAACCTCAGGAAACAGAAGATTAGATGAACTGGGTCTGTTTTTACAGTCTGCACCCGACTCAGAGGTGAGACCAGGAAATCCCTCAGAGATGAGGCTCTATATCTCTGTTCCTCAGATAGAGGGGAAGTAAGGTGCCTGTGGTTAAACTGTCCCAAGGCCATTAAAAAAGCCTGTCAGACCTTTAAGACCTCGCCCCTGTGAAAGGGTCAAACTGCACAAGCCACTGATAGATTGAGGACAGACCTCTATCTTTGGTGTGAAGAGATCCCATAAATTTGGAAACACATGTTTTCTTAGATATGCTACCTAATGCAGTTCTCACGGAGCTGTCTGAGGGGAAACTTATCCGGCCAACTGGGTTGGTGAGAGAACTCCAAGGCCCGGTGCTTCAAGTCAGCTGTGTAAACTTTCAGTATCAGCCCAAAGCCGCTGTGTAGTTACAGCCAGATGTGGGACCAAAGACGATTGGTTCCAACGGCAGATTTTTCTGGGGGCCGTCCTCGTGTGTTCTGAGGGTGCTGAAAGGAACACATAGAAACAGCTCTTGTTCACACTTTTCAGCCATCTCAGTAGGATATTGCAAGTAATTGCTTAATGTGTTTGTTACCAAAACACTGCTATGAAGAACAGCAGTGTTGTGCCACACGGTCACCAGAAACCTCACAGTGCTTCTCAGCGCAAAGGCACATGGGACAGAATCATGTTACCCAAAATGTGTCAGCGTAACATAGCAAAGACCTTGCTTACTTTAACAAACAGAAATTTCCATCGGCACACACAGTTAGTACCTGTTGCCATGTCTGTTTGATTGCCCTCAGCAGATGTTGCGAGGCCTGGGCCAGGATTATTGGGCTTTACAAACCATACTGGGTCAATATTTGTATGCTCTAATCCCAAAGATGGTGCCAGCCACTAGGCTGTAAATGAGCTACAGTTAAGATTATATCCTTTGAAGGATAGTAGAACAGTAGTACTGGTAGTAGCCTAGTGGGTAACACACTCGCCTATGAACCAGAAGACCCAGGTTCAAATCCCACTTACTACCATTGTGTCCCTGAGCAAGACACTTAACCCTAAGTTGCTCCAGGGAGACTGTCCCTGTAACTACTGGTTGTAAGTCGCTCTGGATAAGGGCGTCTGAAAAATGCTGTAAATGTAGTACAGTAAATTACTTAAGTTTTAGCAAAATCAGTTATGAAGGAACTGAAACTTCTTGTGTGAATGGTGATCTGATTACTCTGGCCACATTCTGACTCACATTACAGTCTTGCAAAGCAGTATTTCGACTACAGTTGCTTTTTCAAAACTAAAATAATTACCTTTTCAATACATCTGCTATGATATACATTTTTACACCTGCTTCTTCTGGTTAAAAAAGCAAGTTTCGACATTTTATTCATGTTCATGCTGATATACCAGTTGCCAATTAATAATATCACATAATTACTCATAAATCCCAAATTATCCATGTTGATCATTTACTCATGTTTATGCAGACATGATTTAAGTGATTGACTAAAAGGTATTATACAGGAACAAATAATTTTATTCTAAAAGGATTCTGAATACATGGCAATGTAGACAATGTTCTCCCATCATTAGTTGATTGAAAGTATTTTTTGTCTAAACAGTGTTTACAAGAAGTATTGCAATATCTGTAATGTGCCAAAAAATAAAAAGTGTGAACAGAAGAGCTTTCATAAACTAAATTTGCACAAATGACCACCTTCTCTGAACCCAGACAGATAGAACATGACTGGGGTTTGTAAATCAGTGTTAAAGACTCCCTGTGATCAGTTATCATTCATCACAAGACAGAGCAGAGTGGACATGGGGGTCAGTTGTTGTTTATCGCTCAAACCGCAGTCCTAACTTATTTGGCTTCAGGCTGCGGTATGACGGAAGGCTGAGAGAGGAGAGGTAAAAGCACAACTCAGATAGGACGAGAGAGGGGCTGGAAAACACACAAATGAATCTGCTCTTCAAGACATCACCTCATCCAGCAGAGAGCCTCTTTGTCAAATGAAGCTACTTGCTAATGCTTCCTAATGCTGCAGCAGAAGCATTAAAGCCCTTGAGCCGTGCATCCTGTCCTTTACACAACAGGAAAAATAAAGCAGCCCACATTTTATTGTGGACCTGTCCGCGAAAAGAGGCCTTCGGATGAAGCTAGCAGACAAAAGCACAAGATGCCAACTGCCCTCATCGCAGTAAACATGTCTGATATGCATGTAGATATTAACGCTGCCAGTGAGGGAAACCTGGTGAAACTGAAGGCGGCCTTCGTAGCACTTTGTGATTTGGCGAGATGCTGCTCCTCAACCTTGATTGGCCGAGATGGTTTAGGAGCGCTCGGAAAGCCTCTGTCAAAGACGGTCTATTAGCATCGGCGTAATCCTGCTGATGATAGCTGTCTCGTCCTTATTTATCGGCCTTATCTGTGACTGCATTAATTAGAAGTGGGTTGGGTTATCTGCGGCACAGATGGCGGGTAGGCCCCCGGCAAATGGCGAAGAGATGAGGTAATTGGCTATGCTTCGGGGAGTACGCGATCTATACCTGCCCGAGCCGAGGGAGGTCAGGAGCCTGACAAGATTACTGTCTGGAGCTGGCCGAAGCTACACATCATTTGCTTTATTTCCCCCATTATCTTTGCATTGGGGTGATAACTGTAACTTGTTATGGCGAGAAGATTTTTAAAATGTTTGGTTTTGTAGGTGTTGCTAAACTATGTCCTCTCTCCACTACACACTCATGAAAATAAAATCATTAGCCAGACGCTTCTCCTTCAGACATCAATAGCAATCTGGCCTAAAGAGACATAAAGCAAAGAAGGGCAGCGTCTGAAGTTCAAAGAGCAAACTGAGTGCAGGCTGCAGTTAACCAATAATCGTCTGGAAGCCTTTTTTTTTTTTTTTGGTTTTCAGATGTGAGATTCTTTTATGCAACGTTTTAATGCTAAGACCAAAAAAGAAAGAACGGTGCTGGTCTGTTGTTCAACTGATTAAAAATGAGTGTTTAGCCCTGAGAACGGACTATTAGTCTCAGGCAGGCGTGTGTTGTGGTGTACCTGTTGTCTTTTGTTGCCGGGACAACACAGTGCAAACACTCACGGTGCAGGATTCATTTGTCTCTGAGGCCTGGGCGCTTGTGTACAGTCGTGCCATTTCATGGAGATGCTTTTGGGATTTGATAAGAAAAAGAAAAGCGCCTTGGGACTTGAACGAAGGACCTTGTCGCGCAGCATAGCTGCTGTGCTGATGGACTTCGCCTCCTGGAAGAACACTGAAGCGCACCACTGACTCGTCAGTCCAGTTCTACTGTCTGTCTGGCTCCAAAAAAGAACAAATGTTTTCCATAGGGGCTGGTGTTTCCGCGGCAATTTGGGGGTTGCACTGTAATTTGCGCGGTGCCTATCGTCTGGGTGAGGTTCCGCCTAAACAGACTGCGATAGATGTGGGTCACTCCGGCCGGCTAATTTATGGGTCTGAGGAAGCACAGCAGTCCCGTGATGGAGCTCAGATCGAGGGCACTCGATCAGGAATAAGGACGGTTCCGCTGCTGCATGCCGGCCAAATGGATGAGGAAGTCCGCAGCCAAGTGCAAGGGTTTGTGGGATTGCTCTGATGCAATTGGAAATAACTAGTTCATGACCAGCTAACACGTTTCCCCACACCACAGAGCGGGGCTTCGTGCATATTTCACCAGCGCAGTCAGGGATCATGTCAGGTCACTTCCACGGCTCAGCGGTGTTCTGCCAAGACTGCGGTTGCGCGTGTTTGCTTACAGTCATTCCCTGTTCCCTTTACCGAACAAAGCACGCAAACAAACAAAAAATGATAAGGCCGGTCTCAAAAAGTGTCGAGTCATGTCGTCTGCACCGGCACCTCCAGAGACCTCCACGGCTATCTCTATCACGCCTAGTGGGTAACACACTCGCCTATGAACCAGAAGACCCAGGTTCAAAACCCACTTAATACCATTGTGTCCCTGAGCAAGACACCTAACCCTGAGTCCAGGGGGGGGGACTGTCCCTGTAACTACTGATTGTAAGTCGCTCTGAATAAGGGCGTCTGAGCTGCACGTCCTCCCAGAACCCCATGCAACGGGTGTTGCATCTTGCAGGTAAAATGCAGGTTTTGATGGCAATAGTTGCTTGGTGAGTCAGTGAAAAACAGTGAGGGAGGGAGGGAAGGGGGGGGCATGTCACGAAGCAGCTAGACGCACGACTGCTGACTGATGGCAATCTGCGTTTTATAACCGCTCCTCGCACCATCGCGTGTCTGGCAGAACAGTCTAGCGCAATTTGGTGACGCAAGGGGAGCTATTAATATCGCGGGGACGGGACGTGCTCTGTTCCGAGCTCCGGGGTCACTGTAGGACACGACGCGCGACCCGGACGTCGCGGAGCAGAAGCGACCCCGTCCCCCCCCGCGCCCCGCGCCGCGCGGCCTCGCCCACTCGTGAACCCGTTGACTCCCCCTGCGCTGCGCGATCAAAACAACCACCCGAAGAATGTGCACGCGACGGGAGGAGGAAGAGGAGGAGGAGGAGGAGGAGGGCTGTTTTCGTGTGCAACACTCTGCACCCCCTTACACGCACACCGCCCTGTGCCCCCACTTCGTTCACGTTTATTTGTAAAGTGAGAATGAAGGGAACGGAAGCCCCGCCCCCCGGCCGAACCCCGGCGCATGAATAGGACTTGTGTAAGCGCCCCTTGGGTGAAGAGCATGACCCCCATCCTCCCCAAAAAAGATAACAATGTGAAGTGCATCTTTGTGCCGCTCACGACGCCACGTGACTGCGTGCTGACGTCACACTCTGTGAATTTTTTTCATGACCACTTGTGGGGTGCAGTTTGTCATTCGTGGACATGGAGGACATTTCTATACTGGCTGCAGAAGTGCCTCCGTGTGTGGACGTTCCTCGCAAGGGTTGAAGGGGAATCGCATAATCGATGCACGTCTGCATGTGCAGGAGACGTGGCTCGCAGTGCAGAAAGGAACAAATCAGATGGCTGGGCAGCCACCAAGTCTCCAGTGCTGCAGATGTTATTTATGTCTGGCCAGCTGCTCTTCACATTTGACTTTTGTTGGATAACTGAAGCAACGGTATTTATGAAAGCAGAAAACATGCCATGATACATGCCATTGACATATGGCTTCTTTTCCAGGGGAAACTTTTTTTTTTTTTTTTGGTGATTTAGAAGCCAGTGTTGCAATTAAATTTCCTTTCTTAACCTTACGCTGCAAATTTGCATTATGTCCAAAGTGAGTGTAATGAAGGATCAACCAAACCACAGTGTATTGAGCCTTTTGACTAATTAAAAAGCAGGAATAATGTAAAAAGCCAGCAGGATTGAGGACAGGAGTAAACAATGATTCCTCGTGGCCACCTCCACTGGCTCATTGTCCCACTGGTGGCCACTCTTTTTCCAGAGCCCTCGTCCAAGATAATGAGACCTGTTATTGTGTTCCTCCCAAACAACCAGCCTTAGGACACAGCTTAACCGGTGCACTCTGCTGGGCTTTCGGCCCGCGCCCTAATTGACCCGCGCTTGCGTCGCGCTGCCGTGCAGAGGATCTGGCCACTGGCCACGCTGACATGCTGACCGTGACACAGAAAGCTTTCGGATTTTTTTGATGTGCGGTTTATAATGCTGCCCCGAGGCACCTCGCACATGAAACGTAACGCGCTACGTAAGCAGGAAGCAGGCTGCCGTCCTCCCCTCGTTCATGGGTCCATTCACAGCCCGAGGAAGACTAGCCAGTGAGTGGCTCCTCGTAACATCTCGCTGTTCTGGGACCAGCAGCGCTTCGGGGAGGCAGGGGAGGGGGTTTAAAAGCTGATAATGGTGGGCTGTAATGGAGGCCCAGGGGGTGGGATGGGGTTCGTCGGACTGCAGCCGCCTCCGTGCAGCCCACTCAGACCACAGCGATCAATGTTCTCTGAATAAAGCCATCGGTGGCAGACAGAGACAAAACGTCAAACTTGCCGGTGCCACTTTCTTCCTTCCAGCTGTGCCCTAGGGGATGGTGCATGAAGTGTTAACCAACCGGCACAACAATTAAACACTAAACCAACATTATCGTAACATTATGATTTACAATTTTTAATCTGAGGCCAGTACACTTTCCATGGGCAGAGTAACTGCGCCATATGCTAAACACGGGGCTTGTTCGCTAGCGTAAGCTCAATGGCGTATTGAAGAAGAGAAACAGACTCCTCATTGGTTTGCCGCGTAGTTAGAACATTTTAATGAGGTTTTTATAAACAGGAGCCAGATGATTGACAGTTCTTGCTCACGCTAAGCCTGTCAATACATCATAAAAAAAATATTTATGCATTTCCACACAAACGTGCTGTAGATGTGAGTCGCACTGTTCAGCCTTTTCTTTGTTCAATTCCTCATTTACTGCTTTTCTAATGACTCACATGCAGTGTCAGGAGTCTGCAGACAAAGGAAGCGAACCCTCGACACGTGCCGCCTCCACCTCCATCTGGCCTGGAGCCGTTGGAATAACGCACAGTTTGGGCCGTGACCTCCCCTGGCCGGCCATTATCTCACCTTGCGCTGCTGATTACACCGAGGTCAGTGAACGTTGAACCAGTAAAAACTTGGTTTGCTCTGGTCCTTATTCAGTCTTTAGTCTATATTGTGTCACGCCGCATTGTAACACGTTGGTCAACGACAAATATTGTGTGTGTCTGCAATTTCAAGGTCTCAACACGGACACAATAAAACACTCTTTACATTTTTTACATGTTCAATCATGTATATATCCGTCCCTTTTACCCTTTCAAACAAATAGAAAAGCTTATTTTTCATGTTGTGAGTAATCTATGAGTAAGGACCTCCTTTACTTCATGATTAACAGGTAAAATTCCACACTGGTCTGTCACGCTCATCAGACGCTACTGGTGTGTGGCTTGAATATCAGCTCAGATACACTGTTTACACGGCGGAAAGGTACAAGGAACAAGGAAACCGAGATCCCGCCCAGCTACACGCGGCCAGCCTAATTTTAAACGAAAGAAGGCACAAGTGCCACCACAGGCATCGGATTCAGCGCTGAGGGTGATTATCTCCCTCATTAGTAAGAAGTGTAAAAGTCAGATCTCATGCGAGATAGCGGTCAGGCTGTTGTGACTCGAAGCCGAAGCGCGGCCCTCCGCACGTGGTGTGGCACAGTGAAGACGAACAGGAAGACTCGAGCTGTGTTCGTACCCGTGATGGGAAATGAGGCATTTCCCAACACCGAGTCGAAAGAACAAAGCTAAACCACAAGCAGTAAACAAGCCGAGCGTTTTCAGACGAGCAACGGGCACGGAACTCGCTGCACGTTCTGTATCCGCTGCAGGCAAAAAGAAACCAAATGACAAAGGGTGTCTTAGCAGACCAAGTGTACAGGCAAACGTCCACACATTCGTTCAAGTAAAGATTCTGTCGTGAGAAACTGGTAAAATGTGAAGTATTGAGTTAAACTTTAAAATGATAAAGTACAGTAAAACACAGTATTTTTCAGTCAATCATGACATTGTAAGTGAATCAGCAGCAATCAGACTTGCATTGCAATGGAATGCTTAATTATAAGAATAATTAATAAAGACCTCAACAAACTCATTTCTAGAATGCCCATTTGTCAAGGTAATTGCTGCAAATGCAGGAATTCTTTGAATAATTAACTTTTGAAAAAAAAAATCAATTTAAAAAATCATATTTTCTGTTCAAGTGTATTTCATGTTTTTTTGTCCTCATGAAAAACAAGACCAACTTTTAATGACCCTTAACAGTTGCATAAAAAGCAACCTAGAAAAACATTTTTGAGCAAAGCGAATTGTTATTTGTAGAATTATGTAAAAATGTCAGTTTATAGCTGATAAATGTGCTGAGCATGAGCAAACATGGGTCACCAGCGAGAAAAACTAAGTGGGGGTGAATAAAAGATGCTCTGGCAAAACTGCCCTCGTTGTACATGGACACTTCTAGGCCTAAACACATCACACCAGAACAGTGGCCTGTTTCCTCTCACTAAACATCTGTCATCTGCTCCTGTGTGTCGTGCAAGGATGTCTTTTCTATGCAAGTTTTTTAAAGGTTTCGAAGCTCCAATTAATTTGTAATTGTTCTTGGTCTTTGGATGGTTCGCAATGATGCCAAATAGCCAATTAATAGATGAATTGAGTAATAAGCCCTTTTTGAAAAAACTGAAAGGCTGAATTTTTGGCTAGAAAAAAAATTGCCAGGTAAAGATACCCCAACGCTGTGCTTAATTGAAGTTTTTTTTGCTCAGTTATGTTGCTTCTCTGGAAAAGGGTGAGCGATTGATTCACAGCAAAAGTATACAGCTTTTCCCGAACTCCATATCATCACCATCACCTGATAGGATAATTGCTATTATGGGAACATGAGTTTATGACATCCGATTTGGAGATAACTCTTTTATTAACATTGCTTCTTGGAATGTTGGAGTGGACAAGCACCTTTGGAGTAAATGTACCTGGCTGTACCGGGACTTTATGAAGGAAACAAAGCAACAGAAGAGGAGAATAAAAAGTCTAAGTGGCTGACCCTGTTCAAGTGCTTTCTGTGGAACCGATGAACACATGACTCATATCTGCTCAGTGCTACTCTCTATATTGCTAATATTTCGATGGTACTGGGTTTATGTTTCTTTCTAAACCGCCCAAGAACCGCAAATGCTGATTACTATGAAAACCTCTGCGTGTTTACTGTCTGATTTTGTCCTTGAATCTGGTAATAGTGATGAGCCAAGTTGAAGCCCAGGATTTGTTTTAGGTTAACATGGCCTTGACTCGAGCCCTTTTGCAGATATCTTACCTCGAAAAACGAAAGCTCAGCACGCAGCCACCTTTACCCTTGTGTAAACAGCATTGAGATCTGCGGTACAGTGACGACTTTTGAACCGAAAGCTGAAAAGACGTGAGTTGTACCATGGTCAGAATGTGTGTGTGGGAGAGAGCAAGGGTCCCATAAGGAACCCTTTTCTGGGGAGAGAGAGAGCAATAGGAGAATGGCGTTGAAGGTCAGAGGATGCACCTCTGGGGCGTGGCCGAACGTCACAATGATTCAAATCCATCCTCGGTTTGGTGTTTTCAGTGTGGACTGCTACGGCGTCGGATCATTTTCATAAACGACCGCGTAGTCGGCCAGGAAAAGCAGCCACTTGAGAATATTTTAAGGCGACAGGATGGGGGAAGTGCTGATGCTGTGTGTCATGTGACCATTGTCCGTGCAGATCTGCTGAGCTGTTTGAGGGTTTTTACATGTTTCCTTTTTTGGGGGTGTCAGTTTTAGAGGTGCAAACATTTTTAAACATCAAATGTTAATTATAAATTATTTTATGAATTAATTATGTCTTGTGCAACACCGAGACTCAAAGAGGATATCCTGTTCTCCTGAATAATTTCTCAAGCCTGTAAGTTTTGTTTGAAAATCAGATTTGGCCTACCATGGGAAATTTGTCATTAATTTCAGAGAGCCATCTTGTGAAAGAGGAACTGCCCTGCTGTTGTTGAGCTGTCATAGAGCGCTGCCTCCGAAGCGCCACATGAAACACAAGAACACTCAGTCCTTGTGGTGAAAGAATATGTAAAGTAATACAGCCAGATGGCCTTCTGAATGCGGCTGCAGCCTGATTCTCAGCGAACACCGGGAAGTTGCTGTGAAAGGAGCTGAAAGAGAGCGCATGCTTTCCCACACAGAGCGGTGCGTCGGTACCGTCTTACCCTGCTCCCTTTCATTACTCATCTGAAGCGCTTAAACCCGCTCCGTAATTTCACAATGGCACGCGCTCATCACAGGAGCGGACAACAGCGTAACCGTTATACAAAAACCTGCCGTGTGCTCATTTGCATGTGGAGGGCTTTCGACGATGCCTGTTGGACAGTGGGTGAGCTCGTGGTGTTCTACACCGTTTACCAAATGCAACATTGCGGTGCTGTGCTTCTCGAAAACTACCCATTACTTAATGGCCAAGTCTGTCATGTGGGTTGGCACAGATTTTAGACATTGTAAAAGAAGATTTTTTTCATTGGGCATGTCCTGCGTAGACACCGGTGGACAGTGGCTGACAGTGCCATGAATCTGCTGGCACTCCTATGACAACTGTCTCTTTGTCATTAGTTGGGGTTCTAGACAAAAGCTGTAGCTGTAGACCAACTCGTAAGCTCAAACTGTTTATAGGAGTGACTTATCTAATCAGATACCGACTCATATCAATGGTCTGGATTTTAAATTTTCACATCATGCATTGTATGTCATTTCATGCAAATGCTGTTATGCAACAACATGAGGGCATTTAATATTTAAACCACAAAATTACAAGTCGTTTTCACATTGCATAAAAATTGCATATGATAAAAAGGTCAGGGGTAGTACATTTTAAAAAAGATATTACTATAGCTGATTACAGATATTTGAACATGGTTTCTTTCATGCAGAGTACACAAATATTATACATAAGCATTCATATTTTCTTTGGGCAACTTTTTATTTTCTTCTCTTTTTGTTTAGAATCATGACATGAACTCACGACATTTTCTGACTTGCTGGTTGCCCTTCTGTACCTCAGTGGCCTGCTTTTGTCATTGGGAGCTGATACGTTTTCTCATATGACCCACATATTAAAACCAAAATTAGATGTAGCGTCTAGATCAGTGTTTCTAAATTTTGCCCCGCGAGTGCCACCTGCCACCAACAATTTTTGGTCAAACCCACATAATGCTCCCAACCTGTCACCTTCATTATAAGGCCATTTAAGAAACACCTTTGTCTCCATGCCAGGTGGTACACCAAAAGCAGAATTGGAAAAGATCACGTTTCATAGATCATGATAATTATTCGTGAATCATGACGGCCTCTCAACTTTTTTGGGAGTTTCCCGGAGAAACAACAAAATGGCCTTGAAATCCTGGAGAAACCCGGACAACCGGCGGTAGGGATGGCGGGTATGTCATAGCAACAAAACTTTTCAGGCGCACTCCCCTTTGTGTCGGTGTTGCCAGGTATGCGTTCGGAAAATCATCCAATTACCAACAATAACACACCTTATATAGGACTACAAATGGGAGCATGTTGTGAGCAGACATATAATTAATATTGCTGACAAATAGTAGTAATAATAATAACAACAACAACCGCTTTTCAGTTAGTTGGAACAGGAACTTTAATGAGAGAAGGACCAGTTAATCTACGTTTACATTTTCTTATCCATAGCGACTTACAATCAGTAGATACAGGGACAGTCCCCCCCCTGGAGCAACTTAGGGTTAAGTGTCTTGCTCAGGGACACAAAGGTAGTAAGTGGGATTTGAACCTGGGTCTTCTGGTTCATAGGCGAGTGTGTTACCCACTAGGCTACTTCCACCCTGCGAGATCTACGTGTGATGGTGCTCTGTGCCAATGAAGTTCTAACTATTATCCGACAGGAGGTTTGGTATTAAAATTTGCGCTGAATTGGCTTTTCACTTGTCTTTTTCCGTCGCAGCGTTGAACTCTGGCGTGAGACGCCGCGGTCCTGGCAACCCGCCCCCGCGCGCAGTTGAGGGCGCGGCGCAAAGTTCCGCGAGGCTCCGCGAAGCCGCTCCGCCGTCCAATCAGCGAGCGGCCGCGCCGCCGGCCGACACGCCCCCGGCATGGGTACCGTCCGCGGCGGTCCGCGCGGGCCACAGCCGCTACTGTCACCGCCGACACGATGGGAGTCCCCACGCGTCCCGACGCGCCGCGGCCGGCGCGGCTGCTGTGAGAGGCAGGAAGCGTTCGGTCCCGGGCCGTCCTCACTTTTTCTTTTCCCTTCTCCCGCTCTCTCTCTCTCTCTCGCTCTCATACATATTATATTTGCACATTTTGGATCGGGAGTTGGGGATGTGGATTGCGCCGAGGCGCCGGTGAGTTGGCCGATGAGAGCCGCCTCCACATCAGCGCCGCACAAAGGGAGTCGCGCCGCGTGAATGTCATAGCCCGCCCGCGTCCGCCCGAGATGGATCACTTTGCAGCCGAGTGCCTTATGTCGATGTCCAGCCGCGCGGTCGTGCACGCTCCGAAGGGGACCAGGGAGGCCAGGCCGGAGCCCGGCGACGAGGCGAAGGAGCACCCGGTGAAGGACAACTCCTCGTACTTCGTGGTGGCCCGGATCCTGGCGGATTTCAACCAGCAGCCCCCCACCGAGTTCGCCGAGCCGGCGAAAATGAAGGAGGAGAGCCCGGCGCCCGCCGCGGCCACGGACGACGGCAACTCTGCCACACCTACCAGCAACGGCGCCGCCGCCGCCGCCCTCGACCCGGCGCTCAGACAAAGGGCCAAACGGGCCCGGGCTCGCGTGGAGCCGGAGTCGCCGCAGAAAAAGCACAGATGCAACTATTCCGGCTGTGAAAAAGTTTACGGCAAATCGTCCCACCTCAAAGCCCACCTGAGGACACATACAGGTCAGTTCCGCGCAGCTTCGCAGAGTGATGGGAAATAAGAATGATAGTAAAATAGATTTATATATATATATATAGACAGTGCAAATGCCTCATTTTGTACTCTAAAGGAACCTCATGGGGACAGAAGTGACACTCGGAAATGACAAGTGTTTGTTACCCGATACAAAACGCGTTTTTTTTTTTTACTTTTACTGCTTCAATGTAAGAACAATAATAAAAAAAAACCCGCTTCTTATTGTTTTTCCCGTTACCGGGAGAAGAGCTGCATCGTAAATATAGCCACGCCCACTAACGACACAGCGAGAGAGAGAGAGAGAGAGAGAGAGAGAATAACACGCCAGTCAACAATAGCAACAGTTCGTACACGCCGTTCTCTCTCTCGCTTCTTTCTGGATTCGTCCCAGAACGGAGAAGTACGCGCCGGCGTCGCATCTACCGACGACCGGCGACAGCGTTACATGGGAATATGAAGTAATAATAATAATAACGAGTAATAATGTTGGTAAACCTGCTCGCGAGGCAGAGGAACTCCTCGGGACGCGGGGGGGGGGTCGGTGCGTGTTAAGCTCTTTGTTGTGATGCGCCACACCCCCGCCAGACTGGCTGCCAGCTGATCTGGCCGGCAACAGACTCGGCTAGCAGAGCGCAGAGCTCCGGGAACGCGGGCGACAGCCACGTCACACGCGACACCGGCGTCCCCACCTGCACGCGACCACTCTCACCCTGTTCCCCTGACCTGCCACCATGGACGTGATTATGCAGGAAATGATGACAGTTCGTTGTTTAAGAATCTGGCAATGAACCCATTATGTTTATGTTTGCAAATGAAATAAGAACTATAATGTGGGGCGGGGTGAAGGTATTACTTTATAAAAAAAGATTTATTTTCTTGCACTGGTTTCTTAAGTTCTGGACATCTTGGTGTCTTTTATAATCTCTCTCTCTCTCTCTCTCTCTCTCTCTATATATATATATATATATATGTGTATATATATATATGTGTGTGTGTGTGTGTGTGTGTGTGTGTGTGTGTGTGTGTGTGTGTGTGTGTGTGTGTGTGTGTATATATATATATATATATATATATATATATATAAAAAAACCACAGCGATATTGATATGGTTGATTTATTACCCAGATGTAATCTTATTCAGAGGTCGGAGTTGTGGTTGCCAACTCTGGGATATGGCGGGGTGGTTTTGTCTTTTCTCGGTTGTCTGTAGATAAGCTCAGCCTCCCTCCTCTTGGCAGTTGTCTCCTCTCTCACTTCGGATTGGGCCGGGCTGGAGCCCTCCCGGCTTCCGATTGGGCCCCGCTCTGCCCGAATGACAGAGTGTTCCGTCTCATTTGTTTTGGTGATCAGAGAATGTGGGTCATCCGAGTTCAGCCGGCCTGCTCTGTGCCGCTCTCCTTTCCCCCGCTGCTCAGCACATTTTCCACCAGTCTCTACCAGCGGAGCGAAGAGAAAGAGGATTCCCGTCCCAGCTAAACACCGCCTTGTGATTGAAGGGGGAGCACTGCCTTAGAAAAACAAACCCAAGTCAGCCAACTCCCAGCCGTCTCCGGCCTGAACCCTGCCTTGTATGAACTGGGCGCTGGGCTGCATCCTGGTCCGTTGCGTAAGCCGATCGAGCGAGGCTGGGCCGGACCCAACAATGAGCGGCATGCGGGGCGGCGAATTATCATCTGTTTTGAATACGTGCTCGAGGAGAGCAGTGCGTACCGTAGGATAAAATGCCAGGGCTCCGGAGTTCAGCCGTGAGTCAGAGTGTTATCCGGAGGAAACAGGGCAGCGCCGCATCACGCGTGTAAACCCCACGGCGACCCTCGACACTCTTTAGGAACCAGGACAGGGAGAGGAGCCTCTATGATGAGGGGTTGGTAGAGATCTGGTGGAGGCGTGAGGTGTGGGCGGCTTTCAAAAGGCATCATTCTTCACTGAAAAAGGAGCAGAAACAAAGACCGTCTTGTAATTACGTTCCAAAAAGGAGAAAGCCGAGCAAGACAAGAGCAGCATGCAAGAGATCTAAAGGTCCTCAAACAGGTCTTTGCTCTTGTAGATTTTAAAGTGAAGTGATTGCAGCACAGCACACGGTGCACACAGTGAAATTTGTCCTCTGCATTTAACCCATCACCCTGAGTGAACAGTGGGCAGCCATGACAGGTCCCTGGGAGCAGTGTGTGGGGACGGTGCTTTGCTCAGTGGCACCTTGGCGGATTGGGATTCGAACCAGCAACCTTCTGATTACGGGGCCGCTTCCTTAACCGCTAGGCCACCACTGCCCCTTTTTTTTTATGTGAGAGTAGCATGAACATCTGCAAGCATCAGGCTGCAGATTACATTTACATTCGCAGCCATTATCCAGAGCGACTTGTACTCAGTAGTGACAGGGACAGTCCCCCAGGAGACAAGGGTCTGGCTCAGGGACACAATGGTACTAAGTGGGGTTTGAACCTGGAACTTTGTGCTCTTTTTATGGTTCACAGGCGAGTGTCTTACCCCTTTGGTCACTACCACAGTGCGATTCGCGTGGCCTGCATCATTTTGCATGTACCTGCTCTGGTTTGGCCACCACACCAGTGGCCGCAGGTCGTAAGGTGCTGTGAAATGGTGAGAATAATAACGACCAGTGAACTGATGGAGTGATTATGGTTTGTGTTGAACCAAACACAGATTTCTTTTCGACAAGCTACAGAACTATTTTTAAGAAGCCTGTGGTAATGAGGTCAGGCCACGTCATGGCGTGGTAGTAATAATATGCAACTCGCACGCCGAGCGTGAACTCCGCAGTGTGTAGTCTCGTTTAAAATCGGCAGACGAGTATACCGTCTAGAGCTACAGGACCTAGAGGGCATGAAGCAGTCACACATTCTGTTACATCTATTACATCTGTGTGCCAGCTATTTTGTGCTTTAAAATGGCCTGTAATTCTGTTTTAAATACACAAACACACAGGGATTATCTGAATTTAACACTGAAATGTTCTTAATCGGAAGATTTTTAATGTTTAGAGTATTTAGCGTGTATTTAACATTGTCCCAACATGCTTTGGTAAGTGTAGTTTCATGCTTTATCTCACCATGTGGTAAATATGTACTCTCTCCTTCGATATTTTGTAATAGCCATTAAGGGCAGTTGCCAAATGAAATGACGAAACGTAAAACATTTGATGGACAGATGCTCTTTTTAACCAATATATCAGATGACGACTACCAAAGACTAAACAAATTCAGTCCTTAAATTCAGATCCCATTTTTTGTCTTTTTGAAGGTTTGCTGGTTTCTACATACTAGACCTACATTTACCAGTACAATCAGTAGAGACAGGGACAGTCCCCCCTCGAGACACTCAGGGTTAAGTGTCTTGCTCAGGGACACAATGGTAGTAAGTGGGGTTTGAACCCACTAGACCACTACACCACTACTGGTAAAATAGCTGATTATATTCAATATATCCATGCTGCATGATAAGGTTTTATGTCTGCTTACATCATTTTGGTGCCATTGTTGTTTGTTTTGCTGGTTATTATTAATAAAGCACATATTATATTGGCTAATATTGTATTATAGTGGCCTTCATTGTATAATAGTGATAAGATACATGGCCTCTTGGCTACATGGCCTCTTGTTGGCTTATTGCTATAATAACCGTATAAATAAAGCTTTGGAAAAGTAAATGTTACTGCTCAATCACGCAGATTTGCAAAAGTAATCAACTAAAAAATGTCCTGCTGCACGAAAGTCCAGCGAGCAGTTGGACCGTCAGGGTTAACTGGGATCTGCTGGCCGGTGGCAACATCTGAGTCGTTCCCATACAGATGTGCAGAGCCAGTTGGTGCTGGTTGGTCGTGCGTTCCCTGAATTTCATGCTCCTCTGGATGTTCGGTCGTAACAAATCAGCTTCGCCAATCATGTATAAACATGTTTAATAAAATCATTTCATATTCTTTAGCATGCTGGACCTTCATGCATGCACATCTCAGATGCATTCAACTGACCAGACCCCCACTTTCATGAAGTGTTGCCAATGGTGAATCCAGAAATCACGCGGTGCCAGAACTGCATTGTTTAGGAACAGATAGTTCATCAGTTTTATGCTCATGCTTTATCACTGCAGAATGGTCTTCCTGTGTGGGAATCTGATTTAGGTGCAGAATTTTTTTTTTTACTGGAGTTTGTGTCCAAAACACACCAGTGTTGTGTGGCTTGAGGATAAATGATAGTTAGATAGAGTGTGGCTGTTGCCACTAATGACTATAACTCTTAACAAATAGATATTAACTAGATGATGACACGTAGGAGAGCGGCGCATTTAAAAGGGATGAATAAATAAGGTACGGCCATGTGAGCTGAGTGAACCGGTCCACCTGAGAAGCAGTGTCTAACATTCATGGCAAGGTCGAGTTTCTGTAGTTTGGGACACTGTGACAGGACCCGTGGGCCAGGCCAATGTCTGTCCTACATTATTCAGCTGTAGCGTTGAATGCCTTCAAGGACTAGAACTTGTATCCGTGTCATCGTTCTGCAGACAAAGTGTTACAAATATGAGGTTTTTGGTTCTTTAATTTATATTCGATTTCAGTTCATGTTTGTCCTTAATTGCTTTCAAATTCATGGCTTTTTTGGTTCATTTGGTGCATAGATTGTAGTTGATTTCAAAAAACCCCATAATGGTGCCTCGTGATTTTCTATCCGTATGTCCTGATCCTGTGCTCAGGGTTAATCTCTTTCCCCCAATAATCTAATCTGCGCTCTGTACGTAAATGTCATGTGATCACTTAACCGACTCACTGGGATTTGAAGCATTTTCACACTGACGCCGGTCAGCCGGGCCTGCTGCGGAGCAGTTTGGTCCTCTGAATCTTAACAGGAACCACACAACTCTAGCCAGGCCAGGTCTGTAGAGGAGCAAGATGCCCTCTCTTGCTCTGCAAAACATTAAGGCCACAGTGAGGCTGCATGCTGAATGCTAATGATGCATTAATGCACTGGGGGGCTGCAACAGGTTGAAGTTCCTCGCTTTGTCTGACCTCCTGAAGTAGGGCGGTTTTGCTCTTTGTCCCAAGCTGTGGAAAAAGGAGCTGTGACTGGAGTGTGTACTGACACATGTAGTTTTTGAGAGATCCTACACCACTATTTCTCTGTTTGTTCTCTAATTCATTCTGCAGCCGAACCATGAACTTCCGACCCCAAGTCACCACCCCTTGCCAACTCGTAACGCGGCTGTCACCTTTGAAGCAAGGAAAGGATGCAGGCACAATCCATTCTTTAAATACACGGGCCAGTGTGTGCAGAAATCAAGACTGAACGTCATTTATAATGAGACGAGGGACCAACAAAAGGGGAAAGTGATAAGATGCCCCTAGCAGGCCGTTTCCCACATGGCATGACATGAAGAACAGGAAGAGGATGCATGAACATGTGAAGGACCCCAGGTGATTCAGACCTGTTAAACAGCGTCTTATTATTATACAAGTATGGATCTCATTGGTCAAATTACACAGTGTCTTTTCAGGGAACCATATATTCTGGTGCGGTCAGTAACGGGGTTTCTACTAAACACCGGCAATAATAATAACAACATCATAAAAATTCACATTTACTGCCACTCACTGTTCGCTGTACACATGAAACGTCAGGAACAGAATTGTCTTTCATTGGGGAAAAAAATCCCATAATTGTCATGGTAAATTATTCCTAATCCTGATTCAAAGGTGTCACCCCCAACTGTGAGGCTCCTCTCAATGAACTGTATGAACTCTCTGCATAAACCAGTTATTAACTTCACTTTTAATCATGAGTGGGAACTCTATTATTACACATTAAGAAAGCAACAATGACATATTTCACGGTCTGTTAGACTTGTCTGAATTTAAGATAATCATTTTTTTATGTCACGATGCCCGTCACTACCACCTGCAGTTTGGGAACAAGTTGAATGGCACGCCCACTGGGGGGGGCATTTTTATGCACTTTTTACAGTGCTGAGTCCGGATTAACTGGCATCTTGACTTAATTAGGGATTTCTGTGTTGGAGACCAGCAACACATTGAGTCAGAGCAAATTTCTGCAATTGGCCGTGGGTATTTAAAAAATGTTTTTTTAAGTAAATAGGAAAAGCCTGTGTGATCTGAATGTTGCACTTAACAACCTCTTCTTTTCCATATGAGTCAGTCGTGTTATTTTTGGACCCTGCTCCCACGCTGTCATTCTAAAAGCTGGACTGTGTGTGTGTATGTGTGTGTGT